>NC_048604.1:55970023-56687523 GCF_003668045.3 Cricetulus griseus
ATTCTCCCCAAATCAGGAATTTGTCAAAACTTTCCTGTCTCTTTATCTACTGAATATAGTACTTGAAGTTCTGGCTAGATCAAGACGACAAGTGAAGATGATAAAGAGGATACAAGTTTGAAAGTAACAAGTAAAGTTATCACTATTTGCAGATGATGTGATACTATACATAAGAAACCTCAAAAATTCCATCAGGGAGTTCCTACAGGTGACTAACACTTTCAACAATGTGGCTAGATACAAAGTTAACTAAAAAAACAACAATAGCACTCTTATATAGAAATGTCAGATGAACTGAGAATGAAAGCTGGTAACAACAACATTCACATTAGCCACAAACAATACAAAATATCTTGAGGTAACCTAAATACTGCAAATGAAAGACTTGTATATCAAAAACAAGTCTTTTAAGAAAAAAATAATAAATAATATCAGAAGATGGAAAGATCTCCCATGTTCATAGATAAGTAGGATTGACAGTAAAAATGGCCATCCCACTAAAAGCTATCTATAAATTCAATACCATCCCCATCAAAAACCCAACACAAATTTTTACAGACTTTGAAAGGACAGTCTTCATTTTATATGGGAAAACAAAAAGACCCAGGATAGCTAAAACAATTCTGAACATTTGGAACTATCATCATCCCTAATTTCAAGCTATATTACAGAGCTATAGTAATAAAAAAAAACACAAAAACACACATGAACATCAATGGAATCAAAATGAAGATAAGTCATAAATCCACACATGTATGTACAAGAGATTTTTGATAAATAATCCAAAAATAAACAATGGAAAGTTAAAGCATCTTCAACAAATGGTGCTAGTCTAACTGGATGCTTACATGCAAAGAGATCCGTATTGATCAACCTATATAAATCTCAAGTCCAAATGGATCAAAGACTTCAACATAAAACCAGACACACTGAACTTGATAGAAGAAACATTTAAGGAATACCCTTGAATACATTGGCACAAAAGACAATTTCCTAAAGAGACACTGATAGTACAGGCATAAAAATTGACATTCACTAAATTGGAGCTCATGAAAATAAAAACATTGATAAGTCCAAGGACACTTTCAATAGGACAAAATGGTTTTCTACAAAATTGATAAAAAAGATTTTTTCCAACTCCATATATGATAGGAGGCTAATATTCAAAATATATAAAGAACACAATAAATTATAGACCAACAAACCAAATAATCAAATTTTAAAAATGGGATACAGCCATGCTTCACCACAGATGTAGTACAGATGACTCCACCTCTCACCTGAGGGGAGTGGCCATGGTGGCAGTGACAGACCAACTCAGCTACCACCCAGACTTACATGCAGGGTTTGAGTTGTCGGTCTCCAACATCTATCCGGTCTATGACCTGTTGGAGCCTTAAATGTGCTGGCTGTATGAAGCAATACCTGCAAGGGTATCCCTGAATCTGGGCAACAGTGGAATATCAAAGAAGAGGTTCAGTGAGCATCCAGTATTATTGTAGCAGAAGTCAGAAGCTTGAACCTAACAAACAACACACTATGCAATGAACATTTGCAAGTTAACCTGCCAAAAGGATATATTTCAGGAAATACAGCAGCTCCCAATGCCACTAAGATAAATGAAGACACATTGGAGACATGAGAAAAAATGGAAAGTGGAAGTCGTTTTTTTATTGTTCTTTTGTATTTTGATTAGTACTCTTATTCATACTTTTAATTTTTATCTTATATTATTCTTTCTTTTTTAGTTTTCCTTTTTGTGGGACACTGCAAGCATGAAGGGCAGATATGGAGGGAATTGGAAATATTTGGGTCTGGATTTCATTATATGAAATTAACAAAGAATCAATAAACGATTTTTGTTAAAATTGGGGTACAGACCTAAGCAGAGAATTCTCATTGGAGGAATCTCAAATGCCTGAGAAACACTTTTAAAGAAATGTTCAACAACCTTACTCATCATGGAAATAACAAACAAACTACTTGGGGATTCTAAGATGAACAGCACAAGTGACAGCACATGCTGTGATTTACTACAGTGGAGATTATAATTTATATAATGTGCTTTACATTTTCATTCAGAGCTATGTCTTTGCAAAAGAATAATATTCTGTTTTACAGTTTTAAATATGGTATGAGCATTGAAGTTAATCACAGCTAGGTAAAAATTTTAGCTGTGGAATTTAAATTTCGAATGATTTGGTTTGTTTATTAACATTTTTTGGAACCACGAAGTAGGCATAATAATGGCCTCTATTTCAAACAGTGATTGTGAGATTTATATAATAGATAGAATTCAAAGTGTTTTACAAATAGTAACTACAGAAATGAGGGTCTCTGTGTTCTCCTTATTAGCAGAGTACTCACATCTAGGAGGCCACAGGTTCAATGTCTTGCACCCCTGAAAAAAATAGATCTTTATGGGAGAGAGTATTATAATTCAATATAAGTATATAATATATAATATATTAATCAGTTTAAGGTAAAAGTTTAAGGTAAAATAAAATTGCTTCTGTTCAACATTTAATCATCTATGTGCAGATAGTCATGATCATAGGCTTTTTCAATCATTTTGAAATACGTATTGGGTTGTTTAAAGAGACATCCCACTGCTAAAGAATAATCAGAAGTGAATATTCTAATACAGCAGTCACAAAAGAGTTATGAAAGAAAAGACTAAAGGCTTTCCAATTGGATTTTAGCCCCAATCCTCAGAAGGCAACTAATGCTTGGAACTGTTAACCCTATGAATATTCAAGGGCCAGGGAAATCATAGATCTCGAGAGAATGCAATAGTAGTGATTTGCTAAATGGACATGTAGTCAAATTTCTCTCTAAATACTTAAGTTTATACACTTAACATAGTGATTCTCTCAGCTATGGAACTTCTTTTGGTAGTGGCTTACAATTAAGGCAGAGTCATACAGTTGGTCAAAGTTTTGAGAATAAGTGACAGTTGAATGATCAAGTCCTTAATGAGACATCTGTATCACCCTTTTCAAAGTCGATGCTATATCATCGTAGAGGAGCAGAATGATTATATAAGTCAGAGAATAGAGAGAAGCAGAGAATAGGAATAACTGCTTTCTGTTTATAGATCACATGACTATTAGAGTCATTATTATATAACAGCTGTAGCTATCTGTTTAAGAACTACTGCTTTACAGAAAAAAAAGTAGTTGGAATAAGGAAATGGTCAGTAGGAGTAAGACATTGACAAAAGCTTGTAATGAGAGGTAAACATATAAACTAACGTTACAATATATAATCAGTACAAAGTCCACCAATTGGAAATAGTAGTAAACATCATGAAATTAAAAAAAAGAACAGAAATAAGTTGACAAAATGTGTGATTCTATTTGCACAGTTTTATGAATAGATTAAGATAAAATCCATAGAAATAGATATTACTGCTGTAAAGGGACTATGGATGTTGAATAAGTAACAGGAAAGTCATTATGAACACAGAGTTTTTTTGGAAGATACCAAAATACTTCTGTAACTGAGCAGTAGTTTTATTTATAATCTAACTGTACGGGCTAAAACTGTTTGATGTCATTTTTGAGTTGAAAATTATTTATTGCTTTTAAAAGTTGTTATAGCAGCACAAAATATGAATAAAGAAACGAAAATTCATCTTTGATATTTTAAGTAGGAGATGGAGGACACAAAACTACAACAAATGGCTTCCTCATCATTTCTAAGTCTTGTAAGTAGTCACATACAATTTCAAAGTCCCACCAAGTAAACACAATTGAACTAAATATTCTATCAAGTCTGTTCTCATTCTAAAACTCTGTTTATATAATTGTAATATACTTGGAAATTTTTAATTTAGTTAGCTAGTCACTTTTAATGTTTAGATAGTAAAGGCTCTAGTTGCCTAATGTAAAATTATTGTCAAAGTTAATATGTGAAAAATAAAATAAGAAATATAAATGTGATCTAAAATTACAGCTACATTTTAAATTGAAAGAGGACAGTTATTCATAAAAATACACATTTAACTTCATTTTAAAACCCTTTACCAATAAACAAAATAGCATTTTTTTTTTTTTTTTTTTTTTTTTTAGTATCGCATGTCTTCTGGGAAATTGCGCCAGGCCCTAAGCAACAAAATAGCAAGTACTGAGCAATCTCTATAGTCCCTGACTTCTGTGGCATAATCCTTCTGTATGCTGAGAAGATTTGTTGCTCTCATTTTTAATAAAAAGATGATTGGCCAATGGCTAGGCAGGTGTTTTGGGCCACAGAGAATGCTGGATAGAAGAAAGGTTGACTAGGTGGAGATGTCATAAGATGCAGAGCAAACAGGGTGTAAAGTACGTAGAAGAGGTAAATGTGCATCAGGTCAGGCAACAGATTAATAGAAATGGGTTAATTTAAGTTATAAGACCTAGCAAAAGCAAGTCTGAGCTATTAACCAAGCATTTAAAATTAAGGAGGCTCTGATTTGTGATTTGAGAGCTGGCTGGTCAGACAGATAAAGACTTGCTTTTAATGGTCTCCAAATGACTGCTACCTACAATCACATAATACCTGAGAAAGCTTAAAAACTATTCTAAACACAAAAAAGACAGATCTAAAGGTAGCTCCATACTCTTGGACCTCTCATGCTAGCTGCAGAACGCAGATGTGTCTCCCAGACACCGTCTGCAGGCTCAAGCCACCAGCGTGAGTGTCACCAGAACAAGTACTGCCAGAATGCCATGAACTAAACCACATGGCAGTTTAATTTTTGTTCTTGCAGACAGAAAAAGTTACAAATACACAGTAAAGACAGATCCAGATGGAAAAACCTGCTAAATGAGTTGCAGTGTTTTTAAAATGTACCTAAACTTGGGAGAGAAAACAAAACTGCTATAGATAATCATATAAAATTTAAATGTACTATTTAAGTTTTAAAAGAAATAATAAATCAATATAAAGAGAAAAAATCATGCAAAGTTGGAAAATACATGGGGCAAGTGTATGGATCCTGTATGTTATTGTGTTGTCTTTGAATTTTCTGATTGCTGATGAAGGAATGACAGCTGCTAAAACACATTGGTTTAAGCAAACCACTGTATTTAACAAACCTACACATTTTTTAAAATAACCTTGTCTTAAAAATGGAAGGCAAAACATGTTACTTTTGAGAAAGATTATGATTTTATTTCCATAGGAAATGAGAGGCTTTGGATTCATTCCAGGTAGATATGGATCGGGTTTGTTTGGGAAAAGTGCCCTGAAAATCCTAGGTACAGTCATAAAGAAGT
Source organism: Cricetulus griseus (assembly GCF_003668045.3). Lineage (NCBI taxonomy): Eukaryota > Metazoa > Chordata > Mammalia > Rodentia > Cricetidae > Cricetulus > Cricetulus griseus. The sequence goes on from NC_048604.1 coordinate 55,975,282, forward strand.
AAACCTTTAAAAAAACTACAAAATATGTAATGCATACTTTACTTGTTCAAACATAAAACAAAACATCATTTTTGGCTGACTTGTATACAATGAATATTGTATACTTGCATTAATACAGATGTGTATGCTATGATAAAAAATTATGTATTTTCAGAGCAAGGGGACCAGACACCAATAAAAAAAGATATTCCAGGTAATCCAACATTCAAAACATCTTCAAGGCTCCTGGATGAGATGATCCAGATTCACCAAAATACTCCATCAAATTTAACAATTATTCTGATTTTCTCAAGGTTCCCCCAAATATGCCAGCACCCACAAAACATAAGAGATAGCCAAGAGAATGATGACCATATTCCTAAAAGATGGGGTATGAATGAGATTTGGATATTCAATGGATTATGAACATTTCTCTTTGTTTAATGCAGTTGGTTACAAGTTGTTCTTCATCAAAATAAAAAAGATTAAAAAGTTAAGTTCAAAGGTCTCCTAAAGGAATAAAGGAGGATATGATATAGGAATTACAGGGAAAAAAAGAGTAGATAATTGGTTCTACTTTAATTGAAAAAACAATTATTGATCTCAAAATATTTTACAGTAGTATGGATTTTGGTTTATTGATACAAATTTAAAGTAATTTTGTTATACTATATATACATTTCTACTGTTGTTTGGTGTATTGTGTTTATGCACCTCATTTAAGTATGTATGATTAAAAATACAGAGTAATAGTTATCTATCATAGTCAAACTTAAAGACATGTCAAGTATGTTTTGAAGGTCATACACACACATACATATGTATATATCATATATATATATATACATATATATATATATATATATATGTTAGTCTTCAAACATTTCAAAGACCTACAGAATATGGATTTCAATATTTTTAATCACCTAAGGCTTTTCATGACAGTGTGACAAATTTGCTCCTGATAGGACCAATATAATTCAAACAGTGATAATGGGTGTCAATTAATCTCTATATGGAGTTTGGTAGCCATTTTGGGAAAGAAACTGCCATTAACTCAATTGCTAAGAGTTAAATGTCTAAGTTTGTCCAGGAGGATTCAAAATAAAGTGACTGCAAAATTTTGCCAAGATGAGGTAGGATAGTACTTCAAAATTTCCTACTCCTCAAAAATATCTTTCAGATATACCAGGTCTATAGGCCAAAGTAGAATACCCCAACTACAGAAGAATTTTGTATGATTGCCTAGACAGTCATATGTGCCTTTCATTAGGTAATATTATACCGTTCTGGGGTCTTTGATGGAATTAAAGATTAAATAATTAGACCTAAAGTGTTCCTTAGTCATAATAAATGTTAAAATAGATATAAAACTTTAGATTCGCAAACATAAGTAATAGGATATTTTCTCTAAATTTGCCAAATATATAGTGACTGGATATTATAACTGCCCTTTTTATTTGATAACTATTTTGTTGCATATAATTTTACTATGTTAAATTAACACTTTCCATTTTAATTAGAAAAAAGGGGAAATGCTCTGGAATAATCCTTCTGTACATTTTGAAGATGTATTGCTCTCATTATTAATAAAAAGCTAATTGGCCAATTGCTAGGCAGGATTCTTAGGGCAAAGCAAATGCTGGGGCAAAGAAGGTCATATTCAGAATAGACACCTTGAGATGAAGAGCAAGTTGGGTGGGAAATATGTAGATGGGGGAAAGAAGCCTTGTGTCAGCATATAAATTAATAAAATGGTTGAATTTTATTTGTAAGAGCTAGCTATAAACAATATGAGCTATCAGGAAAGTACTTATAATTAGTAAGGTTCTGTGTGGTGATTTGTGAGCTGGCTGGTGGGACAGATGAAGTCTTGCTACAACTAACCATTATTTTACTTTGTTCATCAAGTTTATTATGTCAGGCAAGAAGCTTCTAATGAATAAGCAGGATGTAATATTTTCTTACTATATCTTGCTTTGCATATATCATTAATTATAATCTGTGAGTCATAGAAATTAAAAGAAACAGACATAATGTTTGAAGATGGATATAGTAGTCATGGGGTCCAGGAAGACTTGTGACGGTCACAATAAGAATGCCAAGAATACATTTCATACATGTATAAAATTATCAGAGAATGAATCACAATGTATTACAAAAATATTTGGGAAAACTATATTAATTATAGTCTATGTATACTAGAGAATAAGGGCAATAATTAAAATTAAAAAGCAAGAGTTGATATGAAACAATGCTAAATTGGCAAATTATCCATGCAAATTTAACAAATGGTTGCATGTAACAACTGGACATCAAAATATAGGAGGCAGAACCTGATAGAACCGCATGGAAATATAGACATACAAAACTATAATTTGAAATTTCAACAGTACTTATCTAATAATTGCTATATACAACATCAAGCAGAACACTTATTATGGTACATCAGTACATGAATGTATCTTTAGACGAGGGTAATTATATTTGTAAATCTAAGAGTATTACCATCATTCCAGTTACAATGGTACATAAAAGGTAAAATTGTAGATAAGGGAACAGAACTATGGTTTATAGAGTTTCACTGGGAGAAGAAGAAAAACAGAAACTGGTAAATCGCAGGCATTTGTTATAGATTGATTACTGACATATCCAATAATATGCATGGTATAAGTTTTTGTGGCAACAGGATTTCATTAAGGATATGTGATATAGAAGCTAATCTACTTTGCCATCTATTTGGGCCTTGTGTAATCACAAGGGTAATTGTAAATAGAAGACACTGTGAAGACAGCAAGAGCAAGATTATAAAATACTCTATTATTGTTTAAACTATTGAGAAAAAGTGGAGCATGGAACCAGGGAGTACTAAGTGAAATCCAATAAAGGATAAAAGAAAAAGGAAAGCAATTACTCATCTGGTGTAGTTTGAATGAGAATGTCCCTTGGAGGCTTAGATGCTTTAACACTTGGTTTGCAGTGGTGGTGTTTCAGTACATTTTCATTACTGAAGTGATTATATCACTGACTCAGACTTGTGGTTCAAAGTCTATGTTTTTGTTTGGTGTTTGTGATTAAGCATATGAGCAGCTTCCTGTTTCTGCTACCATGCCTCTAATGCTCTGGAAGAGTAAGCCCCAACCAACACCAAATTTATTCTATAAGTTGCCTTGCTTGTGGAGTTTTATCATAGCACTAGAAAATTTTGCAAAAGGAAATAAAGGTAGTTTCCGAACTACTAATCTCTGGAATTAAAAGATAATATATATGCTGGATATTTTAAGAAAAATTCACTAACAACACTGCTTTGGTTTTGTTTGATTGTTGTTGTCCTTGTTTTTTTTCGGGGGGTGTTTTTTCATTTTAGAGACAGGGTATCTCTTTTTAAAAGTTCTGCATGTCATGAAACTTGCTTTACAGAAAAAGTTGATCTCAAACTCAGAGAGATTCTGCCTCTGCCTCTCTTGCTTCTTGCTTCTTGCCTCTTTTGCCTCTTCTTGCCTCTTCTTGCCTCTTTTGCCTCTTTCTTTTGCCTCTTTTGCCTCTTTCTTTTGCCTCCTTTTGCCTCCTTTTGCCTCTTTTGCATCTTTCTTTTGCCTCTTTCTTTTGCCTCTTTTGCTCTTGCCTCTTGCCTCTTGCCTCTTGCCTCTAGATGCCTCTTGCCTCTTGCCATCTGAATCTGAATCTGAATCTGAATCTGAATCTGAATCTGAATCTGAATCTGAATCTGAATCTGAATCTGAATCTGAATCTGAATCTGGGTTATGGTAGTTGAAAAGTTTCTACACCTGGGTAAGCCTGTCTGCTGATTCAACAATCCAAATCAGAACAAATCAAACTAAATTAGAAAAAGCCCATGTTTAATGGAAACAGTGCTCCAGTTTGATCTTTTTGCCTCACATAGAGGAAACTGGAAAGGGAGACTGCTTTGGGGGGCAGTTTAAATACCCTGTGGGAATAGTATTGAGCATCTCTGGGGGAGGGGTCATTGTTTGGTGGGCACTCAGAGATGCAACAGGGTTTGGAGGGAGATGGGGGAGGGGGCTTGGGTGCAACCTCCATCATAATATCCCAGACTCTTTTGTATATGAATGCCAGGGGCTGGGGCAAAGCTTTCATCATAAAAATCCCAGACTCTGGGTATATGAATTCAGGTTTATTTTTAGCTTCTTCCTGCTGGCAAGGGACAACATGGGGGAGAGAGGGAGGCAGGAGTCAGCGGGTTCACATCCAGTGGGTGATGTGAGTGAGGAAGCATTTGGTGAGTTGCAATCCTCTAGAACTCATGCACCTGTTCCTTGAGGATGTGGAGAAGGCAGGTTACTAGAAGTAAAAAAAGATTATCATTGGCCCAATGAATGGGGTTAGACATGGGAATGTTGATAACTGCATGAATGAATGGAATGGAGAAGTGTCCTGGTAGTACAGAAGAGGCAAGGGTGAATGAGTGAGACAGGAGAGCAGATGTGTCCTTCATTGGGACATCTTAGAAAACAGAGGGTGGAGGGTCCCAGATGCTGGACAGACCAAGTATCCTGAAGAGGTGTCCACTTAAGCCTGGAGATGTGGTACCAATGGTGAAGTCCCAGGAGCTGGTGCAGGTGTTGGCGTTATCTGGAGGACCCTCTGTGGGTTCATCTTGGCCCACGCAGGAGGAGTGAACCTGCAAGATATGCTAGACAATGGGTGGGGTAAAAATAGTTTGTTTTTCCAAAACCGATTTCTTGATACAGAAGCAGAACTTCTCCCAGGAAATTGTAGGTATCTTTAAGACAGCTGGAACAAGATTTACATCTTTGTGTTACAGTAAAAGTCTATGGCTTTAGGTTAAAAGGCATAAACATTTTTTTTTAGAAAGCAACCAGAGGAAATTTAAAACTCTGAACCTCTGAGGTTACATCTGAAACCTTTTATTCCTGACTATGAAAGCCTGTAAAAGAGGCACACCTTTCTGTACTTTTAGCAGGAAAATTAATGAACTAATGAGCTATCAGTAACCTACGAAACCTGAGAGGGATAAATAGATGAGCGGAAGTGAAACTCCTTTCTTAGCTAAAGCAATCTTAGGTTTTTCTGAAATGGGAAGGAGGGGATCCCATCCATCCCCATAACAGGATTTGGAGAGGGAATTGTGGAACCTGTGTGAGAGGTTAAAACAGAGTAGATAGCTCCCATGTCCAAAAGAAAAGTAATGGACTTACCTGCTACCTGCAGTGCTACCCTCAGCTCAGGGAGGACAATGGGAATCACCAAGTCTGGGCTGCTTCAGTACTTGAAGGCTGGCATAGTCTTAACCTCCAGTGTTGGTGAGGCTGGACCTCTGTGGCATGGCATAGAGGATGAGACCACATGGGGGCATTGGGATTTCTAGTGTCTAGCCTGACATCTCAGGGTCCAGGCAATATCTTACTAAATGACCATACTGCCCACATTGTAGGAGGATCCTGGCAGAGTTCACTTGGGTTGAGCTCCAGGGGGATGGAACACAGACTCATCTCCTCTCTGGGTCTGTAAGGCCACCTGGGAGTGCTGTATGCATTAAATGTGGTCTTTCTCTTTTTTCCTTTTTTTTACTGTAATGAGATGCTTCACGTTTATTTACTCATTTATATCTTATAGAATAATATTTTATTCACTCTCGAAATCTAATGTTTTGTTAGTTATTTAAATTATCTCATATTGCAGGAGAATTTGGGGGGCTGAATTCTGCTTGTTTACTTTTTAATTTCAAGTATTGTAATTCCTTTTTAATGTTTTATTTCTTTAATTACTACTCATATTTACATGTCTATCCCCGAATTCCCTCGCACTCCCATCCTCACAAGTTCCCCACCAATCCCCAACTCCAAACCCATCCCCCAACTCATCCCAAGGAATTTGGTTTGATTTGGATTGCTGCATAGGAGGAGAGGCTTATCGGGGTGTAGAAATTTTTCAGTAGTCAGCTTGATAGAGAAGTTGTGAGGATGATAATATTATTTTACCAGTTAATTCTACAGATATCCTTCAGTCTATTTTTTACAGCTTTCCAACTTTGGTAAGGAGAACATTCTATTTCCTTCTAAGGCATCTTTCATGTGGGAATGTCATCTAATGTTTTTTAAGTAATCAAATGAGAGTCCAAAGTTTTCCTTTTCTGATGAAACTGCTGGTTTTCAGTTGTATTTAACTGTAAATTAACAATATAATTGATAAATATATGCTGTGATGGCAAGTTCTTAATTTCTCATAAAATTCACTTTAAATGTTACTCAGATACAAAACAAATCTGAAGGCTGATTTTTGTCTTTTTTAAAGAATTCTTAGTGTTACTAATTCAAACAAAATAAATAAACTAAATTTTTATTAAGAGGAATAATTATAATGATAATTTAAAATAATTTTCTAGTCTTTGTGTTTAGATTTTCCATTGCTGTCTGTATACTCTATATCACATATTAATTCATTATACTCTGGACTTTGAATGCTACTTTCAAAATTTGAATTCTAATAGTTCCCACAGAAAACAGGTATTCTGTGTCTTACTAATTCTTCATCACATAAATTTTATTTTCTTTGAAAACTTTTATCTTCATTCAACTTCCATGTCCATTTTTGGGATTTTTGAATTATAAATTATAACTGACTCCTAATACTGCTTAGCACTGGACATCTACTGACAACACCTACACTTTTTTTCTGTACTAATTTGATTTCACAAATGCAACTGATCATTTGATACACACTGTGAAATTTCATAGACGACTTAAATTTAACATATTTAAATCCTAACTCAGTATTAACATCCTAGTATCTATTGGTCAAAGTAACAAAATATAAATATTTGAATAAAAACAGAATTTTGAAATAATTGTTTGCCATCTTGTCTGATACCTTTGTCATATGTCAGAAACAACATGGTGAATTGGCTGGTGATATTATCACATGTGACATTTTTAAAGATTATGTTACAAACTTAATTCACTTTGAGAGATATGCATAATTCAGTGTGTTTTCTAAAGTACCAAAGGATGCCACTATAGGAACACAAATGAACTAAATATACTAAATGGAAAAATAGACAATGTTTTTTCAAATGTCAGAGTATGTGAAACATATCCCTTTTTGATTCTAAGTGTAACTATTTTATGATATCACTTTCTAACATTACTTCTGTTGTATTTTGACATCTTGTTTTCAAGCAATATAATTTACAACATGGAAAATGCAAAAACAATAGGAGAATTCAACTCTATTCTTTTAAGTCAGATTGAAGAGCCTGGCAAAATAATGACATATTTTGTTTTTAAATATAAAACTATGTTTCATACAATTTATTATTTTTGAGAAAATGAAATATGAACTTATTATTAAGTTAGCAGATAAATATGAAATGTGTAGGGGAAGCTGTAGCCACGCCTTCTTAGGGGCTGGCTACAGGTGTGCCTGACCAGGCTTGTGAGGGTGTGGTCAGAGTGATGTAGCGTGACTGCGTTTTCGGTTTCAGTCTCTCTTTGCTTCTTGCTGTACAGACCTATGGTTAGGTTGCTCTGTAAGTAAGGCTTTTTCCTATTAAATACCCTTATATTTCTACCTGACTCCGTATTGGTAATTTCATACTATAGAAATGTATATATTTTATTTTCAGTTTTATTTCCAATGTAGTAAATATACAATTCACACAAATCAAGTGAAGTCTAATTGATGCACCGAATCAAATTAAGTCTAAGTGATTTCATGAATATAACACATAATTGGGAGAGTAGCTCATTGATAGAGGGCTTCCATAGCACTACAAGAGAGTGGACTAAATTATTTAGTAAGTAACAACTGGTCTTTATATGTGTGTGGTGTGATCATTTTTTTCTAGTGAACTGGTGCACAACATGAAAGAAAAAGGCTTACATTCTCAAGCCACATTGAGGACCAGAAGGCAATTAGTCTCCAGCTATGTTGAGGACAGGATTACCCTAGTCTTGGTTGTCTGGTTGCTTTGCCATTCTCATCTTCAGCTTGAACCCCAATACCTGAATATGACTTTTTATTATTCATGCTTCATTAGTCTGTCAAGGAATCAGTCAAGTTCTGCATAACATTTGATCATTCACTTATTGAAACACAACCAGTTTCACATTATTAACTTCATCTCATTGAAAGTAGAATCAATGTATGTGATATCATCTATCTGTATACAGTATTTGATAAATACAGATAAACAAACTTAAATTCATTGAAGTGATTAGTAGACAAGGCAGAGTTAAATAATTAAGAAAAGCTGAGTAACATTTATATTTGTTTTTTCTAATATTGGTTTCAATTTGACTTAAAATTAATTTGTTTTAATGTAAACAAAATCTATAAAGAAAAAGTTACTTCATAGTGATGTTAGTATTACCTATACTTTCTGAAAAATAGCACTTTAAATAAATCATTTCAAGAAATTATTTACAATTCTTTAAAAAATAAATACAATTATCCATTTGCTCCCTTAGTCTTATTTTAAATAAAGTTTTACAATGAGTGAGACATAGAAATAGACAATGATGCAAAATTAAGTTTTTAATATTTTTATTTAAATTAAAACAATCTTATTTTACATACCAATCCAAGTTCCCTCTCCCTGCCATCCTCTCATTCACCATGCCATCTTCCAAATGCAGATTCCATTCACATCTCAGAGAGGGTGAAGTTTCCCTTGGGGGATCTCCAAAGTCTGTCACATGATTTTGGTCAGGACCAAGGCCTTCCCACCATGTGTAGGCTGAGAGAGAATCCCTCCATAGGGAATAGTCTCCAAAAAGCTCATTCATGCACTAGGGATAAATACTGGTTCCACTGCCAGCAGCCCCATAGACTGCCCAAGTCCCCAAACAAGCCCCCATATTCAGGGAGCCTGGTTCAGTCTTATGGTGATTCTTCAGTTGTCAGTCTAGATAAAGTCCATGAGGTCAATTGTTCTCATGTCAGCTCTTTCTGTGAGTTTTTCCTCAACATGCTCTTGACCCCTTTACTAATCACTCCTCCCTCCCTACACCTGGATTCCAGGAGTTTGGCTCAGTGCTTAGCTGTGAATCTCTGCTTCTGCTTCCATCAGATACTGGATGAAGGCTCTATGATGGCCAATCTCACTACAGGGGAAGGGCATTTAAGTTAGCCTCTCCACTATTGCTTAGATTCATAGTTGGGGTCATCACTGAACTCTTGAAGATCTATATCATGAATGTGTGTTGGATTTTGTCAAAGGCCTTTTGTACATCTAATGAAATAATTTTTTGATTAGTTTGATTATATGGTGGATTGCATTGACTTATTTCATATGTTGAACCATTCCTCAATCTCCAGGTTAAAGCCTACGTAATCATAATGAATGATTTTTCTGATGTGATTTTGGATTCAGTTTGCAAGTATTTTATGACTTTTACATCAAAGTTCACAAGGGAGATGGTGTCCCGCGCAATCGCCTCGCCAGCAAGGACCACACAGGACATTCGGCTCCTTCTGCAGTAAAGCTTTTAATGCATCTTGAGAGGAGAGCATAAGCTTACCAGAGCGGAGACCCCGAGCCAAGAATCCTGTCCCCTAATAAAGGCTCACAGACTCTGAGCGATGCGTGTACAGCTGGGATAGGTGCATGACTCGTCACCCCATATGACGCCATGGAATAGGCGGGGCTAGGCAGTGGAAAACACTGAGCACATGGATACCAACGTTGTTTACTTGATCCGGCAGCGGATGTCAGCGCCATCTTGTAATGGCGAATGTGAGTGCGGCTCCTCACAAGATGGGTCTGTAATTCTCTTTCCTAGTTGTGTCTTTGTATGGTTTGGGCACCAACATAATTGTAGCCATGCGAAAATAGTTTGGCAATGACAATCTGTTTCTATTGTGTGGAGCAATTTGAGGAGTATTTGTGCTAGCTATTCTTTGAATTTTGGGTACAATTCTGCACTGAAAACATCTGGCCCTGGGCTTTTTTTGGTTGGGAGACTTTTGATGACTGCTTCTTTTTGTTAGTAGTTATATGTCTATTTAAATTGTTTATGTGCTCTTGATTTAATTTCTGGTATATGATATCTATCCATAATATTGTCCATTTCCTTTAAATTTTTGAATTTTGTGGAGTACAACTTTTCAAAGTATGGCCTGAAGATTCTCTGCAGTTCCTCAGTGTCCTTTGTTATGTCACCATTTCATTTCTGATTTTATTAATTAGCATGCTCTCTCCCTGCCTTTTGGTTAGTTTGGAGGGTATGTCTATCTTTTTGATTTTCTTGAAGAACCAGGTCTTTGTTACATTGATTCTTTGTATTGTTTGCTTTGTTTCAATTTCAGCCTTGAATTTGATTATTTCCAGGCATCTACTCATGCTGGGTGAGTTTGCTTCTTTTTGTTATTGAGCTTTCAGGTGTGCTGTTAAGTCACTAGTGTGGGTATTCTCCATTTTCTTTATGTAGACACAGTGCTATGAACTTTCCTCTTAACACTGCTTTCAAAGAGTCCCATAAGTTTGGGTATATTGTACATTCATTTTCATTGAATTCTAGGAGGTCTTTATTTATTCCTTGACCCAGGGGTGATGCAATTGAGCATTGTTCAATTTCCATGAGTTTGTACACTTTCTGAAATTTGTGTTGTTGTTGAATTCTAACATTAAACCTTGGTGGTCCAATAAGATATAAGGGGTTACTCCAAAGTTATTTTTTTTAACTCTTGAGGTTTGCTTTGTTGTTGAGTATGTGGTCAATTTTAGAGAAGCTTCTATGGGGTGCTGAGAAAAAGGTATATTCTTTTGTGTTTGGATGGAAAGTTCTACAGATGTCTGTTAAAACCAATTGAGTCAGAACTTCTATTAGTTCCTTTATTTTTCTGTTAAGTTTCTGTCTAGTAGGCCTGTCCATTAGTGAGAGTGAGTTTTTGATATCTCCCATTATAAACATGTGGGTTTTTATGTGTGATTAAAGTTTTAGTAATTTAAGTATTTTTTTTTTACAAATGTCATTGTCTTGGCATAAATATTCAAAATTGAGACTTCATCTTAATGAATTTTTTGTGATTAATATGAAATGACCTTTATGTCTTTTGTTTAATTTTACTGGGTACAGGTGGGACCTGTTATTCACGTGGTCTCTTTTACTCCAATTTATATAAGTGGGGCATATAGCTTAGGTGGTATTTTTTCCTCTCCCAGTAGGAGTAGGGTTAAGGTTCCAATGGTAGCAGATGAGGTGACCTCCAGGTGAGGGCAGGGAGAAGTTTCCAGTGGCAGTAGATGCAGTGCTGCATGGTTTGACATGTGGATAGGGTACCCCGAGATCTCTGGGTCTTCTCTCACAATGGGGGTAGAATCAAGGCTCCTATGGTGGCAGATGTGATGCTGGATGCTTTGGGGCTGTCACCAAGTCTCTGGGGTTTCAATGGGCATGAAGAGGAATGCTACCTGCCCCAGGTAATTAGGGCTTAGTGGTTAAAGGCCTCCAGTGAGGGGCAGGGAAAACCAGGTTCCTCCCTCTCTATATGGGGGTTGAGTAAAGCCTCTGATAGTGGCAGATGTGGTGCTGGATAGTTTGGGGCTGACTCCAGGTCTCTGAAATTTTGGTGGACAGGATTGGGTGTGTGATGTGCCATGGTTTAGGACCTCCACCCACATAATTATTTTTATTGTTTAAGAGACTGAGCTATTACACTCTGTGGTGGCCTTTAATCCCAGCACTCCAAAGACAGAGACAGAGGCAGGAAAGTATCTTGACTTTAAAGGCCAAACTGGTCTACAAAGCAACTTCCTGGATACCCAGAGTTGTTACAAAGAGAAACCTCTCTTGAAAACAGAGAGAGAGAGAGAGAGAGAGAGAGAGAGAGAGAGGAAGAGAGAGAGAGAGAGAGAGATATTTTCCAACAGTTTAAGCTTCACACATAACTGCACAGTTTCAATTTATCAACTTATTGTTTGGCACCATAAAGGTAAGTGAAGGAGGGTCAAAGATGTAACTTATACACTGGGGTTTCTGTCTGTTCACCTATGCAACTGCCAATAAATGATGGTATTAATTCTATATACTAGTACCATTCAAATTAGGCTATAGATACTGTATCTAAGTACATTATTAGAATATTTCATGACAGTAATTTTACCTATTTAGAAACAATGGCTTGAGCACAAAATGCTAATATAGCATAAATTGATAACTCGTTTATGAAGCCAAGGATTAATATAACCATTTTATTTACTACAGTACTGATTTACTAGGAAATAAGCATCAGAGTTCAATAATTTCTATAATTATTGAACAGTTATATTTCTATAATCTGGGGTTGTTTAAATTCCTAGTAGCATGAGTATAAGTCAAACTTCAGCTGAGTTATAACATTGTCATCTTTTCATATGCACATGGTCACTAGAGAATGGAATGGGTAAATTTACATATGTAAATTTGATAATATAAAGAATTGGGATATCCTCTTATGCCAGATAACATGAAAAATACCACTTTTAGAAATCATTGAAATAACTCATATTCATGCAAAAATATCCATCCGCATATATAGGTCCTTGTCTCTTGGTAAAAAATTTAGTTTTTTAAAAGTAACCTTAAGTAATCAAATAAAAAATTGTATGAGACACTAATATAGAACATTCCCCTGATTATCTGACATTCAATAGTTTTCAAGCATGGAAATGTTCAGTTTCTTAATAACGTCACTGAATTTTCCTCTTTCTGTTTTTTTTTTTCAATAAGAAAGAGACAAATCTAGCTTTGAATTCACCTCCAATTGAACAACCACTTTCTATTCCTGTGAGGTATAATTTACTTTATTATTATCCCATTAAATACAATGTAAAGAATGCAAAAAAAAGCATGCTTTGAAACATATGTTTTGGAGATTTATCATATGTTGATGAATTTAATTCTATAATATACATAAAAATCAACAAAGTTTAAAGTCTTCAACATTGAAGAAAGACCGAAATAGTTGCTTGTCTTAGTGAACATAAAATCAAATCATTCTTTTGAAATTTATGAAGCCAATATTTTTCTTCTGTGATAAATAATCCTAGATACTAATAGGAAAGAAGTAAAGAAAATATACAAACCTTAATTATCATTTTTAAAAACTAGCAAAATTTGTAAAATGAATATTTATTCTAAATCCTGCCTTGAGATTAAGCATCCATGAGCTATGGTTTGGAAACATTTCTGGGCACATTATAAATCTTATTTTTTAATTTTGTCAAGAATGCATTTTTTAACAAGTTTGAAATTCAATGAATGTCAACAGTGTTGTCTCTAATACTGCAAATTTTCATTTAATAATTTAATGAGATGCAGTAGTATTACAGTTTGATTAGATATATTTTGGTCTGGACTTCAGACCAACTCCCTCAGACTCTGACATTTTGTATTTCTAAATATATATATATATATATATATATATATATATATAATGTCTATACCTCTGTATACACACTATATATATTTATATTCTTCTCAATTTCCTTTCCCCTAAACCATTCAGTTGGGTTCAGGTAGGTCAAAGGAGTTAATTCAGCTCAGCCAGGTGAGGTGTATAACCAAAACGTAGATTCCTTTCAGCACTTTGTGATATTCTCTGTTAGAAGTGGCTTTCATAGTTATTGTTCTGTTGCTGTGAGGAGACTTTATCACTACTGCAACTCTTATAAGGAAAATCATTTAATTGAGGGCTTGCTTGTAGTTTCAGAGGCTTAGTCAATTATCATCATGGCAGGGAGCATGGTGCAGTTATGGCAACCATGGTGATTTCTGGAGAAATAGTTGGGAGCTAATCCTGATCTGCAGAGAGAGAAAGAGAGAGGAGAGAGGGGGGGGAAGAGAAAGAGGGAGACCTGGATTAGGCTCTTGAAACCTCAAAGCCCATATACAGTGACACACTTCCTCTAACAGGGTTAAAACTAATCTTTCTATGCCTTTCAAATAGAAACATTCCCCGGTGACTATACATTCAAATAAGCCTCTATGGGCACTATTTATTCAATATGTGGGGGTAGCAATTTTATGACTAGGTTGGAAGACTAGAAGAAAAGGGTAGTATACTTCAGCAAAATAAGGAGGAAAGCCAGGGTGGAATAGGTAGGACATCTTGATTACTTTCCTAACAAGTCTGATTGCCTTAGTTTTTATAGTCTAATATATAACAATAATTCAATCTTTGAAAAATACATTTTACAACTATCTCACAAAATATGGTATTTAGCAGTTGTCAATAGTGTTGAATGACATTATTCCTGTGGAAATATAAATAGAGGTCTACTTACTCCAGATAGGGAACTGATCACAAACCAAGGTAAGGATACTAACAAAGTCCAAATTAGACTTGGAGCCAATGAGTTTTATCAGAATTACAGGAACATGGATTCCAGGGTTACTTACAGGGTCGGAATTGACTCAAAGTCAGCTATATCACCAAGACGTACTTTGGCATGGGTGACAGCTGGAGATCTGGAAAATAGAAAACAAATAGCATATAGCACAACCTATAGCAAGTTGGAGAGCATCCTTTTGAAGCAGTTTGTTTAGTCTGAGTCTTTTAGACAGGCTGGCTGATCTGAGAGTATCTCTCAGCAGGCCTTGCATCTTATCCTTGGGAAGACCAAGGCCTAGTAAGCCTTTTCAGTTTCAAGTACTTTTTAAAGTTATTAAGTTGTTTACTTCCTGATATTATGGAAGTTCCCCACAGGAGTAAATGTTTCATCTCCTCTTATATCCCTCTATTGTTTCTCATCTCCTTTTCTTAAACATCCAGTGTCTTATCAGAACACTCATGGTCTTCTCTGAGATGGAAGGTTTTAATCTCAGTGTAAATCACCATACAACAGCACCAAATACCAATGAATTACAATAGCCTTGGAAACTTAATTAATAATACTTATATACTTAGTGTGAAAAATTGAAACTAGACATCTAGAATGATTAAAATAGAATATTTCTTCAATGTACACAAAGAAGAACAGCATGAAGTGAATAGCTATCACAGCTTTGAATGATGAATTTTCTAATTAAGATATAAACTATACAGTGACATAAATGTAAATAATATAATATTGAAAACTACATATGCCTCATTTCAATTGGTATATGTTTGGCTTGGCTGATATTGTAAATCAGAATAACCAAATGTAAGACAAAAATTGTTGATATAAATTGACAAGGAATATAAAATTTTGCCAAAATTAATAAGATGGGTAAACTGTCTTTTTTGCATCTGAGATCAATAATCAAATGCATAATAGCATTCACAGGAAAATTACTATGTAATTTCATATCTTCTGTTTAGAAACTCAGTAGGGTCACATTATCATATTTTGTCTTGATCACAAGCTTGGAATTGTTCAAAGTGTGAATATTCACTGTGTGGTACCTTGGAGTATATCTACTAGGTTTAAAATGTAATTGGAGTAAATAAACTTTGCATTTGCCAGTTTCATTTTGCCTGTTCAGCCTCAACTACAAGATATAGCTGTCTATATTGATCATACTTTTCTGACTTAATGTCCAATTATTACTTCATGTTTACTAAGTCTCACTGAACTATATGGAATGTATTTCATAATGGTGATTTATCACAGCACTCAGGCTCATTAAAAATATGTTCTGGTGCATTTCTCCTCAACAAATGGTGTTTATAAAATTGAACGTTTTATTTGACATCTGTTAATAACATGTTCTGCTTCCTGTTTGTGTTATGTTCATTTTTGTTGAAGGTGTGATATTTTAATGTATTAATAAGAAAAGGTGTGCAGTAAAAGAACTAACATTTATGATAAAATAAACTCAGGTAGGTATTCCTCTTTCAGGGAAATGTTTTGTTCATTATTTTGTTTTTTATGCCAGTGTTTGCAGCCCAGGTAGCCCTTGATTTTCCTATGCAACCAAGTACAACATTGAACTTTTCATCCTCCTACCTACTAAATGATGGGACCATAGACATGTATACACCACCATGACTGGGAATTTTTGGTACTAGTAACTGAAGTCAATTGCAATTGCCATGTAATTGGCTTCTTACAAGTACTAGGCAAGTACTCTACCAATTAAAACATATCTGGAGACTTATTTCTGCTTATGAAAATGAATTAGCATTGGCCTTCTTCAGGGATATTCAAGTATTCAAACAGAGTGCTACACATTTAATGAGAGTTTGTTACCACTTTTTACTGAATGGCTCAGTGTCTACAGAATTAATGGCTTTATCTTTCAAATCCAGGTAACTGCTTCTTGGATACTCAGTATCAATAGTCCTACCACCATATATAAATTATTTTAAGTTTTCAGTGCATAGCACTTAGAAATGATTATTTATAATTTGTTGTGTGTGTATGCATGTGTCTGAGATGTGTGATAAAGCATGCATGCAAATGCATCTGTACAGGTGGAGAATAGAATACAGCTTTGTGGAAATAGGCCTCTCCTTCAATATTTCTAAGAGGTAGCAGAAATAAAGCCAATTAAATAGACTATAGTGGCAAGAGCTTTTCTGAGTGATAAATGTTGCTATTCCTTTTTTATTTTTAGTTCAGTGGGTCAAATTAATAAGTCATATCTAGGCAAAAATATACCCAATTGTTTGATAATTTTCTTCACAGTAAATCTTCCTCTATCTGATGTATTTACATTAGATTGAAGGTTACATTGGAGATAGATTCTCAACTTCTCTCTAGTTTTTAACTTTATCTCAATGAAAAAACTAAATGAAATAAAGCTCTCCATTATAGAGGACTACCATAGAAAATTATAAAGAAAAATGATTTCTTTAACAAGAATTCTCTTAAAATTCTAAAAAAAATTTACAGTTCTCAGCTTAATCAGAAGGATATGCAAATATATGTACATGCATGTGATTTACATTTATGTTAAAATTTATATACACAGATGTTTATGTCAGTATTCCTTATAATTCATAAAGATGAAAATAAGTATTAACAAAAATGTTCTACATTATAAATAATAACATAGTCACACACTAGACTTCAATTTAAAAATAAAATAAATTATTTATTATTACTTGCAATAAGATGTACAATCCAACCTATATAAAATTTGTAAAACAAGAGTACCTAAAGGAAATCTTTGTAATTAAACTTTGGATTTTGAAAAAAAAAATCCTTTGAGTAAAATAATAATTGTTCTTATTTTGTATGGATATACAATGATTGAGAGGGATTCTAAGGAAGGCTTTCTCCTTCAATATGTCTTCACAAGAACAGTTTTATTCACTGTTTTTTTTCTTTTTATTTTATGTTATAAATAATCTTATTTTACATATAAATCCCCCCATGCACCCATGGCCACCTAAATCCCCCCAATCCACTCCCACCTACTCCCCAAGGATAGTGAGGCCTTCCCATGGAGATCCTCAAATTCTGTCACATCATTTGGGGGAGGGCCTAGGCCCTCTCCCGTATATCTGGGCTGCAATATTATGCCTCCATAGGAAATGGACTCCCAAAGACCATTTGTGCTCTATGGATAAACATTGGCTCCACTGTTAGAGGTCCCATAGATTGCCATGGGATCTTAGCTGGCACCCATATTCAGAGGGCTTGGTTCCATCCAATGCTGGTTCCCAAGCTTTACTACTAGGGCCTCTGTATTCTCATTTGGTTGGGTCAATTGTTTCTATGGGTTTCTCCATCATTGTCTTGTCTCATTTGGTCATCCCTCCTCCCTCTCTACAACTGGACACCAGGAATATGTGTCAGTGTTTAGCTGTGGGTGCCTGCTTCTGCTTTGATCACCTAATGGATGAAGGATCTAGGATGGCAACCAAGGTAGTCATCAATCTCGTTATATGGGAAGGGCATCGAAGGCAGCCTCTCCACTACTGCTGATATTCTTTTTTTTTCCCATAATGATACTAAAGAATTTTTTAAATTTTTTTATTAGTTCAAATTAGTAACAAGCTTGCTTCACATGTCAATCCCTGCTCCCTCTCCCTCTCCCTCTCCTGCCCCCATCCCCCACCAGCTCCCTATTCCCTCCCCGTCCCCTCCACATAGAAGGTAGGGCCCTCCTCAGGGGCTCTCCAAAATCCACAACATCATCCTGGGCCAGGCCTAGGCCCTCCCCCATGTGACCATGCCTAGAGAGCATACCTTCATGTAGGATGGACTCTCAAAGTCCCTTCTTACAACAGAGAAAAATAGTGATCCACTGTCAGGGGCCCCATAGAGTGCCAAGGCTTCCTCATTGACATCAACATTCAGGTGTCTGGATCCATCTCCTTCTGGCCTCCCAGACAGCAGGGGTCCATGTGCTCCCCCTTGTTCAGGCCAGCTGTTTCTGTGGGATTCACCATCCTCTCTGTAACTGAGTTTCAGAGTTCAGTTCAGTGTATAGCTGTGGGTGTCTGCCTCTGCTTCTATCATCCACTGGGTGAGGGCTCTAGGATGGCATATAAAGTAGTCATCAGTCTCATTATAGTGGAAGGGCATTTAGGGTAGCCTCTCCACCTTGTAGATCTCTGGAAATCTCCCTAGTGCCAGATCTCTCCTCAAAATATAATAGTTCTTTCTATTATGGAATCCCTCATCCTGCTTGCCTCTATTCTTCCCCAAACTCAACCTTTCTGCTCCTTCATTTCCTCCTCTCCCCTGCTCTTCTCCTCCTCTCATTCTGCCAGCTCCCTCTCCCCTACCTTCATGCTGCCGATTTTCTCAGGAGATCCTGCCCCATCCCATTCTCTGGGGTCCACACATTTTTCTCTTAGAGGCCTTCTTGTTTCCTAGTTCCTTTGGTGAGGAGGATTGTAGGCTGGTGATCGTATATTCTATGTCTAAAATTCATATATGAGTGAGTGCATACCATGTTTGTCTTTTTGTGACTGGGTTACCTCACTCAGGATAGTTTCTTCTAGTTCCATCCATTTGCCTGCGAATTTCAAGATTCCATTGTGTAAATGTACCACATTTACTCTATCCATTCTTCAGTTGAGGGGCATCTAGGTTGCTTCCATGTTCTGGCTATTACAAACAATGCTGCTATAAACATAGTTAAACTGTTGTATGAACAAGCATTATTTGGGTATATGCCCAAGAGAGAAATTGCTGGATCTTGAGGTAGACTGATTCCCATTTTCTTGAGCAACTACCATACTGATTTCCAAAGTAGTCTTACAAGTTTGCACTCCCACAGCAATGGAGGAGTTTTCCTTTTTCTCCACATCCTCTCCAGCACAGATTATCATTTGTGTTTTTTATTTTAGCCATTCTAGCCGGGGTAAAATGGTATCTCAGAGTTGGTTTGAGTTGAGTTTCTCTGATGGCTAAGAATTTTGAGCACTTTCTTAAATGTCTTTTAGCCATTTTAAATTTCTCTTTTGAGAATTCTCTATTTAGTTCTGTACCCCACTTTTTAATTTCATTGATTGGTGTTTTGGTGCCCAGCTACTTGAGTTCATTGTATATTTTGGAAATCAGCTGTCTGTCCGATGTGGGGTTGGTGAAGATATTTTCCCAATCTGTGGGCTGTCTTTTTGTCTTGTTGACTGTGTCCTTTGCCTTAAAGAAGTCTCTCAGTTTCAGGAGGTCCCATTTATTAATTGTATATCTCAATGTTTGTGGTACTGGTGTTATGTTCAGGAAGCATTCTCCTTTACCAATATGTTCAAGGGTATCTCCCACTTGCTCTTCTAGAAGATTCAGTATGGCTGGATTTATGTTGAGATCATTGATCCATTTGGACTTAAGTTTTGTTCATGGTGATAGATATGGTTCTATCTGCAATCCTCTGCATGTCCATTTCCTGGTGTGCCAGCACCATTTCTTGAAGATGTTATCTTTTTTCTATTATGTAGATTTATCTTCTTTGTCAAGAATCAGATGTTTGTAGGTGTGCAGGTTAATATCAGGGTTTTTAATTCAATTCCATTTGTATATCTGTCTATTTTTGTGACAATACAAAGCTGTTTTCAGGATTATGGCTCTATATTATAGCTTAAAGTCAGGGATGGTGATGCCTCCCGAGGTTCCTTTATTGTACAGGGTTGTTTTGCCTATCCTGTTTTTTTTTCCTTATAATGTTGAGCATTGCTCTTTCAAAGCTCTGTGAAGAACTGTTTTGAGATTTTGATTGGGTACTACCAATATTCTTAGTTGGGGTCATTCCTATGGATCCTCGAACATTTACCTAGTGCCAGACCTTTCTCTAAACCTATATTGACTCCCTCTATCAAGGTATCTTCTTTCTTGCTCTCCTCTATTCCTACCATTTCTCAGTTTTCCTGATCCTTCTTGTTCTCCTCTTCCCTCGTGTTCTCCCCTTCAGTTTTTCCTACCTCCCTTCTCTCTCTCCCATGCTCCTAATTAGCTCAGTGGTTCTTGTCCCTTTCCCCTTCTTTGCGGGACCATGAGTTATCCTTGGGGTTATCCTTGTTTCCTAGTTTCTATGGTGGTTTGGATTGTAGGCTGGTAGTTTTTTGCTCTGTGTCTAATATCCATATATGAGTGAGTACCCTGCTTGTCCTCTGTGATTGAGTTACCTCACTCCAGATATTTTCTTCCAGTTCTAACCATTTGCCTGCATATTTCAAGATTTCATTTTTTTTCTAAGTAATACTCCATTGTGTAAATGCACCACATTTTCTCCATCAATTCTTCAGGTGAGGGACATCTAGGTTGCTTCTAAGTTCTGGCTATTACCAATCACACTTTATGAACATAGTTGAACATATGTGCTTGTTGTATGAATGTATGAATGTATATTATTTGGGTATTTATGGAACCATAGGCTTATTACCTATAGATTTTTTTAAATATGTGTTACTGTTCAATGAAAAATTGTAAGAATTGAAAAGTTTTCAAGAAAAATAAGAAGAATCAAAGGACAATCAATAAATTAGGAAAAGGATAAAACTGTCCTAGCAAAACTGGACATTCATTTACAGTTTCCATAAATGTCAAATTTGATCAGATTGCAGATGTTATAAGACTATTAGTTTGAAAACCTAAAAGTGAAACTGAAGTCATACAGTAAAGGAGTATAATACTCCTCCAAGAATCCATACATTGCTGAACAATAAAATACTCAGTATCAAGTTTGAGTTACCTTCTGATGAGTTATTAGAGAAACATATTCCAGAGACCCACTTCAAACACTACAGACTATTGGCATTTCTTTCGATTACCCACCAGAACTTGAAGGAGCCTGTTGCTGAAAACACCACACACTTTGGCAAATAGAAATTGGAGAAATATAGTTGGTTCTGGCCAGGAAGCTTTTTCCATTCTGGCTGAATCTCATAGTACAGGAAATTCTCTAAAGATTACAGAGTGTCAAAGGAAAAGGGAGTCATTTATAGTCTAACCAAAATTGTGAAACATGAGAGATACAAAGTGACAAGATATTTTCATGAGTGGTATGAGAGCCCAAATGTTATAATAATAAGCCACTTCCTAATTGAATTTTGATCCCTGCTTCATGGAATGAAATACATATCTGTTACTGTCTATATGGAGAAAAACAAATAGTAGGGGAGTTTACAGGTCCCACAAGTTAACATATTGTTATTATTTTGCTCAATAAACATAGTACCAAACTTATCCTTAAATCCATAACTCTCTCTACCCATAAATTGTTTTACTTCTAAGACTTCACCTTGGAAGTTTCTTTGTACAGTAAATAGCAGTTAACAAATTGCTAACAACTAGTTAAAGTCCAGAACATAAGTATAAATGTAAAGCTCACCCACAAGTGGGTCTCCTTTATCAACACCACTAAAGGCTCAGAGATCATCTCAAAAGAGAAGAAATATTCATTGTAATGGCCAGAGGTTAGACAGGATCAAGGTAAAAGAGCATTTTCTAGACATTATAGGACTACTGTACTCATTAACTGTTAGCAGCTGTGGTTGCCCACATAAAGACCTATACAAGATAACTCAGCGTTTCAGAAGGGAAATAAGAAAGGGCTGAAGTGTCCATCCATGAGGAACTATTGACAGTGGATAGCTTCTAGGGAGTGAGGAAGTGTTTATTCTAAGAATGTCGACTCTGATAAGTTAATCATGCAACAGTTTGTAGATCAGTATTCTTGAATATTTGTGCAGCATAAATTGGACTTGGTGTGTTATTAAAGAACAGAAAAGAAATAAAATGAAAAAGAAAGAGAGGACAATGGATTTAGAATAGGGATGGGAAAGTTTGAGTTGGATATGAGCAGAGATACTGAGAGGAATGGGGTGAGGTAAATATAGTCAAAACACATTGTATGTATCCATAAAATTCTCAATGCATCAGTAAAATATTTGAAAGTCAAGTTATACATCATTCTTGTTGTTGATTTGTTTGTTTTTCAACGTAGGTTTTCTCTGTGTAACAACCCTGGCTGTCCTCGAACTTACTCTGTAGACCATCTTGCCCTCAAACTCATAGAGTTTTGGTTGCCTCTGCATACTGGGTGCTGTAATTAAATGCATGTGGCACCACTTCCAAGCTCTGTAGTCATCTTTTTCTAAGTTGCTCTTGTGTAGAAATGTTCTGATAAACCCATTGTTCTATGTTGCTGGCCAACTAAACCAGAATCCAAAATGTTGTGCAGAATTGTTGCCTACATTTCTTCATACTTCCATTTCATGCTCTTAATATATGTAATTTTTTCTAAGACCCAGGTGTTCTGATATATGGTTATGTTACAGGCTAGTTATCTTACAAATTACATGTGATAACCACATACAAACCATCTGTTGGTATAGTTTTATGGTAATGAAATGATTAGAATGCTCTACAAACATGTATTCTTATAAGAATTATTTTTGTGAAACTATAGAAGAGTCATGTTTCTACAAACATTTCATATTGAAAAGTTTGAAGAGACAAAGATAAATGGATTTACTTTTGTTATATAAAAACTATGATCTGACTTTGAAAAAGAATTCATCAGTTAGCAGCTGGGAGCAGATGGCCTTAAGATTTCTATCCAGGACTAAGTAACATCCCACTGTCCAATTGTATTCCATTTGATGCAAAATTGGTAGTTTTATATCTCTGGTAACTTTATTTTGACAATAGACAAATTTAATGAGAGAAAATTATTGGGGAACCCTAACACACACAGCCTCTCTTCACCCTTAAGAGTATAAACTTGAAATGGATGGTGTATAACACCTTTTACTTCATACATTTAAACTGATTTTTATTCAACTGACAGAAAATCACTTACATGCATATTATAAGCCATAGGCATTTCAGAGACAAGGAAATTAATTGGATTTCAGGAATGTGTGATGTTGTGATTATGTTTCAAAATTAGGATAAATATGATGAATGTCAAGATGTGACATACACAAATATAAACTTGGATATTATCTCTCATTAGCTCAGCACAATTATTTATGATTGTAGTAGAAATGCATGTCTGTATGTATTTGTTCACATATAAATAATATGACAAAGGTCTGTTCAACGGAACAAATTTGTTGGAATTTCAAAAACAATTATATTCAAAATAATACTGATATTTTAAATTAATCAATGATATTATGATGGTTTTAATGTGAATTGCTCCCATAGGCTTGTATGTTTGAATACTTGATCCCCAGTTGTTGGAACTCTGAGAAAGATTAGGAGTTGTGTTCTATTTGGAGGAGGTTTTTCATTGGGTTGTATTTTGGAGTTTCAGAAGTCTGGAGACATTCCTAGTGTGCTCTTTTTCTCTCTGTCTCCTACTTGTTGATCAAGATGTGAACTTTTGACTACTGCTGCAGTTCCATCCCTGCTTCAAACTTTGATGACTAATTCAAACACTTTGAAACTATAAAACTCAAACTCTTTTTTTTCTATATGTTGCCTTTGTCATGGTGGCTCATTACATAATATAAAAGTAAGTAAAATGCTTCTGTTTATTTTCATGATCACAGCAACTCAAGGATATTAGAAGTCTACAATAAGAAACAGGCACAAACATCTACCATGACTCTGTAACAACTATAGGAACCACATATCCTTTGTTTGCATACTACTTGTAACACAGATCTCATAATTGCTTTCCCAGGAACCTCACTTGTTTTCAGATTGTTATAATTTTTAGAGTGATCTTTCTCATGTAGTAGAATAAACTTCTAGATGAAACCATTTTTTTCTTTTCTTACCCATCATAGCAGTGGCTACTGTGTAAGGAAAATGAGAAGTCCTGATGATGATATTTAAAGGTAATGTTTCCTTTTCATGCCCCACAATTACAACACTGGTAAGATGAAGAACTTCCAAGAGATTGTTTAGAATGTGGACTAAGGATTAAAGTTGAATGTTAGGCTGTCATCCTAATATCCATGTAGTCAAAATTTTGCTTCTCTCTCAGATGTCATGAAGGGCAAAATTACAACTTTTTCTACTCTCTGATAAAAATGCATACATATATTGATATAGATGACAAAGGCACAGGAAGAACCTTCTTCCACTATTGTAACTTCAACACAAACTTTCAATGCTTGTTCTACAGTTGGTGGTTCTATTTGGGGAAAGGAGAGTGAAGTCATTTGGCAGTGGAGTCTAGTTAATAAAATTAGCTCATTAGCAGCTTGCCTTTGAAGACTACATCCTGATTAATGGTTAACACTCCTCTCTGTTTCCTGGTTCACTGCTTTATGATGCAACTTCAGCCACACATTCCTATAACTGTGGAATGAAGAAGTAGTTCTATTGTGCTTTCAACTCTAGGATGAACTGCAATTTCTAAAGCTTGGAACAGAAATGAACTTTTGACCCTTAATTTGTTTCGGCTAAGAATTTCACAGTGATGGAAGAGTAACTAATACATTCACCAGTATATCCCAGATACTACCTGATCAGTAACAGAACAATGCAATAAAAACAAGGGCAGAGAATCCAAGACACTGCTCAAATTTGAAGGAGAAAGTATTTGGTATAATTACATACGTGCCATTAAACAAAGCCATAAGCATATATACCACTGTTCCATGAGATTCCACATATAAATTTTGTGAATTAGGGTTTGCTATTGCCTTGATAAAACACTATGCCAAAAAGCAACTTGGATAAGAAAGGGTATATTTCATCATATACACAAGTCCTACTCCATCACTGAGGGACTTCTGTCCAACAAATCAATGTAGGAAAATGGAAAATCAACTGATATAGAAACAATGGAGTAATGATTTTCTCTAACTTGCTTTCCATGTTTTGCTCACCCTGATTTTTTATGGAAACCAACAACACCTTTCTAAGGGTGAGATGCACATACCCAAACCAATCATTAATAAAGCAAATGTACTGTAGATTTGCCTACAGGAAAATCTTATTTGTACAAAATTGATATAACACTATCCAACACAATTGACTCATTATCAACTTATCACACAGTTTCGTATTAATAAACTGTGAGACATGTTGACAAAATATTATATACTTTAATTTTCTGATTCCTCCATTCACTAAAAATATAGACAGATATTCAATTCTTGAAGCAAATCCTAAGATTTAATTTAATGTTTCCAGATTGTTAAAAAAAATCAATAAATTTCTCATTACTTAGTATCTGTTTTTATAATATTCAGCTATTCAACTCAGAACAAAACATGCTGTTGAGGTTTTAATAATATTTACCAAAATAAAAATAGGTGATTCAAATATTGTCAAATAAATTTCAAGGCTCTTGTCTGAGAACAACACTACTAAAACACAAATAATTTATTAAGATCAAATAACAAATAAAATAGTGAGGCATTTTAGAATAAGAAGATTTCAGAGCAGTTTTCCCCAGTCCACAATCAAAACTAATCAAAAGTGAGAGAGATGAAAACTACATACTCATTAAGGAAAAATCCACCACGCCACACTTCAATGCTTAGTATCTTCTTTAAAATCTTTAATTGTTTTTTATATATTTTCCAGCTGTCTTTCTCTTTATTTTCTTCTTCTATGTCCCAGAACACCCAACTCATTGTTCCTGCTCCCATTCTTACCTGACCCAGTACACTTGCAAAATTTATTCTGTTTTCCCTTCCAAAAGGGCTCCATGTGTCCCCACTAGAGCTCTCTTCTTTCCCTAACCACTTTGGGCCTGTGGTTCATAGCTTGCTTATAATTTGTATAACGGATAACATCTACATTTTAGTCAGTTCATAGCACGTTTCTCTTTCTGGCTCCAGGTTTCCTCATTCGGGATGAATGATCTTTTCTAGTTCCTTCCACTTGCTTTTGCATTTCATGATGCCCTTTTTAACTGCTGAGTAATAATCCATTGTGTAAATGTTCCACAGTTTCATTGTCCATTCATCAGTTGAAGGAAATCTAGCTTGTTTTAGTTTCTAGCTATTATGAATAACATTAAAATGAACACATTTAAACACACATACAAGTGGTAGAATAGAGGACACTTTGGGTATATGCCAAAGATTGGAATGGCTGGGTGCTGAGGTAGGTCAATTCCAAATTTTCTGAGGACCTTCCACATTGCTTTCCATAATTCTTTACAAATGTGCACTTCCAACAGCAAGGAAGGAGTATTCCTCATGATCTGCATCTTTGCCAGAGTGAATTGTCGCTTATTTTATTGATTTTACCTATGCTGAGATGCATAATATGGAACTTAAAAGTCATTTTGATTTGCATTTCCCTATGGCTAAGGGTGTTAAACATTTAAGTGTTTTCCCACTATTTGAGTTTCCTCAATGGAGAAATCCCTGTTTAGGTCTGTAAAATATTTGAATTGGACATTTTGATATATAATTTATTGAGCCCTTTATATATTTTGGATATTAGTCTTCTATCAGCTTTGGAGTTGGTAACAATATTTTTTCCATTATGCAGGCTACCAGTTTGACTAATGGTACCCTCTGCCTTACAGAATTCTTTCAATTTCATGAGGTCCCATTTATTAGTTGTTGTTCTTAGTGCCTGCATTATTAGTGTTCTCTTCAAAAAGTTGTGTCCTCTGCCTATGTGTTCAAAGCTCTTCTATAATTCCTCTTCTATTAAGTTTAGTTTGCCTAGTTTTATGTTTAGGACTTTGATACACTTAGACTTTAGTTTTCTTGAGAAACTCAAAGTGAGATGCATTTAATAGTGAATATTAGCTGTTACGGAAATAATAAGAATGCTTGTGAATCACAAAGAGGCTAGGAAATAGAATAAATTATGTTCTTGGATGTTGGGTGTCTGGTATGGGAGTGGTAGATGTCATGTGGGGGGATTGAAAGAGTGTGTTATGGGAGGGACAACTGTAATTGGAGAGCATTTGCAGGGCATTGTGGAAACCTAGTGGAGTGGAATATTTCTGGAATCCACGTGGGTGACCCTAATGAAGATTCCTACTAAAGGAGGATACAGAGTCTAAATTGGACATCTATTGTGGCCAGGCAAGGTTTGTATTGGTAGGATTGGATTGCATTTGGTGGATTTTTTGGCTGATCTTAGGACAGAAGATTGCTCTCTGAAAACTCACAGCAAGAGCCACATTGCAGAAGATAGGTCACTGAATATGGAGAGGTCAATGTGGTGCCTGCATGTAGCTTTCACCCCTGTTGTAATCTCATGTGAGAAGATACTCTGAAGGCTATGGAAAGAGCGACCTGAACAGCAACTCAGACATAAAACACTCAACCTAAAATCTGCCCTGCTTTCAAGATGTGCTGGGCAATGGTGGTGAAGAACTTGTAGCAGTGGCTAAGCAATATTTTGTTTACCTTGATGGCCATGCCGTGAGATGGAGCCCATGCCATACATTGCCTGTATCATCAGAAAACAGAGAAAAGCCAAGCATGACAGGTTAAACATAATAATAATAAAAATAAACAAATGTATATATAAGTAAATAAATTAAATAAAGAAAATGATTCCTAATGATATTCTGTTATACTTACAGATTGGGGCCTTGTCTAGTTGTCATCAGAGAGGCTTCTTTGGGCAACAGATGAATGTATGGGTTCAGAGACCCACACTTAGACATTATGCTGAGAAAAAAATCTAAATTGTAAATCTCCATTGATCTCTCGCACATCATCACAGATGGGAACCCTGTGGAAGGGGGCAAAGAAAGACTGTAGGAATTAGATGTGAGGGACGACACTGATAGAACCTGGCTCACTGAGCAAACTACTCAGGGCTCATATAGACTCACAGGACTGAGGCAGCAAGCATAGGACCTGCATAGGTCTGCACCAGGTCCTCTTCATATATGTTATTGCTGTTAACTTTGTGTTTTGGGGGGAATCCTAACAGGGGAAGCAGGTATATCTCTGATGGTTTTATCTATTCCTGATACTTCTTTCCTCCTCTTAGGTTGCCTTCCTTGGGTTGCCTTGCCTTCCTCCAGCATTATTATGAGAGCTTTTGCCTTGACTTACTGTATCTTGTTCCTGTTTTGCTCTGTACTCTTAGAGGCCTTCACTTTTCTGAGAGTAGTGGAGGGAGAGGAAACTGGACAGGGTGTATTTTATGTGAGATGAATCTATTTTCAATAAACAACAGAAACAAACAAACAGAATTTAAAAATTTAGAAATTTTATATTTGATTTTATTCTATAATAATGTGACATAAAATTTAGGTACTGCTTAGTTTAAAATATAAGCATATTTCAAATGATTGTAGCAGGCAGCATTTAAATTCCTAAATTAAACACAACAATCTTCTTTAAAATATTTAAGATTGTAACATACATTTTTGTCTTATTTGACAAATTTTCTAGAGCTATAAATTTGAGGAATTCTTTCTTTAATTTTGAATAAAGACATAGTTACAATGAAGATAGTATATTCTTTAAATTATTTCTAATTTATTTTTTAATTTTCATCACAAGGATTAAATAGTACAATATACTTTATTTCTTAATTGGTGAATTGCTTTGATTGGCATGTTTTCTCTATGCTAGATTTACATCCCTCATAAGATTTAATTTTGGCTTGTACCATTGCTCTTATTTCCTTTCTCTTAGCTTCCCCATAATAATAACAGATAGGTTCTAGAGAGATTACTCAGTAGTTAAGAGCACGTGTTGTTTCATATGATCTGAGTTTGGTTCCCACCATGCACATTCTTACACAGACACATGCAAAATCACATACAGAGACCCTGACACTGACACAAAGTAAAATGAAATTGAATCTTAACAAGTAAATTACATCTGGCATAACTAGTTAGAATTTGTAATACTAGATATTCCAAAGCATTCACATTATTAATTGTTGAAAAAGTAAGACAAGAATTTTATGAAGAGGAGAATGGGATAGTGAATTCACCTGGTTTATTTATTGTGTCTGTGCATATATGATATTAAATTTTATACTGTAAGGTTCATTTTGTGGCCCCTCTGCTAGCAAAATGTTTTCATATCCACATTTAGGTGGGTGGTGGTGGTGCATGCTTTTAGTCCCAGCACTCAAGAGGCAGAGGCAGGCAGATCGCTGTGAGTTCAAGACCAGCCTGGTCTACAAGAACTAGTTCCAAGACATCCTCTAAAGCCAAAGAGAAACCCTGTTTCAAAAAACAACAACCAAAAATGCACATTCATACAAGCGCAAATGTGTGTGTGTGCGTGTGTGTGTGTGTGAGTTTGTATAATATTAAAGTAAAAAAGAGAGGATTAAGAGAAGAAAGAAGTCTTAATGAAAAAGATGAAACAAAAAAGGGGTAATGGAGTCTTAAGTAAACAATCATATAAAGAGGCTATAAGTAGGGATGACAGCATGTAGAAGACTGCAGACAGATCCATGTCTATTGCCTTTCAGAAAACTTATATTCAAATGGATCAGAGACCTCAACATAAAGCAAGCCCCAATGAAATTATTAGAAGAGAAATTAGGAATAAATTGAACAAATTGGTACAGGAGACTGTTTATTGAAAATAACACCAGTAGCAAGACACTGAGATCAACAATTAATAAATGGGACCTCCTGAAACTGAGAAGATCCTGTAAGACAAAGAACACAGTCAACAAGACAAAATGACAGCCAATTAATTTCGAAAAGTTATTCACCAACCCCCATCCAACAGAGGGCTGATCTCCAAAATTTACAAAGAACTCAAGAAGCTAGTCTCCAAAACAACAAATAATCTCTTTTAAAAGTGGGGTACAGAACTGAATAGACGATTCTCAATAGAGGAATCAAAAATGGCTGCAAGACACATAAGAAAGTGTTCAACATCCTTAGCCATCAGGGAAATGCAAATCAAAACAACTCTGAGATACCAACTCACACCTGTCAGAACGCCTAAAATAAAAAACGCCAATGACAGTTTATGCTGGTGAGGATGTAGAGAAAGGGGAACACTCCTCCACTGCTGGTGGGATTGCCAACGAGTACAGCCACTTTGATATCTGTATGGTGATTTCTCAGGAAAATGGGAATAAATCTACCACAAAGATCCAGCAATTCCACTCTTAGGCATTTACACAAAAGAAGCACATTCATACAACAAGGACATCTGTTCAATTGCAGCATTATTTGTAATAGCCAGGACCTGCAAAAAACCTAGATTCCCCTCATCGGAAGAATGGATAGTATTTCATTTACACAATGAAGTACTACTCAGCAGGGAAAAACAAACAGACAAACAATGGAATGTTGAAATTCGCGGGCAAAGTTATGGAACTAGAAGAAACCATTCTGAACGAGGTAACCCAGTCACAAAAATACAAACATGGTATGTACTCACTCATATGTGAATTTTAGACATAGAGTAAAGGATTGCCAGCCTACAATCCACAATGCCAGAGAAGCTAGCAAACAAGGAGGATCCTAAGAGAGAAATACATGGTACCCTGGAGAAGCAGAAAGTGACACGATCTCCTGAGAAAACTGGGAGCATGGGGATAGGGGACTAGCGGAATGAAAATGGAAAAAGAGAATGGGTGAGGAAGACATGATGGGATAGGGGGTTTGAGTTGAGGGAAGAACAGAAGAGAGCAAGATAAGAGTTAATACAATAATCCGGGCATTGGGGGTGCACTCCTTTGATCCCAGTACTCACGAGGCAGAGGCATGCGGATCTCTGTGAGTTCGAGACCAGCCTGGTCTACAAGAGCTAGTTCTATGACAGCCTCCAAAGCCACAGAGAAAACCTGTCTCGAAAAATTGAAAAAAAAAAAGAGTTAATACAATAGAGGGAGACATTATAGGTTTAAAGCGAAATTAGGTACTAGGGAAATGTCTGGAGAGCTACAAAGATGACACCAACTAACAATCTAAGCAACAGAGGAGAGGCTACCTTAATGCCCTCTCCTGATAATGAGATTAATCACTAATTCATATGCCATTATATAGCCTTCATCCAACAGCTGGTGGAAGTAGAAGCAGACACCCCCAGCTAAACCTTGAACTGAATTGGAATCCAGTTGCAGAGAAGGAGGACTGATAAGCAAAGGGGTCCACACCAGGCTGGTGAAACCCATAGAAACAGCTGACCTGAACAAGGGAGAGCTCTTGTTCCCCAGAATGATAGCTGGGATCCCAGCATGGGATTGATCCAGACCCCCTGAATGTGGGTGTCAGTGAGGAGACCTTGGAAATCTATGGGACCTCTTGTAGTGAATCAGTACTTATCCCTAGCATAGGAATGGACATTGGGAGCCCATCCCACATGGAGGGTTACTCCCTGAGCCTAGACACAAGGCCCTATCCCACAGAATAAGACAGATTTTTGAAGAGCCTCCTATGGAAGGCCTCACCCTCCCTTGGGAGCAGAAAGGGTATGGTATAGGTATGGTATTATTTGTGGGGACAGGGAGGAGGAGAGTGAAAGGGACCTGGGATTGACATGTAAAATAATTTTCTTTTAACTAAAATTTAAAATCATGTTAAAAATAAATAAATTAAAGAAACTCCAGGTAAAATTAAAAAGCTGTATAAAAAAAAGAAGGGAAGACAGAAGCTAATAATATGGGGAGAAGAAAATTAAGGGTATCCATTTGATGGAAGACAAGTACTAACAAAAGTTAATGTATAAGCATGAAAAATGCACAATGAAACCTCGTACATCCTATGCTAATTTTCAAATTAAGAAAATAAAATAAATAAAGGAAGGTGGGAAGGGATAAAGAAGTAGTATTATACAACTTTTATTATCTATGCCTTTTTATTATGATAATTTGACATTTTTACCTCATTATTACATAGCTGGCAGCTGATTTTGGGCTTTTTTCATGACAATAGGAGGAATTTGAAATTCATCTTACCTTTTATCATATAAAGATAATGATTTTCAATCATTATCAATTAAAAGATAAAAATGGAATAATTTATAGTAACCTTGTAAAAAAGAATTGTAGATTAAATGATATAAATTTGAAAGTTGACTGGAACTAAAACAAACTGACACAGATAAAATTTCTGTTTTGAATTTTGTCACAATACTTTGAATAAATCACTTTTAAAATGTTGAAAATTCCTGCAGGGAAGTGATTGCTCATGTCTTTAATCTCAACACTGGGAGGCAGAGGCCGGCAGATCTCTGTGAGTTCAAGGCCAGCATAGTCTACAAAGCTACACAGAGAAACTCTGTCTAGAAAAATTTAAAAAAAAAACTATTTTTGCAAATTCCTGAGCAGTGGAAGCTACATTTGTTATTCATAAATAACAAGTTCCACTACATCTCTCAATTTATAACAAAACATGGTTTTAGGGTTTTGTGTGATTGCCAAAGAAAGACAATGTAAGACTAGAAGCTTGGACCCACTGAAAATTATGATAATATAAAGCTAGGTTCAAAAACTTGTGATTGTTCACTTAACCAATTATACCTTCACATTACCTCTTAAACAAAAGCATTTGGGGAGCTTACTGTTTGGAGGAAAGAACACAGAAATTTTCTCCCTACTCTGTATCTTGTTCAGTGCACTTCTATTGATTGTTCATCAAAAGTTTTATGGTGAAAACATTTTCATACCTAAAGTACATATTTTTCCATTTTCTGAACCATTCTAAGAAAATATCAAGCCTTAAGGTTAGCTTGAAGGCTCACTCAAAATTTTAGTCAGTAGGGCATCACATAAGAAATTTACTAAAACTTGTAACTCTCATTTGAAGTGATAAGAGAACTTGGGGGAGTGAACCATAAAACATAAAGTAACTTAATCAAATTTAATCCTTGAACACTTGCCTTCAGAAAATTGACAAATCCTTTATCTCTGTATGCTGCTTCTTGTGTAAATTTTGATGTGAACACAAATCAGGCAAGGACTAATTATATCACAATTGTCATCTGGGAAAGACCAATTGTGAATACCTTTTAGTTTTGTGTTGTGGAATATTAGTTAAAAATTTGTTACATTTGTATATGCTGTTCAAAATTTGCTTAACAATGCAAAGATAAGTTGCATTCTTGTATGTTGCATATGTTTAACTCTGTGATGCTGTGTTACTTTGCCCGTCTAAAACACATAAATGGTCTAGTCTAATAAAATGCTAGGCATGAGTGGGGCAGGTAAGACTCTCAGTAGAGAGAATAAATAGAAAGAGAAAAAGAGAAGAGGAAGGAGTGAGAAAAGGAGGAAGCGGAGAAGCATGTGAGGGGCCAGCCTCCAAGCTCACAGCCACACATAGAAAAAGGAGGAAAGAAAAGTTTACAGAAAGAGAGAAAAGTAAAAGCCCAAATGCTAAAAGTAGATGTGATATTTTGAGAACATCTGGCTAGAAATAAGCCAAGCTAAGCCTGGGAATTCATAAGAAAGAATACGTCTCCCTGTGATTATTTGGGAACTGGGTGGATGGCCTCCCCAGTGAAAAAAGAGTTTACAATAAACAACTACAGTTTTGTATGGGAGAAAATTGAACAAATGAATTAGAATTCATAAAATTCAAAGAAGAAGAAATTATAATAAAATCCATTGCAACAAAGATTAGGTCATGGAAAATAATTATGTGTAGTCGACTACTTTCTATGGCAAACTTTCCTGAAGACTCATATGTTTCTTAAATATGTTTTAAATTATTTATTCATCAGCTGTAGGAGTTCCCTGGTAGAGTTTTTTGGGTCACTTATGTAGACTATCATATCTTCTGCAAATAGTGAGAGTTTGACTTCTTCCTTTCTGATTTGTATTCCCTTGATCTCCTTTTGTTGTCTTATTGCTCTAGCTAGAACTTCAAGGACAATATTGAAGAGATATGGAGAGAGTGGACAGCATTGTATTGTACCTGATTTTAGAGGAATTGCATTGAGTTTCTCTCCATTTAATTTGATGTTGGCTGTTGGCTTGCTGTATATTGCTTTTATTATGTTGAGGTATGTTCCTGTTATCCTTGATTTCTTCAGGACCTTTATCATGAAGGGATGTTGGATTTTGTCAAAGGCTTTTTTGGGATGTAGTGAGATGACCATGTGATTTTTTTTTCCTCAGTCTGTTTATATGGTGGATTACATTGATGGGTTGATTTTTGTTTTGTTTTGTTTTCGGAGGCAGGGTTTCTCTGTGTAGATTTGGAGCCTGTCCTGGGAACTAGCTTGGTAGACCAGGCTGGTCTCAAATTCCCAAAGATCCACCTGCCTCTACCTCCTGAGTGCTGGGATTAAAGGCATGCATCGCCACTGCCTGGCAAAAATAACCTCAGACCGTCCCTGTCCCATGAGAATTTTGAGTCTCTAAAGAAAGAAATTAAAGAAGATAACAGAAAAGGGAAAGATCTCCCATGCTCTTGGATAGGTAGGATCAACATAGTAAAAATGGCATTCTTGCCAAAAGCAATCTACAGATTCAATGCAATCCCCATCAAAAACCCAACACAATTCTTCAAAGACCTTGAAAGAACAATTCTCAACTTTATATGGAGAAACAAAAGACCCAGGATAGCCAAATCATCCCTATACAATAAAGGAACTTCTGGAGGCATCACCATCCCTGATTTCAAGCTCTATTACAGAGATAAAGTCCTGAAAACAGCTTGCACAAAACTTAAGTCAAAATGGATCAGAGATATCAACATAAATCCAGCTACACTGAACCTATTAGAAGACAAAGTGGGAAATACCCTTGAATTAATTGGTACAGGAAACTGCTTCCTAAACATTACACCGGTAGCACAGACACTGAGGTCAACAATTGATAAATGGGACCTCCTGAAACTGAGAAGCTTCTGTAAGGCAAAGGAGACAGTCAGCAAGACAAAATGGCAGCCCACAGACTGGGAAAAGATATTCACCAACCCCACATCTGACAGAGGGCTGATCTCCAAAATATACAAAGAACTCAAGAAGCTAGTCTCCAAAACACCAAACAACCCAATTAAAAAGTGGGGTACAGAACAAAAAAGACAATTCTTAATAGAGGAATCTAAAATGGCTGAAAGACACATGAGAAAGTGTTCAACATCCTTAGTCATCAGGGAAATGCAAATCAAAACAACTTTGAGATACCATCTTACTCCTGTCAGAATGGCTAAAATCAAAAATACCAATGTCAGTTTATGCTGGAGACGATGCAGAGAAAGAGGAACACTCCTACACTGCTGGTGGCAGTGCCAACTTGTACAGCCACTTTGGAAACCATATGGCATCTCCTCGAGAAAATGGGAATGAGTCTACCACAAAATGCAGCAAATCCACTCCTAGGCATAAGAAGCACATTCATATAACAAGGACATCTGTTCAACCATGTTCATAGCAGCACTATTTGTAATAACTAGAAACTGGAACGAACCTAGATGCCCCTCAAGTGAAGAATGGATAGAGAAAATGTGGTACATTTACACAATGGAGTACTACTCAGCAGAAAAAAACAATGGAATCTTGAAATTTGCAGGAAAATGGATGGAACTCTAAGAAACCATTCTGAGCTAGTTAACCCAATCACAAAAAGACAAACATGATATGTACTCCCTCATATGTGGACCTGCTTTATGATACATAGTAGTGACCATGCTTTATCATAGCTGTTTTCAATGATGTTGCTCAGAATGGTTTCCTCCCAGATGATGACTGAGAAACTAATTTAAAAAAAAAATATGGTGCCAAGTACCACAAGAGTAACAGAACTGTGCTGTCTTCTGGAATTTTGTTTTTTACTTTTTTGTTGTTGTTTGTTTGTTTGTTTGTTTTTGTTTGTTTTTTGTTTTTTGTAAAATGGAGTGTGCTGGATGTCTCTACAATTTTGTTCAAAGGACTACAGAACCTGGAAAAGCTGTTGCTGCTATTGATGCATGACATATTGCCATTATTGTTCTCTCTCTCTCTCTCTCTCTCTCTCTATATATATATATATATATATATATATATATATATATATATATGCTCTCTATCTCTCTCTCTCTCTCTCTATATATATATATATATATATATGCTAATTGAAATTCAAATATGTGATGAATCCAAGGTGCTTCAGTTAGTGCTCACCTGTGCAAGCAAATTTGATTTCATCTTTAGTAGGTAGTAAAGTTACATGCTTGCCAAAAAAAAAAATTAAGTGACACACTGGAAGACAAATGTCACACAATTTCAATTTTATGTGTAACCTAGAAAGGATGAACTTATGGGAACAGAGAACAGAATTGTGGCTATTAGGCTTCAATGTGGGTCTTTTAACAATGGGGAAACGATTGGTTTAAGGATATAAAACTGCAGTTGGACAAGAGGCATGGACTCTGTGAAGTCTTGAGGTCTACTGAGAGCATGATAAATATGGTTGATAACAATATGCTATATTTTAAAAGTTGTGAGATAGTATATTTTAAGTGTTCTCAAAACAAAAATGATGAATATGTGTGATATAACATGTTAATTGGTTTAGTTTAGCCATGCCATTTTGAACATAATGGGTTCTGTATCATAATTGTGCATGACTTTATTTATGAACTAAATAAATGAATGAATGAAAAAATTACTTATTCATGTCTGAAATACTTTTACTCTTCTCTGAAATACTTCAACAGCTCTCTTGGAGAAAACATTAAATATTTGCATCTTCATTCTGGAGATCCTCAGTAAATTACATATTTTAGACCTCAAGTTATCTCATACTACATAAAGCTAAAAAGGTATTCCCGATTTATTTATTTCTTTATCTGATGTGTACTAAGGGGATCTATAAGATGTAGCTCCTCTGGCTTTAATAAAAAATAAGACACTTATCCTCAACTAAAGAAGAGCAAATTCTTACTCGATTCTATTTTCAAACGTACAGCATTTTTTCACAGACATTTAACAGCATGGTGGAACTCTTCCCTTTTGTGTGTCTTTACCTGATATAGAGAAATTCTTTCTTGAAACTATAAAAGGAATTTAATAGTGTTATGAATTGTTTAAAATCAGTGATTTAAACAAAAAAATCTGTGTCAATTTATCATAGTCAAGTTTTCTATGATTGGGATAAAAAAACACAACCAAAACCATTTTGAAGTGGAAAAGATTTATCTTACATCTATAACCAAGTGTAAAGGGATGTCAGTGCAGGAGTTCAAACACTGAAGGAACTAGAAGGAGAAACTGTAGCAGAGATGGTGGAAGAACAATCCTTACTGGAATACTCTTCATGATATCTTCAGCCTGCTTTCTTACAGTATCCAGGGCCATCACCCAAGTAGTGTTACCATATACTATGAGCTGAGCACTTTCCCTAAAACCATCAATCGGGAAAAATGTGCCACAGACCTCCCCATATATCAATCTTGTGGGGGCATTTTCCAAATGAGTTTCCCTGTTCCTATATGACTCTACTTTGTGTCATGTTAACATAAAATTAGCCAGCACAATGGATCCATTTTCTTTGGATAATCTAAAACCACACAGATCTTTTAAAAAATATTTTTATTTTAAATTATGTTTGTGTTCTCAGTGTGCATGCATGTGTGTGTGTGTGTGTGTGTGTGTGTGTGTGTGTGTGTGTGTGTGTGTTTGTGAGTATGGGTGTGGGGGGGACATCTGGATTCTGGGTTCATGTAAGGCCAGAGTGGTTAAAGGGTTATGTTTTTTTCTTCCTTTTTCTTTTTCTTTTCCTTGTTTCTGTTTTGAGACAGGGTTCCTTTCTGTAGTGCTTGCTGCGCTGAAACATTCTGTAGATCACAATGGCCACAAACTTGAAGATTAACCTGTCTCTGCTTCCCTTGTGATTGAACCAAAGGTATGGAAGATTCATTCAACTTAATTAGATGGGGAAAGAATGATAAAATTTATTTTTTAAGATTCATAGTAATAAGTCTTGCCACTATCCATGAGGGTGAAGAATACCTCATGGTAAACAAATACTATTAACTGATTCAACATTAACTGTACATAGAAAAACCCTTATCGTCACTGCCTCAATTCACTTCTACTGTATACGATATTTTCAATGTCACCAGCCAGGCTAATTTTATTGCTGCACAACAAACCATTCACAAATTCAACATGTATTCTCTTAACCAAAACTCTGTGCTGTGGAATAATTACTTTTATTATATAATGGTGTTTTATATTTGTTTTTGCTGCATGTGTTTAACTATATAAAGATGTGTTACATTTGTTTTATATTGCCTGTCTAAGGCATCTGGTTGGTTCAATAAAAAGCTGAACAGCCAATATGTAGCAAGTACAGGGATAGTTGGGGCTACTTGGCAGAGAATAAATAGGATGATAAATCTAGGCTCAAGAGGAGAGAAGCAAATGTGGGAGAAAGGGAGGGAGACATCTGGCACCCAACAGACAGATGACAGTCAAACACAGAGGAAAGTTGAAAATTAGGGTATACAGAATGAAAGAAAGGTAAAAGGCCCCAAGGCAAAATGTAGGTGAAGAAAAACAGGTTAAATATGTTATAACAGCTAGTGGGACATGGATAAGATAAGTCCATACATTCATAAGTTCATAATATTAGGTTGCCATGTCATGATTTGAGAGCTGTTTGGTGGCCCATAAAAGCCTGTAATAACTCTGCTGTTTCATTGATCCATAATAGACACCCTCTCAATCATGTTTAGCTTTTTGTT
This sequence comes from Cricetulus griseus, assembly GCF_003668045.3. Lineage (NCBI taxonomy): Eukaryota > Metazoa > Chordata > Mammalia > Rodentia > Cricetidae > Cricetulus > Cricetulus griseus. The sequence goes on from NC_048604.1 coordinate 56,014,119, forward strand.
CATACTAGATTCCCTGGTTTAAAATTGTGAGACATCTTTTTTCATTACTGGTTGTAAAGACATGTCCATAGATATGTCACTTATATTCTTTGCCTTACTAAATATGAAAAATAAGCATTTTCTTTCTTCCTTTATTGCAGAAATTAAAACCAATGCAATAACCTGGGGTAAATTGAGCAAACATACATGATTTTTTTTCTTATATCCCACATTCTAATATCTTATCTGACAATATGTTTACTTCGATAAGGACATTATCAGTATACTGGGGAAATATTTTTTCCCAAGCAGTGGTAAACTCTTGGATATTTCTGTCAAATTACATAAATATGTGATATCATTGCAGAGAAATGAAGGCTTAGGACCAATGATCCTTATTATTATAAATTCCATTTGCCTTTAGATACCCTATAATCTTTCTTTGCTTTAGTTATATATTGCATAACATCTTCCTTATTAAAAGTGCAAACCAACACTAATGATTGCATACTGAATTAATGTCTATGTGTAGGTGAAAATCTAATGATTGAAACATATTATACAAATTATTTTAATGGAGAAAATATAATAAAATAATTATTGGCCATGTATTAGAAAAAGTGGAGAAGTAAAAGTGAAAACAGGTATCACAGACATGTTCACTAAGATGACAAGGTATGACTCTAACTCATGAAACAATATAGTTTGTGAAGTACAAAAATGATAATATGTGATGGTCATGAAAGCTTTGATCCTCAGCTGATGCTAGAGTATTTCTCAAGGATCTCAATGATACTGATAAGTAACTATGCATGACAATTCTTGAAATTTCATTTCACTTCCAGTGTATACTAACCTTCTAACCTTCTTTTGGTCCCTTTCATCTCTTTGCTTACCTCTCCTCCCTCTCTCTTTTTTTCACACACACAGCACACACACACACACACACACACACACACACACACACACACTGACTTTGCCTATACATGAGCCATTTGATGCAGAAAATTGTAGCCTAGGGAACTCCAGCCATGGCAGAGTGATACCCAAACTTAAACACATGGGTTAGAAAATAAGATAAAATAATTTATTTGTGATTTTATATTATTTAAGAATGTACTATACTCATTTCAATTACAATATAAGAATATCAATTGATGTTTTCAAATTTTAGCATAACAAGAAATATAAAGATTAAGATACTTATTTTGATAAATATTAGTTCTACAAATTGAAAAGACATCTCCTTGTTTTTCTTGTAAAACTAGAGCTGAATCCACAGCACTTGGCATATTAGCCACATGCTATATCTCATTTTCTAGAACTTTGTGAAAGTCTCCCTATGTAGGTCAGCCTGAAGATCCCTTGCCTCAACATCTTGTGTGAAAGGAAAAAAGGTGAGTGACAACAATCCAATTATATCTTCTTGTGACAGTTAAATATTAAAACTCTGTATAAAGTAATTTTTATCTTATTTGAAGGATTTATTTAATGTATAGAATCGACTAACAAGGCCTGGTTAGGGTTCATTAACAGACCATTGAACTCAGGTGGTACCATGTAAGCTAAAAGTTGCAGTGTGAAATGTTGTAGTCTGGTTATACTAAACAGGAAAAATATTTCTTTTTAACACAGAGGTATTGTCTATGCCCTCAATAATGACCTTGGGCACATAGTTTGTAAAAGAAATTATTCTCTGTTCAACTAAGTAGATCGGAAATCTATTGTTTGATCAGAATGTAATAAATGTGGTTCAGTTATTGTAAATAAATTGCTCTAAATTTGAAACAACAGGAACAAATATAAATCTTTCAATTTCATTTGTTTTTAGATATTGGTAAGAGAAGACAGAAAATATATGTCTCATTTATTTTGGAGACATTCTCTGGTAATTTATGACTATATACCAGTAGGTATGGAACAGATGCTAATCAGTGAATTCAATAAAACATCAAGCAGATCTGCAGAAAAGGCAGTACATACCTAAATTACATTTAACAGCTGTACAATTTGAGAGATTTAGGTATCAAAAGCTGTCATACTCCCATGCAAAAGTAGGGAGACAGAACTGTGGCCATGCTGTAATCTCTTGACAGGTTTTACAGATAATTGAAATAGCCTATTCTGTCTTTCTGTGAAATATGTCTTTCTCTCCAAGTAAGCTCAGAATTCAAATGATTCAGAGAAGTCATTGAAAAAATGAAGTAAATATCATAACTGCTCAGTGTGTGTGCTCTCAATTGAGGGTGTGTGTTTGTGTGTATGCTCTTTCTTTGGCTAATGAAAATTATTATTGCTTCCTGGAAGAAAACAAAAAATGAAAATACCTGAAATATGTTCAGATAAATGTAAATGAAAAGATTATTTTATGGCCCAAAGGTAAAAATGTCACATGGAGTCAAATTTATTGACTGGTGTAAAGAATAGTTTTGGGGCTATATTCGGAAATGTTTGGATACCATCCTGCTATTCACATTGATAGCTTATGATCAGTGACTTGGTGGTTATTACTTAAACCTAGGGCATTTTGAACAGAGTCTTGTAATGTTGTCAAAGCTAATCACAAAAATTATTCATAGTAGCTATGCCATATGAATTTCAGATTATTTGGACTTGATTGTATAGGAAATAAATAGATTGTTCCTCATTTCTTAGAATCTTATGTACCACATTTTTTTCCTTTAACAATTCATGGACTGCTATGTCTGAGTAATTCCATTTATTCTTTCTTCCTTTGACGTGATGAATAAACTTTTTTTAGTCCTGCGGTCACAATCATGATTATATTAAACACAGTTTCCTGGGAATAATTATTATGTCTTTGCAGTGCTTCTCAAATTTTAATGAGCATACACAGCACCTGGAGCTATTGATAAAATACAGATTCTGATTCATGAGTTTGGACTTTGACCTAAGATTTTGTATTTCTAATGAGCTCCACATTGTGTTAATGCTGCTGGCTGGAGAACTAATGTTTGTGTAGCAAAGGCTTTGACAGCCTGATGCTAAATTCTGTCTTTTGATTTTTTTTTAATTTCTCTTAGTCTCTAGCATGCAGGTTTTAAAATTTACTCTTGTTTTTTTTTTATGCAGTTTCTCTATTTTATATACAGATTCACAATCTGTTGTTATAATTAAGTTGTTTTCTGTTTCTGCAAAGTAACACCTTCCTGAGACCTCAGCCACCCATGTGGACAGGGCTATAATAAGTGTAGTAAACCAGATTGCACTAGATCTTCACCTCACCTATTCACAAAGGACTGAAGTAAACAAATAGTTGAACAAATTATTATGCAGTCTGCCAAATTTTGGCTGTGCATATGAAAAGACAAATTTTGGCTGTCTATTATTCTTGATGATGATCTGATGCACTGGTCATTGTAATGTGTGGAATCAGAAATGTTAGAGTGAAATATACATATTGTACCATCCCACTGATAACATGGAACAATACTTGTAATTTACATTTTGTACGCACAGTGGTTGAACACTACTTTTGTAGGATAAAAAATAGGGAAAATTAAGGAAAAATAGACAGAGTAGAAAATCCCTCTCCTAAGTCACCTAGGATGGAGTCTACATTATTTGCAGGATAAATGTCAAACATTTTGACAGGAAAGAAAGACATACAAACCACTGAGCAGACTGTCGGCATTGAGAGAATGATCCCTTTTCTGAGAGGAATACCTAACAAGAGAGCTAAAATAGCAAATGAACCATACTAAAGGCCAAAACATCTGTGACCTTTGAGTTTTTCAACCTTTTCAGCAACTTTCTTTTTTCCATAATCCTAAATGCTGTACCATATGAATCACGTTACAATTTGATTTATAAAGGGAAACATTTTAAATTAGAGAGCTAAGAAAATCAATTCAGATTAAAACATTTTAAGTTTTATTTTTATATGTAAATCACAGGAGAATATTCATGGGGTGAAGAAGCAGACATCCTATTACATAAAGCTGCAGTTACAGGTAACCTTGTGAATAACCTGTCTTTCATGGGTGCTGGGAACTACACTCAACTCTTCTGGAAGCAAATAGTATTAACTATTAAGCCAACTCTCTTAACTCTCTTATCTCACCATTTACATTTTGTTGAACCTTTAAATTTTACTATGGATTACATCTTTTTTGTGAAGTAACTTCAAAAGCCATAAACATAACGTGAAATTTTAAGATACTGAAGCATGGCTGTCCCTTAAGAAGATGCATTGATTGGGGGTGAGAAGGAAATGGGAGAAGAGTTGGGAAGGGAAACTGTGGTCAGGAAGTAAAATAAATGAATAAATTTAATTAATAATAAGAAATGAAAAAATTAACTGAAACACATTTCCTTGGATATACAATTAAATCTATTAACCCCAATTGTGCTTTATACTGTTTCATTGAGACATGTCTTGCTTTGTTATAACTCAAGATTCCTGTAGTCATAACAGATCTGTATATGAAATGTTAATGCACACAAAAGGGCCAAGAAGAGATGTGGAAATATAATGACACATGAATCTACCTTTCACATGTACAAGAGTTCCATCTTCTGTAGCAATCACTTCCAAATAAAAGGTGCCTTTCATCCACATTTTTTACTTCCTTCCTTCCTTCCTTTCCTTCCTCCTTCCTTCCTTCCTTTCCTTCCTTTTGTGGAGGGTACATTTCTTTTCTTTGTAAATCCACCGATGAAGAGAATGAAAATAAATTCTTCTCATTGCAGCCCAAGGCTCCCATGTAATCCATGCTTTTAGCCCTATGTCCTACCTTTCCTTGTTTGGCAAAAGTATTAACTATGTTTCAGTTAAAATTTACTAGCATTTTCTTGTTCAAGGAAAAAATGTGACAGGCTTTAATTCAGAAGTAAGGTGTTATTTGGAACTAGAGTTGTAAAAATGGTATGGAAAATTACTTGCTGGAATCCATGTGATATATTGTTTTGTAGAATACAATAAGTTTTACTTTTCTATTTTGAAAGAGGCTTCCACAAAGCAAAACCTGAGACTGGGCCATTTACAAAGAAGGGGAATGAATTTCTCTAAGTTCTAGTATTAAAAAAAATCAAATGTCAGCACCAGGTACCTAACAGTAGACTGTTGCCTCAAGAGAAGGCAGAAGTCATCATTTGCTAGACAGACATGAGTGTTTAAGCACAAACGAGAAGAGGTAGTTAAACTTACCTTTCTTTGGTGAACCCATTGTCAAGACAGTGATGGTGTTCATCCAATGTCTCAGGTGGAGCCACAATGGACTAATCACTGTTTAAAATTCCTACTTCAGTATAGGATTACAAAGGAAATTAAATGTCAACATTGTGCTGGGGAAAAATACTATGTCAATGTTATTCTACTCATGATGTAACAAAGCTTGTATCCTTATACCAAACAACAGCAATAATACTAATGATAATATTGTCAACAACAACAGTAATACACTTCTATTTAAATAACACATTAAACCTCAAAATTAAATTATAATTAGATTATATTCAAAACATAATATGGATGAGACTCATTTAAGATGTGGTTTATCCAATGAGCAAATCACTTTCTAGTCATCAGCCTATAAAACTAAGCAAGTAGTAAAGTCTCAACTATAATAGCTGGACAAGCTTGGAACAACATACATCTCTGAATTAAACTATTCCATTGCTTCTGATGTTGTTTATATTGATTAACAAAGTATAATCTTTCAGTTTCACTCTGACAAGAACATTAACCAGTAAAAAAATATTACCTTTTGTTACACTGTTGTAGATTAACTAGTTTAATCATAAATATAAGTGTTTGCCATTTTAGTATAATTTTCTCTGTTACGATAAATATTTCTGCCAAAAGCTGCCTGAGCCCCACCGCCACGTGTGTGCTTTACGCCAGCCGCCTGCCCGAGTTAGGCCCAAATGAATACACAGAAACTTGTATTAGGTACAATGCTGCTTGGCCAATGACTAGGATTCTCATCTGTTAGCTCAGTCTCAATTATCATAAATCTATATTTTATATGACTTATCTTATCAGACACCTTGTTGGCGTCCCTCCTTGTCGATGACTCACATTGTGCTGCTGGAGCAGGAGCGGAGGGGAAAAGAGGCCCTTCCTGTTTCATCTTCGCTTAAATATGAGTCTCCTTGCTATGTCACTTCCTGCCTGGATCATCACTTCTCTACTACATTTCCCAGAATCCTCTTTGACTCCTAGTCCCGTCTACTTGCTGTCTCATTGGCCAAACAGTATTTTATTTAACAATCAATAAGATAAACATACACAGAAGTACTTCCCCCATCATTTCTCCTTTAAAGAAGTCTCCATAAGACCATGAAAGATAATAAAAATGTTGAACATACTACACTCAACATTATTTAAATGTAGATGCTAGAAAAACATTTAGTTTTACTCATTGCTGAGATCCTCGAATCAGTTCAATTGTCTGGTGATTGCCAACCTGTGGTATGAAAAATCATTTTAAGAAATGAGAGACATACAGGCAGCTTCCCCCACCACGAATGACACTCACTGGACTGTGTAAAATCTATAACCCACTATGCTGCCCAAACCCACCAAATGCAACAACCTTCCACCACTTGGCCAACTCTCCACTGCAATATAAGTACCAACTACTCCTTTTGAAAGTTCTGGTGAGTGATGGGTCTCCCAGCTAAACTGTCTGAATCCCTAGGCCCCAAGCTCAAGGGGACATCCTGTGTCACTCCCCATCCCATCTCAGCCCCAGCAAGGCAGCTGGGCCCATACACACTCCAACTCTGTTGTATCTCTACTGCTCTAGAGCAGTCTCCAGAAGCTGTCCAACAGGTAAGAGACCTATGGGCAGGCTGCACCACCAGCCCTGGCACCCAATGGATTCTGCAACATATATGACCCTTTCTGCTGCACAACCCACCAACTGGATTACACTCCCCTTGCCTGAAAATCCACCACAACATTATGAGCCCCTATACACAAACTACCTATTCCAGTTGGAAAAAGAGTACCCCTTGAAGGCACAAGAACCAACTATACTAGTTGTAAAAACAGCACCTGTGAAATCACCACCTACTCCAGTTGGAAGAATAGGAGCCCCTATACCTAGAAGAATCATGTACAACAATTGGAATAAGAGACTCCATTGGCACAAGCACAACACACACTAGCAGGAAGAGCAGATTCCATAAGCAGACATAAAGCCCGCACAAGCCAGAATAACTGGAGTGCATACTACATTTAGGCATCCAAACCCCCACAAAGCTCAACTGAGACAACCCTATTGGACCTGAGGAAAAGCTAACAAGAACACTAAGACATTCTGCAAAAAGACTATAAAGGGAAGAAACAATAAAGGAAAAAAAATCCTACCAAGACCTCACAAGAATAAACACTCGTACTTATAGTTATCCCAAACATAGTTGTGCAAACAGCAGTGTAAGAATGCATGTAGCAACATAAAGGGCAAAATGATACCACCAGAACCCAGTGGTCCTGCAACAGCAAGACATGTACATCCTCACACAGATGAACCACAAGTAAAAGACCTGAAAATTAACTTTATGAAAATGATAGGGATGTTTAAAGATGAAATGAAAAAGTCCCTAAAAGAAGTCAAGGAAAAGAAAAAATGGAAGAAATCAATAAATCCCTTAAAGAAAGCAAAGAAAAACACAATCATACAAGTGAAGGAAAAGTCCAAGAATTGAAAATTGAAATAGAGGTAATAATGTCTTGCCCCTCCACCCTCAGGTAGTGAGAGAGAGAGACAGAAAGAGAGAGAGAGACAGAAAGAGAGGGAGAGAGAGAGAGAGAGAGAGAGAGAGAGAGAGAGAGAGAGAGAGAGAGGAAAGGGAAAGATTTCACCTAAAGCCACTGGAAGAAGGAATGGAAAGATGACAGTATAAGTGCACATCCAACAACAGAAAGTCTTATAAGCCACCACCAGATTCTAGGGTTTCTACACCAGCAAAACCTGAACATCCCAATGCAGATGAGCAGAAGAGAATGACTCTAAAAACAACATTAGGAAAATGATAGAAGCCACCAAAGAGGATGTGAGAAAATCCATTAAATAAATGGAAGGAAACAAACCAAAAAAACTGCAAGAAATTAACAAATCTCTTAAAGAAAGCAAGGAAAGCCAAGAAAAATCAAACAGATGAAAAAAAGAATACAAACAGTTCAAGACCTGAAAACTGAAATAGAGATAATAAAGAAAACACAAACTGAGGGATTGCATGCAAATAGAAAAGCAGGGTAAGTGATAAAGAATTACAGATGAAATTATAACCAACAGAATACAAGAGATGGAAAAGAGAATCTCAGGATAAACTAGAGGAAATGGATTCATTGGCCAAAGAAGATATTAAATTGAATAAATCCTTAACGTAATATATCCAGGAAATACTTGACACTGTGAAAAAACCAAACCTGTGAATAATAGGTATAGAAGAAGCTGAACAAATACAGCTCAAAGGTACAGAAAACATTTTCAGTAAAATCATAGAAGAAAACTTCCCCAACCTACAGAAAGATATTCCTATGAAAGTACAAGAAGCTTACAGAATAACAAATAGATTGGACCACAAAAAGAAGTCCCCTTGCAACATAATAATCAAAACACCAAACTTACAGAATAAAGAAAAAATATTAAAAGCACCAAAAGAAAAAGTCTAAGTAACATATAAAGGCAGACCTATCCGAATTACACCCAACATTTCAATGGAAACTTTGAAAGCCAGAAGGATCTGGATAGATGTTCGACAAACCCTAAGGAAACATGGATGCCAGCCCAAACTGCTATATCCAGCAAATTACACATAAAGGAAAAACCATCAAAAGAGAGGGAGGAAGTCATTTCATATTCATCACAAGAAAAAAATCCATCAAGATGAAGTCTCAATTCTAAACATCTATGCACCAAATATAACTGCACCGGCACAGGTTAAAGAAACATTACTAAAGCTCAAATGACACATTAAGCCCCACACACTCATAGTGGGAAAATTCAACATCCTATTCTCACCACTGGACAGGACTACCAGACCGAAACTTAACAAAGAAACAAAAGAAATAATAAAAGTTATGACCCAATTGACTGTAACAAACATCTATAGAACATTCCATCCAAACACAAAAGAATATACCTTATTCGCAGTGCCCAAATCAACCAATACTTGGCAAAATAGCAAACCTCAACAGATAAAAAAAATGGAATAACCCTAAATATCTTATCAGACAACCAAGGCATAAAATTAGAAATCAGGAATGATACAAATTGCAGAAACCCTACAACTCATGGAAATTTAACAAGGCTCAACTGCATTACTCCTGGGTGAAGGAAGTAATAAATAAAGCAATCAAAGACTTCCTAGAATTCAATGGAAATGAAGACACAACATACACAAACCAGGACACCCTGAAAGCAATGCTAAGAGGAAAGTTCACAGCACTAAGTGTCCACATGAAGAAACTGGACAATAGCCACACTAGAAAAATAACAGAAAAACCCTGAAAGTTCTAAAACAAAGAGAATCAAACCCAGCAAGGAGAAGATGTCAAGATATATTCATATTGAGAGCTAAAATCAATAAAGTAGAAACACAGAAAACAATACAAAGAATCAATGAAACAAAGATTTTGTTCTTTGAAAACATCAACAATATAGACAAAACATTATATAACCTAACCAAAAGGCAGAGAGAGAACATACAAATTAAGAAAAATCAGAAATGAAAAGGGGAACATAACAAGAGACACTGGGGAAATTCAGAGAATCATCAGGTCATACTTTGAAAACCTGTACTCCACAAAATTGGAAAATTTTAAGGAAGTGGAAATTTTTCTGGATAGATATCACTTGCCAAAATTAAATCAAGAACAGATAAGCAACTTAAATTGACCCATAATCCCTAATGAAATAGAAGCAGTTATCAAAAGACTTCTAGGCAAAAACAAAACAAAACAAAAAACAAAACAAAACAAAACAAAAAACAAAAAACAAACGTCCAGGGACAGAAGGTTTTAATGCAGAATTCCACCAGAAATTCCAAGAAGAGCAAATACCAATACTCCTCAATACCAATACCAATATTCTTCAATTGTTCCACAAAATAGAAGCAGAAGGAATATAATCAAACTCTTTTTATGAGGCTACAATTACCTTGGTACCCAAGCCACACAAAGACACAACTAAGAAAGAACACTACAAACCAATATCCTTCATGAACATTGATGAAAAAATAATCAATAAAATACTATCCAATCAAGAGATTATTTCCCCAAGAGACTATTTTTGTATTAGTTAAAATTAGAAACAAGGCTTCTTCACATGGAAATCCCTTCTTCCTCTCCCTAACCTTCCCCACAATCCTCCACCAGCCCCCTACCTCATCCGCCCTCTGCTCCCCAAGGAAGGGAAGGCCCTCCATGGTCTTTCCCCAAAGTCTGTCTTATCATCCTGTGCAGGACCTGGGTACTCACCCATGTATCGAGGATGAGAGAGCATCCCTCCATGAGGAATGGGCTTCCAAAATCCCTTCTTATGCCTGGGATAAATACTGATCCACTACCAGAGGCCCCATAGAGTTTCGGGGCCTCCTCATTGACATCCACGTTCAGGGGTCTGGATCAGTCCTTTGCTTGCCTCCCAAACATCATTATGGAGTCCAGGCACCCCCCCTTGTTCAGGTCAATTGTTTTTGTGGGTTTTACCAGCCATATTTACACAATGGAATACTACTCAGCTGATAAAAACAATGGGATTTTGAAATTTGCAGGAAAATGGCTGGAACTAGAAGGAAACATCCTAAGTGAGGTAACCCAGTCACAGAAAGTCAAGCATGGTATGTACTTAATCATATATGGATATTAGACATATAGACTACCAGGCTATAGTCCACAGCTCCAAAGAAGCAAGGAAAGAATGAGGACCATAAGCATGACATCCAAGTTTCCCCATGAAACAGAAAAGACAAGATCCCCTGAACATATTGAGAGCATGAGGGAGGGCAGAGGGAGGTAGGAGAAAGAAGAGGGAAGAAGAGGAGAGGGGAGGAGAACATGAAGGATCAGGAAGATTGAGTGGGGAGAGCAATAGAGGAGAGCAAGAAAAGAGACACATCAATAGATGGAGCCTCTATAGGTTTAAAGAGAAATCTGACATTAGAGAATTATACAGATATACACAAGGTGACCACAACTAGGAAGCTAAGCAACAGTGGAGAGACTACCTTAAATGCCCTTTTCCTATAATGAGTGTGATGACTACCTTAAATGCCATCCTAGAGCCTTCATCTAGTAGCTGATGAAGCAGAAGAGGAGGTCCACAGCTAAACACTGAACCCAACTCCTGGAATCCAGTTTCAGAGAGGGAGTAGTGACCAACAAAGGGGTACAGACCATGCTGGAAAAACCTGCAAAAACATCTTACTTGAGAAAGTGGGAACTCATGGTCCCCAGTCTGACATCTGTGGAACCAAGATAGTACCAAACCAGTCTTCATCCAGTAGTTAATAGAAGCAGAAGCAGATACCCACAGCTAAGCAGTGAGCCATACTCCTGGATTCTAGTTTTATAGAGGGAGAATGGATGATCAAAGCAGTCAAAACCATGTTGAAGAAACCTACAGAAACAGCTGACCTGATCTAGTGAGCACAGCAAGCCATGTAGGAAAGCTGTGGAACCATCATTGGACTGAGACAAACCCTCTGAATGTGGGTGCCAGTTAGGAGGCCTGGACAGGCTATGGGACCTCTAACAGTGGAACCAGTATTTGTCCCTATTGCAAAATGGACTTTGGTTGGCCATTCTCAATGGAGGGTTACTATTTCTTCCTAGATACATGGAAGAGGGTGTCAGACTATGATGATACCCCATGAATGGCCTCCCCATTATTAGGGCGTGGATGGGGTTTAGTTGAGGAGTTGGTAGGGTGCATGGGAGAATGGGAGGGAGAGGGAACGGGGGTTGATATGTAAAATGATTGTTATATATATATTGAAATAGAGGCAATAAAGAAAACACAAACTGAGGGAATTATGGAAATGAAAAATTTGGGTGAATGAACAGGAACTACAGACACAAACATCATCAACAAAATATAAGAGATGGACGACAGAATCTAAGGGACTGAAGATACCATAGAGGAAATTGATTACTTGGTCTAAGAAAATGTTGAATCTCAAAATTTTTAACACAACAAATCCAGAACACCTGAGATACCATGAAACAACAAAATCTAAGAATAAAAGGGAGAAGAAGAAAATTCAGATAAAAAGCACAGAAAATACATTCAACAAAATCATTAAAGAAAGTTTCCCAACTTAAAGAAAGATATGCAATCTCTCTAAAATTTCAAGTTCACTTCTCCAGAGCTTCTATCCATAGATCTTATTCAGGAGATCTTCATATGTGTACTCAATATGCTTTCCCAAGAAACATTGTCTCAATAATTCTGACATCTATTTCAAACTGTTATGGCTAATACAGTGATCCATCTATACTTCACTTTGTATCACCGCATACACAAGTAGTGTGCTGTCCTTTTGAGCCCCAAATGATTTTAGGATCTCTTTAGTCATGGTTAAATCCTGATTCACATAGTCCTTGAATAAGCAGGCATAGCTAATGCTGTTTTAAAAGGAAAGAAAAAATTGCTAGTAATTTTATTATATACAATTTCATAAATTTTATAAGATTAAAATTTACCTATCTGTAAAGTGTCAACAATGATAGTACAAAATGAATAGGATTATTAGAAGTATCAAATATATTATAGAAAATCCAGAAATGTAATCTTTTTGTATCAAATTGCTTAATGTCTTTATTATGACAGACATCAGGAATTTTAAGATGTCAAAGTACAGATAAGAGTATGAAAAATTAAGTGTGAATATTGTAAAGGTAGAGAGGGGAAAAAGACATAAAGGAAAATGTTTTTGCTATGTATACTAAAAGTTGCAGTTAAATATGCACAAAATAACTCAGTAGCAAAGGTAATGGAAGTATTTTGAACAACGACAACAATTAAAAAGTCTATTTCAAAAACAGTGACAAGCTAATTAAAACTCAATGTATAAGTAACATGCAATTGCAATTTCCAAAAATGTTCAAGAAAACATTGTTCCCAGTGCCAAACAGTCAGAAGTCTCATACTTTCTGATTTTTATATAAATATTACCTTTTTCTCCATTTTTTACTTAAATTAGAAAACAAAATTGTTTTACATGTCAATCCCAGTTCCCTCCCCTCCTTCCCTGCCCCCCACTTACAACCTACCTATCCCATACCATCTCTGCTCCCCAGAGAGGGTGAGGCCTTCCATGTGGGGGGGTCTTCAGAGTCTGTCATACTCTTTGTGATAGGGCCTAGGCCTTCCCCCATGTGTTTAGGCTGAGGGAGTAACCTCTATGTGAAATGTGCTCCCGAGGTCCATTCCTATGCTATGGATAAGTACTGATCTACTACAAGAGGATCCATAGATTTTCCAGGCCTCCTCACTGACACCCACATTCATGGATTCTGAATCAGTCCCATGCTGGTTTCCCAGTGATCAGTCTGGGGACAAAGAGCACCACTTTTTAAGGTCTGCTGTTTCTGTGGGTTTCACCAGCCTGGTCTTGACCACTTTGCTCATCACTTCTCCTTCTCTGCAACTGGAGTCCAGTTCAGTTCAGTGTTTAGATGTGGGTATCTGCCTCTACTACCATCATCTGCTGGATGAAGTTAGCCATCAATCTCATTATCAGGAGAGGACATTTAAGTTACCCTATCCACTGTTGCTTAAATGCTTAAATAAAAAATTAGTTTTAATATTCTTAATTATACATATATGTGGGAATATATATATATTATATCATAGCCAGATGTATGGGATTCCCCAAAAAACTGTAGTCACATGTAGTTATGAGTATCCAATTTGGGCTGGGAACAAAACCCCAGCCTTCTGGAAGAACAGTGTGCACATGGCCATTTTTCAACAACAAACTCTGAATCTCAACTATTGTTACAAAGGGTATACTAATCAAAGCATTGTTATTGTAGTGTAAAGATAAACTCGAGACCTGTGGAATAGAGACAGATCACAGAAATCTGAAATTTATGATTAAAAGCTTTTCAAATTTTGAACCAAAATCATTAAACAGCAAATGGATTTGGGTATTTAGATAACTACATGAAAAAAAGCTAAAAATGGCCATGCATAAAAATTAACTCTAAATTACCTTAAATTAATCAAAGATATAAGTATGAGGAATAAAAAGTATTTAGCAGTTTAATGGGATATAAATAGAAAACTTCATCAGTTTGCATTTTGATGTTATTCTTGACAACAGAGGGAAAACAATAGCTTGGCTAGAAGGAAAGGCTTTTTCACTGCCTCTGTGCAGCTTCAGAAACTACCATGATTGATGTAAACTGAACTCTACAGGAAGTTTTCCACTAATGACTCAGAAGCAATCCAGGAAAAAAATGGTTGTGTGGAGACCACCACAGTGCTGGTGCCAAATTTAGGCCATCAGGACTCTCTGAGACCTTGAAATATTTTCATTCTCTGGACCCAGGGACGCAGCAGGATCTCCTAAGGGTACTACCTGACTAACAGAACAATTTTTATCCTAACTATAGCCCGATTAGTCAGACCCAAGTCATAACCCAACTTATCCAGAAACACATAGACAAGGAGAAAAACCTGATTACAGTGCACCATCTTTAAAAGAATAAAAAATGGACCAGGAACTCACAAGATAGACTGAAGTTGAGTATGAGGAGGATGAAAATCATTTCTTTTCCATTTCATCTGCTTCTGTGTACCAATGCCAGTTGGATGACTAAACATTCAATGATAGCTGAAGTTTTTTATGATGAAATTCTTTTCCACATAAGGGGGACTAGAGTCACACAAACAGCTATTGAGCTGAAGACAGCCTATGCAGCTAGAAGTGATGACTCATCTCTGTAAATATCATCATCCCTGTATTGGGGAACCTTCAAGTTATTTTCAGCAGCCCCTAAGTGTGATCTGAACATAAGATATGAATAGGAAAAAAAGCTGTCAAATGAGCTGGTCCACTCAGTGAATATGTTTCTGTGAATTTTTTAAGATGAAATGAAGGAGACAATAATACACATCTGAAGCCTACAAAAATATGGTGGCTTTGAAATGGATCAGGAGCAAAAAGAAAGCTAGATATTGCATGGAATATAATGGCTACAACATGATGTAGACTGAGAATTTTAAATATAGTCATTCACATTGGTCCTCCAGATCACCTGTGTCTCAATGAACATTGAGCAACATCTGTGATATCACATAGTGGGCTAGCATAAAAACATTTCCACAAATATTCAGTGCACATCTCATTTATTTCTTAGTTACTAGACAAGAGGGTTCAAAATAGACACCATAGATGCCCTGACTTCTTGCTATCAGGCTTTTGTAAGCTGAATCTTTCAAGTACCTACAAGCAGAGGTTCAATAGAAGCTTCTTTGCAGCTTTGAACCTTGGACATATAGCTCTGTCTGTGTCCCTCAAGTCCCCAAAAAGTCCCCAAAGGAGAAGCCAAACAGTAATGTTGAAGGAAGGGGTTCACTATTTCAATGTTGACAGACACCTCTTGTTTTCTCTTCCTCAAATCCAATGCCCAGGAGACTACAGGGTTTTCTACAGCTTCAGGTGAAGATTGGTTTATTTTTAAACATATATGTAAACAAAGTGTTAAATTTCTTTATTAATAGTAATAGAAAGAATCTGAACTACTTTCTCTTCTCCCCAGCACCTAGATACTGAATCTTGTCTTCTGACAATACAAAAGAAATAGAGAGTGGTTAGAGAAGCCAAAAACCCAGGGCCTGGATGTAGGCCACGCAATATATTACTGAGATATGGAAATGGTATTTCCTTAAGGTCTGTCTTTCTTTTTCCAATCATTTGCTCTTAGATCACACTGTGCATACCCTACGCATTTATTTTGATATTGAATAAGGGTGATTACACACCCCTCCTTTCACCTTCTCTCATTTCCCCCCAACCTTTGCCTGCGCCCTTTCTCCCATACACATTTCCCTCATAAACATGATGTTTTAATTTGTATCCTGCAGTTTAAATAAGGCCCTCTGTGCAACAATGGGTTGACAACATTTATTTGAGCTTGGTAGGCTCATCAGTGAGTATAAAACCTATACAATGTCTCCCTCTTCCAGAATATCTTGTTTAGCAATAGTCCAGCTATAAGGGGTAGAGCCAAGTGAGCCGCTGCTTCATACATTCCTGATTATAATAGGTGTGCCTTTTTCTTCATAAGCCCATAGGCATGGCTGCTATGAGCTTATGAAGGCCATGTCTTACTTGTGTTTAGAAGTAGGTATTTCATCGGTTTTCTTCTAATCTCTGATTTCTTACACTCCTTCTATCTATTCATCTACAATGCTCTCTGAGGCTTAAGGGGGTAATATAAAATTCTTGTTTTGGACTAAATACTCCACCATTCTTTGTTGTTACCACCTTTTATAATTATGGCTCTCTCTATTCACTTCAAAGAGAGGCTTTGATTAAGGCTGAGATTAGCCTTTTATCTGTCAACTTGTGAATACATACTGAGAACACATCTACATATCTTATTAGTTTAGTTAGTCAGCTGTTTGAGGCTCCTTATATGGTCATGGGATATTGGCATGGATTGCCTCAAGGGAGTGTTTGTCTTTAAATTCTTCTTTATTACTTGGTTTTGTTTTTAAAATTGGGTTACCAGATAATAGATTTCCAGGTAGTATTTTTTATACCCCCTCCATTTTCTTTATTCTTCCCTTGTCCCCTCCTCTCTAGCAGTATTCCCACACTCTATACTATTTTTTTCTCTTTTTATTTAAATTCTTTAATTACAACTCATATTTACATATCCATCCCTACATTCCCTCACCCTCACATCCTCCCATGTTCCCTACCAACCCATCCAACCCATCCCCCAACTCCTCCCCAGAGATAGTTAGGCCCTCCACCAGGGACCTTCAAAGTCCGTCAGTGTTATCATTTGGGGAAGAGCCTACGCCCTACTTGATGTTTCTGGGCTGCAATAGTATCCCTCCATAGGGAATGGGCTCCCAAAATCCATTTGTGCTCTATGGATAACACTGTCTCCACTGTTAGAGGTCCCATAGACTGTCTCAGCCTCCTAGCTGGCAGCCACATTCAGAGGGCTTGGTTTGGTCCAGTGCTGTTTCCCCAGCTTTATGACAAGGGTCCATGCTCTCAGTAGGTCGGGCCAACTGTTTCTGCTGATTTCTCCAGCACTGTCTTGGCTCCTTTTCCCCATTTGCATAAGTCATGCCCACTCTAAACCCTTTCTTTTGTTCTGTCTCCCAAAAGTATTCCAAATTAGACACAGAAAACTAAAAGATAGGGATAGGAACTGTATATGAGAGGGACCTTTTCATGTTTTTTTTTCTTCTAAGACCTGAGCTACTTCAATCATTTTATTTTTCTCCAATTTTATACATTTACCACAATCTTCCTTTTTTCTATATAGTTGAATAAATTGGCATTGTGTATATGCCATTTTTGTCATCCATTAATCAGAGACTGACATCTGGAATGATTCCATTTTTCAAATTTTATAAATAGAGCTGCAATGAACACGGATGTGCAAGTGTCATTGGAGTATGAACTAAATCCCCTGGAGAACAGGCCCAGGAGAAAGTACCACTCTTTAATCTGATCATTGCTAATTTCATTTCTCATTTCAATGGGCTCTTGTGTGTAAGCTGACAAATTAGCTCAAAGAAGAAAAAAACATGCAACCTCTAATTTGGGAGTTCAAAGTAGAAAATTAATTTTTCCTCTGCCTTTCATCTAATGGGATAAATCTCCTAAATTCTGGAGTGTTGTAGGAATACTCAAAATCAATTTTTTAAAAGAGCCAATTCATGTTCTGTGCCCTTTGGGAGAAGCGTGACATGCTTTGATAAACTCCAGTGATTCAAAGGTTTATTTTTTAAGGTTCTTCATATTAGTATGTACATATCTATTTAAAGCCAAGGGATTGGATATCTTCCTCTAAATGTATCTTTCAATAAACTAAAGAAAACAGTAACTACAGGGAATACACAACAATTGAAATTGAAAACAAATTAAAGTTCTTTACCTCAAAAAACATATGCAAGTGAATGAAAAATAGACAATATGGGCAAAATGTTTGTGCTAAAAATTAATATATGTGTTGTATAGGGTTCAACAACAAAATACACTCATTAAAGTACAAAGGAATTCAAGAGTCACTGTCCCAAAGAAAGCCTGCAAATGTTCAATAAATACATGGAAAGATGCTCTATCTGTATAGAAATTAAAATTAAAAATAAAATGAAAGCCCTTCTCACAACATATATCAAAATATCTCCATGAAAATGCATGATCCATTGTTCTTTTAAGATACTCTGTCTTCAATACACAGAGTGGGATGCTTTTGCTTCATTCATAAAGTACATGCATACATTCCTTAGAAATTTGAGATACAATACCTTAATTATTTGTATATCACCTAGTTAGCTAAAACTTGCACTTTATTGTAAAATTATTATATTTGCATCTCTGTGGATTACTTTCTATTTTAAATTTAAATTTTAAATTACTTGACAATTTCATACATGTATATAATGTACTCTGCTCACATTCATTTCTCATTACCTCTTACAATCCTACTGAACCCATCCTTCCTCCCAAAAAGTCCCCATACTTAATTTTGTCTCTCTTGGTACCTTTCCTTGGATATATGTCTATAAACATTTAAACTTTCCATCATGACATTAATAATGTTTAACTTTTGCACAGTGAACAGACTATTTTGCTAACAGCAATTCTGAAGTTTACAGAAAGAAAATGGGGACCCACAACATTGATTCAACCTGTTTTATTATACTGCCTTAGAGCTGAGAAAATCAACTCTATGTTCAAATTATCTAGCTGAGACAGACAACCTTCTTACAAAACTACAGCCAGAGTATCAGATATAGAACAACACATAAGCTTACTCACTATTCAGAAACCGAGCTTTCATCTAGTAGTTGATGGAAACAGAAGCAGAGATTCACAGATAAGCACTGAAATGAACTCCTGCAATATAGTTGTAGAGAGGGAGGAGGGATGAGCAAAGGGACCAAGACCATGCTGGAGAAACCCACAGAAACAGCTGACTTGACCAAGTGAGAGCACATGGACCCCAGTAGTAAAGCTGGGGAACCAGCATTTGACTGAAACAAGCCCTCTGAATGTGCGTGCCAGTTAGGAAGCCTTGACAGTCTATGGAACCTCTGGCAATAGAACCAGTATTTATCCGGAGTGCACAAATGGACTTTGGAAGTCCATTTTCCATGGAGGGATACTCTTTCAGCCCTGATACAAAATGATGTGACAGATTCTGATGATGTCCATGGAAGGCCTCACCCTTCCTGGGGAATGGATGGGGGATGGGAGGGGGGATCGGTGGGAGCATGGGAGGATGGTAGGGAGAAAGAACTTGGATTTACATGTAAAATAAGATTATTTCTAAATTAAATAAATAAATAATCATAAAAAGAAAGAAAAAAGTAACCAGTTACAAATGTTACAGCTAGTCCTCTTGAGACTTAACCATTGTTTGAGGTTTTTTTTAAATAGGATGTTTACAATGCTTTTGCACATTAATATAAAATAATTTTGCCATATTGTATGCATGTATGTTTCCACATATGCTCAAGGTATTTTTTTATACTGAAGCAACTTTAGGATATTTTATATAATTGCACTGCAGATGTCAAACTCTGATCAAATCTGAGTTTGGTCCCAGAACCAACATCAAAACAAACAAACAAACAAACAAATGTTATATAACCCCTATGTGATGACAAATATATATGATCCATCAAATATCCAAGAAACACCTACCCCACCTCATTGCTGCACATCTGTTTAAAGATTGTTTAGTTTTGTATGTGAAGCTTTAGCCTTTAATATATATTATTAGGATTATTTTTATATGTTAAGCTTTAGTCCTTAAGCTGTATTTTTAAAAATTATAGATTATATTAACCCATGCTTTCCTTACTTAGTTATGTTAGTCAGGTTCTCTGGTTTCACAGACATGTACTCTGCATAGTTATATAATCTTCAAAGACCTACAGAATATGGCATTTAAACATATTAATAATTTAGAAATCATTGACATGAGTCACAATTTCTCCTGAGAGCACCCAGCTATTCTGAAGAGTATGATGGGCACTGGAGACACTCCATTTGAAGTTTTTGGTGCTTGGCAAAACTGTCATATTGAGGAAAGTACTTCCCTTGCCTCCACTTCTGATATAGACATGTTGTCTAAACTGGACAAGCAGGAGACTGCTTAACCTTGCCCAGACAGGGTAAGACAGTCTTTTGAATATTTCTACTTCTGAAAATGGTCTGTCAGATATTCTAGGCAGTAGGAAGTAAATGTAAGAATACAATGTCCACATTTCCAAGAGGTAGGGTGGGTAGTTTTTGGTGGTTCAATGGGTTATGGACATTTGTTATTGTTTAGGGGGTGATCAGGAAAGAGTTGAACAAAGTTAGATTAGGTCAGCCTCAACATATAGAGATCACACAGTGGTGACACACTTTTAATCCCAGCAGCCAGAAGCTATGAGGTGGTGAATCCGAGGACTCAGGATTAAGAGATAGATCGATCTCTGTGAGTTCAAGCCACCCATATCTACACAAGAGTATAAAAGAAAATTATTGTTCATGACATGTTCCTAGCATTATGGAAGTATAGACGACAGAAGCAAGGTCTCAGAGAGGCCTTTTGTTCTCCAGCTACACTGAAGAGAGGCAGCAGTTTAAGATTTGATGAATAGCTCATTTTTGGATCAGCCCTTTCAGATTGAACTAGGGGTGAGATCTAATGGTTGACTGCTTTGCTTTTCTGATATTCAGCTTGAAGCTTGAACCTTAATATCAGTCTCTGGGTCTTTCATTTTTTTGTGTTACAAAGGGAAAATCTTGTTTATAGTCTACCAAATAAAGCTTGTCTGAAGATCAGAGGGCACAGCTAGTCACTAGTTAGCCATAGAGGTCTGTCCAGAAAGATAGGAGGTGACATGGCTGGGTAGAAAGAGGAAGGGATAAGTCAGATCTCAATCTCTGTTCAGCTGGGAAGTTAAGTAGGTAAAGTAATGGTGGTTTTGCTCCTTCATCCCTCTGATGCCACAGCATTTTTACCTGTATTTGAATCTAGGCTCTTTTTATGAAGACCTATTAGAACATATGTTACAAAAGTAACTCTCACTAAGGCTAAACCACGAAATATTGCATAAACAATAACACATAGGAGCTATAAATGTTTATGGACAGATGAATAAAGAAATAATAACACAATTTTTCTTTCAAAGAAGAGCTTCATAAAAATTGATGAATTTGTCTCAAACATGTCAATTTATATATGCTGTTAAGTCCAGTTCATGTTATAAACCATTTTTTGAATGACATGCTGAAAAATGAAAAATATTTTATTCACTAGGTCAGAGTATTTATAAATTCTGTTTTATGGAATAATTCATGAGCAAGAAGAATAATTCTTTTAGGCAGTTTGAGACTTAGAGAAAGTGACTTATAAATAAAATTCATATAGCCCCTTCACATTCAGACATACACAAAGGTGTGAGTAATCAAATCTGTAGTGGTTTGGAAATCACATTTTAATAATATTGCATTCCTTGGGACTTTATTCAAAATGGTAATCCTAGATGTAAAACTCAGATCTCACAACCTGTGGGTGGTAACACTACTTTTATTTTAACATATTCCCATTTTGATTATAGAATATGTCTGTGTGTGTTTTGCATGCTTTTGTGTATGTATTTGCAAGGAACCTAAGGAAGAATTAGGGGAGAGGAAACATCTCATAGCCCACAGTCAAGAAGGATCAATGTCTTCAGAAACAAAATGTTTGAGACATGTCGTTCTAAATACTATTCAGTCCTGGAGTGAGGGAGATAGTCCAGTTGATAAAACCATTGCCTTCCAAGCACAAAAATCTGAGTTTGATCCCAGAACCAACATCAAAACAAACAATTAAACAAATAAATATTATATAGCCCCTATGTGATAGCAAATATATATTATCCATCAAATATAAAAAAATAACACCTACCCCACCTCTTAGGAATATAGTCATTGTGTTCTCTAGAGTGCTTTCTGTTGTCTGGGGATGAAAGCATCTTTCAGGAACCTGAGAAAATTGAGATAATGAGCAAGGTTTAAGAAAACTGGCTATAATATTTGTTGACCGAGTTCTGTGGAATGGGAAATGGCAAAGATTATTTTTAGTCCTGGCTAGTGTAATATATGAGGCTAGACCATCTCAGCCAACAGCCTCAAATGTGTTCTAGAGGCAGAAATCTGTGGAAACTGTAAAAGAAGTATTCTGAAAGGCTGGATCATGTGGGCCACCCATTTTCTTTGGACTCTGGTTCCCTTGCTCTGAAAACACAAACTTTCAAAGGTATCATATATATCTGCATTAACACAAGCATGACTGTGAGTTTTACAAAAGCCAGTCAAAGATGATATTTTGTTTTATGTTTGGGTAGGTAAAACAAATATCACCTCTCGTGTAGTTTTTCTAGGTTTATATTTTATGAACATGTAGCCAGGATTTTCAGAGGGTCTTCCCTAATAAAACCAGATCTCTATGAACTTGGAAGTAATCCACAGCTTTTCATTTCCTGTGCAAACAAATGCATAACATCTTCCCTAAAGCAATACATATTCTGACTTCTATGTTAAAGTTCAGGCATTCCTAAAGTATCTAGGCAGGTTAAATTTACCATTCCCTGTTAATATCACATGTCTCTCAGCAGCTGTTTTTCGCTCATCAGCATTAAAGAAATTAAAAAACAACACAATACCATACAGGATGAGATTTTCTGTGTATTTCCCATCTCTATACGGCTTATTATTTTGATTATTTATAAATTATTTAGCTTTTTCTAAGACTGGTAATAACCATTTCTGTGGTGATATCCTGGTGTGAGTTTGATTGGATCTGCATTCAACCATGCCAGCTCTCACATGCCAGTACCCAGGCTGCAGCAAATGATTTTTACCAACCTTGCGGTTTCTAATTATCATGCCAGTAAGGCAAAGCCTCTTTTTTGTTTTTTAGTTTTGTTGTGTTTTGTTTTAGAAATTGACATATTTTCTTATTTTTATTTATTTATTTTACACATGATATTTTTTTATTTTAAAATAATCTTTTCGCATTTTACATACCAACAATCCCAGTTCCTACTCGCTTCCTCTCACTCTCTCTAACTCCCCACCCTGCCACACTTCATCCACTCCTTAAAGAGGGTAAGTCTTCCCATGGGGAATCAATGAAGTCTGGAACATCTTATTGTGGCAGAAACAAGGCCCTCACCCCTACATCTAGGCTGAGAAGCATATCTCTCCAAAGAGATGGGCTCCAAGGTACCAGTTCAAGGACTAGGGATAAAAGCCCATCCTGAGTGAGGTACCCTAGACCCAGAAAGACAAACTCAGTATGTATTCACTCATAAGTGGATAATAGTTGTAAAGCAAAAGATAACAAGCCTATATAGTCCATGACCTCAGGAAAGTTAAGTAACAAGAAGGAAATATACAAGATCTCCTGAGAAATTTGGGATTGTAGTGAGTGGAAGAAGGGAAGAAGGAAGAGGAGAAAGGGGGAGAGAGAGGGGAATAGAACACAAAGGAACTGGATAGTCGAGATGGGGGAAGGATAGAGGCGAAAAGCAAGGAAAGAGGTATTGAAGGATTCATGGGGCTATGGGGAAACCTGGCACTAAGAAATTTCTGGGAATTTACAAGGATGACACCCGACTAAGACCATAAGCATTAGTGGAGAGGGTACCTGAACTGGCCTTCCCCTGTAATAAGATTGATGAGGACCTGAATTATCATCATAGAATATTATTCCAGCAACTGATGGGGGCAGATGCAGAGATCCACAGCTAATCACTGGGCCAAGCTCCCAGCATCCAGTCAAAGAGAGGGAGAAGTGATATTATTAACAAAGGGGTCAAGACCATTTTGGGAATACCCACAGAGACAGCAGAACTGAGGTAATAGGAGCTCACTGACTCTAGACTGACAGCTAGGGAACCTACATGGGACCTAACTGGGCCCTCTAATTGTGGGTGACAGCTGAGTGGCTTGGGCACTCTGTGAGGCCCCTGGCAGTAGGACAATGCAGTGCCTCTTAAAGGAGCCTTTTCCTTTTTTTTTCCTCCAGCTATGTATAGCCCTATGTAGAAATACAGGCCCTGTGTTGGAATACCAAGTGTACCAGGCCTTTTTTTTTGAGCCAAAAATCAGCACTCAAAGCATGACACAGAGACTTATTCTTCGTTATGCAGACTCTGTGTAGTTTAGGCTTATTTATGGCTAGCACTATTAACATAATCTGTTTCTCCTTGTCTGTCTTTTGCTTCAGGGTATTTCACCTTTCATTCTTTTTGTCTATCTTACCTTGCTCCTGCTTCCTTGTATGGCTGCTGGATGCCTCAGCTTTTTATTAGACCAATCAGCTGCCTTAGGCTGGCAAGATGACGCATATGAATCACATCTTTATATACTTAAAAAGATGAAACATATGCAAATGTAACACACCTTTACACCATTAAAAAGGCAGCAGAAGCAAATGCAACACAGCTTTACACAGTTAAATATTTTCTAGCATAAACAAATACAACACACCTTTGCCCCCTTAAAATAATATTTCTCTTAAAGAAGTGATATATCAATATAATCTCAAATATAAAATAAATTTTAAAAAGAACCTGTTCTCATTGTAACAAAAAATTTTGACTTGTGCCCTGTAGCATTCATTGTCTCTAACTACTCAAAGCAAACCTCTTATCTTGTTCTTAAGAGGCTTGAGGGTTTTCTCTGGCAAGTTATATATATTTTTTTAATTTTTATTTACAGTTTCCAAAATACTTCAGCAATATTCTTGTAATCACTCACTTGTGCATTATGTATTACTGCTTCTTTTAAGCAACCCAAAGATGCCAATAATTAAATATTGCAGTTAATTCCAATTTATTTCCTCAACATCACAAGCTGTTGGTTTCACCTATAGCCATGACCATTATGGTGCTGAAAGGGACATGTGTCCATTCTTGGTCCTCAATCGTGGTCACTTGAAGTTTATCCATGATTGATAGACTCACTTTTCATATTTTTTGTTTTCTCATTATCTTTATAACTAAAAGTTTAACAGCATTTGTCATAGTTTTTGCCCTCCAAGATAACTTCTAGTGAAATCTGATATAATTGCTGAAAATAACCATCAGTGATTCTCTGCATTTATACTCATTAATCATATCTAACTTTGTTTTTATGACAGTCACTCAAGGTGGTTTTTTGCTAGTAATATTAAAAGCATAAGATGCTTAGGAATAACCATGAACAGCATAACAAGATGGAACCATGAAAAAGAAAAATTTTACAATGAAAAAGTGCAGTACATATATAATGGATAAGTCTGCTGATGATATACACAGAATACTGTTAAGCAATAAAATTTTATTAAAGGAGAAGCATTGGGTTCTAAAATAAAACAAAATTCAAAATATGGTAACTATATTATAAAGAAATAGATATTTTTTATCACTGTAAAATATTATTACTAAATTTAAATATATGTTAGTATTTCAAAATGCTCAATTGATCAACTAGGATCAAAAGAGGCAAGTATCTTGGATTTAAAACTCTACCAATCTGTTAGCAAGCAATTCATACCTTTTTGTAAAAGAAATACAAATAGATACTCTTGCAATTTTGTGTTTCTTCCAGTTATTTCTGCTTAATTTTCAGAGAATGCTCCACCAGCCATGTTGTCTCTTCTAAGCTAATGAGTCTATAAATATCAGTGTTTCTGAGGATACATCTGTCCTTATCTGGTAATCTCTACTAAATAAAGTCTTTTCCTTCTGAAATTCTTGAATTGGCTCTTATATGAGCACCATCCATGTTGTTATTTCAAAATTTTATATGGTAAGAGACCAACACAAGATTAATTCAGAGACTGCTAGACAAACAGAAAAAAAAAAGGAGAAAAAGCATAATTCCCAGAATGAATTGATTTATTTGTATAGATGCTTAAACTTATTTAAAGGTGAAAACATTACTTAATGTTCACTTCATTCCACAATTTTAAGATGTACTAAAAATCTGGAGGTGATGAATTGTAATATTAAGGGGTGGAAATCTGAGGAGGCATTTAAAATATCGTATGTAACTCTCAAAATCTCATTGTTTTTACATAGATCTTATGAGAGTTTCTTTCCCTCTTAAAACTTTCAAGATTTGCCATGTTGGAAAAAAAAAAGACATACTCAACAGATATAAAAATATACAAGTACCTTAACTTTGTATTCCTGTACTACAGTAATATCAATAGTATATTATTCTTGTTTATCTCCTATCTAAGACATTTTCATGTCAACCTTGGTTGACTGACATAGTTTCAAGTCTACATTGGTAAATATTAAATACCAATTTTAGCAATCATGGATTAGGAGTTTTAGGAATCCGTGCTTTGTAGAACTTGCTCAGTAGGATAACATGTACTTTAAAAACCACAAATGATCCCAAATGATGTACATAATATCACTAAACAAACACAGAATGGAGATTCTACCAGTCATATCTCTTATACTAGCTAAGTTCAGTTCATAATCTACCAATAAATATACATAAACATATATGCATATATAAATATAAATATATGATCATTTTTATCCCTGATATTATAAATTATGATATATATTGCTACATTCTCACCAGGTGGTGATGCTGCACTCCTTTAATATCAGTACTTGGGAGGCAGAGGCAGGAAGATCTATAAAGAACAACCTGGTCTACAGAGTGAGTTCTAGTTCAGCCACGGTTTCACAGAGAATATCTTGAAGAAGACACCCAACAAATTACAACAATAAAACACTTCAAGCTAATATTAAATTTTCAATACATTTTCCCTATAATTTTTTATAAAATTACTAGCATTTTTATCACAGTGAGATACTACTATGAAGTAAATACTACCAGGAAAATTTCTCTACTATCATCTTAGATCTGAAATGCCAGAGGCCTTATAAATGGATAACAGGGAAATAAAAAAAAAAAGCACATGACTTCTCTGTAAGCAAGGATACATGCAAGACCACTCACTGACCAGATACTTTCTAAATAAAGCTAACCCTTCTGGCAGAAAGAAAGCAAAGGAAAGAAAGACCTAGATTCAAAATATGCCCTTCAAGTGCATTTCCTGAATGATTTAACTTTCCCCCGGTCACATTTCTTGAACATTCTATGATGGTTAAATTTTAATATAAATTGACATGATCTAAAATCACCTGGGAATAGCTTTCAATGAGAGAACACCTTGATAAGGTTGGCTTTCCAGAATATTTGCTAAGGATTCTTCTTAATTTTTTAATTGAGATGGGAAGAATTAACACTCAATATGGTTATCACCGTATCCTGACATTGGACATGAAGGGTATAAGAGTGAAAAAAATATGCTGAACAAATAGGCATTTCTGTTTGTTTGTTTTTTCCTGACTATGGATGAATGTGAGTAGCTGCTTAGAGCTAGTGTCTTGACTTCCTAGCAATGATAGACTGAAACCTAAAATAGTAGGGCAAATAAACTCTTTCTGCCTTCAGTTGCTGTTTAATATTTTATCACAGCAACAGTGATGAAACTGGAATAGGCACTCACAGCACTGCTGAGAAGATACAGCCTTTAGGAAGAAATTTCAGGATAAAATTCACGATTTTGCCCATAGCTTGCAAAAGTCCTTGTTCATCTAAGCAGGGGGAAAAGAAAGAAAATAGTCTTTTTTCTAACATCCCTAAGTTTAATCCTTCCAAAAGTCCTCAAAATTTCAATTTTAGATTCTCTCCACTCAGGACAAACTCAGCTTTGAGCTCATGACAAAATGAAGAACTCGGAAGAAGAAACATTATGTCCTTATACCCTTTATATCACATTCAGAGATACACTGTGACAGAACATGACTTCGCAGGGACTGGAAAGCATTTTCCCTATTATATTGCTGATTGCACTCTACAAGAATGTTTTTCTTAAACACGTTTTTTGCATGCTGCCTACAGCTTCCATTAACATTCAGCATTCCTCCCACATTCCTAGGATATATATTTACCTTGGGTCTTCACTGAAATTTTGGCATCACAAATTAATTAATTTCACAAATTGCTCTATCAGGCTGTGTGCAGGGACTTGGATTTACCTGAAGACTGCTTGGAGTTCTTGGATGTCTTCTAAGATCCTGGTAGACATCTGGTGACTATATGACTCTGCTGTTGTTTTATAACCCAAATTCTGCCATTCATATAAGGTATGTTAGGAAAACAGTTGCAACATACACTTAGGAAAGTGTTTGGGATCAAACAAATACTAGATATGCTTTTGGTGCAACAGTGCTCTATCACTGAGTAACAGTACTACAACCTATGCGGAACCTCAGATTGCAAGGTTCATAAATTTTCCTACTCTATTTAATATTGTTTTCAAATATCACTAAATCTGTTAAAACCAGTCAGTAATACTGAAGTTGCTTCCTAAATGATTGGCTGCCCAGAAATTTCCTCTGATAAATGAACTAGTTTGTTAAACTTTAAAGTTTAATGCTGTTGCTTTTTTATTCTTTGCTCTTACTCTTTACTTTTTCAGATTTTTTGTGGGGGGGGGACTGCCACCCAGCTTCCAAATAAATCATGTGCACAGATTTTTTTCTTATTTATAATTGACCAACTTTAGCTCGGCTTGTTGCTTGTCAGCTTTTCTTAAATTAAATTATCAGACTTCCTAAAAAAAATTACTAAAACTCACATCACACATAAAACCCCACACTCACCACTGGGCAGGAATATTAGACAGGAACTTAACAAAGAAATAAAGGAATTAACAGAAGTTTGGCCTGATTGGGTTTAATATATATCTATGGAACATTTCATCCAAACACAAAAGAATATATCTTCTCAGCACTGCATGTAACATTCTCTAAAATCAACCACATACTTGGCAACAAAGCAAACATCAACAAAAACAAAAAAAAAATGGAATAACCCCCTGTATCTTATCAGGTCATCATGGTTCAAAGTTAGAATTCAATAACAACACAAATTGCAGAAAGCCTATAAACTCATGGAAATTGAACAACGTTCAATTGCATCACTCCTGTATACAGGAAGAAATAAAGAAAGAAATTAATGGAATTCAATGAAAATGAATGCACAACATAACCAAACTTATGGAACACTTTAAAAGCAAAGCTAAGAGGAAAGTTCATAGCACAAATTGCCCACATGAACAAACTGGAGGATAGTCACAATAGAGAATTAATAGCACACCTGAAAGCCCTAGAACAAACAGAAACAAACTCACCCTGGATGAGTAGATGCCAGTAAATAATCAAGTTGAGGGATGAAATCAGTAAATTAGATACTGAGAAAAGAGAAACTTGATTAGGACAATACATTCAAGCAATTCCAAGTATTGAACACTTTAAGATTCTGTGTATTTCAGTTTAGACTGGAACTAATAAAACTATAATAATAATACACATATATGTGCCTGTGTTCATATAATACATATATATAATTAATGTCCGAAAAATTGGTAGCATAGGAGAAAGGATAACTCATGATCTACACAACCCCCTGAGGTTCTACAGGTAGTTAATGGTTACATAGGGAGGAAGGAACATTTTTTTAGTTGTGTATCCACTAGTAGACATAAGTAAAGAAGGAGAAAGGATCAGAAGGAATGTAAGGAGTATGAGAAAGCAATGGGAAATAAATATGACAAAGTGCATTATATAATGCATGAAAATGTCATAAGTAAACCTATTTTATATATAATTAGTGTATGGTAAAGATAACTATGAACTAAAAGGAGTAAGGTTAAAGGTTTGGGCTTATATATATTCAAATATCTTTTATATTATATCTTTCTTCAACAAGTTATGTAAATACAAGAAACTTACAAGTGCTTAACATTAATAAAATTATATTGATTTTAAAAAAAGCAAAGTCCTGGGAAAATGACATTATTATAGCAATTGCTATGGGGTACTAGTCTAAATAATTATATATGTGTGTGTGTGTGTGTACACTAAGCTATTTATATATGCTATACATTTATATATGATATACAGATACAATATATATCTTACACACACACACACACACACACACACACACACACACACACACACATATATATATATATATATATATATATATATATATATATATAGCAAAGTACATCTTGTATGAAGAGGATACAAGGATGGGATCTTACAATAGCTCATATGATGATATGAATTGTATGAACCCAATTAGCCTGGGATCTGAAAATTAACAGGACAGGATAAAACACAGTAATGTATAAATCCATCCAAACCAGAAAAAGGGAAACAATATGGCATGATCAGGTCTTATACTTACTGAAAATAGCACTCACTTTCAGAGAGAATTAGTTACTCGGTGGTCTATGTTAAGTATAAAGATAGATGTTAGACAAACAAAGAGACACAATTTTCTAAAGTTCTAGAATGACAATTCTCTTATAGTTCATACATGGAAGTGTAGTAAGAGTATTAACATAATAAAAGACAAGTGTTCTTATTTGATTTTCTGCTGCTGGTATAAAATACTGACCAGAAATAACTTGGAGAGGCAAAATTTATCTCACGTTGTACACTCAGGTCAAAATTTATTATTGAGGAGTGCCAGGGAAGGAACTTAAAGACAGGGTCTTGAAGCAGAGATCACTGAAGAACACTGATCACTGGGATTTTCCCAGGCTCATGTACAGTTCATTAGAAATTATGCAGCTCAGGCACAAATGCCTAGGGATGTTACTTCTCATAATTAAAGGATTAGTCTACCCACATTAATTATCAATTAAGAAAACATTACACAGACATGCTCACAGCAAATTTGATGGAGTCAGTTTTTCAAAGGAGGTCATTTCTACATAGGCATGTCAAGTAGGAAACTAATAATGACAATTTTGCCCAGTTTAAAGTTCAATATTTTCCATCATTCAGGCTTCCTTTGAAATCTTCTTTTAGTGGATATTCTTTAAAAGACTTCTATACATCATATGATACCAGAATATTTTTTAATTCAAAGAGATTTCTATATCTAGAGGAAAATAATATACAAAAGCTCCACAAAGAAGATTCAGTAGTTAGCATTCATAATAAGAAATGTTCAAAACATGACTTAGGAAAATGCAAGGAAAAGAAAAGGTATTTTATCTTTCATTCATTATTCATGCACCTTTCCTTTTTCTGTATGAAAATATTTTGTTAAAGGACCACAGTAAGTACATGTACCACCAAGGACAAGTAAATTTCTGTTGTAAGACATGTTTGTAGTACTTGGCAATAAATATATGACAGAATGACAGAAGCTGCAAGCCTTTGTGATGCTAATTAGATATGTTACAGTAAGATAAAGTAAGTTTCTCTTGTAAATAGCACTGTGAAATAATGGGCCTACAAAATCAGAAGTATCTGAAAATTACTTCATATATATGTCTACATGAGAGAGTTAATTATTGGTATTTACTGTAAAAAGAAAAGTACATTCTTAATAAATATAACATAACACACTAATTTCCTAGAAGGTAAATGACAACTAATTCATAATTTTGAAATGGAGATTGTGGCAAAATCAGAAAGTAATGAGTTATAAACTAAATACAGTATGATTGAATGACAAGCTACCAGTTTATTGGGAGGGAATCATTTATTTCATAATTGCATTAAAACTCAAAATTTCAAATTGTTTTTAGCTTTCTGCAAATGTTGCAAATATTTGAACTAAAAATCTTAAAAGGAGGACACTTGGGTTTTAAAGTCAGAGGTTGCTAGTCCAGGGCATTATTCTCATTGTTTTGGCCTTTGGCAATGTGTAGTAGAGGAAAGCTGTTAATCTAATGATATTGCTTATGAATAGTAGGAAAAGGCGAGAAAGAAGGAGAGTGAGAGGTTGAGGGGTTGGGAGGCTGGATGAAAGACACATTGACAATCAATCACATAACTTCTGTTCACATGAATCAAATTAAACACAAAAATTAATGATAATAAATTAAAAAAAAACACTAATCAAGAAACCTTGAAGCATCAAATTTCCACATGACAAAAATTGAAATAGTACTGTTTGCTTACACAGTACTTAAAAATAGATTAATGGGGTAAATATGTGACAAAAATATGCAAGCCTCTAAAAGTCTTGTAAGAAAATAGCAGAGACCATTTTGGGCAAAGACCCAGAGGGTAAGATGCTTGTTATGCAACTCTGAAGATATATGCTCATTTTTCCAAAAGCTGCATGAAAGCCAGAAGCAGTAGCTTTGGCCTATAACCCCAGACAAGAAGAGCCCAGATGGGGCAACAGGCCAGCTAGTCTAGCAAAAATTGTATTGAACTCCCGGCCCAGTGAGAGAGACACTGTCTCAAAATAAATAAGGTGAAGAACAGTTGAGCAAGGCAACAAACATGTACCACATGCACAGACATGTGCTACTATATGAATATGCCATCTACACAAACACCAAAAAAAGAAAATTGTGGAAAAGACACTGACATTATTCTTGGCAAAAGTATTTTGAACATGTCAACAAAAATGCTCATACAACAAAAGCATAGGGAAGTGCATAAAGCTTTGAGCATAAAACAACAAAATGTAAAGGGATCTTGGAGGTTTAAGATATAATGTTTATAAAACATGTGTTTGAAGAGTTTATAATGACCACAAGACCATACATTTTAAATACACACAACTCCAGTAATGCACTATTCCCTAAAAATTTAAAATTGGAAAAGGACTTTTAAGGGATTTCTCTCAAGAAGAAAGATAGAAACAAGCAAAAACACCAATAGAATTATGAAAAATGTGATTGCTAGTAGTAATCAACTGGAAGCATGTATTCAAAAGTAAATGAGATCACAATTTTTCCATGTGTAAGTATGGCTAGTTACAAAAAGGCAAGCGGGAACTGGTGAGGATATTAAGAAAATAGAAACCTATTGAGAAAATTTAGATTGTTTTTGTAGATCTTGGAAAACATCATGGAGGTTTATTATGTACTTATAGGTATCATCTGAAGCCACAAACGCTCTTCTAGTTACATACTCAAAGAAACCTTAATTATCACCTTTAAATAATACATACTCTAAGTGCTGGAGATATGGCACAGACGTTAAGAGCATCTTCAACTCTTGTATAGGAAATATGTTCAGCTCCCAACACCCACATTTGAAGACTCACAAACACCTCTAACTTCATTTTCAGAGTATTAGCCAACCTTCCCTAGAATTCACAAGCACATGTGCTCACACATGTAAAGATATACAGACAGACACAAACACACAATTTAAAAATAATATTAATAAGGTAATATTTAAAGAAATATTTGTTCTTTTGTAATAATTACAACATTATTCACTATGCCCTGAATGCACATATCACCAAATTTTGCTCTCATGAAATTTTGAGATTATATAAATATACATATAAGTATATAATACTCAAAATAAATTATAAGTAAGACTAAGTTATTGAGGACTGAAGACATAGATCAGAAATTAATAGCTCTTGCAATGCACAACTGTAACTTCAATCTCATGGGGATCTAATAGTGTCACTCCCTATGGACCTTTGAGAAACATTTTCAAGGAAATATCACAATAGTGGCTGTACAATAAGACTTGTGATAAATAAGATTTGGGTATTTTTTAAATAAATTAGTAATTATATATGTGGCACATATATTAATTTTCCTCTCTGTAAAAATCACGGTGATGAATGTGTATAAACTTCATGGTGGATCCCTTAAATCTCAATTTAAGAAAATATATTTTAAAGGAATAAATCTTGTATATTGAAAAATAATTGCAATCTCTTATCCCCAGATTACAACTGTTAGACATGGGTTTTACTGAGTTGTAGAGTAGTAAAATCATCCACAATTACAACCAGTGAGAACATTATTTTAAAAATTTCAGAAAACCAAGTTTCTTCAAAATTCTAAGAACAAAGAAACAAAACAAAAATGTGATAAATGCATCTTCAACAAAGATGGCTGTACCTCTGAAGACATGAGTACTCTGGCATTTTCATTCACTACTGCCTCAGCCTCTTTTTCTGTACCTTTGAAAATGAGCAGCCTTGCTTCTATAGTTTTAGCAAGAAACAGCACCATCAGTCAGGGTAAAGGGCAAAAGAGACTTAGAAATCATCAACAAGCATCATCGTAAAGATGTTGTCACTATTTGATATGTTTCACAGCTCCTTGGAAAAGTCTCCTCTATTGGGACCACAGTTATTTAACTTAACTCAGAACTTACTCAATTTGAAAAGCACTCTGCCCAAGACACTTGTTTCTCTCTGTCTCTGTCTTCTCTCTCTCTCTCTCTCTCTCTCTCTCTCTCTCTCTCTCTCTCTCTCTCTCACACACACACACACACACACACACACACACACACACACAAGCACACACATGCACACACACCAAAAAACAAAGTAATCACCAAAACGAAAATAATG
Organism: Cricetulus griseus; assembly: GCF_003668045.3. Taxonomy (NCBI): domain Eukaryota; kingdom Metazoa; phylum Chordata; class Mammalia; order Rodentia; family Cricetidae; genus Cricetulus; species Cricetulus griseus. Next base: position 56,048,709 of record NC_048604.1, read on the forward strand.
TCCATTATTTAAAATCTTAATTGTCTAAAATGGTGACACCATTTGACAATGAAAAAAGCATACTATTGAAAAGAAAGACAATAAATAGTTCATAAATGTAAAGTTCACAAAGAACCTTTAAAGATCTGTGGTGGGAATGTACTTGGCTGTGCTTATGCCCAGAAACCTTTTGAAAGGGCTTTTATCTCTCAACTTTGGATCACCTTAAGGCTCAGTGCAACCATGAAGTGATTGATGGCAGAGCTTTAAACTATCTGAGCATTGAAGGCATGCATTAAGATATGATAGAGGCCCTAGGCAAAAAGTGAAAGAGACATCATTTCATGTCATCCCAGAAGACCAACTCAATCACTAGCATAACACAATGACAACTTTAAAAAAATTTAAAGAAATATATACTTTATGAAAATAAGCCTGTAAAGTCATATTGTGACCAAGTGGCAAAAAGTAGATGAGAAATACAGTATTATAATATCACCTATATGATTTTATAGAATATTCAATTTTCAATCAAATCTTTATAAAATGTAAAATGGGAACATATAGCTCATGAACAATCAAATAATGCAGTCAAGAAGAAATGCATATAGAAAACCTACCTGTATATAACTAGTCAAAACCTTTGTGGTGTTTAAATATATTTCAGAGAATTAAATGAAATTGTGTCCAAAACAAAGACACAAATCCACACTGATCAACAGTATTAGACATGGAGAAAAGTATATCAGGAAAACAAAGAGACACAACTTCAAAATCAAGTGGATCTTACCATGATTGGTATCAATTTTCTATTGGAAAGAATCCATAATCAAATGTTTGAGGGACCTATGGTAAGGACAGTCTTTCCTGTACTAATTGAGGTGGGAACAGAAGCCAATATTGGTGGCATCCATTCCTTGGCGGTGGATTCAGAACTGTACTCAGGGAGAAAGGGAGCAGAACATTAGTATATATTTTTCTCTCTTCAGATACTTGATCATTCATGAGATATAATCACCTGGTTCACACTCCCAATGCTTTGGCTTTATGGCTATTATTGTGAGTTAGAGCTGTGAGCAACAATAACTCCTTCCTTCATTAAATTGTATTTGTCAGATTGTTTTATTACATCAGCAACATAGACATTAAGAGAGATGTTTACAATGAGGATGACAAGAAGTGAGTCAGATGTGGAGGCTCTCTTACAATCCTGCAAGAGTAAGGCAGAGATGACTACAAGCTCTAGGCCATCTTAAAATGCTTTGTGAGTTCAAGGTAAGTCTGTGATGTCTATCCCTATAACAGGAAAAATATGTCAATAAGAATATGCAGGCATTGAAAATATAACCCAATATTAATGAGAATTTGTTAACAAGAAAATCCTGAATTTAAATTCAGCAGAGTTTACTTGATCAAATTCACAATCCAGTAGAATTCTTTAGATTTTTAGCCAGGAAAACAGATAGGGAATTCATCTAGCCATGAAAATGAAGTCACATATAGAAACCACTTGACTGACCGTTTTAGCATTTAAGTCATACAGTCATTGACTGATTAGTTAGTGACCTGTAAATTAAACTATAACACTGTGGCTGAAACTAAGCTACTGGCTACAGAAGATGGTATGCTTTGTCTATAATTAATACATAGGGACTAAAGAGAAAAACTCAGGCAAATTTAGTTTAACTGAATAACTGAACAATATTGAAGACATTTTGGAAACAACTTGACATTTCCATTTAAAGATTAACATAAAATTACATATGATTGAAAAATTCTATGTATAAGAATCTAAAAAAAAGCCCATTTCACTTATGACCCAATTGGGTTAACTGACATCTATAGAACATGCTATCCAAACACAAAAGAATGTACCTTCTTCTCAGCGCCACATGGAACCTTCACTAAAATTAACCACATAGTTGGCAGCAAAGCAAGCCTACACAGTTACAAAAGAATTGAAATAACCCCCTGTATCTTATTAGATCACCATGTATTAAAGCTAGAATTCAACAGAAATACAAATTGCAGAAAACCTACATATTCTCGGAAATTGTATAACACCCAATTGCACCATTCCTTGGTTGAGGAAGAAATAAAAAAAGAAATTAAAGACTTTCTAGAATTTAATGAGAATCTAGACACAACATACCCAAACTTATAGGACACTCTGAAAGCAGTCCTAAGAGGAAGTATATAGCAAAAGTGTCCACATGAAGAAACTGGAGAATAGTCAAACTACAGAATTAACAGAGCAACTGAAAGCTCTAGAACAAATGGAAGCAAACTTACCCCAGGGAGTAGATGCCAGGTAATAAACAAACTGAGGGCTGAAATCAATAAAGTAGAAACTAGGGAAACATTATGAAGACTGAATGAAACAAAGAGTTGGTTCTTCGACAAAGTCCACAAGATAGACAAACCTTTATCTAAACTAACCAAAAGGCTAATTTAAAAAATCAGAAGTGAAAAGGGGGACATAACAATGGACACTGAGGAAATCCAGAGAATCATCAAGTCATACTTTGAAAACCTGTACTCCACAAAATTCGAAAATCTAAAGGAAATGGAGAATTTTCTGAATAGATACCCCTTATCAAAATTAAATCAAGAACATATCAGCAATTTAAACAGACCTATATCCCCTAATGAAATAGAAGCAGTCATCAAAAGTCTACCAACCAAAAAAAGCACAGGGTCAGATGGTTTCAGTGCAGAATTATGCCAGAAATTCAAAGAGGAGCTGATACCAGTACTCCTCAAACTGTTCCACATAATAACAGCATCAGGTTCATGACCAAACTGTTTTTATGAGGTTACAATTACCTTGGTACCCAAACCACTCAAAGACACAATGAAACAAGAGAATTACAGACCAATATCCCTCATGAACATCAGTGCAGAAATATTCAACAAAATACTGGCAACTCTGATGGCGAATGTACTTCTGTGTATGTTCATCTTATTGGTTGTTGAATAAAGTACTGTTTGGCCAATGAGGCAGCAAGTTAGATGGGACTGAGTCAAAGAGGATTCTGGGAAATATAGTAAAGAAGTGGTGATCCAGGCAGGAAGTGACATAGCAGGGAGACTCATATTTAAGAAAGGCCAACCAGGAAGGGTTCCCTTTTCTCCTGTTCTCTTCTTCCAGATTTGCAATGTGATCCACCAGCAAGGTAGGACACCAAAGGAAGGTGTATGGTAAGATAAGTCTTATAAAATATATAGATTTATGATAATTAAGACTGAACTAGCAGATGAGAATCCTAGTCGTTGGCCTAGCAGCATTTGTACTTAACAAAATCTCTGTGTAATATTTGGGGCCCTAACTCGGTGGGCAGAACTTGGGTGGCTGGCAGAGACCGCCCATGTGTCGGTAGGGCTCAGGCAGCTTTTGATGGAAAGATTTATCATAAAACAACTCAAATTCAAAAACACATCAGAGAAATCATCCCTCATGATCAAGTTGGCTTCATCCCAGGAATGCAGGAATGGATCAACATACAAAAATCCATCAATGTAATCCACCATATAAACAAGTTGAAAAAGAAAATCCATAGGATCATCTCACTAGATGCTGAAAAACCTTTGACAAAATCCAAAATACTTTCATGATTATGGGCTTGGAGAGATAAGGAATAACAGAAACATACCTACACATGATAAAAGCAATATACAGGACATCAACAGCTAACTTCAAAGTAAATGGAAAGAAACTCAATACTATTTCTCTACAGTCAGGAACAAGACAAGGATGACCACTCTCTGCATGTCTCTTTAATATTGTACTTGAAGTTCTAGCTAGAGCAATAAGACAACAAATGGAGATCAAGGTGATATAAATTGGAAAAGAAGAAGTGAAACTTTGACTATTTGCAGATGATATGATAGTTTACATAATTGAATTGAAAAACTCGACCTGGGAACTCCTACAGCTGATTAAACACCTTCAGCAAAGTGGCAGGATACAAGATTAACTAAAAAATATCTGTAGCCTTACTGTGTACAGATGTTAAATGCTCTGAGATAGAAGTTGGAGAAATATCACCCTTTACAATAGCAGCTAACAACATAAAATATCTTGCAGTAACACTAACAAAAAACCCAAAAGACCTGTACAGGAAGAACTTTGAGTCTTTAAAGAGAGAAATCAAAGAAGATACTAGAAAATTTTAAGATCTCCTGTGCTCATGAATAGGTAGGATCACCATAGTAAAAATGGCAATCTTGCCAAAGGCAATCTATAGATTCAATGCAATTCCCATTTAAATACCAACACAATTCTTCACAGTCCTTGAAAGAACAATACTAAACTTTATGAGGAAAAAAAAAAACCCAGGATAGCCAAAACAACCCTGTTTTGCAACTTCTGCAGGCATCACCATCCCTGACTTCAAGCTGTATTATAGAGCCATAGTCCTGAAAAGAGCTTGGTATTGGCACAAAAATAGACAGATAGACCAATGGAATTGAATTGAAAACCCTGATATTAATCCACACACATATGAACACCTTATTTTTGGCAAAGATGGAAAATGGAAAAAAGAAAGCACCTTCAACAAATGATGCTGGCATAACTGGATTCAGACAGAAGATTGCAGTCAGATCCATATCTATTTTCATGGATCAAATGTATCAAAACCTCACTGAACCTCCTACAAGAGAAGTTAGGTGGTACCCTCGAACAAATTGGTACAGGAGACAGCTTTCTGAACATAACACCATTAGCACAAACATTGAGATAGACAATTAATAAATGGGACCTTCTGAAACTAAGAAGCTTTTGTAAGACAAAGGACACAGTCAGCAAGACAAAATGCCAGCCCACAAAATGATCAAAGATAATCACCAACCACACATCCTACAGGGCTGATCACCAAAATATACAATGAACTCAAGAAGCTAGCCACCCAACAACAAACAATGCAATTAAAAGTTGGATTACTTCGAAAGATCAACTACAGTGATGGATTTCCACTACCCCGATGAGCTACTTCAAGAGTATAATTGGGAATTAACAGAACAACCACAAAATTTGAAGAAAATTTGAGACATTGCCAAAAAACTCCAAGACATGCAATTAAAACAGGGCATCCCCGATATTTTAATCACCTGTCTACTGGATTGGATATTCTTAGGTTAGCAGCAGACTGGCTGACATCAACAGCAAACATTAACATGTTCACCTATGAGATTGATCCTGTAATTGTGCTGTTAGAATATATCACACTAATGAAAATGAGAGAGATCCTTGCCTGACCAGGGGACTCTGGAGATGGAATATTTTCTCCTGGTGGTGCCATCTCCAAAATGTATGCCATGCTTGTTGCTCACTATGTTTCCAAAAATCAAGGAGAAAGGAATGGCTGCAGTGTGCAGGCTCATCGCCTTCACATCAAAGCATAGTCACTTTTCTCTCAAGAAGGGAGCTGCAGCCTTAAGGATCTGAACAGACAGCATGATTCTGATTGTATGTAATGAGAGAAGTAAAATGGTCCCATCTGATACTGAAAGAAGAATCCTTGAAGTCAAACAGAAAGGATTTGTTCCTTTCCTTGTGAGTGCCACAGTTGGAACCACTGTGTATGGGGCTTTTGATCCCCTCTTGGTTGTTGTTGACATTTGCAAAAAGTATAAGATCTGGATACAGTTGGGGTGGAGGGTTACTGATGTCCCGGAAACACAAATGGAAGCTGAGCGGGGTGGAGAGGGCCAACTCTGTGACATGGAATCCACACAACATGATGAATGTCCCTTTGAAGTGCTCAACTCTCCTGGTAAGAGAGGAGGGACTGATGCAGAGCTGCAACCAGATGCATGTTTCCCACCTCTTTCAGCAAGATAAGCACTATGATGTGTCCTACAACACTGGAGACAAGGCCTTGCAGTGTGGATGCCACGTTGATGTCTTTAAACTATGGCTCATTTGGAGAGCAAACGGGACTATTGGCCTTGAAGCACATATTGATAAGTGTTTGGAGCAGCCAGGCAGAGTGTTTATACAATATTATCAAAAACCTAGAAGGCTTTGAAATGGTGTTTCATGAGAAGCCTCATCACACAAATGTGTGCTTCTCGTTTGTGCCTCCCAGTTTTCATGTTCTGGAAGACAATGAAGAGAGAATGAGCAACCTCTCAAAGGTGGCACCAGTAACTAAAGCCAGAATGATGGAGTATGGGACGACAATGGTCAGATACCAACCCCTGGGTAAACTTCTTCTGCCTGGTCATCTCAAACCCTGCAACAACTCACCAAGACTTCAACATCCTCATTGAAGAAATCGAACTCCTGGGACAGGATTTGTAATCACCTCGATCTTCAAACTGTTTAAATTCTCTATGTAGACAGTTAAGTTGTCTCAACTATGCAAATGCATTTGGAGTTTGTTCCAAAGTAAAACTATTTCTATTTTAAAAAGTTGGAGTGCAGAACTAAATAGAGAATTCTCAATAGAGGAATCCAAAATGCCTGGAAGAAACTTGAGAAAGTGCTCAATATCCTGAGCCATAAGGGAAATGCAACTTAAAACCATTCTGAGATACCATCTTATTCCTGTAAGAATGGCTAAAATCAATGACAATCTATGTTGGAGATGATGTGGAGAAAGAGGAACTCTCCTCCATTGCTGGTGGGAGTGAAAACTTGTACAACCATGTTGGAAACCAGTATGGTGGTTTCTCAGTAAAATGGGATTCAGTATAGTCATGATCCAGCAATTCCTATCTTGGGCATATATTCAAATAATGCACATTCATATAATAGTTGAACTATGTTCATAGCAGCATTATTTGTAATAGCCAGAACATGGAAGCAACCTAGATGCTCCTCAACTGAAGAATGGATAGAGAAAATGTGATACATTTACACAATGGAGCACTACTCAGCGGCAGTAGTACTGCCACACTGCCAGAGGATCGAGGAAACAAGGAGAACCACAAGAAAAAATTGCATATGTAGGGAGCTGCAGAAAACCGCACCCAAAAGATGGCGCCGGTTTCCGCCCTCCGCCAGCCCGACGGCGAGAGCTTTCTGTGGTAAACAACTCCAAATTAGGTAAAGGTCATGTATCCTCTTAATTCTGCTTGGAGACAACCTATCCTGGCGCGCCACGTAGGGTTAGGTGATTGGTAGATGTAGACTATATCAGGCCCCGTCTCCCTCGGCCCAGGGCCGCCGCCGCCATTATACATTGTACAAAGCAAAGAGGTTCCCGATTAAACTGTGTTTGAAGAAGTTTCCTCGGTGTGGCGTCTTTCTTGCTGGTCAAGGGTGGACGCCGCATGCATAGTCCCTTGAATAAGGGGAGGGGGATAAGAACACCTCACCAAAGTGGGAGCCCGGGGTGGGGGAGAGAAAGGAAGTGGGAAGGGAAGAAGGGAAGGGGAGGAGAATATGAGGACTGAGACAGGGGAGGAATAGAGGAGGGCAAGAAAGGAGTTGCCTTGACAGAATGAGACAGTACAGGTTTGGAGAGAGTTCTGGCACAGGGAAAATGTTACAGGATTCACAGGGATGACCCCAACTAAGAATCCAGGCAGTGGTGGAGAGGATGCCAAAGATGCCCTTCCCCTATAATGAGACTGATGCCCACCTTGGTTACCATTCCTAGAGCCTTCAACCAGTAGCTGTTCGAAGCAGAAACAGGCACCCACAGCTAAGCACTGAACTATACTACTGGAATCCAGTTTTGGAGAGGGAGGAAGGATGAGCAAAGGAACCAAGAGGGGGCTGGAGAAACCCACAGAAACAGTGGACCTGACCTAATGATAGCATGGAGATCCTAGTCATAAAGCTGGAGAAACAGCATTGGACCAAACAAGCCCTCTGAATGTGGGTGCCAGCTAGGAGGCCAAGACAGTCTATGGGACCTCTGACAGTGGAGGCAGTCTTTAACCCTAGAGCACAAATGGACTTTGAGAGCCCACTCCCTATGGAAGGATACTATTGCAGCCAAGATACAGCAAGCAGGGCCTAGGCCCTCCCCAAAACTTTATTATTGACTTTGAAGGTCCCCCATGGAGGGCCTCACTATCCCTGAGGAAGAGTTGGAGGGTGGGTTGGGAGTGGGTTTGTGGGGAACATCAAAAGATGGGAGGGCAAGTAAATGGGTGGATGGATATGTAATTATGAGTAGTAATTAAAGATTAAAAATCCAATTTCACAGAAATATTAACAACACAAAATATTTACAAACCTCAGTGATGTATCAACTGACTGATAAATGGATATTTAAAATACAACACAGAAATCCAATTTAATAATATTCAAAGAAATGAGGTAAAGTACTGTCATGATGGACTATAAATGACACTGAAGGCTGCATATTATATCATTTTTGTCTTCACAAAAGCAAAGGTAACAGGTCATCACTTAACAATCTTGAGTGAAGAGGTGAGTAAGAAATGACCAATAATAGATAAAGGCTTTCTTCTTGGGTGATGGAAATGACCTACAAATTGATAACGATAATTATTGAACTTTTTCAGATGGAAGCTCTCTTTATTTTATTTTTTCAGATTTTTTTTTATTTGGATTAGAACAGGATTGTTTTACACAACAATCCCAGTTCCCTTCTCCCTCCCGCCCTCCCCTACCAGCCACCCCAATTAAAACCCTACCTATCACATATCCTTTCTGCTCCCCCTGGATGCTGAGGTCCACCCCCATGTGTCTTGGCTCAGGGAGCATTCCTCTATATGGAATGGTCTCCCAAAGTCCATACCTATGCTAGGGATAAGTACTGAACTACTACAGGAGGTCCTGTAGATTTCTAAGGTTTCCTCACTGAAACTCATGTTCCTGGGGTCTAGATCAGCCCCATGCTGGTATTCCAGCTATCAGTCTGGGGAGCAAGAGTTCCCCGATGTTCAGGTCAGCTGCTTCTGTGGGTTTCACCAGCCTGGTCTGGACCCCTTTGCTCTTAACTCATCCTTCTCTGCATCTGGGTTCTAGTTCAGTTCAGTGATTAGTTGTGGGTGTCTTCTTCTACTTCCACCAGCTGCTGGATGAGGGCTATCGGGTGGTATATAAGTCAGTCATCAATCTCATTATCAGGGTAAGGCATTTAAGGTAGCCCCCCCTCTGTTGCTTAAATTGTTAGCTGGCGTCTTCATTGTAGATCTCCAGACATTTCCCTAGTGCCTGACTTCTCTGTAAACCCAAAATGTCTCCCTCTGTTATGGTATCTCCATTCTTGTTATCTTCTATTCTTCCCCTGACTCAACCTTTCTGCTCCCTCATGTCCTCTGCATCCCTCCTCTTCTCCCCTTCTCAGTCTCCTAGCTCCATATTCCTTTTCCCATGCTCCCAATTTGCTCAGGGTTTCTTGACCTTTCCTCTTCTCCAGGGGACCATGTATGTCTCTTAGGGTCCTCCTTGTTTACTAGCTTCTCTGGCAGTGTCGATTGTTGGCTGGTAATCCTTTACTCTATGTATAAAATCCACATATGAGTGAGTACATACACTTTTGTCTTTTTGTGATTGGGTTACCTTGCTCAGAATGGTTTCTTCTAGTTCCATCCATTTTCCTGCAAATTTCAAGATTCCATTGTTTTTTTCCATTGTGTAAATGTACCACATTTTCTCTATCCATTCTTCAGTTAAGGCGCATCTAGGCTGCTTCCAGTTTCTGGCTACTACAAATAGTGCTGCTATGAACATCATTGAACAGATGTCCTTGTTGTATGAATGTGCTTCTTTTGGGTATATGCCTAAGAGTGGAATTGCTGGATCTTGTGATAGACTGATTCCCATTATCTTGAGGAGTCACCATAGTGATTTCCAAAGTGGCTGTACAAGTTGGCTTTCTTTAAACAGAACAAAAACACTGGGGAGATATCCCAATGGGTAATAGGCTTTGCTACTCCTGCATGAAAACCCTGATTTTTTATCCGTAGCACTCACACAAAATCAGACTTGATGAAAATATTTGAAAATTTCAGGTCAGAGACCGGTGTATGTTAGGGATTTAACTAGCCAGCCAATCTACCTAAAACATTAACCTCTAGGTTCACTAAGAGAGACCCTGTCTCAAAAGAATGAGGCAGAATGATAGAGAAGAGTACCCAAAATGTGCAGGAGTAAATCTCACAGTAAACAAGCAACAGACCAGGTTTGAAGAGGATAATTATGCTGCTCATAAACTTTAGTTCCTTTCAGAATGTTTTATGGCCTGCTTCAATCATATAAACTTTTACAATTCTGAAAGGAGAAAACTAGGTAATAATATCTGTACTAAATATACAACTACCTGGTTATTCCATTATTTTTAGTATAGTTAATGTATATACAATGTGATAGAAGTTGACAAAATTACTGGGAAAGTTTAGAAATAAGTAGTTTGTTTTTTGTGTACTCTAGGAAACATGGATGCTTTATTAGCCCTAATTACATTTCTTTACCATGCTTTAAACAACTTATATCATTTTTGAGAAAGGAAATTGATCATTCTGAGACTTAGTTTACCATATTTTAGAGTTCATAAGTGTACCTTAGGAACCAGTGTTTATTAGTCATTACTTCTTAGTTCTTTATTGAATTTATTTACACATAAATCTACATATAGATTAAAATACTTACCAATACAGGATACCGAAAATTTATTTATGAGTAATTCATTCTGTAGGAAAATTCAAGATGCTAAGTAGGTCTCCTGATTCCAGCGGGCAATACTCTATTACATGATGGCTTGTCAGGTTATAGGAAAGAGGAAGAACAAGAGTTCATTTGTAAAAATATGAGGCCTTCATGTTTTTATTTTGTTTTGTTTTGCTTTGTTTTTAGTAAGCCAATGAAATATTGACCTACATGAATAAACTCTGTCACATAATTTCTCAAGAAACTAAGGGATGTATATACATATATACAACTCTCCAAGAGCAAATGTAAACGTAACAAACACAATCTAACTAACTGTGTTAGCTCATAAAGGAAGAATAGGTCTTACTTCTTTTGAAGTTCTTAGTCAGTGAGGCATCATAAAGTGTCAGACATTATAACCTATTGCCATCACACCTACTTCCAGTCAGAAGTTGATGGTAAGACGGTATTGATTATGACACCACATACTTGAAATATAACAAAAAGAAATCAAGCTGGTACTGACCTGGAAGCTTCATACCTACTGTCCAACTATGAAAGTGCTAAAAGGTGGCAAGCATGCTGCCAAAAGATCAAAGTAATCATTGATCATATCAAGCTGTGAACTCTGAGAGCTATAACAATGACTAGCTCAGTGAGGCATGGTCTCTTGTACAATAATGGCAGAAATATCATAGGAGTAACTAACCAATTTTTTAATGGATATAGTGCATATAATACAACATGAAACCGATAGTGGCACCACTATAAGTCCAAGAATCGGTGACTATTGATTTTCTAAAAGGGCATACTATTTAACCAACTACTAATGACTTATCATTGTACCCATAGGTGAAGATAACTCTTAAACCATATTAGAGATATTTCTATTTGCAGTACATAATAATAAACAGAGACCTACAACTCGCCAAGTGCAGAGGATAAGAGATTGAAGAATATCTCCTCCAAAGGGTCGGAGATCATCAACATTGATGGGGTACAAAGAGTGTAACACTCAGAGAATGTGTATGACTGCAAGGAAAATGTATGTTCTCATCACAGCAGAGCAGCTATGCACATGAACTAGCAGTGGTTGTGACAGCTTTTACATAACCTGTATTTATCAGCTCATTTAATTTTTTGTTTCCTTTTTTTCAAGTCAAATTTCTCCTAGAAAATTTAAGATAACGGATTACAATGGTTACTTTAATCATGTTTGGAATATTTTATCCTCTTGTTATCATGTCCATTTCTCATTCTAAGCTGCTGACACCATTTCCTGTCTGACCTATGGACCATACATGTTTACATGCAACAAACAACATAGATTGTGTAGTATTTTTCTTTCTGTCTCTGTTTTGTGGCAGGAAACAGTACATTTCATGCTAATCCGTATATACATGACAGTATTTCCTTCTTTTTATGGCTGAAAATATTCTATTATGGAAAAGAGCCATATATCTTTAAAATCATGATTAATATGTTAATTACTTGATCATAACAATCATTTCATAATGTGTTTTTACAGTATAATGTCACATTGTAGTATTTCCATGCAAATAGTTTTGTCACATAAATCTTAGTAATGCTGGAAAGTAAACACAAAGCAAATGTACTCACAGGTGCTTAAAGAAACTGTCTTGTTTGCTGTGATCATTACAAACCACACTCTGTATATATTATTTAAGAAAATCACTTATGCTTCATTCTTGACTTAAGACAGTTTAAGTGGTATCCAACATAAGGCAAATATATGTCTAAAACTACATAGTCTAAAATTGTATCTACTGTACTCATAAATGCTCTGATTTGGGGACAAACTAAAAAATTTTGGTGAGGCAATATGGTAATGCTCCTTTAATGAAAAGCAGAAGTTCTCAATAGGGTCCTAGAAAAAATGTGTTCCACTAGACTAATATTATACATGGGTAATACAAAGTGTTCTATATACTACACATATATCAACTCTTCCCCTCTTGATGTTCTTAATGACATAGTAATTATTTAAAGAAAATAAATAATAATTACATAATATTCTTAAAATAATTTACATTTTATGAAACTATTTTATATTTTTTCAGTTTTCTATTCTTGGTTTTTAATATTGCTTTAATTTTATTATCATAAGATCATAATATGAAATCTGTCTGAACATGTTTTTTTAAAATATTGTAAATTTGCATATAAGCAAATTCCTTTTGCTATGACAATGTCATACTTATATGCCATTTATTTTTTCTAATTATTCTCTCTCCCACATTGTCCTTCTTCATCTCTTCTGCTCCAAACTTGCTGCTCTCCGTTCTCTTCCTGTAATGAGTATTACATCACTCTTATGTTTCACACTCCCCATGAACTTATGATCTCTTCCTTCCACTCCAAACACTGTTTCTATTTTAATAATTATACACCCAGAGAGATACACATATATATGAAGTTAAAAGATGAATCAATGGTATTAGATAACATGCTATATCTCTCTAAGTCAGATTATTTTGTTTAACAAAATTATCTAGAGAAATGTCTGTTTTCCAGCAAGCCTTGCATTAGTATTGCATATCTCCATTGTTCATATGGAAATGGACAGGGCTGGAAATAATCATCATAAATGAGTTAATCCTGGCACAGACAAATGTCATACAATTTCTCTCATTTGCTGATTTTGAATATTTAGATATGTGTGATGTATTTTAGATAACTACAGAGGTCCAAAACTTAGTAAGGGCCCATGAGAAAATAAGCATTCAAGGGAATATAGATAGAATGCAGTGGTATAAAAGAATAAAGGAGGACAATGAAAGAGTTAAATGGGAGGTAAATGTGGGAGATCATGTTATAGAGTTTAATACAGGTCAAAGGCATTTTGAAAATATTCATATGTAAGCATAATGTAGAATCCTCCTAAAACATATGCACATGCATATATAAAGAGGGTTAATGAAGCTACCCTATGAAAGGGAAAATATTGCAGCTAGACAACTCATGCTAGCAAATATATGTCTCTTTTTTGTTACTATGGCTCTGCAACATAATTTGACATCAGTTATTATAGTATCTCCAATATTACTCTTTTGCTTAGGATTATTTGTGCTATTTTGTGTCATTTGTGCTTTCATATGAATTTACTAATTTGTTATCTAGTCCAATGAATAATGCAATTGGAATTTTGATGGGGACTGTATTAAATACCTGTATAACTTTTGATAACATGGTCAATTTTACAGTATTAGTTCTTCCAGGCTAAGAATATGAATGATCTCCCTTCTACTATTTTTTTCTATTTATTTATTTATTCAGTTTCTTAAAGTTTTAATTTGAGAGATCTTTTATCTCCTTAATTGGGTTATTCCTGGGGATATTATTTTTCTTGAAGCAATTGTGAACTGATTATTTTCCAGCTTTCATTTTTGACTAGTTCATTGTTGGTATGTGGGAAAGCTACAGCTTTCTCTATGCTTATGTCCTAGCCTGCTACTGTTCTGCAATTGTTTTTCAGTTCTAACAGTTTTCTGGCTGTTTTCCTTAAAGTCTTTCAATGTAGGATAATGTCATATAAAAAAGATACTTTTATTTGTTTTCTACTTATATCCTATTGTTTTCTTTCTTTGGTCTTAGTGGTGAACTACTTAAGCATATGGGTACCAGACTGAACATGTGTGATGGAGTGGGCATCCTTGGTTCTAGCTAAATTTTAATTTATAAAATTAGATTTACTTTCTCTCTCTTTCCCTCTCTCTCTTCCACCCTCACTCCCACTCCCTTCTGTGTGTTCATTATTGTATATGTGATGAGAAGTCACACATGTGTCACAGTACCTGCTTAAAGTCAAAAGAAAACTTCCAAAAGCTAGTTCTCCCCTTCTACCATGTGGAGTCTAGGGAATTGAATTCAGGTTTACAGGCTTGGGGGCAACTATTTTTACCCGCAAGCTCCCATCCCTAATTTTAAGGAATATATTTCATAATTTCCACATTTTGGTTTTTTGAGGACAGTTTTTACTATAATGAAATAAATTCATTCTATTTCTAGTTTATTTGTGGCTTTTGTTAGTAACTGATGTTGTTCTTTCTAAGTCTTTTTCTGTGATCTCATCTCAATGATATGTCATTATTCTGGTTATGTGTAAAGGGGCTGTGCTTCTGCTTTAAATCATATGTTAAAATGAGCTGAGTCTTATTGATCTTGAGTTGGTTTTGTAGAATCAATACATTTTACTGTGAGAAATTAAGTCAGGGGTGGATTGCTCTGATTTGTAAAAGGACCTTCTCAAATTCAAGGATTAAGGCCCTTATAAAAGAATGTTCACATAGTATTTGCCCTGTACGTTCTTTGGAAACTAAGTACTCACTATAAAAGATAACCTATCATTGTCTTAATATTGAACCTCTCAATTTCTGTAATTGTGAGAAAGTAATTTTTCTGTTTGCAAATTACTTAGCCTCCACTCTTCTGTTGGGGGACACAAATGGACTGACAAACATGAATCTGGGCATTTTTGCTCAGTTAAAATTGTTGCTATTTCTAGAAGATAGATCTGCTTTGATCACACTTGATATTTAAATGAACTTCAAACTTTATATTCATACATGTAAGCAAAGGCAATTGAGATATTATTTCCATATTCATTATGTATTCATTTGATTCATGACCATGACCACTGATATATTGTCCATTAATATATGTTTTCTTCCAAAAATACTTGTAAGCTTGACATTTTAACATCTGTGCCTATTGCTATGACAATTCCAGCAAGACATATTTTGTATGCATCAGGAAAAAGAAATTGTCAAACTACTGAATTTATCTAGAATAAAATATGCAATAGCTTTGCATATTGAGAAAAATTCATATTTTCTTCAATGGTTCATATCCATTGAAAACTTCAGGGGTTCTGTATTGGACGAGATTCCCACACACACAACAAGTTCCACTTTAAAAAAATATATAACACAAATAGAAGTGAATCTTCTTTCTTGGGATCAGAGAACAGAAATTATAGAGCTTCTTCAGAGACAGTTTATTATTATACACACTTTAAATTTTCATTCCCACATTTGAAAGATTTCACGGGATTGTGGTAGAAGATAATTCATGTAAATTACTTAATGAAGCTTGTCGTATAACATAAGTTCACAAAAAGTACATGCACTTAGTGTGATGATGCAAATGAGGACAATGACAAGACACTAACAATGATGATGATTATGATTGTAACTATAACTATATCACTGATAACCAAAGTCTCAGAGTCTTACATCACTCGGCTGTTGCTAAAGTAGGTTCATTCACTTTCCCAGACATTGGTTTCATGGATGCTATGTAATCTCAACTAATGAATGTGCCTCTTCATTTGCTGGCCCACAGAATCATTGCTAATGCTCACTGGATTCCTTGATTTTTATTCTGGTCCATTGTGTAATTACATTTTTCTGCATATTTCTCATAAAATAAGTATTAATATCAGATACTTTTAAAAATAGAAGTGTATCCTGGTAAGGAAAAAGGAAAGATGAATGTTTCCATTGATACATTGAAGGTATTTTGGCATAAAGAGTACATAAAGATGCAACATCCTAAACATTAATATTAGAGAATTTTTTTGTTTTCAAGTTTTTGTATAATACTATAATGGAGAATAAATAAAAAGCTATGTGATCTGTCTATCAGACAGCAGTGTAAGTCTGGCTTTTAAAGTTCTTGGCCAATTGATTATCTACATTGTTGTTGGGGAGGTCCAACCCGACATGTGATTTAAACCCTGAATTAATGTATAGCTACAAATTTGTTGTTGAATGTTGTCAGTTTTCAATACCCCACTCCTAAAAATCTTTTTACCTGCTGTCTTTCATTCTTTTTTATCCAAACCTCAGCAGTATGATTAATTTAAGCTGTTATATTGTTGTTTAGCATATAATTCAATGAAGAAATTAAATACTATATGAACATCGATAGAGCTTTAAAAATTTCTCCCATTAATAAGCCATCTACATATGATCTATTTTTGTAGATAATTGGTGCTTTGAGTACCCTCTCAGACATCTTAACTAGATACTCCATTATTCTTTCATTTCAGTCATCTACATAATAAGTGTGGGTAGACTATCACTTTAAAGAAACATTTCTTTGTTCTCAATGTCTAATCTAAGTACTACTTAAGTCATCAACTTTGAGACTATAATTTCAATTCTGTTCAGAAAGTTGAAACAGCAAGGTAATTTCATTTGTGTATTTCTATTTCTTGCAGTGATCTTTATCATTCTTTCAATTAACTGTTTCAGTGATGAGTCCCATGAGTCCCATGTGTTACTGTTTCTCATCAGTTTTTGAAGACAACAATTGGCAGTATCATGAGGATAGTTGAAAATATGCTTTATGAACTCCTTGTTATGTAGCACTTGTCATGGGCCCAGCAGATAAGAATGGATTTAGAATCATTATTAGTTGATTAACTACTGTCATTCTCAGCATGTGTTTTCTTCCAAATTCATTGGTAGATCTCTTTTGGCTCCATTTTAATAGATCTGAAGACTGTGGCTTAGAAAATTGACAAACAAAATTAGTGGAAAGAACAAGCAAGAGAATTAAAGCAAAATTGTTCACATAGTTCCCTACGTAATGAATTAAAAAAACTTAACAATGTTCATTCTAATAATTTTTAAAAATAATGTATTGAAACAGTTTTTAACATTTTTATGTTTCATTTTAAAAATTTAATCTTCTCTCAAACAATACTTCCTGATGCAGCTTCCACTCCATCTCCCCCATCCACTGTTCCTTTTTCCCTTCAGAAGAGAGAAGGAATTTCATGGATTTCTGATGAACATTGCATAACAAGATGTAAAAGATTAGGCATAAACCCTCATAGCAAGGCTGGACAAGGCAACCCAATAGAAAAAAAGGTTCCCACAAGCAGGTAAAAGAGAGAGACACGTTACTTCCATCATTAGGACTCCAACAAAAACCAAAAGTTTAAAAAACATGTTATGTGTGCAGAGGATATATTACAGAACCATGCAAGCTTTCTAATTGCTCCTTAAGTTTCTGTGAGCCCCTATGAGTCCTGTTTAGTTGATCATTTGGGCTATGTTCTCTTTGTGTCTTTGAATGGTCTGTCTTCTTCAATCCTTTCTTCCCCTCTGCTGTGGGGTTCCCTTAGCTTTGCCTGATGTTTGGCTGTGTGTGATGATATCTTGCTTGTACAAATAAAGCTTCTCTGGATCTTCCTCCTCTCTAATATTCAGAAAAGTTTTATTAGTACAAGCAAGATATAACCACAGCTGTGGGTCTCTATATCTTCTCCCACTAGCTGCTGGGGGAAACCTCTCTAAAGATGATTGGGCTAGGCACTAAACTAATTAGTATGGCAGAATACCATTATGGATTATTTTATTAGCTATTTTTCAGTTCTTTTTGGTTTGACTGTATGTCTCTGATATATATATATATATATATATATATATATATATATATTATATATATATATCCTAGGATTGACCACTTAATTTTGGAAAACCAATTAAGGGATTCATCCTTGGGGAAGCCTATTTATCTCACTTTTGACATTCCTTAGTGACCTTTATTTATGTGTCTGTACTTGAAAACCTGTGAAATTCCCCCTTCCCTATTAGTATGTCTATTGGTATTATATTTGTGTGGGTCTGGGTCTTGTTTAGGTAGCCATGGTGTTAAGAGTTAATGGATATAGCTTCCCTGTTACTTCTAGCAGATATAATCTCATACCATACTTATTGTTGCTCTGACTATGATGTTTCTGTTCCATCTTCTTCTTTGATACCTAAATCTTAAGCACTAAAGTTGTGTTTTAGATATATCCACTGTCCACTTACAAGGAGAGGACCAAGTTACATACACCAAAAGGTGAAGAATTTGATAGATTCAGGCACATGGTTCTGGTTTTCTTAAGAGAGATACAGTAAAGGTGTTGTAGAAGCTTCCTCCACAGTTAAGGAAAGCCACTGAGGCTAGATATGTATCAGGGGAATCCAAGCATGTAGGCACAGGGACGGCACTGTATGATGCTGTGGGGGAAAAGCCTGAAATGTATTGGAGCTCCTAAGATGCTGTAGAGGTCAGAGTCATGGGATACCTGCCATGAAAAACTTATAATAGGGAATGGAAATAGCCCAAGAGAGAGAGAGAGAGAGAAAGAGAGAGAGAGAGAGAGAGAGAGAGAGAGAGAGAGAGAGAGAGAGAGAGAGAGAGTAGCGGTCAACATAACTGACAAGAGTTGGAGATCTGAATAGCAGCTTGACATCATATATGGGGATGCATAACTTGTAGCTTAACCTTCTCAGTTTTAGTCTTGCTTTGGGCCAGTAACTCCTCACTATGTTCCTTTTCCTCCCTTTATGAAAGATAATATGTACCCTATGCCATTGTGTGTTAGAAGCATGCAATTTGCTTTTTCATTTTGTAGTGGTTACAATTACAAGATTGCCTCATATCTCAGAAGAGACTTTGGATTTTTGAAGTGTTGAGACTATGGAAGACAATGAGGACTTTTGAAGTTGGACCTAATAGAGGACATGTGTTGCTGGAAGTGGGCTTTGAGGTTTCAAAAACCCTCATCAGGACCAGTATCTCTCTCTATTCCTCCATTTCTCTCTCTCCATTTTACCTCCCTCCCCCTGCCGCCTCCTCCTTTACCTCTCCCTGCTACCTTGGGTGAGGGCAGCACTCAGCTAGTTATACAGTAACATACCTTACTGTGTACTGCCATGCTTCTTGCCATAATGATAATGACATATCCCTCGGAAACTGTATGCAAGGCTCCAACTAAATGTTTTATTTTATAAGAGTGTCTTTGATCATGGTGTCTCTTCACAACAATAAACAGCAAGATACACTCTAAACACATTTTCTTCTTTCCCCCCCCCAATCATTTGCACTTCTCTCTATTTTTCCTCTTAACCTTTCCCTAGAGCTATCCTGCCATGTTTTCTTTTTACTTTTCTTTTTCAGTGGTTATTCTAGATAAAACCCAAATTCTATACATGTCAGTAGATTGCTATACATATAGAATTACCATGGTGAATCATTAGAGTTTTGCCTAGGGCTTTATATTTTCACTATCAATTCCATTTTTATTCACTATCTACCATAAGAAAAGAACTATGAAGAAATTGAAACAACAAAAATTGTTTTAGAGCCAGGCATTGGTGGCACATGCCTTTAATCCCAGCACTCAGGAGGCAGAGACAGGAGGATCTCTGTGAGTTCAAGGCCATCCTGGTCTCTAGAGGGAGTGCCAGGATAGGCTCCAAAGCTACACAGAGAAACCGTGTCTCAAAAACAAACAAACAAACAAAAAATTCTTTTAGATCGTTTCATGACTAATGTACCATTTTGTCTGTATTCTATACATTCTAGTTGCCTAACATAATTCTCCCTTTGTCTACTTTTTAAATTTTATAATATACCCAAATTTGTGCTTGAAATTTTTCTGTTCCTCTCCACTAGAACAACTGATCTCTATCTGCAAATAACTGAATGAATTGTTGTATAATCATGATTTTTCAACCATTATTGATGAGTATTATATGCATTATACTGAAAAGCATAGCAACATAAGGATTTAAATGTGTCTACTATAAGTATATTTAATATTGAGAATGAATTAAAGAAATTTTCAAAGAGAATCTAAAAGTTTCCCAATAGTATACATTCATTAACGATGAAAGAGTATTTTAGCTAGAAAGAGAGCACTATTAGATCAAATGGCTGAAAAGCATGAAGTTGATATTAACATACATGCAAAACATAAATTTGCATGACAAATAATAAATATGTATATAAATATCAAATGAAAAAGAAATTGGCTTAGATCATTATAGAAATATAAGAAGAGAGTTAACATAATTCAAGTATACTAAAATATAAGATGATGGTTTATTTTTGTTTACTTTGTAGCTCTTCAAGTTGATTGTGATAAGCAGATCAATTAAAACCCCTATAGATGTTCATATACTAATCTTCAGATCATGTCAATTTGTTATCATAGCTCATAAAAGTGTACAGACAAGAAGTAAGAGGGCAAAACTCATAATACAAACATATTTGTGGAAAAGAAAGAATCAGAAAAGTGAGATTTATAGCCTACATGATGGAGCTACAAGCCATGGACAATTTTTGCCAGGGCTTAGAACTAAAGAATTTACTAGGCTCGATTTGAAGTCTCGTAGGATGAATGACTTTTTTTTTCTTTCAATTTTCTTTCTAAAAAAATAAGTTGTCTTGGGATGGAGAGATGGATCAGGGGTTAAGAACACCGACTGCTCTTCCAGAGGTCAATTCCAGAGTTGAATTCCCAACACCTTATGAGATCTGGTGCCTTCCTTCTTCTGGTGTACAGATATACATGGAACCAGAATGCTGCATGCATAATAAATAAATAAATCTTTAAAAACAAAAAAAAACAAAAAACAAAAGCTTTAAAAAAATAAAATAAGTTGTCTTAAGTTGTTCCTGGAAAAGTATGCAATAAATATACTTTAAGAATGGATAAATTGGGTCTCTGTGAGTTTGAGTCCAGCCTAGTCTACAGATTAAGTTCCTAGAAAGGAAACAAAGCACCAAAACAAAACCAAACAAATATGAATAAATTGATTCTTTAGCTTCTCATTCTATAGATAAAATTTATGTCTTAGTACAGGTAGTATTCAAAGTTTTAATGATCCTGAAATCAAATTATTTAAGTGATCACTTGTGGTATTTTTTATCTTATGAGATTTTAAAAATTTAATTGATGGTGTTCAGGATTGCCTTAGTTTATTTTCTGCCACATTTCCTATGCACACACATGCAAACACTGCTTCCATAACAGCATCACTGTATCACTAAATGGATAGTGCATAAACAATATAAATGTATTGATCTCCTGGGTCTGGAGGGTGATAATCTAATATGAAGGTGTCATTATGTGGAGAAATACTTTACTCTACACCATCCCTCTTAGAATGTGGAAACAAGCATTCATGTGTTAAAAAGAAGTAACCTTGAAAGCATTAACTATACATAGCTCTCATAATGGAATCATCACATCAAAAACACAAACTTCAACATGATATTTCTAAGAGTCATTTGGATCACTGGCTCTCTGAAACACATCTCACATTCAGGAGTCCCAAATACTAAAATATTTTAACATCAGCTTCAAAGTTCACTATCTTAAAATAAGTTATATATGAGTAATATTTAAGTACAACTCATTTTGAGACATATAACCTAAGCTACAATACATTAATTGAAATATATCTACTTTTAATATAATGGTGGAATAGGCATAGAAGAGACAGTCCCATTCCAAAAAGGGCACTTAAGAAAGAAGAAAGTTGGAACAGGTCTCAAGAATATCCAGAAATCAAAAAGGGAAGAAATTAAGCAATAATGTTATGAGAGAATTATTTCCTTTGGTTCTATATTGTATGTGCTAAAAAAGACTGGTATGAAATGTAGGATTCTGTGGAGTACAGTAGGCCTAATTTTGTTGCTTTATGTACTCAGAGGCTCTCAAATCTTGGAGGCTTATTGCTAAGTTTCTTCTCAGCTAGAGTTGCACAGTGATAGATCCACCATTTTGGGCAACCGTGGATGGTCTTGCTCTTAGATTTCACTATGAAGTTGAAGTCTTAGAAGGAATAGTCTGGCACTAAAGGCCTGGAGGATTCCTAGAAAAATGGTTGTTTATTTGTCTACATCATAAATAATTGGTTCTATATCAATAAATGAATGTCACAACAACAGTATAGACAGACCTGCCAGTGTGAGTGAGGGAAAGCAGGAACAAGGCAAGGTTTCTTTTTCATGTCCTTTTATGTGTGCTGCTACCATAAAGTGTGGCCCAGATTTAAGGTGTGGTTTTTGGCTTAAAATATTCACATCAAGAAAAACCCCTACAGGAGTCTCCAGCAGTTTTGGCTGTTTTATTTGTTTCCAGATGCAATCAAGTTGTTAACTAAGATTATTAATCATGTAGAGCTATTCCAAATTCCAGTTTTTGTAGCCAAGTAACATTAAAATATCATTTGGTCATACCTAGAATCTGTTTGTTTATGACATGGAAGTATAACCACCAAACTGTGCTGTGAGGATTAAATTAACTGAAAATTATTAATAACTTCGACATACATGTCAATCAGGACATATCTAATAAGCTATAATCCAGCTCATTAAATGTGTGATTAATAAACATGTATTGATTTTCATTTTTAATGGAGTCAAAGTCAAACATACACTCTTTCTGAAGTTAAAGTTCCACGTGTGATTTCTACATCATCCGGGTTAATTGCAGCTTCATGTCTTATTGCTTTGGGTAGAGGGCTTACTAAATTGCCTTTGTTTCTGTTTTGCCTTGCTATTTTGAAGCATTTTCATTAGGTTAACAGGATCATATGTGCTGGCCTTGAACGAACTATGAAGCTCACATTGGCCTCAATCTCATTTTCCCCTTGATTCATCCTTCAAAGCAGAAATATGGATCATCATGTATCAATCTCAGAGACATTTCAGCCAGAAATTTAAAATACTGCAATTCATGCCATCAATTTCTGCATGACAAAGTATTTCCAATAATTAAACTCAAGTTGTTACTCTATAAATGCTGTCAGTCTGAGAACTACTGAATTCTAGCTAACTCCAATACTCTACAAAAAGAGATGACTAGACACTGTCACAGCTCCTGTCATAAAGTCATGGACCTAGGATGATCCAAGCCTGCCATTATAGAAATCTATTATTTACCATGTGAATGAACTACAATGAGCATACTATGTTGCATACTTGAAAATTTCCCAAGGTTGATTTTAATTGCTTTTCACAAATAACAGATAGACATGTTAGAACACAACGTTAATATTAATTGGTTTTAATCAATAATTCCACAATTTATAAATGAAACACAATATCGTCAGATCTCTCGTTCCTTCTCTCTCTGACATGCACACACACACACACACACACACACACACACAAACAATTGAGACTGTACCTTGTCCTAATAGGCTTCATATAAAAGGCAGATTTTGTCTGCATTTCAAGGATGGAAAAATGACTCTACACCAGAGTAAATACCTGAAAGGCACCATCATTCTGGTATAACCTATGAAGCATGGGCTACATCATGAATTCTTGTTGGAAGCAGAATGATTGCCATCCTTTAAATTTATTGGGGTGAATTGAAATTGTAAATCACAAAGGCATATTGAAAACTTATCAGAGATCAGTTTCAAGAAAATGGTGAATGAATCAGACCAATTAAAGAATGTAATTCTTTGACGTGTGCTTCATCAAGATGTGTGAACCTAGCATTGTAATAGAGATGCACCCGTAGCCCACATCTGAATACTGGAGGTGAGTTTGTGCGTGTGTATGTGTTGTGTTGTGTGTGTGTGTGTGTGTGTGTGTGTGTGTGTGTGTGTGTGTGTGTGTGGTGTGTATGCACGTGTGTGTGTGCAAGTGTGTGTAGGACCAACAGGCTAAAAGTCTCAAATAGTCCTAGAATTTGAAGTTGGTTTAGCTCTCTATTGCTGACCACAACTCACAACTTTCTATCTTCATGCTCAAGCCATCTATCTTGCCTTCCATCCAGATAATTGTTCCTTCATCTGGACCCATTTCTTGTCATTTGCCTCTGCAGCTCACCTGACTTTACAGCTCTACTCTTATACCTATCACCAACAGTGGCTTGAATAAAATGAGAAGTTTCTAGCAGCTGATTGGGGCTACTTGTCTTATCAATAAGAACCAAATTTACCTTTTTATCAACCCTCTTCTGAAACCTCTAGAACACTGTTTCTCAACCTGTGGTTAAGTGACCCCATCAGCAGGTCAAATGACCCTTTCATAATGGTCACCTAAGACATTTAGAATAAACAGTTATTTCCATTAGGATTCATAGCAGTAGTAAAATTAGAATTATGAAGCCGTAATGAACACAACATTTTAGGTGGTCACCACAACATAAGTACTTATAGTAAAGGGTTGCAATATTAGTAAGGATGAAAACCACTTTACTAGAGCTATCTGGGATCTCTTTTATTCTTTCCAGTCACACTATTACCTACATATACACATTTATATAGAGATAAAATTACTGCATTGTTTGTGTTCAGAGAATATGTAAATATGATATGAATAAAAGAATTTGTGCTTGATTTCTCCAGGGTTACTAAGAAAAGCGTGGATATCCATTGAAACAGCCCAACCTTATGAATGTATTATTAGTCATTAAAACCTGATATTGTGGAAAGATACAAGATTTTTTAATCTATGCATTTAACATAGCACATCTTCATAACCGAAATGTCTTGAATCAAGGCTGTAAGAATTATTTGTATTTTCCGATTAACAACACACATACATAAATTTTTATGCTTTAAATATATTCTGCAAAGCAACATAGATTTGGTATTTAGAAACAGCTTGACTATGAAATCTCAAAAAAAAAAAAAAAACAGCCTTATTAAAGAGCCGGCATACCTTGATGGCTCATCAATGTGTTTTATATTAAAATAACTTACACGAAAATAAAATGGACCCAAACATACTATCTTTTCACATATTTTATTTTATTTCATTTATGTTTTGGTTAGAAGCAGGGAGTGATGGTTGGAATTCCAGGTAACAATATTCTCCCTCATCTCCTTCTGCTTGCTACGTGGTGTTATCAGCTCTGTCAGCATTAACCTATACTCAGCCATCATTGCATCATACTGTTTACTTTGTTGCTAGGACTACAGGACCAAGGTTACCCTGAAGGTCACTACAGAAATCCAGTGCTAACTTAGCGCCTATAGCAATATCAAGCCTACAAGAAATCACTCACTTTAAGATTGGTTACATAGATAAATGTAAGATTTTCTTGCATTATAAGCCATGAATAAATTTTTATGCAGGAGTAACTTGCTTTAAAACATGTGCTTTCCTTTTTTGTCGGTCTCAAACAGTGTGAACTATCTCTTTTGATGTCTACATTCCTGCCAGGATTGGAAGAATAATAATCCAGTAAGTAAATTTGAATAGCCATTTACCTGAGCTGAAAGGACAAAGAGACAAAGAGCAAAGACCTCTATTCAGAAAAAAAAAAAACATAAATTCACATACTTTCACACTTTTGACACTAGATACAGAGTTCTTTACCCAAAATGAATACAAGAAAGATTATTCAGAAGCCAAATATGGGTGACCATGGCCCAGCAACACAGATTAAAGTTGCCTTAAAGTCTATATCCCAATGTGTTATCAGCTTCATGAGGTTTCATATATATATATATATATATATATATATATATATATATATGATAAAGAAACCATAAATTTATACTTTTGAAATACATTAGTAAAAACATCAGATAAGTGGGTTCTAGTAAATTTAGAGATTTCTTCAATAGGACTTAAATACTGACATTTTGTTTGACATTTCCAAACAACACTATCTGTCTAGCTCCACCCATATTCCTAGAAATAGAAAACATACTGCTGTTTACCCTTTCCAGGGTGAATGGAGACTGGAGGGGCACATGGGCACATTAAAATCACATCAGAGAGATCATGTCCCAGAATTGTACACAGCTGGTCAAGGAAAGCGTATATAACTCCCTCACCTATCAGTCAAATGTCTTTCATCTGACATCCAGTATGCTAGTCAAGGACCAACAATCAGAGAGACTTCAGCTGGGTTTGGTCTCTATTATTTATATAGTTTACTCTTCTGTCATCTTCCTGTACTCTAGTTTGCCATTTAGACTTACCATACTGCTGTCCAGCCTCTTTTTAGGACCTGATCCTATCTTTCACCTCACAGCTGGAGTGCTCTTAACCATGACTCCACAATTATTTGACTCCACACCTGTAGATTCTTCCCTGCAGCTTTAGAATTGTGTTCATTATCTTATCAACACAGATCCATTGACATTTCAATAAGCCCCTTTCTGAAGCATCTTGGATTCTGCTGCTTTCTCTTTGTCGTTTTACTTCCATTTCTATAATCTACATACATTTATATAGAAAGATACATTTACTATGTGATGTGTGATGTCAAAGTTAATATTAATAATTATGATAGCAATCGTTTGACTTGGCCAGCTTACTAGGGAAATCAAGATAATGAGATGGATTGTTGCCTTTGAAACTGTCAAACCTTTTGAATTTACTGTTATGCAATAAATTTTGACACTGTGAAAGAAACAAGTACAATCCTCTTTGGTTTTGGCATTGCACACACAGCTGATTTCTAATTAGTTAATCAGTCTTTGTAGAAGGTCCAACAATGGAAGTGGCTTCTTTCCAGGAACTTTTGTTCCCATAAACATACATATTATCTATGTAGATATAAAACTAAAATGGTTAGCAGACCATAAAATGCATGGCTAGAAAAGGGCTAAAAGTGACTATAGATATGATAGAAACATGTTTGCATGGGATCAGAATTCCCTTTCAGTGACATAAGCTGTAATAATAAAACAAACTTTTTTCTAAGTCATAAGTGAAATTTCTTCCGGGATCAAGGAAACAAAATGAGCACTTTCCATTATCGCAAAAAGCATGACAGATTTACAGATACACCTGCTTCTCATTGTCTCATAATGTTTCCATAAATTGGCCTCAAGAGCACAAATAAAGTGTAAATAATGTGAATTTCTATTTCAAACAATGGCAAATGAATCCCACGTTTTAATTCAAGGGGAGTCCCAGATGGCTCACAATATGGCACAAGTTTTCTAAAACCCACAAACTACATGGAAACAAAAGAACAAATGTACACTATTGGCAGGGTTTAGCAGGGAAACAAATTTGGGTCAGTGGATTCCTGAAGGGGGGTGGGCAGGCAAAGATTACTAGCATTTGCTGAAGGGAAGGAAGTGAAGAAGGCCCAAACAAAACTAGGTTCCCAAGCTGAGGGAGTATCTCCACTCTTCCCACTCATACAAATAGTCCTGAGCCCAAACACTAATTCCGAGAGTTGTGAACTAAAGTTCTAAGGTAACTTGTATTTACTTTCTTGCAAAGTTTGATTAGGTTGTAGAGAAATTGGAATATAATTTGAAGACTGTGGAATGTTGCAAGTTAGAGCCAAAATAAAAATTATATTGGTTTATATTGGCAATATCAAGACACTGGTAAAATGGATGAGCAATGAAAGGTGATTATCACCAAACCCAGTAACCTCAGTTCATTCCCAATAATCAGCATGATAAGAACAGACGACAAAATACCAATTGAGAAATGTCTCCATCAGATTGCTTTAGGCAAATCTATAGGGTGTTTTCTTTTATTTCCAACCTTTTTTTTTATTTGAATTAGAAACAGGATTGTTTTACATGACAATACCAGTTTCCTTTTCCCACCTGTCCTCCCCTACCCTCCCAAATAAAACCTTATCAGTCACATATCTTTTCTGCTCCCCCCCCAATGGTGAGGCCTTCCATAGGGTGTCATCAGTGCTATTGTATCCTTTGGGATAGGGCCTAGGCCCACCCCTGTGTGTCTTGGCTCAGGGAGTATTCCTCTATATGGAATGGGATCCCAAAGTCCACCCCTATGTTAGTGATAAATACTGGGCTTCTACAGGAGGTTCCATAGATTTCTGAGGTTTCCTCACAGAAACCCATGTTCCTGGGATCTGGATCAGTCCCATGCTGGTATTCCAGCTATGAGACTGGGGAGCAAGAATTCCTGGATGTTCAGGTCAGCTGTTTCTGTGGGTTTCACCAGCCTGGTCTGGACCTCTGTGATCTTCACTGGTCCTTCTCTGCACCTGGGTTCCAGTTCAGTTGGGTGACTAGTTATGGATGACTGATTCTACTTCCACCAGCAGCTGGATGAAGGCTATAGGATGCCATATAAGTCAGCCATTAATCTCATGATCAGGGGAGGGCGTTTAAGGTAGCCTCTCCTCTGTTGCTGAGATAGATAGCTGGTGTCGTCTTTGTAGATCTCCAGACATTTCCCTAGTGCCTGATTTCTCTGTAAACCAAAAGTCTCCCTCTATTATGATATCTCCATTCTTGTTATCATGTATTCTTCCCCTGACTCAAACTTTCTGCTCCCTCATGTCCTCTGCATCCCTCTTCTTCTCCCTTTCTCATTCTCCTAGCTCCCTTCCCCCTCTTCCTGTGCGCCCAATTGGCTCAGCAGATCTTGAACCTCTCCCCTTCTCCAGGGGACCATGTATTTCTCTCTTAGGGACCTCCTTGTTTATTACCTTCTTTGGCAGTGTGGATTGTAGGCTGGTAATTCTTACTCTATGTCTAAAATCCGCATATGAGTGAGTACATACCATGTTTGTCTTTTTGCGATTGGGTTACTTCATTCAGAATGGTTTCTTCTAGAGCCATCCATTTTCCTGCAAATTTCAAGATCTCATTGTTTTTTTTTCTGCTGAGTAGTACTCCATTGTATAAATGTACCACATTTTCTCTATCCATTCTTCGGTTGAGGGGCATCTGGGCTGCTTCCAGTTTCTGGCTATTACAAATATTGCTGCTATGAACATTGTTGAACATATGTCCTTGTTGTATGAATGTGCTTATTTTGGGTATATGCTTAAGAGTGAAAATGCTGGATATTGTGCTAGACTGATTCCCTTTTTTTTTTTTTTTTTTGAGGAGTCGCCATACTGATTTCCAAAGTGGCTGTACATTTTGGCACTCCCACCAGCAGTGGAGAAGTGTTCCCCTTTCTCTACATCCTCTCCAACATGAACTGTCATTGGTGTTTTTGATTTTCGCCATTCTGAAAAAAGAAGTCCAGGGCCAGATGGATTCACTGCAGAATTCTACCAGAAATTCAAAGAAGTCCTAATACCAAAATTCCTCAAATTGTTCCACAAAATAGAAGCAGAAGGGACATTGCCAAACTCTTTTTATGGGGCTACAATAACCTTGATACCCAAGCCACACAAAGACACAACTAAGAAAGAGAACTACAGACCAATATCCCTCATGAACATTGATGCAACAATTCTCAATAAAATCCTGGCAAATGGAATACAAGATCATATCAGAGAAATCATCCACCATGATCAAGTAGGCCTCATCCCAGGGATACAAGGATGGTCCAACATAAGGAAATCCATCAATGTAATCCACCATATAAACAGACTGAAGAAAATAAAACCAAATGATCATCTCACTAGGCTGTTTCTTAATAGATTATTGATGAAGAAGGGCTCAGCCCACTGGGATTAGTGCCATCTCTGGGAAGGTGATTGTTGGTGATAATAAAAATAAAAAGTTGAGCAAGTCAGCATTTTGTTCTCTGCTTCAGTTCCTGTATATGTTCCTGCCCTGACTTGCCTTAGTGATGCACTGTGACCTGAGACTTGTAAACTGAAATGATCCCTTTCCTCTCCAAGTAACATTTGTTTATAGTGTTTATCACAACAATAGAAAACAAATTAAGACACATTCCAAAGAATTTTATGTAATAGTCACAATAATATTAAGTCACATACAGAAGATAACAATTAATCAAGACCAGTGTCTTGATTAATGCATGTTTGTTATTGTTTTTGTTCTGTTACTCAAAAATTGAAGAAAAATGTTAAAAATTCACCTACTGAAATTATTACCACATGGAGTTTGAGGTAACCTGAATCTGTGTTCCCCAGGCATGGTCACAAATGTTTGGATCTAGAATAAACTCCTATCCCCTCTGAGATGAGAGCTGTGTTTCTTGAAATGACAGATTGTTGCAACCAAATGACAGTGACAAATGCTGCCTATTTAATGATCAATAAATTCAATAATTATAGTCTTCAACCATAAGAACTGACTAAGGCTTAAATGCTAGTTAGCTTGAAGTAATGGAAATGATTATTCATATATAAATTATAAAATATATATTTATATGCATATGTATGTATATATGTGGAAAATCAATTTGTTTACAGTTTGGGTGAATATAAGACAGACAAATTCTCAATCTATTGCTTCCTTTTTCTTCAGTGAGGAAAATTATAGGAAAAATCAGACAAATGTGACAAAGTACATATACATAGTTTTGGCTACAATCCCCTGTTGTTAGAACTAGTAAATAAGTCGTTCACTGTGTCCAGTGACCAGGGTTTGGGGAATGTGGATATTTTCACTGTGACATTTTCTGTAGGTAAATGGAGCTGAAAATGTTTCTTGTTTTTTTTTAAATCCCAATTCTTTCTACATTGTTACAATTTGAAGTTGAGAATAGATTTTAAATGTATTCCTACATTTTTTTTTACAAATAGGATTGGTAACTTCTATAATTCTTCATTATACAAAGTGAGTAAGGACAATTCAACTAAGTTTTTAAAACTGTTAGCTTTGTCAGTAGGTAATATAACTATGTGATTTTCTGTTGAATTTTCTTAAGGTGGATGAACTCATTCATTGCTGAGTGAGAGAGAATTGGTATTGACATTGAAAGAAAATGTGGTTTATACCCCTGCTCAGTCATACATACTCCTATTATCTTTACATACATGTTGCTTATATTTTGAAGGAGACTGTATGTATTGGCCAATGAACTCTGAAATATTTCTTCTTCCTAGAAGTTATCAATCCAAATTCAAGGTAATATTCACTCCTAGGGCATTGAAACTAAGAATTTTTTTTTAAGTCTTTTAGTTTTCCTTAGAATGCATATTTTTCTTTATGTCTATTCACAGACATGCACTTCTCTCATTCCAAACATCATGACTTCATTTTAATCATTACCCCAAAGACTTTGCTTCCAAATATGGTCAAATATTACCACATTGGAAAATGGATTTCTATGTATTTAGCCTATATATTGTCAAGTGAACTATATCTCAATCTAGAAAACTTCCAATTACACTAACTATAGCAAGAATGCTCTTTTACATTCCCCCTATGCCTTCAAATATTATGTGATTCAAAACACTGAAAGTAAAATTTTAAAAAATAGCATTTTGGTCTTTTTATGTGAGTGTATGTACCTCTCTTTTTCTTTGTATCTCTTTATGTGGGTATGTGATTTATGCATGTGTTTTTATATGTATCTGTGTATGTACATCTTTGTGTATATCTCTCTTTCTAGTCTAGAAATCACAGTTTGTATTGAATACCTGTATCTCTTCCAAGAGGTTGTTTCTCTCTCTTTCGTGTGTGTGTGTGTGTGTGTGTGTGTGTGTGTGTGTGTGTGTATGTGTGTGTGTGTGTGTGTGTGTGTTTGTGTGTGTGTGTGTGTGTGTGTGTGTGTGTGTGTGTGTGTGTGTGTGTGTATTTGTGTGCTTTCTAAGAGAGAGTAAGAAAACAGAATCATCTAGGCCTAACTTCTGAGGGGATTCAATAAGTTCATCGTATTGTTGCTGATAACAAGGCCACTTCTGGGTGCTGTCTTAGCTTCTTGAATCATAAATCCCCTGTGTTATATAATGGATGATATTGCTTTGAATATTTCACTACAACTTTGATGGCACTTATCCCTGATAGGGGGCAAACTCTCTTGATATTTTCATTTAACCCCCTATTTTTATTTTATTATTATTTTTTCTGTTGTACGGATTTTACACAATGGAACAAAGAGTTCCAACAGACTCTGTATAACAGTACTAAAGTACACAGAACCTTTCAATGACACTTATAGATTTTTTTCTGAATAATAGCTGGGTTTTATTGGTTGCAATGTGAATGATATTTTCAAAAGCTCTGTTATTATGAAGAGATATTAGTAGAACAGACAGTTCATTACTCCAACAGTGCTATTTAATACAGCAGGTGGCATTGTTACTGAAAATAAAAAAGTACAAAAATAGCAAGAGCATCACAACCATTTATTTCTTATAATTGAATTGTAGAAATAAAATAGTTAAGTTTACTTGATTATGCTGTATATTTTTCATCAATGCTTATTATTCAAAGAATGAATAAATGTCTGCATTAATAGCTTAAATAAATTGGAAGTGTTTTTATAAAAGCTGTTTTCCAAAAATTTGAGAATTACATGTATACACATATACTTATTATTTGAAGCTTGGAAGAAATGTGCCACTTTAACAGTGGGAGTTCAATTCTTGTAGAATTCTGTCAACATTAAATTTAGCTCTGATAGTCTATTTACCCATGCAAGTTATGATTTAAGCTGTCAAGAACTTCACACATAATGAACATTACTTATTTATATGACTTTTAAAGAGTTTTGATGATGACATATTACATGGTGTTTTCTGAAACTAAAAGTTTGTTACTCATTGATAGGTTTTCTTCAGAGATTATTATGCATTAAGATACAGGATTAGATTATAATTCACTGAAGTTTTGTTCATCTAAATTGATAGTAGCTTGATATAATCCATTTTGTAACTATTTATATAACATATATACATGTGCATTTTTTGAGGGAGGATTTCTCTGTATTTCTTTGGAGCCTATCCTGCAACTCACCCTGAAGTCCTGACTGGCTTCAAACTCACAGAGATCTGCCTGCTTCTGCCTCCCAAGTGCTAGGATTAAAGGCATGTGCCACCAATGCCCAGCTGAAATAATGTCTTTATGATATGAACTTGCATACTTTGAAAAATGCATGTGTTAGTAAAAACTAAAGGTCTTAGTGCATTCAACATTAGATAATTTTCATTTCTCCCCAGTTGTTCATACAAGGAGTCTTAGTTATTGCTTTATTTGTTCAGGTAGAAAGACTATTAATCTCATATCTTAATTTTTTGCTAATTGGATGTGCTAACTTTGTGGACAGACTCAATGTCATATTTTTCAGCTGTCATTAAATACTAGGATAGTTCAAAGTAAAGTTAACACATGAAATACTTATGAGATTTCGATGCCAATATGAACTTCCCAGAGAAATAAGATGTGTCAAAGGATAAATAATGACTATAAATGTTGGCATATGCCTATAGTTTCAGCATTATGGTGTTAAAGTCAGGAGGATCAGTAGCTAAAGACCAGCACTGTCTACTTAACAATTTTTTTTCAGACCACACTGGTATTCTTGTGTTTCTGCTTCAGAACAATAATTATGGGAGTGGATAATTAATTGAGCAGCAGAATTATAAGACAAATTAAATTCTTAGTCACTGACATTGACCCAATAGACATTTCTACTAGGCACTAAATGCCCTTATTGCATCAGGATTTCAACCACAGAGAAAATATGGCTTAAACTCCAAAGGAATACATTAGACAACCTTCTTATGTTGAAGAACAGGCATTTTAGTTTGAGATTTTATTGACATTTTACTTTCTCTACAATATCAACTTTTGGATTTAAAATTTGTGATTTCGTATGCACTATTAAAAATTACACAATTCTAATATTTCTTAATCACATTTTAGCGTGTATAAAAGGCTTCCTTAAATTTATAGACATAGATTCATTGTAGCTTTAAACTTGATACATGAAGGGTAGAATCTGTACAAAATTAACTATAGTATTAAAGAGGATTTAAGAATATAACTTTAGATGACTAGGAAATTTAGTTGGGTGTGGAAAGTTAGGAACATATATATATATATGCATATATATATATATATAATATATATATATATATATATATTGAATATTGAACATATATATACTGAATATTGAAGACATGGAAGATGGATGATTCTCAATTATTTTATTAGCAGTACCTTCTGAGAGAAATTTGTAAAATTATGCCCTCTTAGATTTTATAAACTCACCCCTAATATTTGGAGGATTTGTTTAAATAGTGCTAAAGTTGTAATTACCATCATATTTCAAGCATTATATTTGAAAAAATATACTATTTTTCAAGTATCAAATAGAATCATAAAGATAAAATTGAGACTATATACAACTTCTTCCATTTATATATGTATGTAAACAAGCTTGTGGTTAACAAATATATATATATATATATATATATATATATATATATATATATATCATTGTCTTCATGGAAAAATAAATCTCCATTTCATCTTTATCAATAAATTTTGGTTTTTGTTTCAATATATTTCATAATCTTTATTCTTTCATAAATAACCCTCACATATGCATTGGAACCAAAATATGGGACTTAGTTTGATTTACAAAAAAATTCTAGGACTTTTACTGTTCAAGTGCAGACCACACCAGTCAGAAGAACAACTAAGTGATTCACCTACTAGTTATATTGCCCCACTCTCTAGATTCTGTTCCCAAGGACCCATTCCACTGACCAAGCCCCCCACCTCAATGCAATTCCGAAGGGCAGGCCCTGTCCTCAACTACAGGTTGCTCAGGTTAATGCCACACCAGACAGAATAACAGGCACAATCCATACAAGTCAGAAGGTCAGTTGTTGGCCACATCAGTCAGAAGAGACTGCCTGTTGCAACAAAGGCAATGCCATCCAACAAAGACAAACTCATAAATCAGCACCTAGACCTATAATCATCCCAGACCCAGAAGTCTAAACGACAGTATAAGAATACAGTCAACAATAGAAAGTACACTATGGCACCACCAGAGCCCAGCAATATTATTAGAGCAAGACAGAAATCCCCAACACAGCTATAGCACAAGACAACTTTATGAAGATGATAGAGATACATCAAGAGGAAATGAATACCTCACTTAAAGATATCAAGGAAATGGCAAACAAAATATTGGAGAAAAAACAATAATTCTCTTAAAGGATGCCAAGAAAAAACAATCAGGTGATAGAAACTATGAAAGACATGAAAACAGCCTTGACTGTATTTGTATACGAAACAATTTCCTGAACAGAGCACTAATAGTACAGGCACTAAGATCAACAATTACTAAATGGGAACTTATGAATCTGAAAATCTTCTGCAAGGCAGAGGGCACTGTCAATAGGACAAAATGGCACCCTACAGAATTGGAAAAGATCTTCCTAACTCCACATCTGACAGAGGGCTAATACCCCAAATATATAAAGACCTCAAAATAAAAAAACCCTAGAACTTAACAAATTAAATAGTTCAATTAAAAATGGGGCTTAGGTCTAAGCAGAGAATTCTCAACCAGAAACTTAAATGGCCAAGCAACACTTCAAAAAATGCTGAGCAACCTTAACCATCAGGGAAATGCAAAACAAAATAACTTTGAGATTACATCTTACACCTGTCTGAATGGTTAAAATCTAAAACACAAGTGACAGATCATGCTGGTGAGAATGTGGAGGAAAGGGAGACACTCCTCCACTTTTGGTGGGAGTGCAAGCTTGTATAGACACTTTTTAAATCAATATGACTGGTTTCTCAAAAAACCAGAAATTGATAGACTCCAAAACCCAGCTCTACCACTCTTGGGCATATACCCAAAGTATGCTCCGTCTCACCACAAGGACACTTGCTCATCTATGTTCACAGCAGCTTTATTGGTAATATCCAGAAATTGAAAACACCCTGGATGTCCCTCCCATGAAGAATGGATAAAACAAATGAAGAACATTTACGAAATGTAGTATTACTCAGCTGTTAAAAACAATGGCATCATGAAATTTGCAGGGAAATGGATGGAACATGAAAAAATCATCCAGAGTTTTGTAGCCTAGAATCAGAAAGACAACCATAGTAGGTATTCACTTATAAGTGGATATTTGCTGTAAAGTAAAACATAATCATGCTACAGTCAAAAGACCCAGAGAGGCTTCATAACATGGAGGTGTTAAGTGGGGAAGCAAGGATCTCACTGGAAAGAGAAAATAGAGTAGATTTTGTGGGTGGACTGGGGTCAGTTGGGGTTGGGAACAGGAAGGATCATGTTGGAGTAAATACTGGAAGACACACATGGAACTGAAGGCATTTTGGGAGTGAGATGGAAATTTAGTCCAAGAAAACTCCAGAGAATCAATAAGAGTAAGCATATCACAGACTCCTAGTAATAGGGGATGCTGGGCATCTTTTGTAATGAAGAGAGTTTTCAAGAGAGGGATTGGGACACCAATAGAGCCACAAAAGGTTCGAACTACAGATTATCCTGCCTGCTGGGCCATAGCCCCAACAGAATCCTGATCAAAGAGACCAGAATACTGGATGGTAGCAGATGCAGAGTCCCACAAAAATATTAGGCAGAATTCTGAGAGTCCTCTGGTGTAGGGGGAGTAAGAATCAGACCAACCACAGATATCAGCGACACCAGAAGAGCAGGGAACAAAGTATTAATTGACTGGGTCTCATGGGGACTTGCATAGATAAGCAAGCCTGTAGAGGATTTTAATTCCTCTGCATATATTTTATGATTTGGGAGCCTGATGTTCCCGTGGGATTCCTAAAAGTGACAATAGGGATGATGAGTGGCTCTTTTCCTCCTACTGGGTTGCCTCATCTAGCATTGGTTTGATTGCATGTGCCTGATCTTATGTTAACATATTTTGCTATGTTCGGTTGATGTACCTGGGATGCCTGTTATTTCTGAGGGGAAACTGAGGGAGGGTGGAACTGGGGGCAAAGGGTGGTGAGTGAAGGGACTGGGGGGAGAAGAGTGAGGAAAACTGCAGTGAGGATGTAATGCAAGAGAAGAATGAAAAAGCTTTCAGTCACAATCCACCATGAACTCATACAGCCAACATCAAACTGAATGGAGAGAAACTCAAAGCTATACCTCTAAAATCAGGAACAAGACAAGGCTGAAAACTTTCTGCATATCTCTTCAATATTGTCCTTGAAGTTCTAGCTAGAGCAATAAGACAACAAAAGGAGATCAAGGGGATACAAATTGGGAAGGAAGAAGTCAAGCTTTCACTGTTTGCAGATGATATAATAGTCTATATAAGTGACCTGAAAAACTCTACCAGGGAACTCCTACTGCTGATAAACACCTTCAGCAAAGTGGTAGGATACAAGATTAACTCAAAAAAATCAGTAGCCTTACTATATATGGATGATAAATGTGCTGAGGAAAAAATCAGAGAAACATCACATTTTAAAATTGCCACAAAGAACATAAAATACCTTGGGGTAATGCTAACCAAAAAAATGTGAAAGACATGTATCATAAGAATTTTGAATCATCACAGCACTATTTGTAATAGCCAGAACATGGAGGCATAGAGAAAATGTGGCATAGTTATACAATGGAGTACTCCTCAACAGAAAAAAAAGGAATCTTGAAATTTTCAGGAAAATGGATGGGACTAGAAGAAAACATTCTGAACAAGGTAACTCAGTCACAAAAACTGATATGTACTGTTATGATAAATCTTTCTGACAAAAGCCACTGAGCCCCACCGCCACGTGTACGCTTTAAGCCAGCTGCCTGCCTGAGTTAGGCCCAAATGAATATATAAAAATTTGTATTAGGATTCAAACTGCTTGGCCAATGACTAGGACTTCTCATCTGCTAGCTCAGTCTTAATTATCATAAATCTATATATTTTATAAGACTTATCTTATCGGACACCTTATTGGCCTCCCTCCTTGCTGGGATCACATCTTGCCACTGGAGCAGGAGCCGAGGGGAAAAAAGGGCCCTTCCTGTTTCTTCTTCGCTTAAATATGAGTTTCTTTGCTATGTCACTTCCTGCCTGGATCAGCACTTCTCTACTACACTTCCCAGAATCCTCTTTGACTCCTAGTCCTGCCTAACTTTCCATTTCATTGGCCAAACCATATTTTAATTATCAATCAATAAGATAAACATACACAGAAGTATTTCCCCAATCATCTCCTCTTTTCTGTCTAAAATAAAAGGATAACTTATCTTTTATAATAACTGAAGAAAACTATAACCATAACTATCTGTCTTTAACTCTATCAAAGACCACAGAAAGAAAATATATAAACTCTAGAATTGACAGAGACTTCTTGCTACCTAGACAGTCACCCAAAGTTCCTCTTTAATGTTGGGGCATCCATCTTCAGCCTATAGGCCATAGTGTGTTTAGCACACTTCTCCATTTTAATAGGAATCCTTCAGTACTGTCTTGTTTTGTAAGTTCAGTAGTCACTTTCTTGTGGGTCCTGTATGTCCAGTTTATTCAGCAACAAACAGTCCAAGCAAGAGCAATTTCTTGTCCAAATGGCTATTCTTGCCATGTTAAAAGCAAACTCCATAACAAGTTTCTTCGATGCCCATCTTTCTTTCTGACGTAATTGGTGTGCCAGGAGCAGCTGTGTCTTACTGCCAAGATAAACCCTAAACCATTTAAATGCCATATTTCTGTAGGTCTTTGAAAAATTTGAAGAATACCTAACCATCTGAAATACATCCTGTAAATCTACAAAACCTAACTAACCTAATTATAAGTTTTCACTATTATAGGTACAAGATCTGTATAAATACAATATCTAAACAAGAGGTGACATATACATATCACAAAATTGACCTTAAAGTTCTATCAATAAATAAAAATCTGTACCAATGCAAAGTACTCATTCCTATATCCTATTCCCCTTTTCTTTCTTTAAAGAGATTGACTTTGCTCATTATCATTTATAACTAACTCCATTTAAATGAAAATAAACATTTATAAACAATATTTGGGGATTTGGGCATCATTCCTTCTAAACTGCTTCCTGCTGATTGGGGGTGATATTCATATACCATGGGGATCATGATAAAACATAGAAACCTGACCAAGTCTTTGTTTTTGTAGTCTGTAAGGCTGTATCATCTCAGCTTTAGGGGGTCTTGCTTTATCAAACCATATTAGTCTGGAAGGAAACTACAGCTTTTTATTTTCTGTGGAAATACAAGTAAAACCTTTATTTCTAAGTAGTCTGTCCTTAGACTTAAATTTTGAAGTCAAAGCATTTATTAAAATGTATATGTTGGATTAATTTAGCAGCATTTATAATCAAATGTATTTTAGCAGCAGTAAGTCTTATCTAGACAATTAAACAATTTAAAGTCAATAGTATGGCATAAAGTATCCAGATTCTCTGTGTATTTTTATCTCTAGGTGGCTTTTTTATTACTTTATTTTTACATTCTTTTGTTTCTTTTTTATCAAGACAGGGTTTCTCTGTGGAAATCTGTCTGCCTCTGCTTCCTTCAGCAAATCCTACCAGCGTTGGCCATCACAACTGGCTACTCTATTTCTTCCTGTTACCTTTTCTCTCATAAACATATATATATTTTTAAATGTAGTATAAACCTTTAAAGGTTTTTCTTTATCTGGATCTGTCTTTATCATCTCAGAAGTGCCGAGTCTAAACTCCAGAAGCGCCAGGACGGCGTGAGCATATGGAAGCTGCTCTGATGCCTCTCAGCGGCCCAACAGGGCAGGTTGTGGCGGCAGGTTTACCTCTTTCTCTGGGAACCTTGGGGCATGGAGTCATCCCACTTCTGACACCATTCTATTATGATAAATCTTTCCGCCAAAAGCTACTGAGCCCCACTGCCACGTGTACGCTTTAAGCCAGCCTGCCCGAGTTAGGCCCAAATGAATATATAAAAACTTGTATTAGGTTTCAAGCTGCTTGGCCA
The DNA here is from genome assembly GCF_003668045.3 of Cricetulus griseus. Lineage (NCBI taxonomy): Eukaryota > Metazoa > Chordata > Mammalia > Rodentia > Cricetidae > Cricetulus > Cricetulus griseus. The sequence goes on from NC_048604.1 coordinate 56,088,643, forward strand.
ATGACTAGGACTTCTCATCTGCTAGCTCAGTCTTAGTTATCATAAATCTATATATTTTATAAGACTTATCTTATCGGACACCTTATTGGCCTCCCTCCTTGCTGGGATCACATCTTGCCACTGGAGCAGGAGCCGAGGGGAAAAAAGGGCCCTTCCTGTTTCTTCTTCGCTTAAATATGAGTTTCTTTGCTATGTCACTTCCTGCCTGGATCAGCACTTCTCTACTACACTTCCCAGAATCCTCTTTGACTCCTAGTCCTGCCTAACTTGCCATTTCATTGGCCAAACACTGTTATTTAACAATCAATAAGATAAACATACACAGAAGTACTTCCCCCATCAATGTACTCACTCATATGTGGATTTTAGACACGGAATAAAGGATTACCAGCCTACAATGCACACTGTCAAAGAAGCTAGGAAAGAAGGAGTTCCCTAAGAGAGATGTACATCTTCCCCTAGAGAAGGGGAAAGGGACAAGATCTCCCAAGCAAATGGGGAGCATGGTGGGGAGGAACTAGGAGAAAGAACAGGGGAGAAGAGGAGGGGTGAGGAAGACATGATGGGTCAAAGAGGTTGAGTTGAGGGAAGAACAGAAGAGAGCAAGATAAGCAATAGTATAATGGAGGTTTAAAGAGAAATTAGGTACTAGGGAGATATCTGGAGAGCTATAAAGATGACACCAACTAAAAATCTAAGCAACAGAGGAGAGGCTACCTTAAATGCCCTCTCCTGATAATGAGATTGATGACTAATTCATATGACATCTTATAGCCTTCATCTAACAACTGGTGGAAGTAGAAGCAGTCACCCACAGCTAAACCTTGAACTGAAGTGGAATCCAGTTGCAGAGAAGGAGGACTGATGAGCAAAGGGGTCCACACCAAGCTGGTGAAACCCACAGAAACATCTGACCTGTACAAGTGAGAGCTCCTGATCCTCAGACTGATACCTGAGAAACCAGCCTGGGACTGCTCCAGACCCCCTGAATGTGGGTGTCAGTGAGGAGACTGTGGAAATCTATGGGATCTCTTGTAGTGGATCAGTAATTATCACTAGCATAGGAATGGATTTGGGGAGCCCATTCCACATGGAGGGATACTCCCTGAGCCTAGACACAAGGGGGTTGGCCTAGGCCCTATCCTAAAGAACAAGACAGATTTTGAAAACCCCCTATGGAAGCCCAAACCCACCCTTAGAAGCAGGAGAAATGGACCTGGAATTGACATGTAAAATAATTTTCTTTCTAAGTACAGCTAATACCAATTCTCCTCAAAGTATTCCACACAATAGAAGCAGAAGAAGGGTCATTACCAAACTCTTTCTATGAGGCCACAATAACCTTGATACCCAAGCCACACAAAGACACAACTAAGAAAGAGAACTACAGGCCACTATCCCTCATGAACATTGACGAAAAACTTCTCAATAAAATATTGGCAAACCAAATCCAAGAACACATCAGAGAAATCATCCATCCTGATCAAGTAGGCTTCATCCCAGGGATACAAGGATGGTTCAACGTACGAAAATCCATCAATGTAATCCACCATATAAACAGACTGAGGAAAAAAATCACATGATCATCTCACTAGATGCCAAAACAGCCTCTGACAAAATCCAATATCCCTTCATGATAAAGGTCCTGGAGAAATCAGGGATAACAGGAACATACCTCAACATAATAAAAACCATACACAGCAAGCCAACAACAAACATCAAATTAAATGGGGAGAAACTCAATGCAATTTCTCTAAAATCAGGTACAAGACAAGGCTGTCCACTCTCTCCATACCTCTTCAATATTGTCCTAGAAGTTCTAGCTAGAACAATAAGACAACAAGAGGAGATCAAGGGAATACAAATAAGAATGGAAGAAGTCAAACTCTCACTATTTGCAGATGATATGATAGTCTACATAAGGGACCCAAAAACCTCAACCAGGGAACTCCTACAGATGATAAACACCTTCAGCAAATTGGAAGGAAACAAGATTAACTCAAAAAAAATCTGTAGCCTTCTATATATGGATGACACATTGGTAGAGAAAGAAATCAGAGAAGCATCACACTTTACAATTGCCACAGACAACATAAAATAACTTGGAGTAACACTAACCAATAAAATGAAAGACCTGTACCATAAGAATTTTGAGTCTCTAAAGAAAGAAAAGAAGATAACCAAAAATGGAAATATCTCCCATGTTCTTGGATAGGCAGGATCAACTTAGTAAAAATGGCAATCTTGCCAAATGCAATCTACAGATTCAATGCAATCCCCATAAAAATCCCAACACAATTCTTCACTGATCTTGAAAGAACAATTCTCAGCTTAATATGGGGAAACAAAAGACCCAGGATAGCCAAAAACAACCCTGTATAATAGAGGAACTTCTGGAGGCATCACCATCCCTAACATTAAGCTCTATTACAGAGCTATAGTCCTGAAAACAGCTTGTTATTGGCACAAAAATAGATAGGTAGACTAATGGGATATAATTGAAAACACTGATATTAACCCACACACCTACGAACACCTGAATTTGACAAACAGTCCAAATATATACCCGGAACAAAGAGAACAACATGTAGAGGACTACAGATAGACGCAAGCCTTTCGCCCTGTACAAAACTTAAGTCAAAATGGATCAAAGACCTCAACATAAATCCAGCCAAACTGATCCTACTAGAAGATAAAGTGGAAATACACTTGAATTAATTGGTACAAGAGACAGCTTCCTGAACATAACACCAGTAGCACAGACACTGAGATCAACAATTGATAAATGGTACCTCCTGAAACTGAGCAGCTTCTGTAAGGCAAAGGACATAGTCAGCAAGACAAAACTGCAGCCCCCAGACTGGGAAAAGATATTCACCAACCCCACATCTGACAGAGGGCTGATCTCCAAAATATACAAGGAACCCAAGAAGCTATTCTCCAAAACACCAAACAACCCAATTAAAAAGTGGGGTACAGAACTAAATAGACAATTCTCAATAGAGGAATCTAAAATGACTGAAAGTCACATGAGAAAGTGTTCAAAATCCTTAGTCATCAGTGAAATGCAAATCAAAACAACTCTGAGATACCATCTTACTCATGTCAGAATGGCTAAAATAAAAAATACCAATGAGAGTTTATGATGGAGAGGATTTGGAGAAAGAGGAACACTCCTACACTGCTAGTGGGAATGCCAACTTGTACAACCACTTTGGAAATCAGTATGGAGACTCCTCAAGAAAATGAGAATATGTCTACCACAAGATCCAGCAATTCCACTGTAGACAGAAGGTTGTGGGAGGAATAGTAAGATATGAGGGAGGAGAAACTGTGGTTGGTATGTATGTGAAATAAATGAAAATTTTTAATAAAAAAGAAAAATCCAAATTTACTAGTATATAGGTGCCATTCTCATTTAAACACCACACATAGTCACTCAGAGATACAAATAAAAATAAATTAAAAATTATATTAGGCTGAACTTGAAAATATCTTTCATAATAATGAAAGAGGATATTGACAGATTAAAAGGACAAAAACAGTTACAAAACAGATTCTGATGGGTGTACTACAACACACCTATAATCCCAGTACCTGGGAGGTTGTGAAAATTTTTAGTACAGAATTGTTTGTTCCCAGAAACACTGAAGTATGAATCAATATCATTGTCTGTTTATAAAGACTAGTTCTAGACAACTACATGATGAGTGAGTTTATGAATGGTCACTATTCAGGCTCTAAAAAATGTGTATTTAAAATAGTGAATAAGCAATATGGAACTAAAACACAAGAAGAATGAAACAAATGATAATAATATAATAGCAATAATAATAAATTATTAGAACATATAGAAATGTGAAACCATAAAAGGAATAAATGATTAGACTGATTTCACGGACAAATATTGATAAATAGATCATTAGTACAAACTGTGAATGTTGGAGGGATACAGTGATACATGGCAAAGAAAGTCATATAATGAATTATTTCCCATATATTTATAAAGATGTTGGTAAAAATGGCTGATTTTTGTAAGCTAAATCTCTTGTTAATTATTGGTAAATTTATAAAATGATATAAGTGCTATGCAAGTTAGTATGGCTGTTTCCCAAAATATTAGCATCTATTCTGATAATATCCTCAAAAAGCTGAAATTTGGTATTTTAGTTGGTATTTTACAAATACTCTCATGTAAATATTATTTGAAATATGTGAGTAGATATGGTGGATAATCTCCATACTAAGGACACTGACACAGGAGGATTGTTTTGATTTAGAATCTTCCTAGGATACAGGAATGAGGTCTTATTTCAAAATAAGCAAAAAAAACAAATACTCAGATAGTTAAATAATTTCACATATCCAATGATGGTTAAATGGATTCAAAAAGTGCATATATCCCAGGAATGTGTGTTCCAGTGAGGAGACCTCAGAAATCTAAAGGACTTCCTGTAGTAGGTCAGCACTTATTATCCCTAGCATAGGTGTGGACTTTGGGAGCCCATTCCACATAAAGTGATACTCCCTGAGCCAAGACACACGGGGATGGGCCTAGGCACTATTCAAAAGTATACGATAGACTCTGATGACCCCCTATGGAAGGCCTCACCCTCCCTGGGGAGCAGAAATGATATGTGATAGGTAGGGTTTTAGTTGGGGGGGTGGTAGGGGAGGAGGGGAGGGAGAGGGAACTGGGATTGGCATCTAAAACTATCTTGTTTTTAATTCAAATAAAATAAATAAATAAAAGAGTACATAAACATGTAGAATGAAATATTATTTACATTTAAAAAGAAATTCATCCAGTAGCTGTTCAAAGCAGAAACAGGCGCCCACAGCTAAGCACTGAACCATACTCCTGGAATCCAGTTGTGTAGAGGGAGTAGGGTTGAGCAAAGGAGCAAAGATGGTGTTGAGAAACCTGCAGAAAAAATTGACTTGATCTACTGAGAGCATGGAGAGCCTAGTCATAAAACTGGGGAAACAGCATTGGACTGAACCAAGCCCTCTGAATGTGGATGCCAGCTTGGAGGCCAGGATAGTCTATGGGACCTTTAACAGTGGAGCCAGTCTTTAATCCAAGAGCACAAATGGACTTTGAGAGCCCATTCCCTATATAGGGTTACTATTGCAGCCCAGATACAGCAAGAAGTGCCTAGGCTCTCCCAAAAATGATATGACACACTTTGAAGGTCCTTTGTGCAGGGCCTCACTATCACTGGGGAGGAGTTGGGGGATGGGTTGGGGAGACTTGGTGGAAAACATGGGAGGATGGGAGGGTGAGGGAATAGGGGGATGAATATGTAAATATGAGTAGTAATAAAAGAAAAAAATTTAAAAAATAATACATTGTCTGGGACAAGCAATATGCCCAGACTATCTTGGAGATTTTAATTTGATGTCCTTGTAGCCACAAGAGCTATCAGCATGAGAAGAGTCTGTCATACCCCTGTAGAGTCTTAAAAATTGGGTTATGGGGTTGATGAGTAGAAATGGTAATGAATGATAATTCTTTATCAATGATATCAAAACTTGAGGGAAAATGATTGGAAATGATAACTCTGTCCTGTCATAACTTGCTAATGAATTGCATGTCCAAAACCAAAAAAAAAAAAGATACAATGTGTTTTGGAACAACATGAATTTATCCCTACTTACTAAATTCTGTATAAAGAAGTACTCTGGCTGCTAGTTAGTCAGGCCTTAAGATTCTCCCCCCCAAAAAGGAACTAGGCTTCAATAATGCTGTTTATATATTTTGAAGAAATTGTTCTAAGTGAAATTAATCAGTTATGAAAGGATACATTTCATACTCTCTCAGCCTAGACACACGTGGGAGGGTGTAGGCCCTGCTCCAAATGATATGACAGGATTTGAAGATACCCCATGGAAGGCCTCAACCTCCCTGGGGAGCAGAAAGGGGATGGGATGGGGGTAGGTGGGACACAGAGGAGGAGGGGAGGGATTGACATGTAAAACAAGCTTGTTTCTAATTTAAATTAAAGACTGTGAAAAAAATGAATTGTTGGGTAGTCACATTCACAGAGATTATCTCTGGTACCCAACCAGAAACTAAGTAAAGGAAGAGATCATGAGCTACTGTTTAATGGAAGAATAATTCCAAAACCCAACACAAAAAAATTTTAGGTTGATAATGGGTGGTCAATTCTACATTGTGTTATTCTGTCTCAAACCAACTACACAAAAAATACAGGGAGTAAAAACAGAATAATAATCCAAGCATGAAAATAAACACCTTTAGTCCCAACACTTGGGAACAACCAGTGATACAGTGAGACTACGTCTCAAACAAACAAACAAAATATATATAAGAATACTAGTACAATATTGTAAAGATAATTAATGCCACATTATTTTACATCTAAGTTATACATAAAGACTCTAGATGTCCCAGTGACTAGAGTCCTTTGTGCACAGACCAGCCAATTTGAAATAGATCCATGATGGTCACCAGGTAACACAGTAGAATCAACTCCCAAAAGTTGTCCTCTGCCCCTATATGTGTGTCAGCACATGCATGCACACACACACACACAAACACAAACACAAACATGCACACAGACTAAAATATTTCAAGAGAAAATATTAACATTTTAAAGACTCGACCTTAAAATATCCCTTCGTATACAAATTTTTATTTTATAAAAGATGACACTTCATTATATTCATATTAGGTGTCTTCACTTTCAATGTGTGTCCACAATACTGACATTCTTTTATTAGTTCCCAAAGAACATTTGTTTCCTCCAAAGAGAAAGGTAGAGAAGCTAAGATTCATATCATACCAGTTGTAGTGGAAGAGGCGTGATTGATGACACAATCCCCATCTGCTGTGTCAATCTGCCAACTGAGACACAAATAACAACAGCTATTTAGAGGAACTGAGAAGCCCGGTGATTGAGTATAAGCACAGCATACTTCATCAGCCCATCTCCCCATGGCAAAATGAGAGATGTGTTAGAGCAAGATGAAACTGAAAACAAACAGTGTAACACCATATGGATGTGAAACACACACTGGCATGTTACTAATTTGTATATTTTTGTAGCTATAATGCAAACAATCCTTGATATGTAACTGAGCATTTAGACGCTAAGTGTGGGGTTTAATAAATTAACATAGTAAGCAATTGTTGGAGAACTGAAAATGACTTTTAAGTAAAATGAGGTTGTATGTAAAAATCAATTAATTTGTGACAAAATGCTTCTGTAACTCTCCGCATAATGAAATTATTATTGAAAGTAAATGAAAAACATTTAAATAAACAAGTGGAAACTGTATTAATGGGTTGCAGCACTAGGCAGGTTGAGCACCATTGACCTATTGCTTAACTATTATTCTAGTGTGGTTCATTCTTTCCTGTGCCTTATGAGTAGATTTATTTTTTTCTGTTCATATTAGAGAATTCTTTCAAGTGTCTTCCCTGGAACTGGAATAGTAGTCATAATTCCTTTAGTCTATTTTTATCATGGAAAGCTTTCATTTTTCCTTCACTTCTCACAGATAGTTTTGTTGGGTAAGTAGTTTGGGGTGGCAGTTGCTATCTTTCAGAACTTGAATGCATCATTCCTAGCCCTTCTGGCTTCTGTCTTAATGATTTGGTTTTCCTTCTGCTTCTTTAAATATTATCTCTGTTGTGAGCATTTATTGTGTTGATTATATTAGTATGGTAGGATCTTCTCTGGTCTTCTCTGTTTTGTGACTTTACTGCCTCCAGTAGCTCTATTGTTATCTCTTTTCTTAACTGTGAAAAACATTTTGTTATAATTATTTGAAAATTTTATGTCCTTGGAGCAAGATCCCTTTGTTTCTGTGTTTCTCAACTATAGGGTCCATCTTTTTAGAGACTCCTGATATATCTTTTAAATTCTCACTGGTACTTCTGTATTATTTTATTTTTATAATTTGTGGGATTATTTATTCCCCTCACTTTGTCTTCAATATCAGATAATATCATCTTTTAGATTCATCCTATTGCTGAGACCATCTACAGTTTTTCATTTAATTTTAGCATTTTTTATTTCCAACATTTTATTCAGTAACTTGATTTTTTTTCAAAATATTTCTTATTATACAGTGTCTTCCTTATTTTATTCATCTGTTTGTGGTCTTGAACATACTTCCACTCCTTACTCTTTTGTAGTATATTTTATCTAATTTTACTTAATTCACTGTGTTTTATTAATCCTTTGAAAATTTTGTACAATGTAGTTTGATCAAATTCATCTTCTTCCCCAACTCTTCCCAGACAAAACACTCTTCCTTCCCAAGACCCCTTTCTATCTTCTTTTTCAAAACCCCACCTAACACGTTTTATTCTGCCCATATATTCTAGTTATAGGATATGTGGTCTTTCACTGGAGCTTGGTAAACCTATCAGACACAATGAATTTACAGAAAACTAACCCTCTTTATTCTAGCAGCTATCAATTTCTAAGCTCCTTATCTTGGCATGGGACTTTGTATGAAGTACTTCTCTCCAGAATTTACTTTCATTGGCTTGAGATTTCACTGGTCTGGTACATGCCTCCCAATTCCTGGCTTTGTCTGGAAACCACTGTTTCCTTATAGTCATCTGTTACCCACGATAGCCTTTCTACTTTTTCCTTCTTTTATTCTACATTGATCCCTGAGTTGTTGGAAGTGAGAGTGAAATATATGTGTCCCATTTGGGTTTAAAATCTCTTATTCTCTACACCATGGCCAGTTCTGAATCTATGTGTCAGTCACAATCCCTGCAAATAGAAGCTTCTTTGAAGAGAGCAGAGATTTACTAATATTTACATATGCTCTTAGTCATTAGGAGTCTGTTTAATGCTCTGTCCACTGAGAATTTTTCTCCTAGGATTTCTGTCCTGAGTAGCTACAGGTTCTTTGACATTCTAGTTATGTAAATTATGGTTTTAAACTATAGGAATCAGAGTCAGATCAAATAAGGAGATTGGTTTCTTCAATGATCCTAATGCCAATATTGCACCAATGGACATAATTTGCCTTGCTGGTCAGTATTTTAGCTCACAGAATTTAAAGCTGGGCAACTTTGACGATTATTTGACATCTATTCAACATGGATGAAACTTGGATGCTGGTATCAGCTTGATATCTCTATGTTGTCTAGTTCATGTATATGTCCTTAGCATCTGGATTGAATCATCAAATTATAAAGTAAACTAGAGCTGTGTGCATGAATGATGAGTATAAGCTATTTGGACTCTGCTGCTTCTGTGTTCCCTGGGATTTGACTTATAGGGCAAGGACATTAATACACCATTCATGATAATTCTTAGGACCCCTGCCTTTTGACAAAACCTCTTATGGTCTTGTAGATATGGTGTATGTGAGATGAAGAACTTCCTTTGAAGTTTCTACTGATCACATCTGAACAGCCTTATTCAGAAGGCAATATTTTAAGGCTGATTTTAAGAATACTTTTAGGAGGTAGAAAGTTTTCTCTCAGTACTTAATATATTTCTTCATTGCACTTCTAGCCATGAAGGTTAATGAGAACTCAGATGAAAATCTTTCTTTTGTAAACACTAAAAGATTATAGTAGTGCCTTTTGGGGGGACTGCCACAAACACTTTTTTTCAAAGAATATTCTAGTTTATCTGTGCTCAGGAAAAATCTCTCTTTAAGTATTCTTATTAATATATTGACACAGATTTACTTGCATAACAGAAGGTAGTGCCAAAAATCAAATCACCAAGAACATAAAGACAACATCACCCACTTTGCCAACCAATTACACCTTGAAGCTCTATTAACAAATTCCATGTATGATCAGCTAGTATTTGTCTGAGTCTACTGGCTATATCAGAATGAAAGCCTTAGTGGGTTCTTGGGTCTTTTCTGAATACAAACCTTAATGGGCATGAACATGAAATCCTAAAGTTCCCTCTAATGTTACCTAGTTCAAATATCTTTACTTTAAAAGAAGTATTTGTCAACTATTTCAGACTTCCATGGTGTATTGAATTCTTCCCACACATTTTATTTTTCTCAATTTCTTTAGATTTATAGTACCCCCCTCTCTCTCACTTTCTCATGTGTTTGTATGTGTGTGTACTTTTGCACATACTCTTGTGTTAGCATGTATGTGTACATACAAGAGGCTAACATCAGGTATTTGTACATTATTAATTCTATCCTTATTTTTGAGAATTTATCTTAAAAATTAGGTTGCTAATTTGGTTAGACTTGCACATCATTGATTTCCTAAATTCCTCCTGTCACTATCTTTTCCTTTGGAGTTACAGACTCACCCTGCTTTTACATGGGTGCTTGCATAACAGGCACTGTCATGACTAAGCCTATCTGCCCTAGGTCATTTTACATCCTTCATGAATAATGGGCGACTTATTTCAAATGCCTAACAAGTTATGTCAGACAGAGTTGTATGAATAACTCCTTTGGGAATCCAATAGGTAAATTAGAAAAGATTCACAAAATAATGGACAAGTGCATGTACTGTATTGCATCTTGGCAGAAGGATATGGGAATCCAATATGCAACAATATAAGACCCAATTTCTTGACACACTATGAACTTAAGGAAGATGTCAAAATGTCTCAAAAATTTTCCAGGATGTTTGAAGATAGCTCTTTTTTGTTTGAATATTTTTCTAAGTGTTGTAAATATTGCATTGTTTATCAGAGTTTCTAATAATTTGATTAAGGTACACTATGACTTACAATCTTCTTGTTGTTGTTTTGTTTGGTTTGGTTTCTCTGAGGTAGAGCTTGATTTTTATTGTTCCACATTTTTTCTAAAATTATTCTTCAAAATACTGCTTTTGAATTTTAAAAAATCACAAAATCACAAATTATACAAATATGAAACTTTTAATTATTGGTTACATTTCTAAATATTCTCAGTTTTTAGAACAGGTGGTGTCTAAGATAATACCAGATCTTGACTTCCCTGTACAGAAGTATACTGCGCATGTGTAACATCCACATACATTATACATATGCACTTAATATTAATATTACTATTATTAAGGTTGACCTTGTTACATTTGTCTTTAAAGATACTTTTGGCTTTTTTGGAAAATAAAATGAAATATTTCTATGTAAGACATTTGAATTGCTTTTGGATACAAGAGTTAGAATTTTCATGCTAGGGTTTAAATGTCTTATCCAGTAGAAACTAAATTACCAAAAAACTTCACTGTTGGTAAAGAACACATTCTTAGTAATTCTGGATTGGGGTGAGTTTCATCTAGTCACAGTTGTAGAAAATCATGTCAATATGCTTTACATGAGAGAACTCTTGTGCCAACTACTTCGAAAGCCAAGAATACTCAATCATGGTATTTTAATTATACTTTATAATCAAGAACAAGGACTGAGTCTGCACAGGGGCATACACTGTTGAAAGCTGTTTTAAGAAAAGAAGGCTTGCTATAGTTTTCAAAAAAAAAAGAATGAATATTTCAACTAAGCATCCAGGTTTAGAGTGATTGTAATTCTAGGTGTTGGATGCTTCCTGTTCCTTAGTTTCTGTTTCCCTATTTGGTACTTAGGAGAGTGTGATGACTGTTGTATGGTAAGAAAGTCTTCTGGATTCCTAATATCTGTAGCCACAGGAGGTTCCAGGTAAATAGTACTTTTGCTTTGTGTGCTTATTTGCTTCTCTGTCAGGTTTGGCTAGTGTGTTCCCAGAGGAAGTCTGCTGCAGTTGGGGGCTGGGATAAAAGGATGACTGGGGAGGAAGTTTGGAGAAACAGTTCTGCATGGTCCACTGGAAATACAGGCAGGGATTAGGGGAAGGTTGCAGTAGTTGGTCTGCTACAGAGATTATGGTGAAACTGGGGGATTGAATTTGGAGGAGAGAAGGGATTGGTGAATATCCATTAGGCTACATGCTTCACTGGCTGGAGTAGCCTGTGGGTATCTTGAGAATGACTGCTGAAGTTTGGGGACTGGTATAAAGGTAGTCTGCTGGAGAGCAAGAGTGGGGGATTATAACACTGGGGGATTGGATTTGGAGGAGCAGATGGAAAGGAGACATTCTGTAGTTACTAACATGCTTAACTGGTCCAAGTAGTCTGTGAATTCCCAGGGCTGGGGTCAGAGGGAAAAGAGGCTGAAGAAGTTGGACTTCTACAGAGCCTGGGATGAGACTAAGGGATCAGATTTGCAGAAGTGGAGGGAGAACTGAAGATCTGTAGTTAGTCTACGTGTTATGCAGGCATGAGTGTATCAAATAATTTAAGTCTCTGAGACATGATGGCAAGGACACATGGGTGTCATCAGGAGATATGTATTTCTAAATATACAGAAGTTTTGATTACTAGTCACTTCCCCCAAAATTAAAAGTGCTATTCTTTCTAAACCCTTTCAGTCTGTGATGGTACAATAAAACAAAACTCTTCTGCAATATAAAACTTATTTGTTTGAGCATATTGCTGTCTTGTTTCCCAAGGTTGTGTTTAAAGTAAGATATAAATGTTTTCCCTAAGATTTTCTAACTCATGGATTTTCTCATATGCTAAACATATAGTAGTGGATTTGAAAAATCCTTAACATGTTGGCACTCTTGATATCGCCCTGTTTGTGTCATTTTTTCTATCTTTTGAACTATTTGTTTTTACAAAGGGGAGTTAGACAGCGTAAAATGCATGCTTGATCTTCACCTCATGAATGTCTTCAGCAGCTTGGCAGATTTAAAGATACTCTATCAAGTTCTCCAGTTGTTCTCGCTACATGTTCAGTTCAAAGCATCTGGGACTAAATTAGTTCCTTTCAGCTCATTATGATACCTCAAGCACTTAAACAAATACAGACAATATTATCCACTCTAATTTTCTATACCAGATTTTTCTGCAGGCTGTTTGCAGTCATCATAGGAGAAACATTTAGTGAATTCCTGCTGAGCAATTAGGAAGAAAGAGAAAGAGTAGAGAATTTGTTTCTACATTAAAACACATAGGCAGACATCTTTGCAATGACATAATAGCTGCATTAAAACAAGGCATGTTTATCAAAAACCTGTTATAACTCCATAAATTCCATTTTCTTCAACTGAGTAAAACTACATGAAGTTGACACTTTCTCTTTTGTTTTCATTCAACACCAAACTATGCATAAAGTTTCTTAGGTTTTTACAGTTGTTATATTTAATATAATCACCACATAACTCTTTTATTTTAATTAGAAAATTATTTTAGATGTCAATCCCAGGTGTCTCTCCCTCCTCTCCTGTCCTGTACCCCAACTAACACCCTACCTATCCCATACCTTTTCTGCTTGCAAGGGAGGTTGAGGCCTTCCTTGGGGTGTCTTCACAGTCTGTCTTATTCTTTGGGATAGGACCTAGGTCAAGCCCTTGTGTCTAGGCTCAGGGATTATCCCTGCATGTGGGATGGGCTCCCAAAGACCATCCCTATGCTAGTGATAAATACTGATCTTCTACAAGAGATCCCAAAGATTTCCAAGGTCTCCTCACTGACACCCACATTGAGCGGGTCTGGATCAATCCCATGCTGGTTTCCCAGGTATCAGTCTGGGGATCAAGCACTCTCACTTGTACAGGTCAACTGTTTCTGTGGGTTTCACCAGCCTGGTCTGGACCCCTTTGCTCATCACTTCTCCTTCTCTGCAACGGGATTCCAGTTCAGTTCAGTATTTAGCTGTGTGTGTCTGCTACTTCCACCAGCTGCTGGATGAATGCTATAGTATGGCATATAAGTCAATTATCAATCTCATTACCAGGGGAGGGCATTTAAAGTAGCCTCTCCTCTGTTGCTTAGATTGTTAGTTGGTGTCATCTTTGTAGCTCTCCATACATTTCCCTAGTGCCTGATTTCTGTTTAAGCCTAAAATGTCTCCCTCTATTATATTATCTCTTATCTTACTCTCTTCTGTTCTTCCCTCAACTTGACCTCCTTGCCCCATCATGTCTTCCTCGCCCCTCCTCTTCTTCCCTTCTCATTCTCCTAGTTCCCTCTCCCCTCCAACCTAACTTTATATAGACAATATTATTGACATAAAGTTTAATTAAGATATTTAGAAAATTTCACTACTGTGACAACTTAGTTTGACATTATTTTCTTACTTGTACTCCATATTACTCGTAGACAATTTCTATCACAAACTAACTTCTTATACACCATTCGAATAGGAAGCACAACAGAAAGTGCTTGCTTCAAGATTGGTTGTAAGCAATTATAAGAAGGCAGTAACTATGAAAAGTTTATGATATCATCTATGCAGTTAACTGCAAAGTGTATTTTCATGCTCACTGATTACTATTTATTCATTATCTGTTTTCAGTCACTGTTATTTCATTGATATATACACAGAGTTGCAATATGCCCATAGGAATTACTGTTACTTATTCCTTCCCAAAATTTCCCTCTCATCATCCCTTCCTTCCTTCCTTCCTTGCTTGCTTGCTTCCTTCCTTCCTTCCTTCCTATATTCACAAACCTCAAACATTCTAGGCAAGCCCTCTCCCACTGAATTATATACTCAGCCCATGTTTGTTGAAACATGATTAAGGTATACAACTACTATTAAATTTGGATACATAAAATATTTTACAATTATCTAACTAGATTAGATAAAAAGTAGAGACAAACTGAGGAGGAAATGATTACTGATAGGGAAAAGGGCTGTGATTAAATATATACATACTGGGGTAAGAATTTATGAAAAAAATGTTTCATGCATATAGTTGTCCAAGTTTATAGTACCAGAAAAGTGGGAAAATGTAATCCCCTCTCAATCTCTACCTATTGAGAAATTTTCTAGAAAAATGTGATCTCCTTTATTCACGAGACAGATGACATGTATAAGCCTTACTGATCACTTGTAAAATTTATTCAGTGAACATCTTTGTTTGTAAAAACTATGAAGAATAAAAGTAACCTTTTACCAATTAGGCAGAACATGAGAAAAGGCATATTACTGAATGCAATATCTTAAAGTAAGATAAAAATCTTGAGCAGGGTAGTGGTGGTGCATTCCTTTAATCCTAGCATTCAGAAGGTGGATCTCTGAATTCAAGGCCAGCCTGGTCTACATAGTGAGTTCCAGGACAACCCGAGATACAAAAAAAAAAAAAAAAAACAACCAACAAACAGGAGATAAAGGTCTTGAACCAATATTGATGATGATACCCCAATTCTGTTTGCATATATATATATATATATATATATATATATTTATATATATATATTCCCACAGATGTAATTTATATTAAGGTGAAAATTTAATATGTATATGATAGAATGACAAGGAATAAGTATGCCTAGGAAAGTAAACAACAAAATCCTATGGCTTTAAGAGACTTCTATGCTTTTGGGGACTTTGCAGTTTGTTAGAATCCTGAGCTTACTTTGATACAAATTGAGAATTACTTTGATTTCTATTTTTAAATGCAAATGGAAATATTTCACATTCTGCCAAGATTAAGAAGGTCAATTATTCCTTGATTTTTGGCCATTCAATTAAAAAAAAACTACTTAGAGAAGAATAACATGATACACATTGGAATGTGAGGAAAGCCCATGACTTGTGGAATGAATTCTCAGTATTTCCTTCCTGCTAATAATTTATGAAAGAGGTCACTAGAGGACCTTAAAGTTTAGTACAATCTTCAGGTGCAAATAAGAAAAGTTTTGATAAAATGTTATAAATGTTATATGACATAGAAAAAATTAGTCTAACACCATAAAGATTATTTTGCCTTTATTTTTCCTTTTTAGCCATATATGTCCTAATACATAAAATCACCAAATAATATTCTACGGCTAATAGTCAAGATTATTAACGGGTGAAGCAAGGAGTATTAATATGAGAAACTTGTACATATCAGCAAAGAATCTTCCTACAATAATAACACTTGATAATTAGCCATCCACCTACCACTAGGACATCAAAAAACATAAATTTAAAGTTAGTAAAATGGAACCTGAAGTTATGTCAAGCAAAAACTAATTCAGAAATACAAGTAAATATGTTGGACTATGTTAAAATGAAATTTCTGTTTCAAACTACACATCAATGGTATAGAAAAACAAAATGTGGAATAGCAGAAACTTACTATCAGACATATATAAAGCACATAACAATAGAGAGAAAACACAAACTACTAAAAAATAGGAAAAGAAAATATAAAAACTGTGAGCAAGCATATAAAAAATGTTCAAAATCACCAGTTATGGACGTGCATAAGAAAAATCACATTTTTAAAACACCTAATACTCATAAGTGTGCCTATTCTCAAAAATTAAAAGAGAAGCTAGTGAGATAGCACAACAAGTAAAGATGTTTATCTCCAAACATGAAGAATGAATTCCATCCCTGAAAGTCATTTAAAGCTGGATGGATAGAACTGAGCCTTACAAGTTGTCCTCTGACATTTTCCCATCTCCACACTGTACCATGAATATCAAACTCTCTCCCATATTCACACATGTGTTCAAGAGCTCACCCCCTATACAATTCTCTTCATTCATTTAATACTTTTAACGAAAAAGAATTTCAAAATAAAAAGGAGGAAATAAAAAATAAGAGACTGTTTCTGAAAATGGAAAAAAATAATATATGCATACACTTGATGGCAATTAAAATGCTACAGTTACTCTAGGAAGGATGACAGTTCCTCAGCTAATTAAAAGTACAATAATATATCGTTACTACTTCTTATAATACAATTCAAGGTACTTCAAAGAATCATGTATACTTAAAAATGTACAAAAACTTTACTAAAAAAAGATAGCTTATCTCTTTTCCCTTCTACAGGGGACCATGTAAGTCTGTCTTAGGGTCCTCCTTCTATACTATCTTCTCTGGAAGTGTGGATTGTAGGCTGGTAATCCTATACTCTATGTCTAAAATCCACATATGAGTGAACACATACCATGTTTGTCTTTTTGTGATTGGGTTATCTCACTCAGAATAGTTTCTTCTAGCTCCATCCATTTTCCTGCAAATTTCAAGATCCCATTGTTCTTTTCTGCTGAGTAGTACTCCATTGTGTAAATGTACCACATTTTCTCTATCCATTCCTCAGTTGAGGGGCATCTAGGTTGCTTCCAGGTTGGGAGCATGGGAGGAGGGGGGAGGGAGCTAGGAGAATGAGAAGGGGAGAAGAGTTGAGTAGGACATGAGGGAGCAAAAAGGTTGAGTTGGGGAAGAATAGAAGAAAATACAATGGAGATATGATAACAGAGGGAGACATTTTAGGTTTACAAAGAAATCAGGCACTAGGGAAATGTCTGGAGATCTACAAAGATGACAACAGCTAACAATCTAAGCAACAGAGGAGAGGCTACCTTTAATTCCCTCCCATGATAATGAGATTGATAACTGACTTATATGCCATCCTACAGCCTTAGCATCTGGTAGAAGTAGAAGCAGACACCCACAACTAATCACCGAACTGAACTGGAATCCAGTTGGAGAGAAGGACATGTGAGGATCAAAGGGGTTCAGACCAGGCTGGTGAAACCCACAGAAACAGCTGACCTGAACATCAGGGAGCTCTTGGTCCCCAGATTGATACCTGGGATACAAGCATGGGACTTATCCATACCCCAAGAACATGGGTTTCAGTGAGGAAACCTCAGAAATCTATGGGACCTCCTGTAGTAGTTCAGTACTTATCCCTAGCATAGATGTGGACTTTTGGGAGCCCATTCCACATAGAGGCCCTATCCCAAAGGATATGATAGACTGTGATGACTCCCTATGGAAGGCCTTACTCTCCCTGGGGAGCAGAAAGAATATGTGATAGGTAGGATTTTAGTTGGGGTGGCAGTAGTAGGAGAGGAGGGGTGAGAGAGGGAACCAGGATTGACATGTAAAACAATATTGTTTCTAATTCAAATAAAAAGGATAGCTTAAACAATAACTAAAACAACAGATAACCCTATGTATTCAACAACCCTATGACTGATTATTTGAATTCTTGGCAATTTATCTCAGAGAGCTGATGACATTTACTCACACACAACAAAAACAATATACAGCCTTCACAGGGCTTATTGCAGTTCCAATACATCCAATTTATTGGAACAGGCCATTTAATTTTCAGTGATCTTAATGGTTAAGCAAACTTTTGTACATGTGCTTTATGGAATACATTTCAACAATAAAAATCAAATAACTATTAATTCATAGAACATTCTAGGTAAGTATCTAAAGAATAATCTGATTACAAACAGCCAGTTCAAAAATGGTCCATACTTTCTGGTTCCACTTAGATATCTTCTCACTGAAAAAAAAAAAAAAGATAGAACCTAGGCGGATAGTGCATGGATATAATATGGCCAAAGAAGGAATCCTTAAATCCTTTCTGCTAGGAAGCTGTTCTGCTTTATAACTGAATCAAGGTTAATATTCTGATTATAATAACATAGTTTAGTTGTGCAAGATGAAACCTGGGACACATGAAACTGAGAAAGGCATACATGGAATTTGTTATACTTATGAAGACTATGATGAAAAGAGCACAATAAAAAATAAAGAACAATGAAAACTAGAAGGTCATAAAATACTATTTATTAAGGTGAAACAGCTTAGAAAAAGGCAAGTTTTAGGCATAGTAATAATCTATAATTTAATTGTTCATATATTATTATAGAGATGCCCATTAGATATCCTAACAGAGTTAAGAAGCAATCAGATACACAAGATGGCATCTTACATAAAATCAAATATGGAAACATATATATATATATATATATATATATATATATATATATATATCTTGAACTGTAGCTTTAATAAACCCCTGAAGAGGGGAGGGAGTAGGCTAGTCAGCCATTCATGGCTCTATGGACAAGGTTGACCAGGATGAACACATGTGTGATAGTTAAGACGGGTGGATGGGCCAGTCAGCAACCCAGAGCAGGTAGACAGCAGGAGCTAGTATCTATGAATGAGGCAGGATCACTAGGAGATGGTGATGAATTGGATCACATCCCTGAGCAGTGTATTGTAGACTGCCATAACCAGCAGCTCCGGAGTGATGAGCCTCCTTGGGCATCCCTGTTTGACCTCATTGCCTGTTAGCTCCAGAAGTCTGAGGATATGCAACTCCGGGATATGGATGATTGGAGCCGTTTTACTCAGCGGGGGTCAGGGGGGATGGCCTCTCTCCCTCAGAGGGTGTTCCATCAGGCTCAAAGAGAAATTCAACTCAGCACAAGAGGTGCAGGTTCGACAAGATGATGAACCTCAATGGCTGCTTTGTCTGGTCCTGGACATGATGATCTCACAGTGCGATATAACAGGCTAGCTGGACTTCACCTACCTTACCTATGCTGACCTGCCATATTCCAACCACCAACGTCTCCCTCTCTGTTGGGAGGCTTATCCTAGGCACACCATGCTGGTCACAGCCCACTCCTGGGTGCCCACTAATGAAGTGTATTATACTCTGGGCCAGCCCTCTCTAGGGGTGCTGTCATCACCTTTTCAATTGTGCAAGGAGCCTTCTGGATATTCAGTGTCAGTCATTCTGTGCAGAGTCATAATTCTCTACTATGTCTACTGTCATCCACATCTAAGCTGATTTATATCTGATATCCACATCAGAACCATGTTGTCTGGTCCTTAAGGATGCCTACTCCTTACACATGCCCAAGAACATTTTAGTGCGAGAGGCAGAGAGAATGATCTAATCTGTTTGCTCTCTTTGTGGGCTCAAGGTAGGCAAAGGATCTCCCCTTTTTTTCTTTTGCCTTGCCTTTTCCCTGTTATTGAAAATAGTTTCTTTTCTTATACTATGTATCCTGATTAGTTTTCCCTCCATGGACACCTTCTAGTTCCTCTGGATCTCCCCTCCAATCCAGATCCACTCTTTCCTGTCTCTCAATAGAAAAGAACAGGATTCTAGGAGATAACAAGCAAACATGAAAACACAATATAATAAGATAAACAGAAACCACCACATCAAAGTAGTCAAGGCAAACCAATAGAAGGAAAAGAGCCTCAAGAGAAGGCATAAGTATCAGAGACACACCTCTTCATTCATTCAGCCTCCCAGGGAGAACCATGTGTCTCCCCTCATTCCTTCCTCTATATTTAACCTCTCAGAGT
The DNA here is from genome assembly GCF_003668045.3 of Cricetulus griseus. Taxonomy (NCBI): domain Eukaryota; kingdom Metazoa; phylum Chordata; class Mammalia; order Rodentia; family Cricetidae; genus Cricetulus; species Cricetulus griseus. Next base: position 56,108,721 of record NC_048604.1, read on the forward strand.
CTATAGAGAGTAACTTCTTTATCATTTATTTAATGGTTAATATCTACATATAAGCAAATACATGCCATATTTATCTTTAGGTGTATGTGTACCTAACATTAATATTAATATTTAACATTAATCTTTCCAGATCCTTCCATTGCCTGCAAATTTCATGCTATTTTTAAAGAGTTGCTCAATACTTTACTATGTAAATATACCACATTTCTTTATCCATTCTTCTGTTGTTGGACATCTTAGTTGATTTCAATTTCTGACTATTATAAATAGGGAAGCACTGAAAATTATTAAGTAAATTTCCTTGTGGTAGGATGAAGCATTCTTTTTGGTAAATGTCCAGGAGTTGGGTTGTTGGATCTTGAGGTAAATTGATTACCAACTTTCTGAGAAACTTCTATACTGATTTCCATAGTGACTGTAAATGTTTGTAGTCCCACCAGCAATGGATAAATTTTCTACTTGCTCCACATTCTCACCAGCATGAGATGTCACTTGACTTTACCTTTGTCATTTTGACAGGTATAAGAAATAAGCTCAAAGAAGTTTTCATTTGCATTCCCCTGGGGGATGAATATGTTGAACATTTCTATAAGTATTTTGTAGCCATTTGAGTTTCATTACTGAGAATTATTTGTTTATATCTATATCCTGTTTTGGAATAGTATTATTTGGCTTTTGATATCAAGTTATCAAGTTTCTAGTGTTCTTTACATATTTTGTGCATTAGTCCCCTGTCTGATATGGAGTTAGTTAAAATCTTTTCCCATTCTAGAGTTGACAACTTTAGACAAATGATGGTATCTTTGCCCGTACACAAAATTTTCAGTTCCATGTGGTCCCACTTATTTGTTGTTAATCTTAGTGCCTATGTGAATAGTGTTCTGTTCAAAAAGTATTCACCTTTGCCAATGAGCTCAAGGCTATTTCCCACTTTCTTTTCTATCATGTTCAGTATATCATGTTTCATGTTGAGGTTTTTAATCTACTAGTTCAGTTTTGTGTAGGTGATAAAAATGAATCCATTTGCATTCTTCTAGATGCAGACCTCCAGTAGATGTATATGTTAAAGCTAGTCTTCATATTTAGAAATACAAAGAGGCAAAGTAGTGGAAGAAATATGGAGACAGGGAAAGAGAAATTGTGAATGAGAATGGTACAGAATTCTGGAGTCTAAAGTGTGGAGATTTGATCTAGTGTACAAGTGTTTAGGGGATTATATGATAGAAGTAAATATAATTGTTTAAGGGCAAATGGCATAGTAGAGAATTTTATAGATGTGTATAACTTGGTCATATTTGTTGTAGAAAATTGATTGTTTTATCACAAGATTTCTCACAAAGAAATAAAAAGCAATTCCATGAACTGAAACTGGAAACAGAAAAGAGTTGGACATCCCAGGATAGTGAAAAAGATAATGAAGTGGCTATTTCAGATAGTGAGGAAATAAATTGACTACACAGGATTAATAATTTTACAGTAAGGTCTAGGACTCAGTGTGTCTATTACATGGATACTGACTGTATAAGGCACGTTAGTAAGCTCATATTATTTTTTCAAGTTTTGTTCAGTAGTTGGATGTAAGTATGGAATTAAGTAGCAATATGATTATTACTGTTATTAATTTTAACAATTCTGCTGTTAATAAGGTTAACACTGTTGCTTTTAAGACTTTTTAAGATAGAAAGATTTATGATGTATTAAAAGTCACAAAGATTTACTCTAATTAGTTATGGGATAGTGTTGTATAAAGTTGGAAATTAAGTCATAATGGTAAAATTAATGACATGTAGATCCCAGAAATGCTGGACAATAGTGGAAGTAGAATCTAAAAGGGAGAGATTCAGCAGTAAAGAACTGTTATAAGCCAAAGAATAGGAGGTTTGAATTTGAATTTTTAGAGGTGATATAAAGCATTATGCAGAATAGGATATATGAGATTGCACATGAAGTTCAACATCATTGAATAACTATGCCCATCACAAGTCATACCCTCCCATGGGGAAATATATATTTACAAAATAGGGTTAGAGTACCAGTGAATCATCATTATGATTTTCTCTATATTTCAAAACTCAACATTATATTTACTCTCTCAATTTTTCTTTATTCAGTCAAAATCTTAATGTGCAGCTTTGAGTTTGGAATCCTACCTCTGTGCCTCTCTCAGTACTGTGATTATATGCCACCATGTCTAATATATATATATATATATATATATATATATATATATATATTCCTTTTATGCAAATTCACTTTACATAACTATCACCTTAGGAAAGCTCTTGCTATGTAGCCAAAGCTGTATTCAAACTCTTGAGCCTTTTGTTTCAGTCTTCTGAGTACTAGAATAGTAAACACATTCAATAATGCTGGACTATAATAAAGTTTTTATCTACACAGATCATCTGATGTTATCATTCCTGCGATTAAAATCAACTTCTTCTCTTCTCCAATAATAACTAGTGTTTCTGACCATTCATGGTATAAAAGGTATAGTGGAAAGTATTAGCTAATTTGTTAACTCAAAACCTATGAATTAGGAAGTACTCATATTCTCATTTTGGAGATGACAAAATTTAATCCCTGAAAAGAATGAATAACTTGTCATATTTGCCTGCTGTATAAAGAAAAATCTCCAAATTTAAGCACAGTTTAAAGGACTCCAAATTTCGTATTTTAATTTCTATCTGTAGTGTTCTGAAAGAAAATGGTGCTGATATGCTCATAGGAGTGGTACTGTTAAGATTTGTGGCCTTGCTGGAGTAGGTGCTGTTTTGTTGGAGGAAGTGTATCACTAGCAGTTGAGTTTGAGGTCTCAGAAGCTCAAGCCAGTTCTCTGACTGCCTCTTCCTAATCCATATATAGACCTCTTAGCTACTTCCTCACCTTGGCGCCTTCCCTCCCCTTTGGGAAGGTAATGTATACACTGTACCATTTTTTTTTCAGAAGTGTTGGAACGCACCACCCACGTCTGCTCCTCCCATTCCAGACCCCACCCCTGAGAAAGCCCACCATTAGTTGCTCCTCTCCCTAAGATGCTCAACACTATACTTACAGACTACTAAAGGCATGGTCTCCTTATCTGCAACATGGTTTTCCCTTGTGGTTTTCTCTTCTTCTACTGGAACCACCTGGGAATAATTTGCCTAGATTAAACCTGGACTTATCAATTCAGCCTGATCTCATTTATTACTTCAGTTGAGAGACTTATTACCAGGGTACACTGAAGGAGAAGGCTTGTAGATTCAAAATACCTTTATTCAGATAAATACCAGACAAGCGCAAACCAGAGAGTGCCCAGAGGCAGCAAGTCAGGGAGGCCAGAGCCAAGGGTCCCCATGTGTCTGCAGCACCTTAAGAACCTAACACATGTCATCCTGACCTCCCTTTGAGTACGCCATGACAGGTATGGTCAAGAACACCTGCAGCCAGCCATTAGGAGGTGTGGTTATGGTGTCTCCCTACAATTCCCCTTTTAGTCTAAAAGAGAATTAAACCTTAATAGTATAAAATATCCAAAATTAATTATCATAAAGGTGAAATACAAGAAGATGCAATAATCTGCTATTGCATATCCTAAATATTTGTATTCTAGCTAAGTCCTAAAGTCATCTGAAAGGAGTGCCCAACCTGAACACCTTCTTCCAATCCCAACCCTAAACAATAGGAAGGTCATTCCTAAGTAGGCTTACACTACCCTAATAGACAATAATTGGAAACAGGGCAGAGTGGTTGCTTTAAGAGAGATTTCCTGACTCAGCAAAAGTGGAAAAAAAAACGCAGGACTCTTCTTAAGAGGCCTGGCTAGCTCAGTCGGTAGAGTATGAGACTCTTAATCTCAGGGTCGTGGGTTCATGCCCCATGTTGGGCGCCAAGAGAAGGAGAAGGCTTGTAGATTCAAAATACCTTTATTCATGTAATACCAGCCAAGTGCAAGCCAGAGTGTGCCCAGAGGCAGCAAGGCAGGGCTTCCAGAGAGAAGGGGTCCCCACAAGTCTACAGCCCCTTAAGAACCTAACACTCATTATCCTGACTTCCCTTTGACCACGCCTTGACAGGTGTGGGCAAGCACACCTGTAGCCAGCCCTTAGGAGTGTGGTTACGGTGTCTCCCTACAGTACATAAAACCATTCATCTGGTGCATTGGCTTGGATAAATGTGATTTTTATCTCAGTAGCCCCTGGATGCAAGGTGGGTAACACTATACTCCCCACACATCCTCTCCATCTGAATAGATTGGCTCTCAGTCTGCTAAATTTCCCCTTCCAAGTCACAGCCTTAGAGGTTCAGGGTCTCTTTTAATTTGGGGGAACCTTGCCAGAGATGTGGATTTGCCAGGCCTCCAACGTGTTACTGGAATAAAGGCATCCTTTGTTCCCTTTGGGAACCCTTCCATAGGAGATGTCCTGACAAGACTACAACCTCCCCCTTTTTATTACGCAAAGTCTACGGTTCCAGCATGAACTTGTGAAATGAGCAGCAATGGGTCAAACTCCTTTGGGGTGTCTTTTACAAAATCTTTCCAAATTGAGCCTGTCTCTTGCAGGTTTACAGATGAGCATTGCATTCTTGCCTTTCCCCTTTCACTGTCTGTCTGCCTATATCTTATGCTTTCACTTTCTCTGTGTCTCTGTTCCTTTCTACCAAATGCTCCTGTTGTTCTACCATTCTTCTTCAATAAACTCTGCTACACCTTCCTCTCCACTAAAATATCTCTTTTTCCAAAAACTCCACTTGGTGTTGGCTGTATTGTCCACTGTTTCCCCCTTCCCTCCACAGTTCTTTTTGTCTCCTTCAGGCTCCTGCTGGCCAGACCTGATAGGAGCTGCATTATGGCCAGGAAACATCTTTTATTCCTATGATGCTTTATAGTTTAAATTCTTATTTTAGGGTTTTTCAGTTGGCCATCTGACATGCTTTCCCAGGAAAAGTTTCTTTTTCGTCTTTCTGTTAAAAAGTCTGTCTTGTATGTGAGGATGGAACTGTGTGAATGCTATGGCCATATCTTTGTGTTTCTGACTGGTTTTGAATTCCTGAGTTCATGTGTTCTGTGTGTCTTGGTAATTGCTCAGATTTGCTCAAAACTAGGTGCTGGGTCTCAGATTTTGCCTATGAGCTTTTCTGCTCCTGAAATTGGTGTAATGACAGAAAAAAAGTATTTTATACTATTCTAGGTTATTATAAAGACAAACAGCTAAGAAATTGGATATGGATAAATTTAAAACTGGTAACGCCAAATTATAACTACTCTGGAAAAGTACAAACACATTGCCAGCTGCCATTTTGATTCAGAATAGAAAAGAGAGGTCATGTGACTTCACTGCCCTCTTGGATAATGGTGACTACCTGGAGACATTAGGTTTTGAAGTTATTTTTAGCTGCATATTGTCATTCTTGTTCTCTTAAAGCAAGGTTTACAAAAGATAGGCTTTAAAACAACACTGGTTTACTGAGATATTAAAACTGTACCTCCACACATTCATGTACAGGGATGTAGCTTGCTGGCAGCCAGATTTCGTAATTTAAGAGTAAACCTTTTGATATTGATACATCATCCAGCTTCCCCAGTGGTATCCATGGTCCTTGCCACCCATTTCATTTATATTAGAAAGAAATTTTAAAAGGCTGAGGAAGTTCCCCAACCCCCCTTGCAGGAATTGGTGAAGATGGGCTTTAAGGTTTTAATGACTGAGAGGAGGCAGCAGAATCTTCCTGACAGGCAAGACTGCAACAGAAGGCTGTACTCCAAGCAAAATCCTTGGCAGCTGCATTGAGGCTACCGGCTACCCCACAGCAGGACTGAGGAAGTCCGCGATGCACCACCCCGCGGTCAACTCCAAGTCAACTCCATCAGAAAGCTGCTACAAATGCAACTGGAAAGTCCAATAGTCATGGCTTTGCCCTGCGGAGAGCCTGGACACTGAAAATTGCTGTGTCCCAAGTGGGCATGTCCTCTAATCTGTGCCACAGAGGTCCAGCCTGGCAGATAGTAGCATCTGAGAGGCTTCCAACCTTCAAACTCCTCAGCCTGGTGGAGGACTAATGCAGAGTAGACTTGGTGTCTCCCATCATAGGATAATTCTCCAGGTAGTGGGTAAGTTCATTGCCTTCCTATTGGGCATGGGTGCTGTCCTGTTTCAAATTCTCATTTGGGTCACCCAGTTCCCTCCACAATTTCAGGCATGGGGTTGATAAGACTCTCTCCTTCCGGCTTACGACCCTATTACTTTCCTGCAATCTTGGCAGTATGATTCTTCTCACATTCTTTTCTAGTCTTAGCTACCTGCCCGATAACGTCTTCCCCCACCCCCAAAGGCTGCAAGTACCCTGGTAGTTCATTACTCAAGTCTCCTGTTAAAATTAGAGTTAGGTATGTCTTGTTCACAGGTGTCAAAGGTACTGGATAAACAGGATCAGGTGTAGATTCAGAGGTTCAGGCTTTGACATTGATAAATACAATTTTGATAAACGGATAGAGCACTGACTAAATTTCTGTGGATTTAACTGGTCCCAACTTTTCAGCCACATAGGACAAAACTCTGCTGAAATGCAAACTCCTCCCCCTCTAAAACAGCTTAACATTTAGGAGGGTATAGAACCCTGCAGGCATGTTCAAGTCCATCCTCCTTCACAGGCCTCACCTCTTTTGTTCAGTGAATTTCTACTTAAATGTTCATGTCTTTAAACCCAATGCCATAGCCTTTTGCTATGATGCCAAGATGTAAATTTGTTCCAGTGGTCTTACAGATACCTGCAGGTTCCTGGAGGGCAAGTTCTGCTACTATGTCAAGAAATCTGGCCTGATGGAAACTATAATATCAGTCTCTAGATTCCCCCTTTGACACTCAGAAGTTAAAGCCCTACTACTGCTTCATTTTCACTTTCTGCTTCCTGCTAATCCAGAGAACTCTCAGCTCTTCTCCAGCAAGATATCCTCCTGCATGCTACCATATTTCCTGCCATGATGATATTGGACTATCCATGTAAAAACTATAAGCCAGCCCCAATTAAATGTTATTCCTTTATAAGAATTGCTGTGTTCATGGTGTATTTTCATAGCAATAGGAACCCAAACTAAGACACTATCATTTTTACAAGTCCCAATTTGTTTTCTGTTGTTTTGAAAAGCATAATGACCCAAGGAAACTTGGGGAGGAAATGTTTTATTTCATCTTATGACTTCCAAATCACAATCTACCAACAAGCATAGTCAGAATGGAAACTTAAAACAGAAATATGGAGGTAGAGACTGAAAAAGAGGCCATGGTGGGATGCTGCTTACTGATTTGATCACCATGACTTACTCAGCTTGTTTTCTTATTCCACAAAGGACCACCTGATTCAGGGCTGGATCCACTCACACTGGTCTGAGAAGTTCCACACCAAACATTATTTTTATTGATTTCTCATTTTTTATTTAAATTTTTTAATTACTACTCATATTTACATATCCATCCCCCATTCCGTCGCCATCCCATTCTCCCATGTTCCCCTCCAACCCTTCCTACCCATTCCCCATCTCCTCCCAGGGATAGTGAGGCACTCCACCAGGGACCTTCAAAGTCTGTCATATCATTTGGGGGAGGGCCTAGGCCCTCCTTTTGTATCTGGGCTGCAATAGTATCCCTCCATAGGGAATGGGATCCCAAGGTCCATTTGTGCTCTAGGCTAAAGACTGGTTCCATGGTAAGAGGTCCCATAGACTGTCTTGGTCTCCTGGCTGGCACCCACATTCAGAGGGCTTGGTTTGGTCCAATGTTGTTTCCCCAGCATTAAGACTAGGGTTTCCATACTTTCAGTAGTTCAAGTCAACTGTTTCTGTGGGTTTCTGCAGCACTGTCTTGGCTCCCTTGCTCATCCCCACTCCCTCTCCACAACTAGGTTCCAGGAGTATGGTTCAGTGGTTAGCTGTGGGTGCCTGTTTCTGCTTGGAACAGCTACTGGATGAAGACTCTAGGAATGGTAACCGAGGTAGACACCAATCTCATTATAAGGGAAGGGCATCAATGGCATCTTCTCCACCACTGCTTGAATTCTTAGTTGGGATCATCCCTGTGGATCCTCTAACATTTCCCCTGTGCCAGACCTTTCTCAATACCTGTAATGTCTCCCTCTATCAAGGCATCTCCTTTCTTGCCCTCCTTTATTCCTCCCCTGTCTCAGTCAATGCAATCTTCTCATGGGGCCCTGCTTGTTTCCTAGCTACTCTGGCAGTACACAGCAATTATTATTTAAGAAAATGACTCTCGAAAATACCCCATCCAGTCTGATATGTTAGTTCCTCTATTGATGTTTCCTCTTCCTAAGTAAGCGACTCATTTATTATCACATTGACAGAAAAATAACCCATACTGTTTCATAGATTTCATCACTCCCAAGAGTAATTGTGATGGTCTGGTGTCAGTGATTAAGATACACACACACACACACACACACACACACACACACATATATTAAAACTTTCAGCCTGTTCATCTGAAAAATAGACTATCTTCTCATTATTTGACCCTAAAAATAGCAAATTAATCAGGGAAAAATGTTATCCATTCATCTTCAATTCACCCTGAAAAAAATTTGATATTAAGCAACCCTGCCTGCCAGGCAGAGAAAACATGAATGAAAATTATTACATGGCAGTCTGCTCAGTTGTCACTGTCTTTACTGGCCCTATTGTAAGGATATAAGTGCTGTGACAATAATTCATAATATGACACTTATCTGCTATTTGAAGACTCTATTTTATTATTATCTAACAAAATATTAACCTGTAGACATTGTAAAAGTTCCATCTCTGCCCTAACCCTACCCCACTTAATACTGTGCAATGATAACACTAATACCAATGGCCAACAAGTAGTATTACATCAGGCAGTATGGGGAGCACTTCATATAGCTTATTTCATTTTCACAAGCTTATTTTATAGAAAAGATCTTTAAATTGAGTTTAAATTACTTTCCCAAGTCACATAGCTTTTAATGTTGATTTGCTGATCATAAAGCTATTATCCAGTCAATATTCTTAATAGCTAGGAATTACAGGTAGTATTTTATAAAATGCCAGGTGGTATAATATGGGAGAGCTAACTAATAAGCTAGATGACAGGATCCAGATTCAATATTTTCAAAGCTTGTGGAACAAAAGATCATACTAATCAAAGAGACAAAATGAAATTTGCATGGTGACTGGAATTAAGAATAGATACAAAGTTAAAGAAGGGAGTCCATCAAGCTATTAATGTGAACATTTGGCACTCTATGAATGGTAGTGCTGACACTGATCAGTGAATGACAGACACAGATTTGCTTGCCACAATGTATAAGCACAGTGGGTAGATGTAATAGGTTTGCCTACAGGCTAAATCAAGAAAGCAAACAAGTAGCAAGAATAGTTTCTGAAATAAAATCTCTGGTGGGAAAGGTCTTAAAACCTGAAGAAAAAGTAAATATTGATCTACACACATAGATATTATCCTCTACAATAAACTTAAAAGAATAAGAAACAAATAAAATGAAAAACAACTGCAACTATGCCCAGAAGTAAAATGTTGCAAGCATTCTGACTAAGAGTGATTCTTACTTTGAGAATTATGTGCTTTCCCTTCTGTTTTCCTGTTCTTGATGCAGGTATCCCATTAAATATTATGCCCTTCAAATATAAGCCATTGCCAATAAATGACCTGTTGAAGAAATTTCAGAATGTACTTGTAAAAGTATCTGTCCTTGTTGCTGTACTAAGAAAGATTTGGTATTAGCTTATAATATCAAAACATTCAGTCTATGATCACTTGACTTAATTTGCTTGGGCAGGACAACAAAGTGGCATGAGCATGTAGAGATGAAAAGTCTTCCTCTGACCTCATAACAAATATCATGCAGAAAGAGGAAGGCAGTAGAGGCCAATGACCCCTAATTACCTATTTCCTCCAGCTAGGCCATAGCTTCTTACATATAATCTTTCAAAAGACCAGCAGCATCTGGGGTCGTAAGGTTCATTTGTTTGGTTGGTTTTTGGTTTTTCAAGACAGGGTTTTTCTGTGTAGCTTTGTAGACCAGGCTGTCCTGGAACTCAGGAGATATGCCTGAATCTGCCTGCCGAATGCTGGGATTAAATGCATGCACGGCCTGGCTGGGGTCCTGAATTTTAACTTATAGCAGGACGTTTGCGATTCAAAGCATACAGCTTGATTAATAAAAACCCAGAAACAGATATTGGGGTTTAAACTGCACATAAGAAAAGCAAAGCCTCCATATCATCAGAGAGCTCTTACCACTACCAAGGCTGGAGTGACCCTGTCCTTACTGTGGCTGGAGGCTAATTGCCAGGTCTGAGACCAGGCTTCTGTCTTATATACCTCTTTAGTGCTGGGATTAAAGGCATGCACACCATTGCCCAGCTTCTATGGCTAAACCCCAATATCTGTCTCTGAGTTTTTATTTATCTTGCTACATATTGGCACCCAACATAAAGTTATAAATTTATTAAAAAGCCACGTGTGTGGCGTTGAAGGAACAGGCTCAGGCCATACCTACACACAAGGCTCCCACTGCAGTACCTCCCTAGCTGGCTTGGTTTCTTTTGACCCCCTCCCCCGAGAAGGATATGAACAAGTTTGGGATTTTTCCTTTTGTAGCCTCTCTAAACATTTTTCAGCTGAAATAAAGCTTCCAGAAACCTGGGCTCAAAATGCCATGGGACTTATCCACCCTATACCTGCTGGCTTTGCCATCAGGCCCCACCTGCAATATGTGTTTTTTTTTCCACAAAAATCTGTGTGCAGTTTTTCAGAAAGCAGGTTCTGTCTCTGTCTCTGTCTCTGTCTCTCCTTCCCTCTCTCCCTCTTTCTCTCTCTCCCACCATGTGGGTTGTGGGATTTCCCTAGAGCCCCTCTCCTTGGACTACTACTCTCACTTTATAGGTACCCGACATGCTAAGCCTCACAGTTCACTAACATTGTTGGCAGATTTGGTAAGACAGTTGGGAATTCTTAAAGGAAGAATTAGTTAAAAGGGAGATGTTTTCCTCACATTAAAAAATGGAAAACACTATCACAATGGAAAGGGTTAGGTCTATGTATGCTTGATTACATAATGGTTTAAAAATTAATGAAGGGATAATCAATCAGGATTGACATATTATTAATTATCATTTTCATAATCCTTTTTTTCAGTTTCATAATTCTTGATTTATCTCTAAAAGTTTGGTTGGTATGAGTTCCATGATATAGGCCTTAGAAAAACATATTAAAGCTGATCATGGAGGTTTTTAAATCCAGACAGAGGAATTTAATTGAGAATCAATTTCAGCATTACATTATATGATTAGAGAAGAGCAGCTTAGGGTTTTCAGACAACAAAACATAATATATCTAGTAACCTTACAGGAATTGCCAAGTGATAGAGGCCCTATAAGAGCTGATTAGACTCCTGTGGCAATGGTAGATTTAAAGTGATTCAAAGAAGCAGTATTCTCATATAGCATGCATTCATAATTTGTGAAGCAGATGTTATAATGGTGGTCAGTTTGTAATATAATTATCCCTAACGGCTGGATAGACATGGTTATTGTTGTTTTAGAGCCAGATCCACCATTATAATGGGGTAACTGGTTCAGAGAAGATGTTAAGACTAGTGAACAAAGGTGTACAGTTGGAGGGATGGAAATCTCCCAAGATCAAATTCTTGGAGAAGGAGATTATGCTACTATAGAAAGGCAAACTGTATATGATGCCCACACACTGGATTTATGATGTATATCAGCTTCGAATGCTTTTGACATAATTAGAGAATTAGGAAAAAGTGAGTCATTTACTAAAGCTATACAGGGCCCAAAGGAAGCCTTCATGAATTTCTTAAAATAGGAATCAGCAGTAAATAGAATGATACCAATTTAAAAAGCTAGACAAATAATAATAGAAACTCTGGCTTTTGAAAATGCCAATTCTCAATGCAAAGTTAATTATGCCTTTAATGGCAAGGTCAGCACCTTTGCAGGAATGGATCAAGATACAAACTATATTTAAACTCATGATCATTATGATGCATGGATAGAAGAGGTGATTTTCAGAGCTTAGAAGAAAATTAAAAACGTTAAATGTTTCAATAGTAGCAAACCAGATCACCTTAAAAGGGACTTTAAACAGAGAATTCATAGAAACAATGCGTTTTCTAAGCATAATCAAATCTGACCACTTCCTTCTGGAGTATGCAGAAGGTCTGACAAAGGCAGGCATTGGACTAATGAATGTATATCAAGGCAATCCTTTGCCATATCTTAAATCCTTATGTTTGTAACCATAGATAATTTCTTCTAATAGTCTTGATAAAAGAAGCTTCTCTTTGAACCAAATGGTTGCTAATGTAGAGATTCATAGCTGGTTAAGATACCAAAAACAAGTGGCTCTTGAATGCTTAGCCATAAAGAAGACCTTTGAACAATTAACTCTAAGGTATAAGGAACACAGGGTAAGAGGGTCAAAGAAAATAAATGTAAAAGTCAGATAATTGGAATGGGTACTGTGGAATCATGGCATAGAGCCATGGCATGTTCATGACACTCATTAACTCACATCATCTGAGGTTCTTGCATAGGGCATACATAAGAGTGAGCCAGGTAGGGTTGGTTCAGTGCTTAAGTGTTCTTGTTCTCTTGAAGGACCTAGGTTGACTACCAGTACCCACACAGTGGCTCACAACTGTCTGTAACTCCAGGTCTAGGGGATCTAATTTACTTTTCTGAAGTCTATAGGCACCAGAAATAAATGTGGTAAACATACATATATGCAGAAAAAATGTTCACGATTATAAAATATTTTTAATCCAAAAAGAAATAAAAATTAATACTGAGACAGCATATAGTGTCACAGATTGGAGAGGGTCTCATTAGGCCCTGCTCTACTCTATCCCACTCCACCATATGGAAGTTAGTTACAACTGTCCTGATTAAGATTGTATTTCTTTGTTTTGCCAATTTGTCACAACCTTGAGTTATATGAGAAAAAGGAACTACAATTGAGAAAATACCTCCTTAAGATTCGTATAAAGGCAAATCTGTGGTACATTTTATTAATTAAAAATTAATATTGAGTGCCCAGATTTCTGTGGCTGGTGCCATTCTTAAGTAGGTGGTCCTAGGGTTTATAAGAAAGCAGGCAGAGAAAGCTATAAAGAGCAAACCCAGGAGTAGCATTTCTCTGTGGCCTCTGCTTCTGGTTCTGAATCTACATTCCCGCCTTGAGATCCTGCACTGACTTTCCTGAGTGATGGAGTGTGACCTGACAGCTGTAAGAAGATATAAAGTCTTTCCCCTGCAGGCTGATTTTGGTTATGGTGTTTTGCTCTTCAATAGAAATTCCGACTAAGCTAATAGTAAAGAACAGTTGGTGGAGCAGAAAAGCTAGTATCTTCAGTGAGGTAGCCACTGATGAGTTACTCAGGCTTCAGCAGACAGCTTCATTTCCATTCCTACATGAGTGGCTGTGGTTTAATCCACCGGGTCATAAAGCAAAAGCAAAAACAAAACAAAAGACATGAAAGTGGGATGGAAATTTGAGAAGAATTGAGTAGAGGAGATTAAATGAAACTAGAATATGTAACTACACATGCAAAATTGTCACAAAAATCAATAAAACTAAACAAATAAATTAAGGTAAAATAAACAAAATCATCATCAAGCCCACCCTAACATCTGAAACCTGGAAAATCAGTTGTAGTAAACTATCTCTTTATTGAATAACTTTAGTTGGGGCAATGTTGGAATGTATTTTAATTTCTATGCTACGTATTAATATAGTACTTATGATTTTGCATATATCTCATATAAAGTTCAGTAAACCTTAGTTTATTAAATGTATGATTAGTTATGTAAATGTACTTGGAATAATATACCAATCTTAAAATGAATGGGAAAGATATCTTTACTAAGATGGAACTTTTGAGACGGTGAAATGACTCTGTAAGTAGAACCTGACAAAGATTGACTATAATAAGCTGCTCTCTAAATACCTGTGTTTATAGCTGTGGCCAAATGCTACACTCCACATTAATCAGAGTGGTTTTCCTTTGCAATGACAGTAAATGTGGAGATGCAGGGCTACTCAAAGAGCATAGAAAAAGTGATCATTGAGTGCTCAAACCTAAACAGAACATTTATAGCATTCCCTCTAAGACATCATGGAACATTGTTGAAGGGAGGAGAGAGAATGTAAAGGCTACAAGAAAGATAGGGGAGAAATTTGTTATGAATTGCTGTCTTATGGATATAACAGCTAGTGCAATCATGATCGAATAGCAGCAACAATGGTCCTGCACAACACTGAGGCTGTCAACAATCCATTAAGGGTTGTGAAGGGCTCACTGAGCTCTACTCCTCCCTGCTGAACTCTTGACAATTGATGGATTCTGGTGGAAGAACTGCTATTGTATTCAGTTAAGTACCCACTGATTTGTCTTCAGTTGAATACTCACAGATGAGCCCACCAGGTGTCAACAGATTGCTCCAAACCCATGATAAAACAGATGGTCCAGGTTAAACTCAGTGGCTCACAAAAATGTATTTGATAAACTGACTTATTGAGAGGAGAGGAAATATACTAAGAGTAGGAGGGAGATAATAGTGTGATGAAAGAAAAAGAATGTGTTATATTCATGCATGAAACTGTAAAAGAACTAATTCAATGAAAGTAAATTTTTAAAAAGGAATATTGGGAAAGGTACTACTATGATGCCAATTTTATTTACCTTTGTATAAATCTATATGCACATTAAAATGTATATATGTATTTTATGTCATTGTTTTTCTGTTTGGTTTTCCAAATTAAAAATAAAAGGAAATATGCAAATAAGAATTTACTATTGTTTATTATTGGGATATGATCTTGTTTGAAAGAATGGGTTAGTTTCTATTTATTGTTGGCTAAGGTTTGAAGTCAGTGCCATCTACATGCTTTCCAAGTGCCTTACTCCATGATTTGCTATTATTTACTTGCCTCCTCTCTAATCCTTGTCTTAACAACTCTCATTATTAAACAAATAGTAAAAACATGCACAGCAATTTAACATTATCTTCTCCATAATTGAATAATTGCAAAAGGATATTTCAGACAACTGTGTTGAAAGAAAAATACTCAGTGTTTCTCAGTGCCAATTACTTTTTGTTTTCAGAAAATTAAAATTTGTTATAAATATAGTTTGTCTTCTGTACCTCCTCGTTTTTGTTTTCTCACTCTAAACTTATCCTTGCACAGTTTTGTTCATATGGTGAATATGTGTCATTTCCTTTGTACCCCTTCTTAGGATAAGTATTCTTACACTCAAAGGTGCAGTTGTTTGAGGAAAGTCATTTGGGTAACTGTGTCACCAAAGCAGATGTCAGGTAATACCTCAGAGCAAGGACTTTAGAAAAGAAATAGGCAAACTGTTTTCATTATTACTTTTTGGTTTTTACTGTTACCTTATATTTTTTCAAGCTCTAATACATTTTCAATTGTCAGCCAGTTATGACATTCACTTAATGTGAGAACAATCAGTATTCCCCAGAGAAAATGATGGTGAGAGACAGACTTAGCAGCAGGGCAGGGTGTGTGTGTGTGACTGATTCAATTGCTTTTTCAGTCTGCTTTGCAACTATATAAGAGTCATATCACATAATCCTTTCGATGAAATAAAGATGTACGGATATTTTGGTTTAGTAGTTACTGGCATGATAAAACATTCCTTCTATTGTGGGTGGTTACAACATTCATCAGTTATCAGCAATATAACTGGCAGTGTTCAAGTACAAGCAGCAAAAGTGGCATGGCAGGCTCACTGATGGCAGCAGTGAGGTAAGCAGCCCTGTAAAATAAAGTGAGTTTGAGTCTAATGTCATAACCTTCCAATTTTCCTTTTAAGTATACTCAGAGGCTGAATTTAGTTAACTGACATCTTCAGTATCTTATTCTGATGTTAAACAACTGAAAAGGATTTTTCCATTGTGATTCCAAACCCTGTTTAGTTTATATTATCTGAAACCAATATAATATAAGAAAATTATGAAATTATAATATATATATAATATATATATATATATATATAAGCACCCTAACCTTAATGAAGAAATTATGTCAGAACTTTTACTTCTGCTAACAGTAATCTATGATAGCACTACATTGCATTTTGATGTTACCATGAAAAACTGATGCAGATTTTGTAGCCATTATGTAGTATCATCAGATGAATGCTAGTGTATGAATCTTATTTGACTTGTCTCCTACTTTTGTAGATGTTATATTGAGATTACCAATTCATTTGTAGTAGCATTTCACTAAGAATAATTGACTGGATATCATTTACTACAAAATAGAAAAATCAATACAGATAGACTCTCAAGTTGACTAGAAATAAAGCCTATACAGGGACAGGTAAAAGCTCATTGTCACAGATTGTGTTCATTTGTCTCACACTCCCAAAGAGCTTAAGTTTCAGAGAATGCAAAGATCGGGAAGTTGAGAAATCCCATAGAATTATAAAGGCAAATGTCTATTAGTTGTGTTTATAGAGGAGGGAGTTTGAAAGCCTACTCATCTATGAATGCCTAAGAGTAATATCATGTACCCAGGACACACATCATTGCTTCAAGAACTAGTTTGAGACACAATACTTTCTACTTTCGAGGTTCTGGGCATTGGTGAGATGTTTTATTAACCATAGTGTTTCTTTTTTATCACTGTGGTTTTCTTTCTGAAATTCAAGGAAGAACTCAGACTATATTCTACTTGTACTTTTTCCCCCAAGGAGCTGATCTGTAAATTGCTTGTCAAGACCCCTTTTTGTCAATAATGTTTTCTTATCCACGGAATAGTAATACAGTCAGATAAAAATGAAAGCATGCTGGCATATGAACTAAGGTCACTTAGCTTGTACAATGATTTTGAGAAGAAAATACCAAAATAAACTGCCATAAAAAATCTCTTTCTAAAACTCTAGGAATTTCAAGAAGCAATTTGAAATTAAATAGTGAAAAACTAAAATAGTAGAACTGACGAAATTACACATTTAATGGGCAATAAAAGCACCTTTATGAGGAATTCAAGTATAGCAAAAAAGAATCTGTATCAATTCAACAAGATGATAGTAGTAATGTCCAGGAATAAGATACTACTTGAGTCTTCTTTCTATATGCAAAACCAATTTCAGTGCTTTTTAATCAGCCTGCAAACAATAAGACCCATGTCTGCCTGCCCGCAAGCATATTCCAACCAAGCCATCCTCTAAGAATTTTTATATTCTGTGAATGAATTATGAATAAAATTTCCAAATGTCATCAAGCAGATTATCATTATGTATCAACATCCTCGAGCTACTTTTTGGCAATAAATGTCAGAAGATTTTTTTATGGGTTTTAAAACTTATTTGCAATTTGTAATGAGTTTTTGAAAGAACCATTATTTTATGAGTGAGAACAACTGTCAAATAAATGTATTTGTAATGTCAGGATTTTCATTACCACATGTCTGCAGGGTAAAGTTTAGGTGCTACACTACTTCTTGGTTTATGGCCCTCTGATAGATTTAAATTATGGGGTAGAGCCCTTGCAACATTCATTAGCCTTTCTCTACCTTTTTAAATTAATAATTTAACTTACATTTCTTATTATCTCATTGTCAATCATCTACTCCATTAAGGAATCATTACACCATTGGCGTTTATAGCTTTACAGGCAAGGGAAATAGAAGCATTAACCAATAGCTTTGCGCTACTCAACAATAGCTGTGCATTTCAAGCTGACCCAGGAGCAATGTAGATTTTATGTCATTAGAAATCTTTATAACTCTTTTTAATTTAAAGCAGGAGAAAAGATTTTAATTCATCCTCAGAACAATCCATATCCTGTGGATTTTTCCTATTAGGCAATAAAGCTATAATATTAAGATTGAATATATAAATAATTCTTATAATTCAAAGGAAAGAAATAGAGCTACCTCAGAACATTTCATTATGAATGGACTTTTTCATAGTATTAAAATATATTAATGATAATAAAAGTCTTAGAAACTTATTCTTTAAATTATCTACTCTATTTTGTATAAATCAGAGTAGTTCAATATTTTTGCTAAGTGACATACAATATTCCATTGGGAAAATCATAAATATAAGACCAGGATTCCCCCTGACAAACTATTATTGAAATTTCTAAACTGACACTATCAACCTGCATAGATTTTAAAGTTTTTATTTCTATTGTATAAAACAGAGATTTTAAAAACAATTAATGGAACATTGTTGTCTCCTTAAGATGTTTGTGAATTCACTTCTATATTAGATTTTTGTGGACTTAAAACTGAACGGCTATATATAGTTATCAAAAGTGTTTTATTCCCAAAATATATTACAAAAATAGAAAAATTATTAATTCCATGAATTTATAGTATTTATGGTATAATTTCCATATCTCCATTAACTCCCAAAGCATTTGTTCCCTCACTGGTTTGGGTACAACAATTTATTAATACTATTAATTGTGACAAACTCAAAAGTGATTTATTTGCAAACATCCAAAATTAGAAGGGTATCCAAAAATATAAAAGATTAAGACGTGTAGCTGAGCAACTAACTAATGAGGCAATGAAGAAATGTACAAAGTGAGGCAGAATCTTTGCCAATTATATGCATGGTACATGATTAATACATAAAGAATTAAAAAAATCACAATCAAGGAGACAATCTATACAATTACAATATGGCCTAAGGATTTAAACAGAAAATTCATAATAAAGGAATTAAAATTGTCTAAGGAATTCCTCAAAAATTGTTCATCACACTTAGGAATTGGAAAAATGCAAATTAAAACAACTTTAAGATTCCATCTATTCTAGTTATAAAGGCTAAGGTCAACAAAACAACTGTCAAAAAGTACTGATGACATTCTGGGGAAAACTTTGGTGGGAATTCAAATTGGTACGGATTCTCAAGAAATCAGCATGAAGAATCCTCAGAAATCTAAAAATAAAGCTACTTTATCACCCAGGTATATCAATTATTGGCAAATGCCCAAACAACTGGACATTTACCACACAGATAGTTGCTCAGCAATATTCATTGCCACCTTAGTCAAAATAGTGAGGAAATGTACATAACTTAAATTCCCTTCAGTTGTTGAATGAATACTGAAAACATGATAGATAATATTCTATGGAATATTGTCCAACTCTAACTAAATATGGAAATCATGAGGTTGGCAGGTAAATAGATTGGAACTAGAAAAGATCATATCCAGTTAGATAACCCAGACACAGTAATACAAACATTGTATTTCTCTCTTCTGTGTTGATCATAGCTCCAAAACCACAAATGTGAGAATACAGCATGCAGAACAAGAGAAAGAAGGAATGTATAAAGAGACCATAGATGCTGGGGCAGTTTGGGGAGGAGAATAGAAAGTACTGGTGACATGATATGTGAAACAAAATAAATGGGAGGGGGTTCAAATTAGTGAATAAGTCAAGAAGTCAATGTAGAAGGAGGAATGAGGAACAAATAACACCAAAGTGATTTCATAAAGCCTCAAGGCTTTTTTACAATAGTGTGTGTGTGTGTGTGTGTGTGTGTGTGTGTGTGTGTGTGTGTGTTTTCTCATTCAAGAGATTTACTTGGAGAGCAGAATCCAGAAGGTGGCTGACTATACCAGGTGAAAAAGGGCAGCTGCCAACTGGCCAGGCACAGGGCTTATATAGAGCTTCCTTTTTATTAATTAATTTGAATTAAAGAAAATCTTAATTTATATACTAATCCAATTTCCCTCTCCCTCTGGTCCTCCCATTCCCCCCATCATCTCCCCATCACACCACCATCCACTCCTAAGAGAGGGTGAGGCCTCCCATGAGTGAATCATCAAAGTTTAAGTCTGTCACATCATTTGGGACTGGACCAAAGCCCTCCCCTAGCACCTAGGCTGAGAAAGTATCCCTCCATATGGAATCGGCTCCAAAATGCCAGTTTCTGCATTAGTGATAAATATTGGTCGCACTGTCAGCTGCCCTTAGATTGCCCATGCCCCCTCATCCCCCACAAGTGACACCTATATTCAGGGAGCCTATTTCTATCTTATGCAGGTTCCCCAGCTGTCAGTATGGGGTTTGTGATCTCCCAATTTCTCAGGACAGCAGTTTCTTTGGGTTTGCCCAAGATGGTCTTGACCCCTTTCTTCATCATTCATCCCTTTCCACAACTGGACTCCAGGAGTTAGAAAGACATACATGGATACCACCCAAGGAGGGGAACAAGACAAGATCCCCTGTGGGGAAGAGGGAGGCGGCTAGGAGAGAGAGGAGAGGAGAAGGGGGAAAACATGAGAGATCAAGAAGTTTGAATTGGGGGAAGGACAGAGAAGGAGAACAAGGAAAGAGATACCTCCATAGAGGGAGCCATTATGATGTTAAGGAGAAACTGGCACTAGGAAAAATTCCAGGAATCCATAACGTTGACCCCAACTAATAGTCTAAGCAATAATGGAGAGGCTGCCTTAAATGTCACCATAGCTGACGGAAGCAGAAGCAGATATTCACAACTAAGTATGTGTGTCTTAAAGGAAGTTAAGCTTCTTGTGCTAAAAATTCTCTCCACAAGAACTATAGACTAAAACAAAGCTCTAGTACTATGTATGAGAAAACTGCTTTTGAGTGGTTGACAGGGGCAGTCCAAGGTAAGGGTGGTTAGCTTTGACTCCACATACTCACAAAAACAAAAACAATAACAGATTCAGCATTTGATGTGTATATATGTATTATGCATATTAATTGTTCATATATATGTATAATATATATATATATATATATATATATATATATATATATAATAAAAGGGGCTATCAACTTGAGTTGTGTAGGCACGGGAAAAGTTTGAGGGAGGGAAGTTGGGAGGGGATGGAGGCAAGAAAAAGAAAAAGACAAGTGATTCAATTCTACTTCAAATAAAAGATACTGAAATAAAATTAGCTATTACCATCTTAAAATTTAATTGTAAATTTAATCATCTGGAAGAATACATACCAAAAAAAATCATAGCACTTCTACATTAAGTGGTATAATAATGAGTTTTCAAGTTTATTCTAATATCTAAGTTACCTTATGACACCAAATTAAAGACTAATAGTCCCACATTTTCTTCCAGAATACTTAATTATGCTATTTAGTATAAATGTGATGGTGTTATTTAATTTTATAGAACACTTGGGCTTAAAAAATGGTAAAAAATGGTATGCTGAAACATTTAAACATTTACAGCTTTTCCAAATCAAGACTTATGATGAAGGCTTTACCTGAATGTTAATGTAACTGATGCTGGATTTTAGACTAGGAATAATAAATGTTAAGAGAAAAATATGAAAGATGATTTGTATACTGCTGACTGTTGAAAGAGATTTATGGCAAACCAATTTTGCTACTCAATTTTGAGAAAATGATAAAGAAAATTTATTTAAAATTATTCTGTGCATGTATATAAATACTCCACATGTCAAGCTAAGATATTCTGAGAAACTACAGTAGAACTATTAAATAAGGAGGGAAATAAAAGAGTTGCATAGAGGTTATTTGAAACATTATAAAGATAACTAAAATTATTAAATACTCAAGAATATCTCATAAATGAATCAATATCTTAGAAGATCTATTTTTCACAAATTATAAATAATGTTTCTTGAATTGAAATATGTCTATACATTAATTTCATCCTTTTTTGCCATCTTTGATTTCCCTTGCATTGATATGGCTATTTGTGGTGTTACCTCAAACATGAGGTAGAATGGGTAAGGCTTTGCTAGAAGACTGTCAGTCTTCTCCCTAATTAAGTATAGGAGCCAGATTCAGACCTTCTTCACCTGAGGGTTTTGTGAAATTCTTTTGCAGAGTCTGTGATTCCCAATTCTGAGGAAGATGGATAGCAGATTCAGCAACCAGGCAGTATTCATTATCTACTTTTCAGAATGGAGTACCTTGAGGACTCTGCAAATTTTGGAGACAGAGAGAGCAAATCAGCTGTCTAAGATACATGTTCAAAATTTTACAAACTCAAAATATAGGAGCATAGTTTTGATTAAAACATTGCCTCCTTCTAAAAGCATACAATTCGGAAAATATGGCATAAGGGACATTTTGTATTTTTGTATGTATAAAAATATCTTTAAAAACAGTGCCTAAATTTGTATCATGGCACTAAAACACATCAGTTATTTTAAGTAATCTTTCCCCCCAATATAGGTTAAGATAGCAAGAAGTAATGGTAGGCTAATGGTAATTTTTCTGAAAAAAAATAAATTTTCAACACCATTTACCACTTCAGATGCAAAATCCCATATAAGGCGACCAGAATTCCATATGTTGAAGATATTCAATAAAATTGACTTTTTAAATTCAATAGCTTCGACTTTTGACATAATAGTGTCATTTTGCATATTATGATATAGAAAGAAAAAGCCGATTGCTTTTCTATTAGAGCAAGGACATAATAGGGGGAGGGGGAGAATGAAAGACAAAAAGGCTTTCCTGCTTTGGTGACTATTGTAGCAGGGGAGGAGGGATTCGATGGTACTGAATTATACACATATACAGATTTCCCTCCTGTGGACAAAAAATCCCAATATACTTACTGTCAAACAAATACACAAAACACAGACACATAAAACATATCTATTTGAAGTGATATAAATGTTGCAAATGAAATACTCTCAATTAATAAAATATTATAGAAGTTATTGCTGATAAACAAATCTTATCTAAAGGGAAAAAATTTTATCTTTCCTGGGAAATTATTTTAAAGGGTTAACTTTCAAATATGTGTATGTGAGTATGTGTCGGTGGATGGGTGGCTGTATCATAGACATACATTTAATAATGAAAGCCAGTGGAAATAAGTAGAAACTCTAGTGGAGTAAGACAATGGTACTAAAGGATAACTCAAAGGTATAAAGAAATGGCAACATTCTTCATGAATCTGAACAAAATAATGAAAATATATCAGTGTATATGCTTCTTCTCTTTTTTTTCTTTTGGTTTCCTTAAACATAGAAACTTTCACAAATTAGAAATTAGAGCAATATTCTATCAGGTCTATTTAACACATAGATGTGACATGTAAAAAAATCACATAAAATTAATTAATTAATAAAAATCACAACAACGTTTACTTTATGTGACCTGCATAAATGACTCACTACACTCTTGATCCAGAAAACACTGGAAATTTGCAGAACTAAAGACTTTTAAACATTCATGTTTACATTAAGGACACCCATGAAGCCATAAACAGTATGTATATCCAAAAAATTCCAGCAAGTATCTGAAAGGTGTCAGGTATGCCAGGTGGTGGTATAATGGTGGAATTGTTAAATGTGCCTAGGCCATATGATGTGGCTGAATATTGACAGAGTTATATAACAGATAGAGTGTTGAATTTTTGCTGTTCATGATTTGAAACCCAGAAAGAACTGTTGAATTCAAGTGTTTATATATCTTTCGCAGCCTCCAGATAAACAAAGCACCCAGGATTCACTGCACACTTATGGAGATCCTGTTTGGATTAGCCCATACATGAGCTCCCCCACATCCCTGGATGAACCTGACTGGAAACAAAATTCCAAAACTGAAAGTAGAGGTAGCACAGAGAAGAAATACGTTAAAAACAAAACTGGAGAAAGGAAAAAACTTCTGATATGGCAATAAATAAAGCATGAAATAAAATATGGGTAAAGTTAAGTTTTTACCAAAGCATGCATGCATATATATAGGAAGCTACTATTTGAGTTGTACTCTACTGAAATTGAGAAAATTTATATATACACTGTGAAATATATATATATATATATATATATATATATATATATATATATATATTATCTTAGAAGCAACCACTCTAAGAAAGCTAATGAGAAAGAAAATACCACAGTTAAAACAATTATAAGAGATGTAGTAATTATCATGCTTTCTTGTCATCCAGGAGTCCCAGTTACTACAGACTACAACATAACCCAAATAAGATGTCCTCTGTATATGTTGATTTCTCTTAGCTATTTGTTGCAACAACAGAAAAACAGGTGTAACACAATTGACATTAGATGTTGATTCTAAATTTAACAGAGCAGCAAGTAGTCATTTATGGCTGTATGATCTCAGCTGTTTTGGATGTAGGATCAGTTGGGCCATGGCTTCTGGGGGTCTTGCTTGAACAAACCATATTAGTCTGGAAGAAATCCACAGTTTTTCCTTTTCTGTGAACACACAAGCAAGAAATCTTTTCCTAAGTATCCTGTCCTTAGACTTAAATTTTGAAGTCAAAGCATTTTTAAAATGTATAAGTTGGATTAATTTAGCAGCACTTATAATCAAGTGTATTTTAGCAGCTGTAACTCTTTCCTTGACAATCAAACAATTTAAAGGCAACAATATAGCATATAGTATCCAGACTCTCTGTGTATTTTCCATAATTATGTGGCTTTTTATTACTCTATTTCTTTTACTTTTATTTTTTCCTTTTATGAGACAGGGTTTCTCTGTGTAACTTTGGCTGCCCTTGAATTCATTCCGTACATAAGGCTGGCCTTGAAGTTACAGAGATCTGCTTGCCTCTGCCTCTGGAGTGCTGGGATTAAAGGCGTTTGCCACCACACCCAACTACTCCATTTCTTCCTGTTTCTTTTTCTCTCACAAGCCTAAACATGTTTTTAAACACAGTGTAAGCCTTTGACGTTTTTCTTTATTGGATTTTGTTGGGAGCCGAATCTCAGGGCTTGGCATGAGATCCTAGGCCATGCTTGGCAGGCCACATAGTCAACCTTTACATAGCAGTTCCTTAGAACCTCAGCTCAAGAAAACAACCCAGTCTTCCACCCACAGGCTCAGTCACTTAGGCAACCCGTTCCTGGACCTCTTACTCATAAACTCTTTATCCTGCCAAACATCCTCTTTGTGGCTTCCTAATATCCTGCCTACACTAACACCTGGCTCACAAAAAACCCATCCTACCCCTCCCCATATCCTGCTCTGCCAACTATATAAGCTAGCCTGAGAAAAAAGTAAAGTTTTGCCACTTGATCAGAATCCTGTCTTGTGGTCGTTCTTTCTGCGTCTCTTGTCCCCATTCCCTATCCCTGACTCTCTTGCCCCAGGTTGATGTCCTGCAGGTCAGGACAGGATTTTATTGTAAATCTTTACCTTTTTCTGCCCATGCATTCTTTTAACTGTTAAGCAACAACCTTAAAATTAAAGCAGTGGCTTTCTTACCTGCTGTCTTTCCCACATGGCGGAGGTACATTTGCCATCAGCTCTGAGAGCTGTGTTCTCTGCCTTGATCTATGCTGCAATCAAGCAACAGGCTGCTGGCTTAGAGATGTGGTCACTGCCACTGCCAGATGTGTGGGGCATGAACCCACATTAAGAGTCCCATGCTCTACAGGCTTGGGGCTCTTAAAGACCCCTGTGCTTTTTCTGCTTCAGCTAAGTCAGGAATGTCTCTTAAAGGAACCGCTCAAGTCTCTGCTTGTCTCTAGCAAAACAGAGACCACCCAAGAAAATGCTGCTACCAAGTCCTGATTGTCTCTGTTCTTTTGCTGCTAAAATCCCATTTTAAGTTTTTGTGAAGTTTACTTGGAAGTTCATAGCATTACCACCAGATGTCCGGGTTCTGCCGCCACTTGACTAGTTGCAGGAAGGCAGCTCATGGCAGTGAGAGCACAGAATCATAAACCCTAGAACTCTCCAGGGATGCAGGCCATCTCAGGAGCACCAAGTCCTTCACCAAGAGCACAGGATGGTGCAAGCATGCGGAAGCTGCTCCGTTGCTTGACAGGGCAGGCTGTGACCTCAGGTTACCGGCTTCTTCTGGGAAACTCAGGGCATGGGGTTATCCTGCTCACTGACACCATTCTGTAATGATAAGTCTTTACACCAAAGCCACACGAGCCCTGCCACCACATGGGTGCTTTCCGCCAGGCTGCCTGAGTTCCACCCACCACCACAATAAGGACCCAAGTAACAAACAGAGACGTATATTTGGTGCAAATGCTGCTTGGCAAGTGACTACGATTTCTCATCTGCTAGCTCAGTCTTAATTATCAACCATAATCATAAGACGTATCTTATGGAAGAAGCAGGCCTTTTGTCCTGTCTTTCCTGGCAGTTACATGGCGACTCCATAGAGTGGAGGAGGAAGAGTAAGAGAAAGAGAGGAAGCACCTTGCTTATAGTCTGAGTCGGCCTGCTATATTACTTTCTGCTGGGATCTCTACTACATTTCTCAGAATCCTCCTTGACTCCTAGTCGTGCCTAACTTGCTTCTTCCTTGGCCAATGATACTTTATTCAACAACCGATAGCATAAACATACACAGAAAGACATTCCCCATCAATGTGTCTCCTATTTCGCAAAAGTCCAGCATAGTATATATTTTTCATTACTTTCCTCTAATATTGAAAATTGTGTTTATGACTCATACTTCGTTTAAGACCATACATCCTTTTATTCTCTTCATCAACCCCATGAATAGTGCAATGTATCTAGAATTCTGATGCTATTAAAGTATCAGTTTATTTTAATTATTTCTTTATTTTTGGTATTATGAATGTATACTTTCACTGTTCCCTTTCCTCCATTTAAATTTTCCCTTATAAGCCCCTTTAAAAATTGTGTCCTCTGTTTTCACTGTTTTGGTTGTTGTTGGTAGTGGTGTTGCTGGTGGTGGTGGTATGTTTGTGTGTGAGTTTGGGCATGCATGTGTATATGCATGCCTCTGTGTGTGTGTGTGTGTGTGTGTGTGTGTGTGTGTGTGTGTGTGTGTATTCCTAAATAAGTAAATACAATTTACTGTGTATTTATAATGTTACTTGTATGTATGTTCTCTGGGCTACTAGACATTGGATAAAAAAAAAAATGTGTGTTCTTCCCTGTGGGTGACTATTTCTCCCAAACTCTTGCTCCTGCATTCCTTAATTTCCCATAGTTCTTTTTGTAAGTTTGAAGCCTAATTGTCTTTTCCCTGTTCACTTAGACATATATATTGTTGTTCTTGTTCACATCACTTTAGGGCATTCATGATAGTGGGAGTTTATGGGTAGGGCCTTTGACATTACTTGGAGACATTCTCACAGCAAATTGCCTTCTCCTTTTACAATCATCCTAGACCCTCTTCTGTAAAGATCCATTTTTTAGATGTGTCCATTCTGACTGGCATCCAAGCTCTGTATTTTGTTTGGTTGTGGGTTTTCAGTAGGCATTGTCTGTTGCAAAAAAAATGTTTCTTTTATCAGGAGTAAAGACTATACCCATACGTGGGCATAAGGATTACCATTTAGAGTGTAGCTAGGAATTACGCTGGTTTAGTAAACTGGTATCATTGTCAGCCATGATGAGAAAATTTACACACACACACACACACACACACACACACACACACACACACACTATATTTATATTTCTCTATATATAGATATATAGATATTTGTGCCTGTATTTATACAGAGATTTATGTAGATTATACTTCTGTTTTTAAGTACATTCTGAATACTATGATTCTTCATGCTTTTTTCAGACATCCTTACTACTATTCTGTATTTATTAGCTTTAAGAGATTCCAGGTATGGCTCAAACTGGCTTTAAAGGTGAAATCACCCATTGTTTCATAATACAGAAAATTCTGAGTTCAAAAATAAAGCAAGTCCACAAACTAGACTAAATTAAATTTTAAGTATCAGTTCTGTGAAGCCAAGCTCATTCTAATTATAACTCTGCGATTTAGTTGTTAGCTATACCTTAAGACAGCTAACAGGTAATTTTTATTCAATACTTTTTGTGAACCAGTGAAAAAATAAGACATGTTTCTTATTAGACAGCGACATGTACTTAATCTACACTTAGTCTATGATATGAGGATCAGGAATTCATGGTCATCCTTAACAGTGTGTGTGTGTGTGTGTGTGTGTGTGTGTAGGGGGGAGAGAACCAACTAACCTAATTTGATCTAATGATACTATTAGATTTCCTTGAGATATTTGAATAAATGTGACATGGGAAAAATAGTAGTTAAATAAAATTGTAATGAATCCTAAGATAACAACTAACATAGTGATAACAGCAATTTTTTGTTGTTTTTTCGAGACAGGGTTTCTCTGTGTAGCTTTGAAGCCTGTCCTGACACTTGCTCTGGAGACTAGGCTGGCCCTGAACTCAAAGAGATCTGCCTCTGGAGTGCTGGAATTAAAGGCGTGCACCACCAATGCCCATCGATGACAACACTTTTATCAAGCAAAAAAGTAAAGATTCCCAGTCTACACTTGTATATGATTGCAGTGGTTAAATGATAATGACCCCCATAGGCTCAAATGATTAAATGCTTGATACCATTTGGTGGACAATTTAGGAAGGATTAAGATGTGTGATCTTTTTAAGAAGGTGTGTCACTGACGATGGATTTTGAGGTTTCAGAGCCCATACCAGGCCCAGTCTTGCACTCTCTCTCTCTGCCCCCTGACATCTGATCAAGATGCAGATATTAGCTACTGCTCTAGCTCCATTCCTGCTAATTATCATGTTCGGTGCCATTATAGTCATGGACTAACCCTCTTAAAATTTCCTTGATGGTGGTATTTCTTTATAGTAATAGAACAGTACCTAATACAATGAAAAAATTGAGAATGATTAAGAAGAAACACACATTTATTAGCTAACTTGAGAAGTTAAGGAATCAAAGCTAAACTTAGAAATCAAATATGTTACTATAAAGTTTCAAAATCATGATTTGCAATTGAAAATTTTAATTACCAAAGATGGAGCTATGGTTCCAAGTAGTTTTCCACTTATTCTGTAGTATATATACTCACACAATCTAGGTTGAGAAAATGTAAATATTCTCATAATAAGCAAGATCAGAAGTTACAAATTAATTTTCAAAGTTAGGAGCTGAGAAATGGAAAAGATCACAACTGTTAGTGTTTTCTCATTGGCTGCATTAATTTTTATATTTCTGGTGGTCCAGGATTCTTTTGTTATTTAAATTTTTTATCTTGACTAATGTGTTTTTAACAATCTTTGTTTCATTAAATTTTTGTTATGCCATGAAACCATAAACTGCTCTTATTCTCTGAGTTTTCAGTTCAAATATTATAATAGTTAATGTTACATATCACTTGAGTGAGTTAAAATATACCTAGAACATTGATTAAACCCCATTTGTGTGTAGGTGTCTTGAGACAGGGTTTTGTCTGTGTCTTCGGAGCCTGTCCTGGAACTAGATCTTGTAGACCAGGCTAGCCCCAAACTCACAGAGATCTGCCTGCCTTTGCCTCCCGAGTGCTGTGATTAAAGGCATGCACCTCAATGCCCAGCTCCTTATAAATTTTTAATAAAAATTCTGTTTGAAAATTTAATTTCTCTGTTTAAGCTCTTATAACCTACTTCGTTACTTAGTTTTTTTCATTAATTTTCTTTTAATTCTTCCTAAAAGAATACAGATTTGAATGACAAACATTCATCCCATAAATACATCAACAGCAAAACCTTCCCAACAGAGTCCTTCCTCTACTCAAGTCAAGGAATGTTGTACCCTTGAGCAGGAAAACATGTTTCATTAATCCTATCAACTTCAGATGTTTCTGCTTCTTGCCACATGGTGGCTATGCCTGCTCACAGGCCCTGAATATAGACCCAAATGGTGACTTAGTTTTTAATTTGACCTTATTTGATGTATTCTTCCTATATCTAAATTGTCATTTTTGTAGGTAAAATGTTTCTGGTGATATCAGTACTACTGTTCTGATGAGCTCTGGCTTATGCATATAATAAAATCTTACTAGGGCATGGATACATATTAATATCATTTGAGTAACACAAGGTTTTCAATGAAGTACCTTATGATTCATTTTATTTAATCTTCAATTGTCTGACTCAGTTTTCATTACTCATCTTTCTCTACCTAAATTTTTTTAAAAATGCTTAATGCGCTATAGGTATTCTTTTAAAAAGATTAACCATTATCTCTTTAAAATAACCCTCTGTAATTAGCCATAAATCTTCAGTAATATTTGATGGTCATCTATGTATTTTTTATGAAATTGCACTCATGTCTAGTAGATTTATAAATTGTAGTCAATGCAAATTACTAAATATATATTAAGTCGCTAATATATATGTGTAATTTATTCTGGCCTGGTTGCCAATCTTAGTAGTCCAGAAGACGTATTTGATTCTGGATCATGAATGCAAATGGGTACACTGGAGGAAGTAAAAACATAAAACCAATGAAAACAGACACCTTTTTATTTATGTGTACAGGGATTGGAAGGGAACAGTAACAAACAGTGAGAACAACTAAGTCTTATAGATGTCTCAATCCTGAGATGGAAATTGAAAATTCAAGAAATGAAGATATCCTATCTCTATTGTTGGAGACAGGTTGACTCGGTATTTTGTCAGAATTTTCTCTCTCTTTCTCTTTCTAGACTGACGAAACACAAGTACAACTGAGCACTTACCGGAGAGTAGTGGACAAATTTCCTATATCCTTTGTTTTATTTCTTAATTACCAGAAAGTATCCTGTTTATTCAGATTAGTTTGGCAAGTTGACATCTCATGTCTCCCCTCCTTTCAACAACAGCTGCAATAATAAGAGTTCTCTAAAAATTCTCTGGTGATCAGAATACTATGAAGTGTGAAACAAATGATTAATTATTTCTTCACATGCTAAAATGAGTAGTGATAATAAAGACATTTCTGTAATAAGAGAAGTTTTATTATGTTACCTTCCTCTGGAAGGAGAATCACCTAGAGTGAAATTTCAATGAACAATACATTTTATCTGCTTTACCACATCTTGAAACCCCACTTACCAAAGACCTAAAACCAGTTGCATCTAAATGTACGGAGACCAAGTGATATTCTTCTTTCTTTCATGTTTTACATTCCTAATTAAAACAAAATCATTTAGACTTATGGATGCCCTGATAGCCTCCTTAGTTCCTTAAGAAAATGCATTATGCTGTGAAAAAATGTCATTTACTGCCAATATGGCTTATTTATTTAAAACTGGAGAGTTACATAGCTGTATTTCATGTCCTCTCTTCTTTTGATATAATTGTGGACCAAGACTGAAGATTGCAACTTATTCACATCTGATATATAAATTATTCTCACTCCCCTTATCATACAGTACATTTCTTACCTAGGAATAGTAGAATAAAAATCTTTTTATAAACTTATTCTTCTAGAAATGTTATTTAGCAACATGCATGTGCAAATTATCTTACATATAAGAGGATGCAAAATGAAAAATCATTAAATGTCAGTAATTTGTTTTAACTATAATGAAAATATGAGGATGGGGAGGGAAACTCATTGACTTTCGTATTATTAATTTTTGACATTCCCAGTAGTAACAGTGACAGTTATGGGACTGCTTTATTAGGTCGATCATTGAGTATAGAAACAAAAAAACTCTCCAGTGGAAAAGATATTTTCTTTCTGTTACCTTTCAACTTTTATGTCTCTCTTGTCATGCATGCAAATCACAATAAGTGTACTATATTCAACCTCATATATGAAATCATTGAATTTAACATGTCACTTTTTTCCCTCACTTTGAAACTGTATTTGGTTTCCTTAGTTTTGATTCTTTCCAATATAATGTGGTGTGGTGTTTAGCCTGGGTAGTAAATTTTACTGTATTAGAGATCAAGTAAGAGACATTCCTCTGGCTGGGTGTGTACAAGTGTTTATTATAAAGATTAATTGATTGAGGAAAGGCCCTTCCCCAAAGTGGACATCATCTTCCAGTGTCAGCCGAGATATAAATATGAATTAGGAGAAAACTGTTGTTTTCAAATGCCTCCTTACGCCTTGTTAGTAAGTGTATCTGTACTATTCTTGTAAATTGGAACTGCTGGGACATCCAACATTACAGACTGAGAAGCCACTCAGTTCTTAGACTATAGTATGCAGATACCCACTCTTGGAAATCGTATCCCATATAATGCAAGGCAATTGTATGAATCGTTTTATTCTATTCCTACAAATAACATTCCTTTTGAAAGAACAAATACAAATGGATTTAAGAAAAATATTATTTTACAAGATGAAACAATGACTTTGGGAAATTATGTTATACATACAGTTTGTTTGAAGCTATTAGTTGGACAAACATATTTGTGACATTTATATAACATTAGAAACATTACATTAATACATTATACGTTCCTAAATTCAAATACAGTTAGGATATGCTGTTTTTTTAGTTCAGTTGACCATACACTTTCTCCATAGAAGACATTTATGCATGTTTTTGCAATTATAGCATGCATTTTTTTGCTTCTGTTTGAATGAGTCCTTTAATTGAAAATCAGTTTTGTTTTTCTTATGTTTCCTCTGTGTGCTCCCATATATGTACTGTAATTGATGGGGTAATAATTCTGTTTGTATTTGATTGGTCTTCCTAAAAGAAATTTATGAGATATTAGAAATCTAAATTACTGTAGGATTGGATTGTGAGTGCTTAAGTGTGTTAATATGAAGGTTCTTACCAAAAGTATCTATAAAAGTCAGATGTTTTCCTACAAATTTTGTTTATAGAAATAATCTCAGAATTAGGAATAGGTGTTTCAGATGTTTTACTGAGACAAACTGACAGACAGAAAAGAGAGAGAGTGAGAGAGAGAAAGAGAGAGAGAGAGGAGAGAGGGAGGGAGGGAAAGAAGAATGAAGACAGAGAAACAAGAAGAAGAAATGATATTAAAAGATAGTGTGATGGTGAGATTAGCCTAGTTGATATAGTGCTTGTTGTGAAAGCATGAAGCCCTGAGTGCAAACCTCAGAACCAATGTAAAAAATATATATGGCGGTGCACACTTATAAAAAGCAAACATGTTTAACTGACAATCCCAGGTTAATAAGAGTATCTGTCTTAAAATCATGGTGAAAAACTGAGGAAAGCAACTTACATGCACCCATGTGGCTAACACACACACACACACACACACACACACACACACACACACACCAAAAAGCAAAGACAAAAATATTATTTCATGGAGTTTAGAATGAATCCATAAATGAGTACATGACTAGGAGAATTTAAGAATGAAGAAACTTGAAAGACACTGCAATGTAGAAATAGGAAGAATTTCTAGGAAAATAGAGATTGAAGTTATATATATTGAGAAATGCTGTGTTTTAATTAACAAATATATCAAGATAAATACACATTTAATTTTGTGTTACGTTTAAATCAACAAATGTATAATATATCTACATTCTGCACTTATCTCAATTGGAGTTGTGTCAGTAAGTTCCCATAGACATGGAAACATTACATGGTATTACCATTGCTCTTTGTTACCATCCAGAACTTATGAGTAAGTGTTGATTTTGAGGAATATACCTGCTGGAGAGATGGCAAAATCAGACCTAGAGGCTTCATCCATACTGGATAACTTTCATAGTCATGGAAGGTATTGTGCAGGATACTGGATGAGAAAGTAATCATCAATTGTGGCCAGATTTGAATCCTGTGAGCTACATAATGACTGGTCTGGTAAATCATGCCCACTTTTGCAATAGTGACATGAATATCATGAAATCACAAGCCCCTTCTTAATTGTAGTTAAGCCATTCTTAAAAACATGAAACCCACCCCCAAACACCAAACAACCCAATTAAAAAGTGGGGTACAGAACTAAATAGACAATTCTCAAAAGAAGAATCTAAAATGGCTGAAAGTCACATGAGAAAGTGTTCAACATCCTTAGTCACCAGGGAAATGCTAATCAAAACAACTCTGCAATACCATCTTACTCCTGTCAGAATGGCTAAAATCAAAAATACCAATGACAGTTTATGCTGGAGACGATGCAGAGAAAGAGGAACACTCCTACACTGCTGGTGGCAGTGCCAACTTGTACAGCCACTGTGGAAATCAGTATGGTGACTCCTCAAGAAAATGGGAATGAGTCTACCACAAAATGCAGCAATTCCACTCCTAGGCTTAAGAAGCACATTCATATAACAAGGACATATGTTCAATCATGTTCATAGCAGCATTATTTGTAATAGCCAGAAACTAGAAGCAGCCTCGATGCCCCTCAACCAAAGAATGGATAGAGAAATTGTGGTACATTTACACAATGGAGTGCTACTCAGCAGAAAAAAACAAGGGAATCTTTAAATTTGCAGGAAAATGGATGGAACTCGAAGAAACCATTCTGAGTGAGGTAACCCAATCACAAAAAGAAAAAACATGATATGTACTCACTCATATGTGGACCTGCTTTATGATACATAGTAGTGACCATGCTTTATCACAGCTGTTTTTAATGATGTTGCTCAGAATGGTTTCCTCCCAGATGATGACTGAGAAGCTAATTTAAAAAAAAATGGTGCCAAGTTCTGTTACAAGAGTAACAGAACTGTGCTGTTTTCTGGGATTTTGTTTTTTACTTTTTGTTGTTGTTGTTGTTGTTGTTTGTTTGTTTTGTGTTTTTGTTTTTTTGTTTTTTTGTTTTTTTTTAAATGGAGTGTGCTGGATGTTTCTACAAGTTTGTTCAAATGACTACAGAACCTGGAAAAGCTGTTGCTGCTATTGATGCATAACATATTGCCATTATTGATATATATATATATATATATATGCTAATTGAAACTCAAATATGTGATGAATCCAAGGTGTTTCAGTGAGTACTCACCTGTGCATGAAAATTTGATTTCATCTTTAGTAGGTAGTAAAGTTATATGCTTGCCAAAAGAAAAAATAAGTGACACACTGGAAGACAAATGTCACACAATTTCAATTTTATATGTAACCTAGAAATGATGAACTTATGGGAACAGAGAGCAGAATTGTGGCTATTAGGCTTCAATGTGGGTCTTTTAACAATGGGGAAATGATTGGTTAAAGGATATAAAACTGCAGTTGGAGAAGAGGCATTGACTCTGTGAAGTCTTGAGGTCTACTGAGAGTATGATAAATATGGTTGATAACAATATGCTATATTTTAAAAGTTGTGAGATAGTATACTTTAAGTGTTCTAAAAACAAAAATGATGAATATGTGTGATATAACATGTTAATTGGTTTAATTTAGCCATGCCATTTTGAACATACTGAATTATGTATCATAATTGTGCATGACTTTATTTATGAGCTAAATAAATGAATGAAAAAAATTAAATACCTCATCCCAACATAGAAAAAAAAAAACATGAAACCCATTCCCTGCACAAGTATTGGGTTAAGAACCTATGGCTAGACAATTCCTAGGTTCTAGGGGACAACTTATTACTGTTTTGTTGTTAATCAAAATAGAATTTAACTCCAAAATGACTCATAATTTCACACATAGAGAATTTATCTCTTAGTGTTCATTTGAAAAGGATTTATTTGCAGTACATGGACATTAGCATAGTGATCCAATATTGGCAAGGTCTGGGGAATGAGAGAATGTAGAATGTGTGTCCCTAAAGCTAACCTATATGAGAAACACCCACCTCCCAAGTCACAGAGATCATTCTGGAAGAAGAGTAGGAGAAAATTGAAGAACCAGAGGTGGTGGAAAACTATAAGAAAACAGTATCTTCTGGACACAACTTGCAAACTATACAAATGAAGTTACTTCAGTGTGACAAGATGTACAAGACCTGTTCCAGGCTTACAGACCAAATCTCAGAATGAAGAGGATATCTAGATATACAATATCACCCTTAGCTGTGGAGCTATCAGGAGTTTTCACCTTGTGGGACTGGGATGGATCCAATTTCCATGAACATAATTTTTAGTCATCTTTTTGCAGTGTTGTTTTCTGTTTATTTTAAATAGGTTTGCAAGGAAAATAAAAACGATATCACTTTTCTCTTTCCCTTTGTTTTCCCCAGTAAGTCTCTTTACCTTTATCTCTACCCCTTCTGTTCTCCACTCCTCACATGCACTGCAGCTAGGGCTTCTATTGCTTCCATCTCAAGGCATGAATATATATATATGCCATAGTTTCTTCAGAAATTGCTTGATATGGTACTTGATAGCTTTGACAACCATCTTTAACACACTGCATTTCATATTCAGTACTCAGGAGGATCTTTGTGATGGAATGGTTTTTAAGCTTCTTGTCTTTGGGCTGCATTCAGAATTGCATGATGATACATGGAAGGAAACTGGAAAACAAAGCATATTTTTTTTTCTTTTGGGTGTAGTTGCCTTTTAGCATGACTTTTTTGGTTTTCAAAGCCTTCACTTAGGATGGGGAAGGGAGGATTTTTCTTTTTTGTTTCTAGTTCCATGTTGGAAAAAATCTATACACATATTTTTAATGATGCTGAAGAGCAATTACAGTGATAAGATGTCAAAGTTCTTCATGAAGGAATTAGGAATCATCAAATATATGACAATAAATATGTTTGCTATAAGCAAAATAAATATATGATAATATCAGAAATCTTCCTAAATATAAGTATTAATTTGATAGAAACTTAATAATAAGTACATATGTAAATAAATTAAGATTATTATTATTAAAAACGTTCGGAGTATCAAGAAAAATATAATAGTTTTCTGTTTAAGATGCCTGTCTAATCCTTTATATGGGTATATCATATAAATATAAATAAATAAAAATAATGTGGTATAACTATACAATATGACATAATTTCTTAAACTCTTTACAATCAGGACTGATATTTACCTGAGATAAATTTATGTGACACAAGTTGTATATGTCTATAAAATTGGAAAGCAAGTAAACTATTTACTGAAAATAAGTAGTGAAGGAATTTATTTAAATACACTTCTTTAGTGTATATATAATTCAGCAAGGCTGCCCAATAAGAAACTGGATATGCTTGCTTATTTTACCTGAAGAATTAAGTTTTGGATGAATATTTCATACTGCAGGATGCAGAAGAACTTCAATGTTTTTCAGAATTTATTAACATTTTGATTCTACAAGGTTTAATTTTGAGAGTGCTATTTCACATAAATATATAGAAAAACTGGCAAAAGTTGATTTAGTGCCATTTCAGAAATTGCTGGAATTCTATAATAATCCTTAAGCAAAATATACTGAACTAATTCTGTGACCAACTCACACATTAATTCTTAAAAACAATCACTCTAACATAAAAGAATGAAAACATGTGTTTACTTGTCTCTTTCATACTGAGGAATAATATGAGATCTCAGTTGAAGTGATTCATGCAGTGCTCATTGGCATTGTGTTGCCTAAAATTGTAGACAGACAAAATCCACATGCTTCATGTTCCAAGTGAATATTAGAGTGAGCTTGTGTAATGCCACAGAAGTGAGCACTCTGTAGATACTTCGGATTCTTTATGCATTTGTTTTTTAATTAATTTATGGTGTTGCACATTTATAATCCTTCTCCTATTGCCAAATTTTTCACAATCCCAGCATTCATTGAATTCCCCACCATATGTGGGATACAACCCACAGTATATGAAACTAGGGACTAGAGATAGAATTTATGAAATCCTAATGTATAAATTAATGGTAAAAAATATCATTGGGAAGGAGAAAAGTAATCTGACAAGAAAACCAAAATAAAGATCCTGTCACTTATAATGATATTGTATCATGATGATGATGATGATTATGATGATGATGATGATGATGATGATGATGATGATAATAATAATAAATTCACAATCTTGATGAGGAAAAATTAATGCGGTTCTAAGAATATGACCACACATTTTTCCTTCCTGTCCTTTAGTCCACCTGAAAACTTCATTTCTGTTTAGGATTTTTTATATCACTTTCATTGTTTTCTCTATGATCATAGAATGTGTCTAGGAAAATTATAGCTTGTAAATTAAAAAACAACAATAAGATCACAGACTTCTGACAGATAATTGCACACAATATACATTCCCATTCCCAAAGAGGAGAGGGAGCATGGTGAGGAAAGGCTGGACCAAAGCAACACCAAAAGCAACAGGAAAAATTCCAATTTCTCTATGTCCAAGTCTGATTTCAAAGCATTCTTCAAATACACAACTCCTTTCTGCTTGTTGAGTGAAACCTAGTTCTCTCCCTTGGTCTTGTTTCACATCCTATATTCAGCTTTTTTGGGCTGTATGGCTCTGGCATCTTCAACATCTTGCAAGGTCTCCAAGGATATTCAGGCTTCCCCTTCATAACTTCACACAGCAGATTCTATGGGCCTCCATGCAGCAACACCACTGACACACACAAGAGCTCAGCAGAATTCCATTGTCACAAAAGGAAAGTCTTTCTTGTATGTCCCTTGACAAAGCAAGAGCCATGCTTTTGTAGCTGCCTAATTCTGTTTGCAGGAACTGAAACTTGGCATCCTCATTGAATTACCTTTATTGCAGATTTTCATTGTTATTATCTTCACTGCTTATGATTTTCTTTAATTCCTCTTTACAAGTTGAAACATTAGCTACTGGGTGGGTTCTTGCAGTAAGGTCACATCTCCCTTTATTCTATTTAGTATTGGTGCTAGGCTTTTCCTCCCCTTTTATCTGCTTGAACACTTCACTTAGCTCCATTATAACTCCTGATTCTCCTTTTCAGCTCAAAGTATATCTGGCACTTTTTCTTTACTCCATTTGTTTCTTTACACTGTAGATTTGACAAGTTGAAATAGTCAATATTAGACTGTCTTGCTATCTCATCAGCAAAATCCAATAAACCAAAATGTTTCAATTTAGACTTGGGCAGATTTTTAGGACATGGACAAAAAACAGTCACATTCTTTGCCAAATACTATTAGAATGGTTTCTAGGTAACTTACTAATGTTTTCCCTTGAGAAACTTCTTGAAGTTGGGCCACACAGTTTAAATTGTCCACAATACTATCTTCCACATTCCTATGAAGAGGTCCAACTGGTTTTCTATCCCAAAATTCCAAAATCCACATTTCTCCAACACACTGCCTGTCATAGCAATACCCAAACCTGGTAAAAACTTCTGTTTTACTCACTGTTCTATTGCTCTGAAAAGACACCAAAGCAACTACTATGAAAGAAAGCATTTCATTTGTCTTGTTTATGGTTCCTAAGGTTTAGTCCATTATAATTATGACAGGGCACATAGTGTCAAGCAGGCAGGTGCTAGACTAGTAATTAAGAGCTACTTCCTGATCTCTAGGCAGTGATTGAGAGACAGATAGACTTGGGGGGAGGGTAGGAACACTTGGCCAGGTATGTGCTTTGGAAACCTCAAAGCCAAACCCCATTGATTCATTCCCTCCAATAAGGCTACATCTCTCCACCCTTCTAATCATTTCTAAACTTTGATTCCCTGTTGAGTAAGCTTTCAAATAGATGAACATATGGTACCATTATTGTTCAAACCATCATACTAGGTGGCCCCAGTTTGTGTTCACTGGGCGAAAAACTAACCTGCATATGAACATATGGTCAGCAATGAACAGACTCTCTGACTTAAAAAAATAAGTAAAGGACTAAAATATCAATAGTAAAAGAATTTGTCCAAGATTTTTATATTTTCAAGAGGAACTGGAATACTATGTGGGCAAGATCTTTTCCCAACTTGGGTATAAGATTAAGGTCACACCTATTTACAAATGCCCCAAACCTGGTACCAACTTCTGCCTAAGTCTCTCTTCTATTGCTGTGAGGAGACACTGAAATCAAGGGAATTTTATGAAATACAGCATCAAATTGGGGCTTGCTGACAGTTTCAGACGGTTATTTGATTAACATCATACTGTGTCAGGGGAGGTATAACAGCAGCCAATCAGACATGGTGCTCTAAAAAATGTTGGACTGTGATCCATAGTGAAAATAAATGACTTTTAGTGGAAAGACCCAAGAACCTTAAGTGAACAGATTACTGTTTGTAGGAGAAATTGCTGGCCACCCTACCCAAGCCGCAGTCACCCTGCCCAGGTGGCCAGGCCAGCTCTCATGAGCATGGGCTCAGGCACTTTCTCCCTGAGCCAAGCCTGC
Organism: Cricetulus griseus; assembly: GCF_003668045.3. NCBI lineage: Eukaryota > Metazoa > Chordata > Mammalia > Rodentia > Cricetidae > Cricetulus > Cricetulus griseus. The sequence continues at coordinate 56,148,671 of NC_048604.1, forward strand.
TTTTATGCCCAGAGACTGCTGATGAAGACACACATGACCCAGAGACACCAATAAGGAAAGGACAGCACAGAAGATTCAGCTGCCTGAGCCAATGGGAACTTGGGAGGGAGCATAAATGTACTTCTAACTTCCTTAATAAATGTGTCTGCAGCATGCTCTGCAACTCACTGACTCCCAGTGTATGAGCATTGGTGCTGTTTCTTCTCACTCAGTCTCCCAAGGGGTGTCCGAGCAGGGTCACCTACAACACCCATCTAATCTTTTTAAATAACCTATTACTTGTCCCTTTGGGAAGTTTGCTTAATTTGTACTTCAATTTCCATACCAGGAAAATATACTTCTTGACTTGTTGATTTTTCAGTAAATTCTATTTATCTTTAGCAAATTAGGGGAAAACTGAGTGTTTGCCAGGCATGGTGGTACACACTTTTAATCCCAACACTCAGATAGCAGGAACATGTGTATCTTTATGAACTTGAGGCTAGTCCTATTTATAAAGTAAGTTCTAGGCCACCATATCTCCTCAAAAACACAAACAAATAACAACAGCAAAAATATGGATTTTTGACACATACAGATTTTAACCTTGACTCTGCTTTATTAAAAATGTATTTACTTATCTTTGTATTCTGTGTTTTGCTTTTCTTTGTTATTCTAGAATTTTCTGTTTGTTGAATTATATAATGGTAGCAGCCACATAAATGGCACTTCTGTACTATAATTTGTTACCATAATGAAGATGGAAACTCTTAGAAACTGCAGATATATTTCAAGCTAATACTTCAAGAAGCCTAAGTCCAAGAAGCCTTTTTCAATTGAACTAATAAAAGAAAGGAATTGACTCTAGTGAACAGCTCATTGAAGTTTTGATAGAAATTAATTGACTGCCAGACTTCTCTGAACACTCAGAGTAGCATCATCAATATGGTGCCACTGCACACAATGACAGGCACTGTAGGGCATTCTTAAGTACAATCTAGGGGCTATGTGAAGTTTCTATTGGAATGATTTTTTTCTGTCCTCAGAAATGCTAGCCTCCTTTGTGGATTTTATCTCAATCTGAAATTGCTTTTATGTAGGAGAGCTTTTCTGAGCACTTGTACTAATTTTGATGTTTTCACTCTAAACCCATATGAAATCCAAAAATATAAAGATCAAAATGACTCCATTTACTACAACATAGTTACTGTCTTAAAATTGCCTGGGAGATGAATAATATATATCAGTGAATGAAAATTGGATATGTTACTGGAGATAATGAGTTTAAGAAGACTAACTAGGTCTCAAAAACAAAATTATCTAATTTTCCTCTACTCTGTAGTATCTAGAGTGCATACATACACACACAAAATCATGTATGCATAGAATAAATAAAAGTAGAGTTAAAATGAATTTAGAGGGAATGATATGACTGTAATCTTAAAACATAAGGAAATATCTGGATTTGTAATCATTTTGAAATTACAACATAATCTATTTTCAAATTTGTTATTGTAGTTCATCTGAAAATTATGCCACAGAAAACACCCCTGCTCACTCTAAAGAGAAGCATGCAATTAAGAAGGCAGAGCACGGATCCATGATTTATTTCTTCTACTGAGGCATGCAAAAACAAGGAAGATACAAGGTTTTCAAATTGCTTAATCATTCTTAGCTTTAGTTAACTCATCTATACATGGGAGATATAGATAAAACATTCTTTCCTACTTAGAGTCTCAGGCATTATGATGTAAAATCAGTTGGAAAAGCAGAAAAAGTAATGAAAACACAAAAATTTACTCAGAAATAATTAAATTATTGAAATAATAACTATGAATCACATTCCAGACTTATATAAATATGATGCAAGAAAGAGAACTTTCATGTCAAAGTGGATAACGGATAATTTATTCTAAAGTCAACTATGAATGATCACAGCTTAGCAATACTAATTCATGTTATCACAAATTTCAAGTTCCAATATAGTAACAGCTTGAAAAAGTTTTATTCCAGCAGAACCAAGAAAATCATAAAGCAAGACAGCTTTTAAATTCAGCGATAGAAACATCAATTAGGAGGTTTGCATAAAAGTAAAAAAAAATGTCACTTATGCTGACAACATTCTTAGCCTTTTGGTTAGTGGATGCTAGTTATCAGTTAAGTTAACACATTCCAAATGGTATTTTTCTGACAGTCAGAAGGCTATTAGATCAGACACAGATATGGGCAAAAAACAGCCCTTAAGGTGGCTAAAGATAGCACAAGAAAAATTATAACCTTATTTGGAAGCAGCAAAAGTTTCCTCTTTATAATCACTAAATTTATAATCAGTTATTCAGCTTTGCAGAGGTTCAACTTAAAGATTCATTCTTTCCATGAAATTTAACTCACATGACTATTCCATACCATGTTTTTTTCACAAGATTATAGCATGTTTGTGTGATTGTAATGTTAAAACTAACAAAAGTGATTCCTAGATATTATATGAAGAAAAATTGCTTATAGCCATTAAAAGAATGCCCATGTAGATCGGATAAACCTTGATTTAGACTGTATTCTGGTTATCTTGCCATCCAGAGAATACCCTTCTGGAATTCTGATGCAAAGGGAAGACACTATATTGGAATGGATATTTCTGCCACATAAACAGAATAAAAAGTTAAAGACATATATAGAAAAGATTTCTGATTTGATTTTAAAGGGTAAATTAAGACTTCGTCAGCTGACTGGAAAAAATCCAGCAGAAATTATAGTACCTTTAACTAATGAAGAAATTTCCTCCTTATGGAAGGAGAATGAATATTGGCAAATGCTCTTACTGACTTTTTGGGAACAATTAGCAGCAACTATCCCAAAACTGACAGAATTAAATTCATAAAAAAGACAGTCTGGATTCTTCCACGTATTGTAAGACAAACTCCCATTTCTGGAGTTCTTACCTTCTACACCGATGCTAACAAAACAGGTAAGGCTGGTTATAAAGCAGGTGAGGTAAGTAAAGTAGTTCAAAGTCCATATACATCTGTACAGAAAACAGAATTATATGCAATTCTTATGGTGCTTATGGATTATACGGAACCTCTTAATATAGTTACTGATTCCCAATATGCAGAGAGAGTCGTCTTGCACATAGAGACTGCAGAATGCATCCCTGATAATACTGAACTAACCTCGTTGTTCTTATGGTTACAGGAAACAATCAAAAACAGAAATAACCCACTGTACATTACACATATCAGATCCCATATGGGTCTGCCAGGCCCACTGGCACAAGGCAATGATGAGATCGATCGTTTATTGATTGGCACTGTGCTAAAAGCCTCAGAATTTCATAAAAAGCATCATGTAAATAACAAGGGTTTAAAGAAGGGCTTCTCCATCACTTGAAAACAAGCCAAGGAGATAGTGAGAAACTGTCCTACTTGTTCCTTTATAACCAAACTCCACTGCCAGCAGGATGTAATCCTAAAGGCCTTCGGAGGAATGAGATCTGGCAAATGGATGTCTTTCACTTTACAGAATTTGGAAATTTGAAATATGTACATCATACCATTGACACATTCTCAGGTTTCCAATGGGCTACTGCTCTCAACTCTGAAAAAGCTGATTCTGTTATTACACACCTACTGGAGGTGATGGCAGTTATGGGCATACCGGCACAGATAATAACTGACAATGCTCCAGCATATGTCTCCACAAAAATGGAACAGTTCTTCAAATATTATAACATTAAGCATGTCACAGTTATACCACACAACCCTACAGGACAAGCAGTCGTTGAAAGGTTTAACAGGACACTTAAGGAGATGCTCCATAGGCAAGCTGGTAAGTCGAAACCCCCCAAACATAGATTACATAATGCTTTATTAACGTTAAACTTTCTTAATGCCAATGACAGTGGACAGACAGCTGCGGAAAGACACTGGACTATGGAAAAAACTGCTGAACTGAACCAACCAGTGTATTTCAAAGATGTGCTGACCTCGGTATGGAAGCCTGGACATGTGTTACATTGGGGTAGGGGTTTGGCATTTGTCTCCACAGGAGAAGAAAATCTTTGGATACCATCAAAATTGATCAAGATTCGAGTTGAGGAAGACAACCCCCTCGACAAGGATGACTGACAGGTATTTTCTGAGAACCCCCCCCTCTAGAAGTCAAAGGACACTACATGTATGGATACTTAAGAAAAGAACGTAGCTATAACCATCGAACAAAAGGAACGTGCCATACGGTAAAATTTATAGCTGTCTCTTGAATAACTCTATGTCTATTCATTTCCTAGTCCCTATTCAACTAAATCGAGGCTGGATTTAGAGTTGGATTTGGCTTTCCTACTCTAAAATCCAAGCATGTTATTTAACAACATTTAAAAGTTTCTGTGTTATATCAAGAAGCCAATTGCTGTAATACAGAATAAATGAAGAATAAGAGGACTATCTTTGTCTTTTCTTGGCTTTTTCTTTCACACCCTCTCATAATCATTGTTCATCAAGGTTCATCAAGGTACCTTTCCCGGTACACATACATGAACAAGCGAACATTTCTCTGATGACACTTATGCTTGAGTCCCATACAGCCAACAAGACCCAGCCTGACAGCAATCCCTACATGCTCCGGAAAAGGAATTGGACTACACCTCCCCGACTGCACTGGATTCAACTCACTCTGTTTCAACTGACACTCCAACCAGAACCTCGAATAATGACTTCACTCAAGTTGAGGATTTCAACGTAGATCTTCAATCAAACAAATCTCATCTAACATGGACTAGACATAACTCATTAGAGACTTTCCCTGTACTGGCATTTTTTTCCACAGTGCCCCCAGATGACTATCATTGTCCCATTTCAGCAGGAAGTAACCTAGAAGATGCTACGCCCCGTTCCCCATTATTGTGTATTAGGGTAGTGTAAGTCTAGTTAAGAATGACCTTCTTATTGTTTAGAGTTGGGATTGGAAGAAGGTGTTCAAGTTAGACACTTTTTCCACATGACTTTAAGACTTAGCTAGAATAGACATAGGGTGTACCATAGCAGATTATTGTATCTTCTTGTATTTCACCCTTATGATTGTTAGTTTTGGATATTTTACACTATTAAATTTTAATCCTCTTTTAGACTAAAAGGGGAATTGTAGGGAGACACCCTAGCCCTGCCCAATAGTCCTGGGACAGGTACCAGGTGGACCCGGGACTCGCCCATAAGGGCGTGGTGAAGGAAAGCCGGGGTGACGTAAGGGAGCTTCTTAAGGGGCTGCACGTGGGGACCCGGGCCCCTTTTGTTCTGGCCGCGCTTGCTGGGTTCTATAACCTAGCTCTGGCCTGTGTTTTGCCTTGGTGTCTTCTTGAATAAAGAGACTTTAATCTAAACAACAAGGCTTTACATCTCAAGTGCAACTATGGGGAGTATGTAAAACCCTAGATAGGTGAGATCTCATGGAAGGTTTTTGAGTCTTTGGAATTGGTTTTTTTTAATTTTGTCAATATATTAGTTCTTTTTCAATCATTCTCAGTTTGGGGATGAGTAGCTTTGTTCTCCCACATTCCCTGTCATCACATGTCATGATTGTCCCAATAGGCAAACTCATCACAGCCTGAAGTACATGAGATTGTGAGTCAAAATAAATCATTTATCTTAATAATCTGATTATAACTTATTTGTTACAGTAACAACTAAATAACAGAGAACATTAACATCCAAATGTTGGTTGTTTTCCTTTTCTATATACTTGAAGATGTGGAAGAGCTAGTGACATTACTGCATAGTAGGATTTAGTAAAAGTTTAGAGAACCATGATTAAGACAGTCAACAATATACTAATTGCAGCATAGTAGGTGATTCTGGTGAGTATTCAAAATTTCAGAATGCTAATGGAATATAGTCAGCAAAGGTGACAATCTTAAGATTTCAGATGGAAATGGGAACAGCATTAGGAAATGCACAACTAAAATAAGGGGTGAGCTAGGATCCTTAAGTATAACAGAAGCTTTCTCACCTCAGGCTGTCATAAATACAGAAGACTCTTAGGACACAGGACAATCGGGCCACTGCATTTCAGCTTCTTTGTGAATGGGAGGAATAAATCTCATAGACAATAGAAAGGCAAACTTCAAAAAACAATTTAATTTAACTATAAGTGAGAACTTAAGAGAGAGGAGGCAAGCAGAGCTCCCATGCAGCAGGAACAGTCCCAAGGATGGATTGCCACCCATAGTCCCATTCTAGGGTTAAATATTGTTTTACTGGATTGAATCACTGAGGGGGTGGTAAGATGTATCCAGTTTTCCCATCCATGATAGGACCATGTGGTTCCCCATTGCAGGGTCTGCAATCCAGTTTCAGCACATCTTCAAATAGCAAGAAAGGGCTAAGGAAAAGGTACATAGAGGAAATTAGAGTGTGTACCTCTACTAACTTTAAAACCTAAAGAAGATTAAAAGATCAACGTATTCAGTTACACACAAGGCTTTTTGAAGGTATTAAGCGATGACTCAGATTTTCTCAATCAAATGAAAGCAGCTCTGGAAATCCTAAGATCCTACATTCATCTTAGCAGAAGCTAAAAATAATTAGGTATTATCTGAAAAAGACAGACCAACGGAGTGGAACGCAGTGTTATTTGACATGGACAGTGAATTTATAAATATTAAGTGTCATGATAACCAGAAACAAGAAATAGGCCAGGAGATGGTTAATGAAAAGAAGATTTGAAAAGTGGAAAGTTCAGGTGGCAGCAGAGCATATGAAATGTGAACAGTGAAGGAGGAATCACTAAGGGCAGAATTGCACATCAGAGAAAGAGGGACAGGGATATGGGGATGGGAGCAGGTGTTTGACATTAGAATGGAATATGTACATTTTTCTTGTCATTTCTTCCACATTGTATGTTTAAAACCTTTACCTAATATTTGATACAATAAATTAGAAATGAGAAAATGTTTTAAAGTCAAGGAAAAAGGAAAGAATATGAACAGCAACAGCAAAAAACTGTGAGCGTGAACATTTTACAGGCAGGGAGAAGATTCATAAAACCACTCAGATAAAAAAAACATGTTCCATTTCATCAAAAAGGAGGGCTGACTCAAAGGATAAAATCAAGAGCTCAGAGAAAATAATGAACACACCAATGACTCCAAGACCCTGGGGAGTTACATAAAGAGATGAAGAGAATTGTGCCCAGACCTTGGATTATAGTCTGAAAAACATCCAAAACATTCTTGTTTCCAAAGTGGTTGGGCCTGAGATATCTCACCTTCTATTTCCTCCCTGCTTGAAATCTATAATCTGCTATAACCATTTGCTAATACTTATTCTAACATTGTGTGTTGAAAGTAGCATGGAAATGTAATTTTCTACTTTCATTTTGTATCTTCTTAAATGGAGAAGTTTTAATTCAGGGTACTTTGTTTCTAAATTTATACATAAGCAATGTTATTTTGAAATTTGAAACAAGGAAACCTAAGGGAGATTTTATATTAAGTTAATTTAAATACTAGCACTGTACTATGAAAGTGAGATTTTGGAAATGTGTGAAATGATGGTTTATGCTGATTTTCAAATTGAGAGGATCTAGGGTTAACCTAGGAACCAAACTTCAGCCTATGTCTCTAAAGGATTACCCAGATTAGCTAACTTATTGGAGTGTGAAGTCCCCTTTTAACTGTAGGCAGTAGTATCCATGGGATGGAGACCTAGACTGAGGAAAAAGGAGAAAGCAAGCTGAATATGAGCTTGAATCTTTCTGAAATGGATATCACATGACCAGCTGCCTTAAGATCCTGTCATCATGACTTCTCCCCAGGAAAGTCTGCACTCTCAAATTGTGTACCAATATAAACCTATCTTTCTTTATGCACTTTTGTGGACTATTTTGTTGCATAAATCAGACAAGTTACTAATAAGTACATAGTGTAATGAGATTAACATAAGGAATTTAGGAGACAATAAATTTAGTTTTGAATAAAGAATAGGAATACATCAGATGAAACAGATCTCTGACACATGATATCTTCTTACTTTTATGTTACATGGATGAATGAGTTTGTAGATATAATTAAAATATAAATCAACTAATCTTAAAAATAAAGGGCAATGGCATGAATGGATCTACAAAAATTTGTATCAGAAGAATATTTTCTTGACAATTGTAAAGATGATAGATGGATCATTTGGGAATAGGGATGCAACCTGATAAATATTCACTTGGACTGTAATGGATCATTTCTACTATCAGACAAATACTATTAAGCCCACAAAAATTTAATAAAACAAACAAATGTTATTGACCTTTTTGATTCTGTATTTGTAGCTAGTATATCTCTAATCATTCTCCTTACAGAAAAAATAAATAATTACTATCTGGTTTCCTATTTATTCACTTTCTTCAACTCATTTCAATTATATTTCCCTTCCCTAGACTTTCTAAGAACTTCAATGATTTTGATATTAAATTCAATAACCACATTTGGTCCTCATCTAACCTGACTTAGCAGTGATGTTTAACATAGATCCTAATCACTGCTTTAGGTATATCTTATTATTTTGTTGTTATAAAATGCTATGATAAAAGGCAGCTTAAAGGATTTATGTTGGCTCACAGTTCAAGACACAGTCCATCCTGATAGAAAATCCAAGCTGCAGGATAAAGCAGCACCTTATGTGGCATGCATAATTAGAAAGTAGATGCATGCTGCTGTTTAATTCACTTTCTCCACCTACATCATAGTCAAATATCCCAGCCAAGGGATGGTATGTTAACCATGGACAAGATTCCCAACTCTACTAATGTAATCAAGGTAATCCTCCCATCCTTAGAAATGTCTGAGATGTTTAATCCCACTAGAACACGATGAGATGCTTTCAAAAACACATATTGTATTTTTGTCTCACAAAGGAAGTTGAAAATGTTCAGATATTAATATAGCAACATTTATGACTGTAGGACAGCTGCTCTTGAGAGAGTGACATTAAATTCTTAGAATTCTCTGTTTTCTGTTTTCTCTCTGTAATAACAGATCACAATTTAGTGTTCAGAGACAATGCTAAAAATAAAGATACATTGCTGCTGACCTTTTGAAGTTGGGCTGATATGTGGAAAATGATAAATGACAGGGGGATGTGGGAAAGGCAGCAAATAGCATTGGATGTTTTTGGTTCATGGACCTCTGATATTTTCCTTTCTTAAAAAAATCACTGCTGCGTACTTTTGTTATTGGAACCAGTAGCAAGGATGCAAATTCCTTGCGGTTCATATCCCATATCTAGTTTGGTAGTCTCATAATATAGCCAAAATAACCTATTTCAGAAGCTGGAATATTATTAAAGAAGTATAAGCTAAGCTTGGTGTGGTAGTTTACAACTGAAATCCCAGCACTGAAAGCTGAGTCAAAAAGATTAAGTTCAGGTTAAACTCAAATGGTCTATATATTCAAAGTAATGTCATACCCCGTGGAAGGCCTCACTATCCCTGGGGCGGAGTTGGGGGACTGGTTGGGAGGGTTAGTGGGGAACATGGGAGGATGGATATGTAAATATGAGTGCCTCTAAAATAAAAAAAACAATAAAAACATTTGAGAATTAATGGGCAAAAAAACCTTTAAATTGTCTCTTACCTTTCTCAGAAAATGAGCCATGCATTTTTATTACATATAATATCATGCATTATTTGGGTTTCCTTGTTCTCACTACCATTTGCTAGATATAAAGTAAAATATGCATCAGTCTAAAACCTGTGCTTTACATACCTGGGAAAGTCCTGTTACCCCAAAGCTATGCTTTCTTGACTCCTATACTCCATATTTTGCTGTTTCAAAATATTTGAGTACTAATTATTATGTATCATTTTTCATATTACTTTTGGTATAAGATGTGGCTGCTTTATACTTATGTTTTTATATGCAAACTAATCATTCTTGAATTTTTTCATTTTCTATTTGAATTAAAAATGAGATTGGTTTACATGTCAATCCCAGTTACATCTTCCTCCCCTCCTCCCCTATCACTACCCAACTAAAACCCTACTTATCCCTTACCCTTTCTGCTCCCTAGGGAGGGTGAGGCCTTCCATAGGGGGGTTTTAAGAGTCTGTCATGTCCTTTGGCATAGGGCCTAGGCCCACCCCCATGTGTTTTGACTCAGGGAGTATCCCTCTATGTGGAATGGGCTCCCAACATACACACCTATGCTAGGGATAAGTACTGATCTACTACAGAAGGCCCCATGATTTCAGAGGCCTCCTCATTGACACCCATGTTCCTGGGGTCTGGATCGTTCCCCATGCTGGTTTCCCAGGTATCAGTCTGGGGATCAAGAGCTCTCAATTGTACAGGTCAGCTGTTTCTGTGGGTTTCACCAGCCTGGTCTGGACCCCTTTGCTCATCACTCCTTCTTCTCAGCAACTGGATTCCAGTTCAGTTCAGTGTTTAGCTGTGGGTGTCTGCTACTTCCACCAGCTGCTGGATGAAGGCTATAGTATGGCATATAAGTCAGTTATCAATCTCATTATCAGGGGAGGGCATTTAAGGTAGCCTCTCCTCTGTTGCTTAGATTGTTAGCTGTTGTTATCTTTGTAGATCTCCAGACATTTCCCTAGTGCCTGATTTCTTGTTAAACTTATAATGTCTCCCTTTATTATGGTATCTCTTATCTTGCTTTCCTCTATCTTCCCCTGACTCAACTTTCCTGCCACCTCATGTCCTCCTCATCCCTCCTCTTCTCCCCTTCTCATTCTTCTAGCTCCCTCTCCCCTACCCCCATGCTCCCAATGTGCTCAGGAGATCTTGTCCCTTTCCCTTTCTCTGGGGGACCATGTATATCTCTGTTACATAGTCTTGAACTTTTAAGAAATATTTTATGAACCATTTATTAAGGACTTATAATTTTCAAATAGGATATTGGCATTCGATAGACATATTTTAATAACATAGATAAACAAAGTTATTAAACAAAATATAATACTCACACCAGATTTTATTAAGGAATAACTCAATTAATGCTCAGAAAATACCACAGGAAAAGGAGGTGTATTGATTTTAAGAACTCTAGAGGATAAAGTCAGGACATCTGCTATGATATAATGTTTTCTACCCATATGACAGGGAAATAACCCATGAAATCTCAAAAAAAATGTCACCTATACACCTTCTGTGCAATGATAACACCAAATGACAGGTCAGCAGAGATGAGAGAATACTCACAAGGCCCCTTCCCTAAATGTAGAACTACAGGAAGTTAATTGTTGCTAAAAAAGAGAAATCTGCCACTAGGAAAATGTCCAGAGATCTACAATGATGAAACCAACTAACAATCTAAGCAATAGTGGAGAGGCTACCTTAAATACCCTTCTCCAATAATGAGATTAATGACTACCTTATATACAATCCTAGAGCTTTCATCCAGTAACTGATGGAAGCAGAAGCAGACACCTACAGTGAGGAGGCCTCGGCAATCTTGGGGACTCTGGTAGTAGATCAGTATTTATCCCTAGTATATGAATGGACTTTGTGAACCCATTCCACATAGAGGGATACTCTCTCAGCCTAGCTAGACACATATGGGAGGGCTTAGGCCCTGCTCCAAAGGCTATGACATACTCTGAAGCAACCCCATTGGAAGGCCTCACCCTCCCTGGGGAGCAGAATGGGGATGGGAAAGGGAGTTACTGAGTGTCGGGGGATGTGGGATAGGGAACTAGGATTGACATGCAAAACAATCTTGTTTCTAATTTAAGTAAAAAATAGATTTTTTAAAAACTGAAAAAAAAAGAAAACGAGAATAAGACTTCCCCCAGGACAGATATCCTAATAGGTTATCTAATCTCAAGATAACAGCGCTAAATACACTTGATGAATACTAAATAATCTCAGCAATTTATATTCATGTGTGTGTGTGTGCAACAATAACAATTAAAGAGGACCAAAGTTTTTAAATCAAAAAAGAAAGAAAAGTGTGGTGATGCATTATTTATGATTTATTAAAGCTTGTCTGAGGGTTCAGAAGGCAAAACCAGCTTCAAGCTATAGAGTTCAGACAGTGGGAATACACACCTTTAATCCCAGAAGCCATAGAGCTAGGCAGTAGTCATAAATACCTTTAATCCCAGGACTCAGGATGAAGAAATAGACACATCTGTTAGTTCAAGACCACACTGAGTACATGGAATTGATCTAGTTCTAAAAGAAACAGCTCACACAAAGGTGATCTCAGAATTTGGGATTAAGTGTGATTAATCCCAGTACTAGGGAGACAGGGGGATATGGCTTGGTGGAGAAAGGAATACAAGGAGAAGGAGACAGGAATTCAGAGCCTTTTGCCTGTGAGGATTTGTAGAAATCAGGATTGCCATTTCAGCCAGCTAGAGGTTAGATCTACTGGCTTGGCTGCTTTGCTTCTCTGATCTTCAGCTTGAATCTTGAACTCTGATACCTGTCTCTAAGTCTTTTATTTATCATTCTACAAGAAAAGTAATAACAGCTCTCTGTTTCTGCTCTGCTTCATCTCCCTGCTTTCTCTCTACTCTGTCTCCCACCTATGCTCTCCCTCGGTCTGTCTATGGCAACTGGCCATGGCAGTCAGCCATTTACCCTGTTTCTTTCCTCTTCTTAGTCTCCCTACTCTGCCAGGCCTCATAATAAACTTATAGTCAACATGTCTCATGTCTCAGAATTTCTCTTTTCTTCTTTTTAAAAAAAGAATAACATTTGGCGCCCAATGGGGTTTAGGCCCTCTCCGAAAACTCTTGCAGCTTGCTGGCAAGATAGGCTTTCTTTGTAACTTTTCCTGCCAGGAGCATGGGAAATCTCGGGGATCCTAAAATTTGAACTCATAACCCACTTCCATGTCACCTTTTCCTGGCACTTCCTCCTACCTGCAGCAGACTTCAACTCGCTGCTTTCCAACTAAGGATCTCTAGAAATCACTCATCTGCCTGTTCGCTGCAATCCTGTAAGATATCCCTTTTCCCATGGGGCAGACCCAGCACTATTCACTCTGGGTAACCACTTTTGGGCTTTCTGCTGGGTGCTCTCAGACAGAAGCAATCTGTGCCATTTTTGGCCTTGCCCACGGGAAATACATTTTACGGAATCTTTTGGTTACTGCCAGCGAGTAGATAAATGAGCAGAGTTCTGCCTCCCAGTGGGAACTTTCTTTCACCTGGGAATGTCTGTCATCTTTTTGTCTATCTCTATGTTTCTTCTTGGTTGGCAATGTCTGCTTGAGACACTCTGAGAGTTTTTTATTTGTTTGCTGGTTTTCATTTTTCCACACGAATGAGTTTTGACTCATGGAGAAAATCTTCTTCTGGCAACTGAGAATATGCTTACGGGGGCCACCATCAGCCATGTGGGATAACCTGGGGGCCACCATCTTGATCATATGCCCTCCTAACAAGGTGACCTAGCTTATGCCTGCCCACTCAGTTCAGTGACTTGCACAGGCAAGCATGGCCACCAGACATTTCGCTTTTTATTTCTTCTTTACTTGTTGGGTGGTTTTCCTGAAGGTCAGGCACGGGATCCCGATCCAGGAGCGGTGCTTTTTTGCTTTTTCAGTTGGGACCTCTGGGTCCTTTTTCAGTTTCGAGACAGCTGTGTCCCCTTCGGGGCCAGGCCCCCTGGCAACTCCCACGGGCAGATGTGTATCCAGAGAGGAGCTTTTTGCCGGTTTTCCACTTGACTCACCCATGGGAAATGCATACTGGAATGTTTCTGGTTTCATCCAACAAGCAGGTAAACAGAAAAAAAGCGGCTTACAGTTGCTGCCGTTTTGGTCAAGTGACCTACCTGTAGGCACGCCCAGCTCCAATGGCCTGTGCCAGCAAACCTGTCTGCCGGATTTTTGATTTCTGCCAGAGCTTTTTGCTTTTTGTTTTATTTTTTGTCTGTGATTTCTTCTTTCACTAGCTCTGTTGTTCATGGCTTATTTACTAAATACTGTGCCTTTTCAAGGCCCTCTGTTTAAGTCTACTCTCTCCCTTTAAATCTCCTGTCTGTTTGCTACAATGTACAGATCAGAGATTGCATTCTAGTCCCCCTTTTACTGTTATCCAGTCCTGCTTATCTCTGTACCTGTAATTTAACTTTATACTTATCTAGCTCTATATGCAACTTAAATTAAACTGTACTAAGTCTCATATTTCTAAATTGCTATGTATCTTAAAATAATGATAAACATTTAAAATCATAAAGGTCTAATTTAACTATACTTAAAATATAAGCTAAGTCTATACAACTTAAATTTACCTCATGTATCTTTAAATGATGATGAAAGATTAAAATCATAAAGGCCTATTTCAAATTAACAAAATATTTATACCACTCAGTCTATCCTATAAGCCGATTACAAAGGTACAGCTTTTATTACAAAAAGGGATTTTTCTCTAGCTAAATGCAAACTTTTAACTGCTGAGATATTAAAAAGACAGCCCTCAAATGCTCAGAGATCTAGAGAATATGGCATTTAAAATGTTTTGTTAAAAAGCTTTATATAACAGAGAGATAGGCCAGCTGCTAGTACCACCCCATTTCCTCCAAGAAGACTGGTGGGCTGGCCCCACCCCATTTCCTCCAAGAAGACTGATGGACACTGAAGAAACTTCATCTCGAGTCAGTGACAACGCTGGTCACTGAGCAACCCTGTTCTTCACCTCTACTGCTACAAAGTATTCCAGACCGTGGACAAGAGGACAACGGAATCAACTTTCCCCCCATTGCTTGGGCCAAAGGTAGGTGAGTCTTCCTATAGTCTAATCCACAGGTCACATGCTATCAGCAAGAAGGCAGGTGTCTCGCAGTCTGCTACTATGGATGGAGGACCTTGGGGGTGGCTGTTCATGCAGCCTGCTGGCAAGTCTTTTTTATTCTTTAATCATTGATTCAGGTAAAATCTTATCGTTCTCAAGAACTCTGATGCTTTTGATGACTGGTAGTCTTGCCATCTTAAAGCAAAACAGATTCCAGGAACAGGTATTTTAGGGTTTATCTATGTGAAGATAGGAAAGTGTAAGATGTATGAAGGTCTGAGAATGTAGTTACGAAGGTCTGGGGATGGAAAGGTCTAACACGGTGGATAAATGCAAGTTATGAAGGTCTGAGAATGGAAGGTCTAAGATGGTAATGTAAAGTGTATGAATTAAAGTTATGAAGGTCTGAGGATAAAAAGGCTTAAGTGATGATAAAGTGAGTTGAGACCTTAAAAAGAATGAAATATGTTCCAGATTTCTCTATTTCTCATGCTACTGTTCATAATAAAGTTCAACAATACCACCATACGATCATAACTACAAGGTCAAGATTGAGATGCTTTTCATTGTCCTAAAACAATCTGTCAATTTTAAAATGGTAATGCATTCAGCCAAGTTGCTTCTAACATGTATGTGCTGCTAATATGTCTAATACTTATGTTTCCACAAACTCTAAGGATTCTTGTGAGTTCCAGGGAGCTGAATTGGATCCAAACAAACAGGTCAGATTCACTCCAGTTATTCAATCTTTCTCTGGTCCCAGGACTCCCTTTCCTCATGTTAGGACTCCTCGGGAACCCCTCCCCCATCTTACAATCTTCCCCTCAAGTGATAGGACCTAAGAAAAAAATTTTTTTTTCTAAACTCAACCTTGTCTTCTGCTCTGCCAACATCTTGCCAGGTCTAAGAGGCATCAGGGAGTTCCATACAGCCTGAAATGCAATGAAACAACCAGCTTCTCCAGGATGTGGCAGCACCCCAACATTCACAGGTCCCCCAAAGATGGTCAACGCCCCCCATGTCAGCAGGAAGCAGTCTTGAGAATTTGATGCCCTTATTCCTTAACCTGCCATGTCTAACACCCCACCTTTTTTAAATAATAAGTAGAGGTGGGAATGAAAGTTTCAGGCATTATGCTGCCCTGCCCCTGTTACCTGGTGGAACAGGCAGCACCCTGGTCAGCCCAAGGTACCATGGGAATTAAGTCTGCACACAGGTGCAGAGGACCCCTTTAAAAGACAGGTCCCTGCCCATTTATGCTCTCTGTTTCTGCTCTGCTTCCTCTCCCTGCTTTCTCTCTACTCTGTCTCTCGCCTATGCTCTCTCTCGGTCTGTCTATGGCCACCGGCCGTGGCTGTCAGCCATTTACCCTGTTCCTTTCCTCTTCTTAGTCTCCCTACTCTGCCGGGCTTCATAATAAACTTATAGTCAACATGTAAAAAAAAAAGAAAAGTAATACAAAACTCAATCACACAAAAATTGCTTTTAGCTCCATTGTAATTATCTTATAAGTATTATGTCTGAAAGGCTAATAAATCATATTTAGAAGAAAATAAACAATTTTAAATCAGAGTCAAAATATAGATGATCAATGACTGGTATATACAATCCATTGGCATTTTGCTTTTTAATCCGAGCAGGATTAGACTATATGAAACCAGGGAATGATTGTTTTCACTGGTGATGAAGGAAGAAGGCTGCTGTATGCTATCACATTTTGACTGTGACTAGTAAATTGTTATGAGTCATTATGTGACCCATAGGATGCTTGGATCTTTGCTACAACAAACTACACTTAATGGGATTCTTAATATACTATTCATTTTTCTTCAAAAGGTGATTTCCACAAAATCACCCTCATGCAACATCTCTGACCAGTGATCATTTGAGCTATAGAAAGTAATCACACGTTGTTGCTGAGGCTTTCATTTCTATCAAAAGATTTTATACAGAAACCAAAGTGGTAAATAATTTAGCAGTTGAATAAACTAAAGAGGATTTTTCAGCAAAAACATTCCTTTGCTTCATCCTTTGATGTAAAGGAGAACAGGGGTAAGATGAGAATTTAGTCAGTGGAACTTTCTCAGTAAATCTATCTATAGTCAGTCGCATAAAAATATATTTTGAAATCCTCTAAACTTTGCAGTCAGGGGAAAAAAATGAAAGGAGAAAAGTAGAAAGCAGGAAAAATATGAGATTAACTGTCCCAAGGAAAGTACCCTAGAGGAAAAAGAATTCAATTTTTCACAAACATATCCAGGACAGAAGATGAAAACAAACACACCTGAGTTTATAGTACTCCTTCCTGCAAAGGTGGTTTAACACTCTGTGTGCTTTATATCTATGGGTTTTGAGAGGGAAATATAATCCATGTTGGAGTTGATATTTCTTGATACTTTTCATTTATCAATGGTAGTGACAGTACAGTAATGAATCAACTGTAAATGACAGTAAGTGCATGCTGATCTTTAGAAGGTTATTTTAATGTTTAATTGTAGTAGTAAACTAAACTGAAAATGTCCACTTCCGATTTTGTTGTTTGTTTGCTTTGCATTTTCTCAGCCAGAATACCAAGAAAATGAGAATAGCTCTTAAATAAAAATGTTTACTGAGCCTTAAGTGCAGTAGTATGTTATAGATGTGTCCAGTAAAACTGAACCCTACAAGTCTGTATTTTGACAAGTTGTGATTTTTTGTAGTGGATGCCATCTGTTTGAAAGAGAGAAGTTTCTTTTATGAAGGTGAAGTGAAATGACAAAGTAATAATTTAAGCAAACTTTAGAAAGGAAGCTACTTATCTATTACTTACAGGTAAACTTAAATATTTTCATTATCAAAGAATACATGATAAAATGTAAAGGATAGGCATTGAAGCAATATCTATGTTTTAATATTATAAAATATAGGATATTAAAAAATATACTAGTTAAAACAAATTTCTTTAAGAAAGAACCTGGTCAAATCATCTTTGTTGATAAATAGGAATGTGGAAATTAAGCCCAGACATCTTTTTCAGTCATCATAAATATCAGAAGCAGTGAAAGGAAAATGAGAAATATTTTTATCTACAAAATATTATCAATGTATAAAGTAAAAGGAATTGTACTAGAATCTATATGTAATATGAAATTACCAATGACAATTGTTTACATAAATAAACAAGAATCAGCAAGTATTTTCCTTAATGGACAGACAATAAATGTTTTCATCTTTCAGTGTCAAAAGACGAGTCAATGAAAATATACAGATATATAATTGTGGCTGTGGCCGGTCAAATTTTGTGGCCACATAAATTTTAATCTCACATATATTTTCTGTTTCTATATATCACTCCTTTTCTATCTCCTCATCATCATCTTTCTTTTTATAGTTTAAAATATAATTCTTAAATTCCAAGAACATATAAAAATTGAATGAAAGACATTTAAACTACCCCATCTCAATTTTATCATCTACTACAGGAAATAATCATAAATATGTATGAAAACAACTATGGCCAATGAAATAACATACTCTATGAGTTGCCCTTGTCAACATATCAAAATTAAATACAATACCTGCATAGATTCATTTAAAAAATACTTTCTGCCCCACTGCCTCATTGTATGACTGTATTTTGTATTCTGCTTCAAATTGTTTGTTCTCCCATAAATATATCTTCTCTCTCTCTCTCTCTCTCTCTCTCTCTCTCTCTCTCTCTCCATCTAACATTGTTTCGAGGCTTTATTTGCATGAAATAATCAGAAGATGTTGTGTTGAAAGATTTGTCTTAAGAGAAAATCATTTTCTCCTTCAATACTCAGTATCAAATACTATGCTCAAATAAGTTCTACCTTCTGTATATAAAGAACATATTGGGCAAAAAGTCAGCTAATAATAAGGTTGTACTTTTATTTTAATTTTTATTTAACCCTCAATTTCAGAGCTCTGTTGGAGCCCTGTGGTAAGGTGGAATAAACGGTAAGATAAGATTTTATGCTATTACAGAAAAAAAAAAACACTTTCAATTCTTCAATTTGAGTTCTAAAACCTGACATTTAGCTTCAGAATAAATATGGCTATTATTACTAAAGTGGTTGATCAAGCCTATTTTTATTTCTAATAATTTCACACATTCCTTTTACTCCTATGCTATAATGAAACATATAATTAAACTTCCAGATTGAGATTTAGTTTTTCACAATTCGGATATGCAGTCTTCAAGTACAAAGCTTATTCTCAATTCTATCTACCCAGTTTTGAAGGTGCTGAACACTATTGTACATACTTGTTCCAAAGTTCCTAAATTACCAAATTAGTTTTTCAAATATATTTAAAAAAGATACAAGATATCTAACTACTTTGTGCATTGCTTTAAAGTAATCTCAACTCATGTATAATTAGATTTTTTGTCTATAGCAATATACTTTCTATTATAAGTTTATTAGCATTATTAGTTGAGAGCAAAAGGTTTTTTTCTCATAAACTTCTCATCTTAGTAGTAGAAAATCAAAGCCATTTTCAGGATAAATTTTGTGACATGTACAGGTACCTAGTAAACACAAAATCTCTAAAAATACAAGAGAAAC
This sequence comes from Cricetulus griseus, assembly GCF_003668045.3. NCBI lineage: Eukaryota > Metazoa > Chordata > Mammalia > Rodentia > Cricetidae > Cricetulus > Cricetulus griseus. Next base: position 56,167,960 of record NC_048604.1, read on the forward strand.
AAATCACATTTCTAACATTTTACATTATCTGATAACTCATATAAAACTATCAACATTTGTCAATTTAGATCATTTAGATTCTGTTATTGAAAACAGTGTAGAGAAACATAATCAGTAAAAGATAGACAGACAGATAGAGACAGATGGCTAGCTAGCTAGCTAGATATGATTTGTTGATAGATTTGTGGATAGATAGATGATAGATATGAATATGCCTGCTGATAAGCAGATGAGGTGGTGTATTATGAGAATTGGCATATGTGGTTAAAGAGGATCTGGATGGAGTCAGAGAAAGTTTGATGAACAGATGTGTTAATAGGAAAGTACTCACACGATGAAGTCATTCATGTATAACCAGGCTGACCATGGAACAGAGAGAGCCGCCTAAATGAGACCCTTATATTTAAAGTCTTGCTATGTCACTCTGACCACGCCCCAGTGTATGTGGTCTGCGTCACCTGTGCCAGCCCCCAAATGGGCGTGGCTAACATTTCCCCTACATTAAGCCATCTAATTGGCAGAGATCCAGGAATGCTAAAAATGTGATCCAATCTTTGACTGAAATCCATGGAACTAAGAAAGTTGATAGCATTGCTCTCTGAAGCCTAAATTTCAAGAACTCCCTAAGGTCCATGACCTGGAATTTTTATATCATTATCTGATGATGTTTATCAAAGCTGCAAGAGATTGAGATCTGATTTCTTTCCTTTGTCCTTTTATATGTTCCTTAATCTAAATAGATGGTTATTCTCTATATTACCAACTCAATACACAGATTCAAATACTGTCTTCTGTAAGTAGGGTGCTAGTTAAATTTCTTATTGTTGTAACAAAATACCTGACAGAAATACACTAAGGATGAGAAGAATTATTTGGCTTACAGTCTCAGAAGGAAAACAAAGGATTGTAGCTGAAGCCTCTCTAGCTGTTGAATTGGGGCCATCAGTCAGCAGCTCAACAGATTTTCGTAATTCAGGAAATGGGGAAAGTATAAAAAGCAAAACTGGATTAAAATTTTCAAGCCCCACTCCTAGTGACCATTCTGTGCCAGAGAGGCCAGCCAATCTTTTTTAAATTTTCCTAACTCTTAGATTAGTGTCAATACCTGGGCCCACTTGTTTCTAACACATTCAAAGTATACCAAAAGTAATACTTTAGGGCCAGAAACTTGGCTTAATTGATAAAAGATATTACAGCAAAGCATGAAGATGTAAGTTCAATACACAGAACTCACAATATTGGCAAGAAAAAAGTAACTTAAATTTCTTCCATAATAAATAGATAAGTAAATAATTAAATGTAATAAAGAATGTTGCAACAAGTATCTAGCAAACTATCATTCCTATTAACACCTAAATATAACCATCACAGTCAAGTCTCCTTGGGAGTTGGTTTATAAAAAAGGGGACCACTTAGAAATCAAATGCATAAGAATACTTTTTAAAGATTTTATTTATTTATTATGTATACAACATTCTGCCTCCACATATGACTGCATACCAGAAGCTGGCACCAGATCTAATTACAGATGGTTGTGAGCCACCATGTGGTTGCTGGGAATTGAACTCAGTACCTCTGGAAGAGTAGCCAGTACTCTTAACCACTGAGCCATCTCTCCAGCCCTCAAAAGAATACTTTTAATGGTACAGATTACCAAATGGCTGAATTTTGATAATACATGGATGGAAATGTGAGAAATACTTTTAAAATTATTTCCTTGGTCAAATTCCCTCTGCTTGTCTTTTGCAATACTTAGTTATTAGACATACCAATTTCATTCAGGTATATACTGATAGAATTTGGTTTTGTCTAAGTTTTATGATTCTTATATTATGCTCTAGGGTTTCTCTAAAAACTACTCTATGGGATGACTGGAGAAGCTTATTGATCATTATTTAGTGGAAGAGATGTATAAGACAAAAGCTCTAGCTTACCTCTAAGGAAGATAATTCTCAGACTCAATCTATTCAGTTTCTCACACTTCCCTAACTTGATGCTACCTGTGTGTCCACAACAATTACTATCTTGGTAGTGCATCCTATTAATGGTTTGTCTTCTATTCTTGATTCACTGTCTTTTTTCTTCTATATTAGTACTCTAGAATCATTTCTAAAAATAATCAACCATACCAGAAATTCTTAAATTTTTAGTCTTTGTGTACATGGGAGGCCAATATAGGATGGTGATAATCACTTTAAATACAAACACACACACACACACACACACACACACCTCACTCTTTATCTTCAATATGCTGAATATTAACAATTTAAACTCATTTATACTCTCTATTATGCTAATTTATAACCACTTATGTTGATTGGAAATAACAAATAATTAAATCAATTATATTAAGAAGCTTATTGTAAAGCTTTGTTTAAGTACAAAGGGAACACATCTGGAATTTTGAATAGGATGGTTGGGCTGCCAAAGACTGCTGTTTAATAACCAGGGTGCAGAAGCCCCACACACTGTGATGTTGACATGAATGAAAATAAATTATACATAAATAGCATATATTTGATTTGCTTTAGTTCTTCATAGTGCATGTTCAAAAATATTTGGAGAACTAATTCCAAATTTACTTATGACTTGTTGATGGTGTTTTCAATTTTCTTTTATAAAACAAACTGAAGGATCTGGGGCACTGATTTTTTGTGATATCTATAAGGCAAAACCAATTCATCAACTATGTTTAAACCACCTTGGAGATCATCCTTTCAAACTAAATAAAATCAATAGTTGATACAATTTTTTTTTTTCGAGACAGGGTTTCTCTGTGGCTTTGGAGGCTGTCCTGGAAGTAGTTCTTGTAGACCAGGCTGGTCTCGAACTCACAGAGATCCACCTGCCTCTGCCTCCTGAGTTCTGGGATTAAAGTTGTGCGCCACCAACGCCCAGCTAGTTGATACAATTTTGAGAGAGCATATTTTATGATGAATATAGATGACACAATAGAACATATATTAGGACATGTATGCACATATTTATTGTTATTGTACATAATTTGTATTAATATTCCCATCTGACTTCCTGTATCAAAATTATCTGCAAACATAAATAGATGTAGATAATAGATAAATATATATGATACACAGATGCATAGATGCATGTTACAGAGAAAGATAGGGTGTGTTGACAAGTTTTTGTAAACTCGGTACCAGCTAGCCTCATCTGGGAAGAGGAAACTTCAGTTGAGATCACACCACCAACAAGTTGGCCTCTGGGTTATTTTCTTGATTCGTGTTTGATGTGGGAGTGCCTGACATATGATGAGCAGTGCCATCCCGAGGAAGGTGGTTCTGTGTTGTATGAAAATATTGAGAGCAAGCCATTATAGAATGTTTTTGCTGGTCTTTGCTTCTGTACCTGCCCTGAATTCCTTCCAGGATGGCATGTAATTCAGATGTGTAAGCCAAATACATCCATTCTCACCCAAGTTGCTTTTACTCATGATGTCTCAGTGTCATAATAGAAAGAAAGGAGTCCTAAAAGAAAGAGCTCACACAAAAGTGATCTCAGCATTTGAGATCCCATGCCTTTATCCCAGAACTAAGGGGGTAGAGACAGGCATGATACAGCTGGGCAGAGAGAGGACAATAAGGTAGGAGAAGAAAAGAGAGAGGCAATCTGAGGCAGTCTGAGGTTTGGTGGAGACAGGCAGTCTGGAGATGCAGTCAGAGGACAGGATCACCCCTTTGGTCTGAGTTAGTGGTTAGAACTAGTGACTTGCCACTTTATGTCTCTGATCTTTAGCTTTAACCCCAATATCTGTCTCTGGGTTTTTATTATACATGCTACACTCTCCTCTGAGTAGCCCCCATCCAATCTGTTCATGCTGCTGCTACCTACCCTGAATTATAACCTCCTTCTGACTCCTTCCACTTCTTTTGCCATATCACAGACATATCCCCACCAAAGACACTCCAGCTGAACAACTTGGCATGGAGTAGCATGTAGACTACTAGCACACTACTTCAAAACTTTCATCCATTATAGTTACCCCCAACCTTGCCAAGGATTTTGATATCCTCACAACTCCCCTGCATCCTTAATAAATTTTCAGTCTACACTACAGAGGTGACTTTCTAGCCACTGTTTATACCTAGGAGACCCAGACAACTCTCTCCTGCAGGACTCAACACAGTCCTAGGAACTATCTGGTACGGACACTGCCATTGACCTTAAGATTCAGTACCAGTCTGTTCTGCCACGGGGAATGCATTTCAGTCTCCTTGACCAAGCCTCTGCCTACAAGCAGAAAAACTCATGAAAACATTGTAGTCCCAAATATGATACAAACAGACTAAATTGACAACCCAATCTTTTTTTATGGGCTTAATCATTCCTGAACATTGTAAACACCCCTACTGAGTGAAGAATGGTGTACTTTAAAAAGGGAAGAGAGAGCAGTTGCTCAGAAGATAAGACTACTGTGAGTAGTAGTTTCCAATGTTTGACAGAGTCCTTATCATTGTTATTATAATGTCTTAAAATAATTCAATTTCAGTATATGTAAACTTCATCCAAAAAATCAAGACAGAAAAAGAGGCAATCTAAGTCATGTTGCTCACTTGCAAAGGGCACATTCAGAAAGAAATTATTAAAGGAGTATTGATAGTGGCAAAATGTCATGGCATTATTCGAATTAGAAGTTAAGTTTGGAGCACATATGCAATATGTTCAAGATTATTACCAGCCTCTGAGTTTTGAAATTCTTGCATTATTACTCTGAATGTGAATTAATTTTCCCTACGGGGGAAAATATGATTATTCCTCAATCTCAATTTCTTCTCCCTCTTTCTTTAATTATCAAATATTTTGCAAAGGCTTTTGAATTCTCTTGCTTTTTTTAAAGCCAAGCCTACATTTAATTCTCATCATAGTGAGAGCTCTCTCAATTGTTCATGAAAAAAGCATCAAACTCAGTGATGATTTCTTAATATTAACTTAATATTTTGCAACAATGATAGAGCAAAGCATCTCTCTACTACTCCATTTCTCAAACAGTGTTGGCAACATTGTAAAATTTTAAATTTATTTTCTCAATAATTTTATCACATCATTAAAAATTATTAAACAATTTTTATAGGTTCACATTACATTCAAGCTATTTGTCATATCTACCTTAAAAACTAACAAATATTTCCAGAAAAAGCAATCCCTAAATACAGTTAATAATAACTTTGAAGTCTAGTCTCTTGTCTCTCCAGTGATTCTCATATAAAAGTTTCTTTGATGATGGCATGTAGTTGCCAAAGAACTGTTTTACAGATCTACTGCTTGCAATTATTTTAATTTCATATGTGTCCTCCTAAATACCTTCCAAATTAAGTCTGACCATATTTGTTGACTGATTATAATATTTAAACCCATTATGATGATACAGAAAGTTTCAAACACATGATCATTAAAAATTCTATCTTTCATCAGTCTCTTTGGGTTTATTAACACTTTGTTTGAAATTTCTACATTTAACTCTCTCTCTCTCTCTCTCTCTCTCTCTCTCTCTCACACACACACACACACACACACACACACACACACACACGCACACAATACTTGCAAAAGTAACCTGTATTGATTTTCTTCCATCTGATGGGTTGCTTCTGCTTAATGTAGTCAAGGTCTTCTTGTTTTTATGTTCCTCCTTTTACAGTAAGTATTAGAAACTTTAATGAATAAGGGATCTCCTCAGACTGTTTCAAATGACATGCATAGTCCTGACACTATGTAGAATATATAAGTCAGCCTGACCCTAAATGGGAAATCTTTTTTCCTTAGCCTCATGTGGCTTGGATTATAAAAACATATTATGACATCAGCTTTACATAGCAGAAAACACAGAGTCTCAAGAGAGGAAAGCTAACTATTTGCCAATCCCCTATTAAGAAACACTGTATTGCAGTCAATGGAGAACAGATGCTGTTTCACATAACAGTCTCAAATATGCATTTGATTTAGTATAATTTCACTTATTTTTACATTGAAATTTAGATTGATTTCTTTGAAAAAGCAAAGGCAAACTTATTCACGAATGATTCTCAAAAGTTTTAGAAGGTTATTTCACATTAATTTATCCTGCTTTTGAACAAGTGCTAAAATATAGACACTGTTCATTGGTATAATGACTGATACTACAGTTTGGAATGCAATCCAATTATGAATGCATATTACAGCCTATTAAGAGCTTGATGCTTGAGTTCACTTTCTAATTAATTAAAACCTTGTAGATCTGACATAAATTATACTGAACAATAAAGTTTCTAATACTTATAAACAGCACTCTTAGAATCAATTACTCTCCTATAGGGAGAATGAGAACATTCATTTTAACATCTTACAGAGGGAAAATAGAAGTTCAGACTTCCTGTAATTCATTAAAATCAGACACCTAGCCAGTGGTAAAATAAAGATTTCAATTCAGGCTTGTATAGTGCTGATTGTAGTCTTTGTTGACTATACTATACAATTATGATACAGAAAATATGAAATTATCCTCCATATCATACTTTAAGAATTTTAAAATTAATTTGAACTAAATTCTTCTACTGCACAGAAAGTATATCAGAAATATATTGATGCTTTCACACATACACTCATCTGTTTTTCATTCTTGCATCCTTTATTCATCTTGCTTTTTTCATGTTGTAGGCATGGGAAACTAAGGTGTGAGCGATTTCAATCATTTTTTGGACAGATATGTACCATATGTGCAAATTTTTTAATATTTAAATATCAAGTTAACTATATGATAAAATATATTGTTTCTGATAAAACATATTCTAGAAGAGACTGAAGTGGGCAAAATTATATAGCAGGACAGATTCCCTTAGTGTTCTATACATAAAGGTAATGTTCTGAGAATTCCATCAATAGCCTTTTTCCTAACTATACCTCAAGAAGTCTTACATGCCTGTCCATAGACACACCAGCTTAAATGTTTCAAGTCTGTCATAACTCTACCCTGATTTCATCAATGTCTGTGATGAGTGTTATACCTAAGGATTGTTATCAGACCAAAAGCAATGTATATGTAACTACATGGACTAACATAAAGCTCATACAACCTTTCAATGTATATTCATAAAAAGAATAATGTATAAGTTGTAAAGAAAGAATTAATTGCCCTCTACTCCCTTGGAATCTGGCAAGAATATAAAAATAAACTGATAACATGAAGAATAATAAGAGGAAAGATAGAAATTAATTTTTTGCATTTGTGCATCACAGAAAAAATCAGTAAGTTCTAGTAGCTCATTCATTGTGGTTATAGAGGATAGAGGAAACAAGATGTAGACAATTTGTGTGAGAATAGCTTTGGTAAGACTGCGTAGCCTTTTAGGGGAATAGTCTATAGTTTATAATAGTTTTTCTGGATATGATACATATTCAGAAGAAAGCTTTTCCTATATGTGACTCTCTCATGTGTTCTTAGTATGAGCTAATTTGCAACCCATAGTGTTATATTTGTTATATTTTGGTTATATTTTATGACCCTTGTTAAAATGGTTAAAGAATATTTTAGAAAGAAGACTGAGACAAGAGACACCACTGGACATTTCCCCTTCACTTTGTGATCTTCACTGCGGCGTCCACCCTTGACCAGCAAGAAAGACGCCACACCGAGGAATCTTCTTCAAACACAGTTTAATCGGGAACCTCTTTGCTTTGTACAATGTATAATGGCAGCGGCGGCCCCGGGCCGAGGGAGACGGGGCCTGATATAGTCTACATCTACCAATCACCTAACCCTACGTGGCGCGCCAGGATAGGTTGTCTCCAAGCAGAATTAAGAGGATACATGACTTTACCTAATTTGGAGTTGTTTACCACAGAGAGCGCTCGCCGTCGGGCTGGCGGAGGGCGGAAACTGGCGCCATCTTTTGGCTGCGGTTTTCTGCAGCTCCCTACACTTCACTCTAGCAAAATAAAGTGGCCTTAAAAAATCCACAGTGAAGCTCTACAAAGTGCAAGGGTTTTCAGGGATTCAGTTATACCATCCCAAAATGTGACTACAGAAAGCCACCATATGCTGTCCGAAGAATATGCCTATGCCTTTAGTATATTGATTACTTCAAAGATCAGAAACTGTAGACAAAGAGGTAGCATTGAAAAACTACCCTTTGGAAGAATAAGTCAACATTTATTGTAGGAAGCAAGTGAATTCTGGAGTAAATATGTGATTTTTTTTTACATGACTATGGCCATATGAAGGACACCTGTCAAAAACAGATGGGAATAGCAATGCCTTCTCTGGGTGAGGATCAGAAGGATGTTGAAGACTTTTTCTTATGGAAATGCAAATGTTGACAGTGTTTGCATAAAATGTTCATTGGAAGTTTATGGCCTGAAGATTGTTCGCCTACAGAGACTTATCATACCAAGATTAAGTATTCCCACCCCCGTGTTCAGCTATATACTTCTGCTACCTTGTTTGTCTGTATTTATTAACCTCCACTTTCTTCTTCAGTTGTATGTAGTAACCTTGTATCCTTGTTCAAAAATTGTATAATAAATACACTGGGCTTCACCATAAGAGAGAGACAGACCACCTAATCCCAGCTTTCTGATGTCCAATTGTCTATTTTTCTGTAGTCTCTTGTCAATCCTGTTAGATTAATCTCTGATGATGTGCACAGCACAGAAATTTATAGACACTCAACCACATAATAGAATAACCAATGTTCACCATGTACTCTTTTATGCCCCATCACTCTCTAGTATGTATGTAAAATTTATGTTTCCTCCAACACCTGGAAGCCTCATACCCCTTTTCCTTCCTGTAATTTGTTTTGATAAAGAACAGTGGTTCTTAACCTTTCTAATGCTGTGCCCCTTTAACATAGTTCCTTATGTTGTGGTGACCTGAACCATAAAATTATTTTTGTTGCTACTTCATAATTATAATTTGGCATTGTTATGTATCATAATGTAAATATGCATATTTTTGAATGGTCTTATATGACCCTTGTGAAAGGGTCATTCAATACCCAAAGGGGTTGTGACCCACAGGTTGAGAACCGCTGATAAAGAAACTTTCATTTTATGATTCTTCTTCATGTCATATTGTATTTTCTGGCTTTTATTTGTACACACACAGTTTTCTATTTCTCTTGTTAATTTGTTTAATTAAACAAGAAACACAGGAAAGTAAAACAGGCCCAAGTATGTATGTTTAATACACTGCCCAGTCAAATAAACTAAAATACTAAAGAAAAATCATTTTCCCATTCTGAAGTTCAGATGATATATGCTTCTTCCTCTTCTAAGAGAAATAAGTTGTAAGCTATACCCAACAAAAGTCCTGATCAAGTAAATATTGACTCAATGTTTCCTTTGGCATTTTAAAGAAATATTTATTCTCTTTTCAGAGTTTATAAATTACAACATGCAAAAATGCCTTCTTATACCCTGGATGTGTAAGGCTCTTATTTATTAGGGTGAGTGAAAATGTCATTCGCTCACCACCAGTATAAATGTGCAAAATTATAAATGAAACTTTCACAAAGATCAATTTTAAAACTATTGTTTCATAGTAAAGTATATGGGCTTTGAAAGCCAAGGCTAGTAATGATGTAGTTCAGCTATTATCTCTTTTTGGTAAACTTTCCCATGTTGTTTATCCTTTTGTAATTCATCTTCTTTTTATCACACAAAACTTATCACAAAAAGATTTTCAACTAGTCATAGAAACAAAAAATGTGTCCAAGTTTAGCTTAAGTTAGCATGCACCCAGTTTCAAAGGATTTGCATTAGTACAAGTTGGAAAGCATGCTAACTGGAAGACATCTCAGAAAGCCCCTAGAAAGAAAAACAAGTTTCACAAACTGAAATGACAAAAGCTTAACCTCTAGTGAGTTGATTTAAGCAAGATACCTGTATGCAAATCTCTTTAACAGTAACTGGCTGATTGTATTTATTTATGCAGCTGGTGTGTTTCCAAAGGATTTGAAATGCTTGCATTCTGTAATAAATGCAAGTGCCTATTTAATGACAAGAGGAAGCATACATAAATTCAAAATGGTGACCTCAGGCTTTTATTTTGTCATGAAAGATACTGGCAAAATGAAGAATAAGCTATTAATTCATCCTTCCAAGAACTAGTAGACAATGGCTTTCATTTCATCATTTATTTTATGAATATATTTATAGTTTATAGAGTAGAGCTAGGTGGAAGGATGTGGTTGATAAAAATGTATGAGATGCATGACAAAAAGGCAAGAACAGCAATGAAAGGAGTAAAAACTGAACAACTGTTAATTTTAAAATTAAAATAAGGACACATGGAGAACTGGGATTCATGTGTATGCGATATAATTTGAAGAGGATATTCATGTGATTATGATGGCTAATGTTATGATTTAAGTTTAAATTACTGTGCTTATGAGATCTATAAAACAAAAATGACTCTAACCTGTAAGCCCCAGCTGCTCAAAGAAATGTAACTTCCTGGAATGCTGAGACCTATTGTTCATGGAAGATATGTAAGCTGCGTGTTTTCACTTCTGTAAACAAGCTTCTTTGTCTCCTATCACAGAAGATTTATGCTTGATCATGTACAGGCAGAACACATGTCAGGAAATGTGTTTGCCTTTGATTGTATGGTGGTAGGAAGTACACAGTCTTGTGAGTTTTGCCTTTATAATCCCATGAATAATGGAATTGAGTTCCATAGTCTGAGCATGTCTCCAGTGTGGACCCAGTCAGTATCCATGGTCCTTGCCAGTGTTTAAAAAGGCCTCTTTGTTAAAATGAATTCACAGTCAGATTGCTGAATCTCTGAATGACCCTAGACATGATCATTTGCCAACCAAAAATGAATTATTACTAAGAGATTAACAATCATTTATATTGGCATATTCTTCTCTGAAATTATAAATCTCTGAATTATATTGAACAATAAGTTACCTATATCAATGAACAGTTTTAAGATTAAGTGAAATAATTTATAGCAAATAAATAACACTGATAAATATTAGATCTCCTGAATCTTATTAAATAACATTAAATTGTTAAATTCAATATTCTCTTGATCTGGAACTAAACTTATTTATATGTTATAAATATTTATACTGAAATTGCATATTATAAATAGCTTTTACAATTTTATGTAGTAATACTATCAAGTATCATACAAACCAATGGATTTAAATATATTTCAGTGGTTTTGGAGGATTAGATGAAGAACAAATCTGCACAAGATAGGACTTGCTTGGTTAGGTATGAGGTAATACATCCAGCAGGGAAAATCTTGGGGCTGTGAGAAAGGAGACAGAAGCTCCCTACCTAGGTTGAAGCCTTTGCCACGAATGGATCCAGAATTCTAGAACAACTAATAACTGCTTAAAACTTTTCTCCATTCCCAGCTTAAGTCTGAAATCTTAGGGGAATCTCATCAGAAAACCCATTAACTGGTGAAGGTCATGTATTAAACCCTTTGTGTAACCCTAGTGATTTCTTATCAAATTATAATTCCACCCAAGGCATCTCAGCAGTCACTTCACATATCTCTCTTACCAACAGATGGAAAGAAATGGAAAATAAAAAAAGGTTTCTGAACAGATATTGAGATATAATTCAAGGGTCACTAAAATAGTATTTATGGCAAATGCTAAGATAATTAATTGCTTAATCTGTCTAAGGAGAATCCACTACCCATACATACTTGGGCCTGTTTTACTTTCCTGTGCTCTCCATCAGAAAGCACATGCCCCTACATGAATATGACTTACTTTTCACTGAATGTCTGTCTTGCTCTTAAATCTCAAACTTAAGCATGTATTAAAATATCTTTAGGCAAATTTTCAACTGTGGTTCACTATACTAGCTACCCCTGAAATTTATTTTTAGTGTTGAAGCCAGGAAGCACAGTGTTACCAAAGTTGAGGCTCCTAAAAAATCTAGATTATATCATCAGACTACTGATATTGGCAATTTGAACTGTGTGTGTCCCTATTTTCTTATCAGTGATAGACTATACCTTTGAAGAATCTAAGTAACTATACAATAGTAGCATCTTGCAGATCAATGAAACAGAAAAGTGTATGTTATAGATCACTAAATAAAAGCAATTATATTCTTTTAGGTTGTTCAATCTGCTTTTTGTACAACTTTAATATTCTAGGGTGTTTTAGCATATAATGAGCTAGAGCATTCCTTTCTATTCCTTCCTTAGTTTTCCATTTGTTTATTTACTAAGTACTAGGGCTAAAACCCTGGGCTTTATATATCTTTTCATTGATAGAAAACCTATCTATGAGCTAGATTATAATCACCTAATTTGTTTCTTTGTTTTTATGTTGCATCTTGAGGTACATGTAGATAGGGAGTGTAATACAGTGTGAATGAGCATGATACTAGCAGAGCTCCATCAAGGACCCCACTGTCTCAAAAAAATGGGATGGCAAAGCCTTTATGTGATTGAAGTATAGATATCGACAATATGTGCAGAAAGTATCAAACAGATTATTCCTTTCAGAGGCTTGGAATATAAGACTGCTCCCATACAGAGACCCACTAATAAATTTAGGGAATCCTCCTCCTAGCTCATATGCATATACAAACCTGATTTCTCATTCAGCTGTTCATAAAAGATTTGAAGGGTTTATAGGCTATTCATGTGTCTCCATCATAGTCCACATCCCACCAGATTCCGGATTTTCTTTATGTCTCTCATTTCTCCATTCCCTTTGATTAGTGTCTTGTCAATCCATAGCCATGTAGATCATTGCGGACATGATCACTGTGAGTTTCTTAATAGACTGACAGTGATTTTCTAAATGAGCAGGCCTTGAAATTGAAGTCTTTTTGCCTTACTCTCCTGAGTAGCAGAGATTGCAGACCACACTTAAGACCTACCTACAACTTTTCTCAAAGTCTACAGATTTAACCAACTTAATCATGTTTTCCCCCTGGGAATACACTGCTGCATAGCCATTCTCTCCAAAGTGCTGCTATCCTTTAATTCTAAATTCCAAAGAAAGTTAATGTTCAAAATGGAAACATTATATTGCAAAGCAGTTTAGTTTGAACTCTGTTTCATATTGAAATTTGCATTTAGCATGATATAAACAAAAGTTCCATCAAGTGAGTTACATAATAAAAAGGGAAACGATCATTCTGCAGAAAGAATTCAAGTTTTTATATCCAAAGAAAGAAAAATTGAAGTCATATTTAGAATGTGTATTTCAATTACCTACTATCTTCAGGGTATCAAGGGGACTCTAAAGTATCAAAATTTTTACAGGTGATACCAAGTTGGGGGACAGGAGAGTCTGAAGCTCTGGCCCAGGAGGAAGAAGTGTCTCTCAAGAAAAAGTTAACATCATATTATGGTAATTTATCTCACACATAAATCTATATATTTTTCCTATGAGTTGCAACAAGGCTAAATCAAAGCAGAGAGAAACAGGATTTTTCTTTCTTCATTGTATTTTTCCAATTCTTATGCCATGTTCTGTGGTTGATAATGATGTTTTTTGAAACATTAAGCAATAGCTTCAGTTTCTAGTGAACTCTTTAACAAATATGCTTTTGTTAGTAGACTTGAGTCATAGCCTCCAATCCAACAAGCCAGGCTTGGTAACCATCCTTGCTAAACCAATTAAAAGGTCCAAATTAATAGTGAGAAACAGGAAAAAGATTTACTCAATGCAACCAACTTGGAATGAAAAACAAAGAAATATAGTGACTGTCTAAGTTCACCTTCAGGGTTCTGAAGTGTGGTTTAAGCAAGCAGTTATGGTCAAGGTACCTGGTGATACTCACCATTGACCTAGTCTCATCTGTAAGATCTGCTAGAATGTTGTAAATCTGTATCTGGAAGGAAAATTTCTGTTCTGGGTAGCCATAGTTTTAGGCTTTCTCTTTGCTCAGCATGAGATTCCTGGGGGTATTCCAGTTTCTTAGCCTTCATTGTTTAAATTGTGTAATAGCCAAAATAATATGTCTCTTTTAAATATGTTTATCACTGCCAGGCCCAGGGTAACATTTGTTCTTCTGACTCCTCATATAGTTGATATTAAACACAATATGTTTTAAATCCAGTATACAAATAGACTATTTGACTATACAAATTGGCATGTATTTGCTGCTCCTGAATTAATATTTTTGTTGTTTTTCAAAACCTTATGAATTAAAAGGACTTCCAGCTAAGTAAAGATGAGAGTCTCTTTTTATCCTTTTCTCTGCCTAGTACAACTATAAGCCACAAACAATATTAGAACTGTAACAGAACAGACAAAGATATTAGAGGAGAAATTAAAAAAACAGATTCATAAAGAAGGAGCCATGCCTTATCAGAAAGCACCAGCCTTTCCCTAGCTGAGCACTGATATGCAAAATAAAGCAAGCTCTGCCAAACTGACTCCTCCTCCTTCTGCCTATCTCCCTAATTCACTTGCCAAACTAATCCTTCTCACCTGGTGCTGGAAGTTGCAGGAGTCATCTCCCCATTGCCTATTTGTATGTTAATAGGGTCACTGGACATTGTTGGGAATTGAAAAATAATATTTCAAAGAAAACATACAGCGAGTCTCTCCTCTTCAGGTAACTTGATAGAAAAACAAATCACTTCTTCAAACACAGGAAGCTTCTACCCATCATGACTTACTAACATTTCAAAAAGGGGGAACACTGTCCTGTGAGGCACATAGTTCCTGTCCCATTTTCCCAAGCCTGGGCATGCATGAGAAGATCTTCTTCACCAATCTTTGTCTCTCATTTCATTCCATAAAGACCACTGGTACTACCTCACTCAGGTCCCAGGAACAGAAAGATCTCTACCAATACAAAACTTAAATCTGTCATCAAAGAGGGTAGGAGATAGTTTGTTCTGTGGGCGAATATGAGTGGCCTTGGCTTGGGAAAGTAGAGTTAAGTTAGCCCAAATTCCATGTTTGAAAAATAATAATTTGAGGAAGTTTGTTATAGTAACAAAATAAAGTAAGACTTAAGTAAAGGTACTTTTTGGACAAATTATACCTGTGGACAAATTAAGTAGACCTGTTACAGAAAAGCCAGAGAAATAACATATTTAGGACTCAGATGCTGTCTGGTGGCTTTCTTGTCTCTTTGGTTGCTGGAAACTAGCATATGTTACATTAATACATTTCAAAATTTTCACCTAGTAGTTACTAGGATATTTGATTAGACACTGTTGTGGGAAAAGAATGCATAATAAGGGCACTAAAGAGAGACCCAATGTCAATTTTCACTAGGCTCCAAACATGCAAAATTCTACCCTTCCTATTGGTCTTAAGTTCTAAATAGCCTTGCAGAAGTTTCAGTTAAAGATTAGTTTCTTTTCACTCAGGCCACAGAAGAAATCTCAAAACCCAGAAAGATCAACTGGGTGGGGGCTAAATACTGGAAGGCTATGGGAACAAGACTTCCTATGTGTAAGCAAGGTCGAAGTGAAACCACTGAACAGTACTATTCCACAGATAGAAAATTTTACTGGAACTAACTGCCAGTCTGCCTTGGAGAAAAGAGGATAGTACCTTGGTGGGGAAAGCAGGCAAATTTAGCAAGATAATCAGAAAGGTTGAACTAATACAGCCTGTTTCAATTAACTAGGAACTACATGACCTTGACTGAGATAGTTGATCAAAGTGACACAATGCCTTTTCCTAACATAAACATACTTTACCAGGTTTCTGAGGAAAGGTGACTTTAGATTTTTGTTTACCCTAGCCCAGACTGCCATTTATGACATTTCCAGTAGTACTGCCATAATTTTGACCTGTTTGGACCAAACATTGGTCCCCTACTCTATATATCTAGCAAAGATTGTCACATGTATCAGCACTCTCTGATACCACACAAGAAAAGATCACTCTGATGAACTAATTATGTCCCCAAAATAAACATGATTCTCACCAAGGGCATCACCACTGTCTTTTGATCTCTGTTCTAGTGGACTAAAGGAGAATATCCCCCATCTGTTCATATATTTGAATGTTTGATCTCTAGTTGTTAGGGCTGTTTTGGGGAAGGATTATGCAGTGTCACTTTGTTGGAGGAGCTGTGTTACTGGGCTTTGATATTTCAACAGCCTACACCATTGCTGGTTTCATCATTCTCTGCCTTCTGTCTGTCAATCAGATGTCCACTCTCAGCTACTGCTCCAGTGCCATCTCAGATGGCCTGTTGCTATTTCTCAAATATGACAGTCACAGACTAACTCCCTGAAATTGAAAGGAGATCCAAAATAATTTTTTCCATAAATTGCCTTGGTCATAGTGTCTTTTCACAGCAATAAAACAATAATTAAAAACAACTATCATTATCACCATCACTCTGTCTGACACACCACATTTCCCATACAAAGAGATAATGAGAAAATAGATATATCTGGTGGTTTCAAGGAGAATGTCCTTCACAGGCTCATTAGTTCCAATGCTTATTGAACATCATATAAAACTGTTCTTTGTTTTTTATGTCTTTGTTTTGTTTTGTTTTGTTTTTTGTATTTCAAGACAGGGTTTCTCTGTGTAACTTTGGAGCCTGTTTTGGAACTCAGTCTGTACACCAACCATGGTAGACTCAAACTCACAGAGATCCTACTGTCTCTGCCTCCCTAGTGCTGGAATCCAAATGGATGTGAAACTCTTTAGGAAGGATTAGGAGGTCTGGTCTTTTTTGACAAGATGAGGTCTTGTTGGAGGAGGTGAGTTACTGGGATTGGGTCTTCATGTTTTAAAAGTCCATATCAGGCTGAGTCTCTATGTCTCTCTCTCTCCCTGTCCCTGTCTCTGTCCCTTGCTTTCCTTCTTTCTCCTCCTGGTGCATATAGATCAAGATGTATAGCTCTCAGTTATGTCTTCATTATCATGCTTGCTTGCTATCAACTCCTACTTTGAGGATAATATATTCATCAAGCAAGGTCCCAATAAATGTTTACTCCTGTAAGTTGCTTTGATCATGGTATCTCTTCACAGCAATAGAACAATAATTAAGATAGCATGAAACACTAGCAAAGGAGATCCTACCTCCATAAGCAGGCCACTATTAAAAGCAGTTTGTATTCAATAGAGGAAAGCCCAAGACATGTTTCCAATGTACTTAAAAACTTCTCTACAGCGTGGGCTGTAAACTCCTCTCCCCAAACTACATGGGGCATTTTTTCCCTCTGCCCAGTGAATGTTTGGACATGACAGACAGCATCCAGTGGCATGAATGTGAAACTCTATAGATGCCAAAATTCTCAGTACATCAAATAACATCAGAAAAACTCACATTATTAAATTGTTAGTGGAACAAAAGAGCACCCACACAATTGATGTGGCAACTTGTATTATTTACTTTGCTGCTGATTTAATAAAGCACCATGATGAAAAGGAACTTAAATAAAAAATAGGATATTCTGGCATATGTATCCAGAAAGCTAAATGTGTATCATGGCAGGGATATAGTGATATATGGCAGCAGGGGGAGAAAACTCAGAGATCACATCTTTGTAAACATGAAACAAAGAATGAGTTGTATGCAGGGCAGGAGTATAAATTCTCAAAGTCTACCCAAAGAAACATTTTCCCCCCAGCGAGATTCAACCTGACTAAATTCCTTAACCTACCTCAAACAGCACCAGCAAACTGGGACCAAGTGTCCAAATAAATAAGCTTACAGAGGTCATTTCTCATTCAAAACTCCATGCAATCTGATTGGAAAACTTTTAAATTAAGAAGCAAACAATTCATAAAAGCGGTGCACATAGAACAAATAAGCATGTGAAAAGATGATCAACTTCTAAAGCCATCAGGGAAATTAAAATGAAGACCACAATGAATATCCCTGTAAAATTATCTGAATAGGTTAAATGAAATATTGTAGCAACACTATAGAAGAGTTATGGTGTGCAGAATCAAGATAATCTACAAATTTTTTAATTGGAATATAAAACTTATAGCCACTTTACAAAAGAGCATGGCAGTTTATTATAAAACTAAAACATGTAACAGCCATACAATACAGCCATTACAATCCTGGGCATTCATCTGAGAGAAATGAAAACATATGTTCATGGAGAAATAAAAACACAGGTCCTGTACATGAATACTATACCAGCTTATTTATAATGACTAAACTGTCTTGTTAAGGGTTATTTCTGAAAACTGAACAATCTGCTACATCCATCATAGAACACCTACTCTCAAAACAGATCTGCCACTTGATCCATTTGGAAACGTGCTATTTTTCTGCAGAGTATGAAATGGAGTGAAGAGTGAAATAATCAATGATAAATATCATGTGATATCATTTCTATAATGTTATTGATAGGGAAACATTTAGAAATAAAGTAGGAGGAAAAGGGTCCAAAAAGCAGGCAAAAGAGTAAAGGACAGCCCTTGTTCCCACTCTTAGGCATCCTATAAAAAGGCTAAGCTACACATTCATAACACACATGCAGAGGGCCTAGGTAAGAGCTAGGCAGGCTTGCTGTTTGTGGGTTCAGTCTCTTGAGCTCCTAAGAAGGAATGCCTGCTCTTTTCTGAAGAGAAATGGAGGAGGAGAAAGGGAGTGCACTGGGAAGTGTGGAGAGAGGGAAAGCCACCATCAAGATGTACTGCAAACAAACAAAACCACAAAACCAACAAATAAAAATTGAGAGGAAGAAAGAAAATAAAAATGCTTATTACAAGCCTTCACTGGCATTCACTAATGTGTGTTAATATTTTCATTGGCAGCTAACCACTATAATGGTTTTTCTAGAAACATACCAAAGTGTGTAGCTTTGGTTTGGAGAACAAAAAGCAGGCAAGGGGGGCCCTGTTCACCACATTTCAGATACATCCACAGCAGGTCTGTTATGATAAATCTTTCCACCTAAAGCTGCCTGAGCCCCACTGCCACGTGTGAGCTTTACGCCAGCCGCCCACCTGAGTTATGACCCAAATAAATACACAGAAATTTGTATTAGGTACAATGCTGCTTGGCCAATGACTAGGATTCTCATCTGTTAGCTCAGTCTTAACTATCATAGACCTATATATTTTATAAGACTTATCGGACCCCTTATTCTTGTCCCTCCTTGCCGGTGTATCACATTGTGCCGCTGGAGCAGGAACGGAGGGGAAAAGAGCGATTCCTCCTGTTTCTCCTTCTTTAAATATGAGTCTCCTTACTATGTCACTTCCTGCCTGGATCCCCACTTCTCTACTACATTTCCCAGAATCCTCTTTGACTCCTCGTCCCATCTAACTTGCTGTCTCATTGGCCAAACAGTATTTTATTTAACAATCAATAAGATAAACATACAGAGTACATTCCCCATCACAGGACCTTAACAATAGACTTTTTGATTAGATTAGTAGTAACTTTGTACTAAGCTCAAATATAATAAACTAGCTTTCATTAACCCTTTGAGAATGTCTCCTTTCTTCTAAGCTACATATTGATTGAAACAACATTTAATTTGTGTCCTAAAAAACTCTTACACCACAAGTAGAAATATAATTGTAATAGATTTGAGGCCAGTCTAAGCTATAGAGTATCAGACCAATCAGGGCTATAGTATGAATGACACCTTGCTTTAAACAAACAAACAAACAATTACCATAATCTAAAGATTTGGTCTTTTAAATTAAAACATGGAACATGAAATTTAAAGTTTTTTGTCTCCGAAGCTTCAAGTTCAGTTCCCTAATAAAATCAGTTCCTGTCATGACTAGAAAATAATTTGAATTGTCCTTTTAATTTCTTCCCTAAATATTTATTAACAAATCATAGTTTATTTCTTGTCCCTTGCACTTTACTACTTTCTCTCCTGTAGATTTACAAGTTTTCTGCTTCCCTCTCAAGAACCACTTTCAGAGGACCACTCTTGACTCCTTTTATGAGCTTTCCCTTCTATGACACATTCACTTTCTGCTTTATTTGTTCCCTCATCTCAAAGGCTAAGAAATGAGGTTCTAAAAGAACGTGATTAACTTTCATCTTTGAGTCCCTAGTGCCCAGGACTATGCCTAGTACAATATATATGTCTGAAAAAATAAAATGAACAGGTTACATGATATAATTTACATGTAGATAATTGGATGATTGTATGGCTCGAAGTCAAATTAATGCAATTCAAATTGGAGTTTATACAGACATTTTTGTCACTGCCAAAGAAATGTCATCTGAATTGTGTTACCTATCACAAATAATACATCAAATATTCATTAAAATATATTTCAAAAAGTTAAAATGCATTCTGAAATATACTGAAATTTCCATGAAAGTAAAAACTTCATGAATTTTGATCTATCAAATGTGCTGTAAGATCTCTTTCTAATTGTATATGAACAAACACTGAACTATATAGGTCACTCTTAATAATATTCATAGATTAATGAGTAATGGTTATTTTAAAAATTTAAAATTTTGTACATCAAATTCAACTCAAGTAGAAGTAGTCAGAAGCATTAAATTAGGAATGAGCTGATATTAATAATTTCTGCTTGTTACAGTAAATTTGCTCAATTTTTTGCTAAGTATTTTTCCTACTTAGACACTCAAGATAACTATTGTTTTGGAAAAAATTACTTAAGTTTTATGAGAATTGAATTGAAACATTTCATATGAAAAACGATTATATATTTTTCACATGAGAAAAACAATTCTGTACTTTTAATGAAAGCAATATCAAATTAAATTAGCATAGTAACTTGAAAATGAATTAATGTTTAAACTTTCAATAATAATAGATGCTTCTTTTCCTATACAAGAAGTTGAGGAATAAAAGAAAATGTTGAGAATTTACTTGTCATCATTTGAGTCTTCTTTCATGATCTGTTGAGTGATAAAATAGTTAGAAGCATGTTTTGCATGGGCATTCATGTTCTCAGTAAAAGGAGATAATTTTAACTGCACAGCATTGAAAAATGAAAATGATAAAATGTCATGTTCTGATTAAGAGTAAGCTAAAATTATCTTATGGATACAAAACAAAACCACATTGGCATGAAATATCACAAGTGTTCATGGTCATAAATCTCAATAAAGATTCCTTGGTCTTACATTCAATGTATTTGTGAAGATAAATTTTAGAATACCTATGGAGTTCAGTCATTACTATGCCTTAAGCTGACTATGATGATGATTAATTTAAAAAAATATATAGAGACTTTAATTTCTAAACCATACCTAAAAGAAAAATAACTAATTAGAAACATCAATAATTCATTTAAAATATTTCCGTATTAAGAGAAAAATCAGCATCTTTAAGATGGCATTAATAGCAAAATCAGCATCTTAATCATGGTGTTGATAGATCTCTTCCTTATTTATACAATCTTCTTAATTCATATGAATGTGGATATACTAATTTAACCTTTTTTCATTTATGGAATAGATATTATATGTTGAAAATTGTTTGTAACACCATGAAAGCCAAAGTGATTAGTGCTCATGCTTACCCGAAAGAAAATCATGGAGGCATATGAGATATAAAAATATAAAAATAACATATATTTGCATAAAGAAAATAATAATTATTAAAGCACACACTTGTGAAATTTTTAAAAAATAGCACCAACTATGAAAAAAGTGTCTAACTAAGAGTACAAGGAAATATGACTATGTTCACTGAAGATACTTCTATTTCTGAATCTGATCATGTACTGTAACTATTCTTGTTTCTTTAACATTACTCTACTCAGTAATTTTAACACAATAAAGTGACAACATTTTATCAGAGATCAAGTAAAAGTTACATCTAGAGATCTTTGAAATTTTTCTATGTAAGCATTTTTACACGGGTAACCTAATGACATTATTTCTCTAAGTGCTAGGCCAACAAAAATTCTATGCACACTGAAATCCATACAATTGATGTTTAAAACATTGCTTTCCATTTTCTCATATTTTTCCTTTGAGCAAGAAAAAACATCCTTTTTGCTCATTTGTTATAAATGCAAGATGGTGTTCTTCCATACTTACTCAAAGACAGTAGAACAAAACATATCTTGGACAGCTGACCCTGAACTATTTTGCATGTAGCAGGATGGCTGGCAATTTAGTCTCCAGATATAGTTTCTTCAGGGGCCAGTGTAATTAGGATTATGTATGGGAAGTGACATAACATGAAGCGTCTCTACCTGAAATTTGTAAGATCCAAGAATAACTTTTCATGACTTAATAGCAGTTTTCCACTTTGTAGGAAAGAGGGGAGAGGGGTAGTGCAAAATGGAAGTTGGCAAGTGATTCAAAGCAATATTATTGAAAAGATCAGAAAAATCTATTAATAGCTAGACTTTCTCCAAACATACAAATGTGAAAAATACCACAACATAAAACCAAAATAAATTAGCTATAAGAAATAAATTGGTTTAATTGAATTTACTAAGTTTATTATTAGAGTTATTGATGCTCATATTTTATTCTTCAACAATTTTTAGAACTGAATTTACCACTTTTTCATAAAATGAACTGAGTTTGTATGAGGGAACGAGTTTTAATTTTATCATCCCTGATTTGGAAACATTAAAATATATAACAGATCACTCAATCAACATGCTATTTATTCTGTCTTATGAAAGATCTAGAAACATTTCTTCAAGCATTTATATTATGCAATTTTATACACTTAAATATAAATATACTATGTCACCTCTATTATACATATAATATGGAAGTCATAACTTTTTAATTGTCTGATCCTAAAGATGCTCCAGTCTCAATAAAATATGTTTAGCATAATTAGACTTCATATTTTAAAAATTAAATTATGTCTCATCATTCTTTGAGTTCCCAGAAACAAGAGTTTCTCTTAATTTATGTACTCTATAGTAAAATAACTTAATCCTTATTTTTAAGGTGGTATTTGTCACACAGGTCATCTGCTATTGAGGCATATTTGTTCCTGTTATTTGTTTTTGAGACAAAGTCTCATTATTTAACCTAAGCTGTCTTCAAATTCACAAAGATTATTTCCTTCTGCCTACCTAATAATGGGATGAATGGTGTGTGTGACCACTCTCAGCCTGCAATTTGTATTTAACTCTGCTTGTGATCATAATAAATTATCAAATTTTTTGTAACTTTAATATAGAATAATTTTAATTTTAGACTTGTCAGGAATAAGAAATTTCTTTAGAAAAATACCCATTTTGAAGATGATTTCAAAGTCATGAAAAGTTGACATAATTCCCAACTGTTATGTACATAATTAATAGCAATATAAAGCACAAAATCTATGTTAATTTAATTCTCATTTATCAATTTAGTTCTTTTTTATCATTGGCTTCCTATAATAAGAATTTTAAAAATTAAAGGAGAGCGTTTAAATGTTAGGCATATTTTTTGTATGTGTTTTCTTTTCTGGGCTGTTAAATATGCATGCTGATGACTACAATAAACAATTTTATTTTTCTTACCTTTTCTGTTCTTAAGCTTTCAAAATTTTCAAAATAAAAGTCATTTTCACTAAAACTATATATCTTAATTGTTGTCTACTTGCATTTTATGAACATTGAGCTCTTATGTCAATATTTATGTATTTGTACAAGTTTGTGAGGTTATACATATCCTATGCATGTAAAAATCCAAAGATGAGTTTATCAAAATTGTTACCAACCACGAACATGGCATAGAGAGTAATCAGGAGACACTAGGATAAAATATCAGGAAATAGCTACTAAAATAACTATAATTCACAATAAATAGGAAAGAAAAAATCAATTGAAAATAGGGGAAAGGGTTTTTAGCTATAGAATGAAGTGGTCAGAACAATTTCAATCCTTACTTTTGACCTTACTATCTTACTGATGTAGGAAGAATGAATTATTAGAATGAATTTTCATGTTCAGCCTTTTTCAAATAACTTTCAAGGAAAATGACAAGTTTCATTCAAATACCTTGAGAACAGGAAAAAGTAGATACTTCTTTAACTGAAGATGACATGAAAATATCTAAGGCATATTTGGAAGAATCACCACTCAGATGATATCTGGATGAGTGTAGTTTATTTTCTTTTGATTTTTTTTTTGAGGTAGTATCACACTGTACTATTTGGGTCTACAAAAACAAATTCCAGCAGAGTAAGGGTCCATGTGAGGCAAGAAGGAAATCTGGCTTATCACATCATAGTCAGTGTTGGTTTTAACTCCTGGAATCTGACAATTTAAAAAAGTTTTCCAGTGTAATACAGCTCCCCCGTGCACATCAAAACACTTCTCAGTGTCCATGCCACTTCTTTCATGAAGATGGTTACTAGAGATGGGCTACATGTATTATCTTAAGGAGCTAGTGAAGAACCTGTTCTGGGTTATACAGAAAGCATAGGTGTAATTTGGGCTATTAACAACCTCTGGTCCTGGCTGCGGGAGCTTGGGGGAGGCCTTGGCTATAGAGATAACACAAAGGTCACATAGAGTATTAAATATTTCCAGTCCTGATTGTGTGACCTTGGGGAATCTACTTGCCATACAGATAATTGAAAGGTCACCTAGACTATTAGCCACCTCCATTCTTGTTTGTGGGAGCTTGGAATGGCCTAGCCCTACAGATAACACAAATCATCAGGCTATTATCAGCTTCATTCCAAGCCTTCTAGGTTGAAAAACAAGTTATACTTTTCTCTTGATGAATAGATAATCCTACATGTTTAGGATTCCTGGTTTCCCTAGTGCTTCCTGTGAGTGCAAGGATGTTTGTACTCCCAACACTATATAGATGGAGATGAGCATAAATTTATGATCCTTTGAGTCTGTCACCCAAGTGGCAAGACTGTAGGTATGTACCACTCCAGTAACTTTATTCTAAACTACTTTCAAAATGATTTTATTTACTACCTCCAAATTGATTAAACAATCTATGAATCTGTTAATACAGGGGAAAAAAATCAAATATAGAGTTACCCTATTTCATCCCACACTGAGGATATAATTTAGCAATAAGAAAATTAAACACACATAAAAAAGCTAGTAAAACCTATAAATACTTATTATCACATTACATGTCTGTATTTCACCACAAATTTCTTCTTTTCTTCTATATAATCCTGATGATTAGAATCAATGGAAGTAGTTCTATTTAGTCACTGTAAATCCATAGAGATTTGTATTTCTTGAAAATCATATGTGGATGATTCCAAGTAAGAGATGTTCAAGAAATTAAAATTTGAAAAAAAAAATCCCAACATTATCGTTGTTTTTTTGTATAATGCATGTAGTGTTTTTAATTAAACTTTAAAAAATAAAATATAATTGCATTACTTCTTCCTTTTTTGTCTGTCCAAGGCCTTCCATCTCCCCTCATTCCAACACCTCCTCTATACTCACCTCACTCCTCCATGATAGTTCAACAATATGGCTACCTAAACAAGATATAAGCAACAATACCAATAGATGTATACTTTTCATTTGAACTTCTTATTGTGTTAACATTTTCAATTTAGTAGTATATTTAGTTATTATTCCTGCAAGTGACCAATAAAAACACTTATTTAAAGAATACAAAATACTTAGATGTGTAATCATTGTGAAATGTCTAATCAAGGTAATTAATATATTTATTCAGCTACATAATTATCATTTGTTAATTGCTAGAACATTTAGAATCTAATATCTGTTGTTAACAATAGTGACTTTGTTGCACAGAATAGCTTTTAATCTTAACTTATAACTAAACTATTGTACCCATTGACCAAAACCCCTCACATACAGGCCAATAGTCCTCCCAACACTAAAACCTCTGGTAACAAAACTGCTACTCTGCTTCTGTGTTGTTGAATATTAGTTTAAGATGTGTTATATTTTGCTTATTCTATGGAATATTTGTTTAATGATGCAAAGATGTGTAGCATTGTTTTATGTTGCATTTGTTTAACTCTTTAAAGCTATGTTACTTTGTCTAAAATACCGGACTGGTCTAATAAAGAGTGGAAATGCCAATTGCTGGGCAGGAGAGGGAGAGGCTGGGCTTATAGCAGAGAAAATAATTAGGTGAGCAAATCTAGGTTCTAGAGAAGAAAAGCAAAGAGCAAGAAAAAGAGGATAGGAGGTTGCCAAGGACCAATCATCTAGCCAAACAGCCAGCCACAGAGTAAGAAGCAAAGAAATATATATATAGAATAAAGAAAGGTTAAAAAAACAGAGGAAAAACATAGTTAATGAGAAATGGGATAATTTAATTTATGTTAGAAAAATTAGCTAGAAAAAGGTCAAGGTCAGGCCACTCATTCATAACTAAGAATAAGTCTCTGCGTATTAAATTGGGAGTTGGATGGACGGCCCCCAAAGAGTAAAGAGTAAAAACCCCACATAGAAGTATGGTTATGTTTTATGTGGTAATTACCTTTATGCATATAACAATATCCTTCAGATTCATTCATGTTCAGGATGATAGGATTTCCTTTTACTTAAAAGGCAGAACACTACGGTGTGCAAACAGGCCACACTTTTTTATAGTTATTCTATATTCATTTTTGAAACAGAGTTTTGTATTGTGAATAATGATGGAATGAAAGTTTGAGTATAGATGTTCCTAAACACGTTGATTATATTTTCTTAGAGCATCCACATTGACTATGCAATATATGTATATATATATGTAAATATATATATATATATATATATATATATATTCATGATAAAATGATATGTCTTATTAGCAAATAATACTTGCATTTTACTTTTGTTTTAGAATTATTAGTAACCAAACATGCAATTAATTTTAATTAAATTACGATTTCCTTTCATTCAGTTTTTGTCGTTACCTGGCATGTCTCAGCTTTAACCCACTAAAGCCATGAGGTTCTACCTGAGTGGGGGTATGGACCTGGAAACTCTTAGCAACCCAGCGGTGATAAAGATCAAACACAGGCATCTTGTCATCTTTAGAGAGCTCTCATTTCCATGCTGTAGAACTAGAGTCATTTCTTTATTAGGCATCTTTTCTGCTGTTTCTTAACCATCCTGCCAACACCACGAGGGTACCATTTCTCTATTTGTTCTCCTCTCTCTCTGGTCACTCACCCCTAACTCCACTGTTCTCCCTAGTCACTCACATACCTCACACCTTGGCCCAGGTGCAGGCCCATTCAGATGCTTAAGCCCACAGAGATGCAAATAGGAGGCATATTACCCTGAGGTCATGGTAAACAATAGTAGCCTTACTGACATTAACAATACAGTAGTGGGCCAGAGCTTTCAGGTGTTCCTGTTTGCAGGAGCTGGAGGCTGGGCCCCAAAACATTCCATAACAGAATTATTTGGTCCCCCACAAGATTTACATTAAAGCAGGAATAAACAATAATAATATTGACTTTGCAGATGGGTTTTTAACAATAAACATAAAATGTTTTTCTGATGCTATAGTTTTAGATATTTTTTCTTTCCTATTATATGGTCTCACTATATAACTCAAGGCCAGTCTGAAGTTGCAGTCTCACACTTCTGTATGGTTAGACTATAGGCATTTATTGTTGGAAAAATAACAATATTTTTCCTTTGTTTCCTTTTTTTCTTTGTTTCTTCATTGGTGGATAAGTTCTAAAGAAACTTTTCGGTCTTTGTGACTATTACATTGAGATATAAGGTGGCTTGATACTTTTTAAAGATTTATTTGTATTTGATATTTGGATATTTTATGTGCATGTGTGTATGTCCTCTGCAGTTATACCTAGTACCTAAAGCAGTCAAAAGAGGTCTTAGCATCCCACCAAAACTGTAGTTACAAATGGTTGTACGTCATGATGTGAATGCTGGGACTTGGCCCTGATCTTCTGCAAGAGCAGTAAGTGCCCTTAATAGCTCTTGCCAACCCCATAAGGTGGCATGGTCTTAAAGGCTTCTTTTGAACTATTATTAACTAAAATACAAATATTTGTCCCTTAAATTTTCAATATTAAACTGTATATTTGGTGAACTATGGTTGTATGCCCAATAGAGAATGACACTTTCTGCATAAAGCACAAATCTTGAGTCCTTACACATGACTAATTCCTTCCTATTAAAATGGAAATCCTATTAAATTAATAAAATTTAATCTATCATATCAAGAAATGAAACGACAGATATATTTTTACGGAATTCAGAGCTAAGAAAAAAAAAAGCCCTAGGAACAAAGAACTGGAGTCAGAAAACGAAATTACAGCTTCTAAAACTTGGTTTTGGGAGCTATAGAGCACTGTTCTGTCATCTTTTACTTGACTGATCACTGTTTATTATTAACACTGAAGAATACTGGTTTCAGGAAGCCACAATGCAGTCTTTGCTTTTTAATTTTTATATAAAATTTAAATTTATTTTTAAAATTTTATACATATGCATATTATATATTTATATATGTTAATATTAGTTTCCCTGATCCTCCTCTTCCTTTAGCTACTCCTGTGTGTCCCCTGCCATGCAGCCTTTCAAATTCATAGCCTCCCTTATGACATCCTTTATTTAGTTATAATTATAATATAATATATATATGCTTGCACAATATACCTAGGTTTGAATCTATGTCCCTGAATGTTGGTTATTGCAATTATTTTACATTTGAAAGGGACTGTTTGTGTATAATTGTTGTGATAGTGTGTCAGGACTGACTGAATTTCATAATCATTAAATGTGTTTTTATATACTATATCATAATGAATATTGATTTTTATAGAGAATATCACTTCTTTGGGAATATATTCATATTCTTTTACTATATGGTATTGTTTTCTTTTAATTAGAAAGATACTCCAGTATAAACACCATGAGGCAGGAATTTTTCTCTTATTCAGTAGAAATTCAGATTTTTGTTCTATCCATGCTTTAAAGTGAACATGGCCCACCAACTTTATGAAGAAAAATCTACTTTATTAGTTCTCTGAATTAAATGCTAATTTTATTTTACTGTGTTTTAATTGAAATACAATTATATAATATCAACTTTCTCCTCTTCACTTTCCTCCCCCTAGCTCCTCACTGATACCTTCATTCAAGCCCTTCCCATGCCCACCTCATGGCTAAGTTTATAGTCTCTTTTTCAGATTATTATTGGCTACATATATTTATTTTAGGATATGTGTGTCCACAAACATATATAAATAAAGACTGGGTTAACAACTTTGTTGCTGATGTGTGTATAGTTTCAAGGCTATCCACTGTGCATTGAACAAACAAAAAGAGCTTCATCCAGAAGATAGATTCATTCTACTTCTTGAAGAAGTTATTCCCCTTGTGGAACATGCAGAACTACATTTTACAAAATATCTCAGTACCTCACCAATAAGTGACATTTTCATCTAAAATAAATCATACCAAACCCAGTTGGGAACCTTTTCATTTCATGTATTTTCTTTTGCATGAAGAATAATTAAAGCAGTACACTATTTTATTTATTCATTGTGTGCATTGAAGTGGTAATAATACATAAATATAATTTTTAAATTTCCCTGAAACAATTCTCAACAAAAGTAATATTGTTTTTAATAAACAATAAAGAAATTGGCTAGATAAATACAAATATTTGGTCTAATATACTAAAAAGTATGCATCTGGTATTTCTTCGTATAACTAATTTATAATATGTTAACTGCAGAAAACTAAAAGTTATCATGCTCAAATCACACTTTTTAATATAATAACTTCATTAATTTGTTTTGTATTGCTGTGAAAAAGACCATGACCAAAAGAAAATTAAGGAAGGAATTTATTTGGCCTACATGTTCCTAATCACAGCCAATTTTAGAGAGAATTGAGAGTAGAAGCAGAATCAGGAACCCAGAGACAAATATAGATTTGTATGCTCCTTGCTGGCTTGTTCACCATGTCTTTCTCAGCTTGCTTTTGTAAATAACCCAGCATCACCTGCCCAGGAATGACACTTCACATCAATCATTAAACAAGAAAATGTCCCACAGATTTGCCTACAGGCAATATGATGGAGGTTTTCCTCCAGTTGAATTTCCCTTTTACTAGATGACTGTAGCTTATGTTAAATTGACAAAAAACTAAAAAGCAGAGTAATATAATGTTGGTTAAGTTACTGACTTTGTCAAGACAAAAGAATATTTACCAGTATTTCAATATTTTTTAAGTTAAAAGTGATAAAATTATAGAGGTACGGGTTTCTGTTTTTCTACACTTGAAAACATTATGTTGTTATAATGTAATTAGTGAAAAGATGTCTAAACAAAGACCAAGATCTTTCTAATTTAAAACAGGTAAGAGGTGAGGGTGCTCTCAGGTTTTCTTGAGCTAAGCAATGAAAGGTCATTTGTCTTGGATAACCACCACTTGGTTTTCTGTTTCCTGGGGGAAGACTATTTCTCCTGGTTTCAGCACTCCTTAGTTGCCTGTAGAAATACTACAATTTCAAAAAATGACTAAAAGGTTATTTGTAATTAATCAGTTGGTCTTTTATTATAAATAATTAAAATTTTGAGTTGTTAGAAACCATTAACTCTCTCAATTGTATCAATCCTGCAGCTTAAAACCACATGCCTCCATGATAGTTATGAAGAATGCTCAATACATCTGGCAGATAATGACAATATGTTGCAATGTCAAAAGTTTGGAATCCCCTACTACACTAAGTTAAATATATTCCCCTCAATAGTATCTTTTGTTCAGCAAGAGTTTACTTCACAGCCATTTGAAAGGTTAATAATGCAGTCTGGCCAAGAATTCTTTGTAATTTTGTCATCAATAAAATAAGTACATTATCGAGGATTTAATATCTAAAAAGATTAATGATTAGTGAATACAGGATTTGAAGGAAATGAATTGTCTTTTCACTCAAAGGAAATTCTGAGTCTATCATCCAGAGTGTGAATTTCTGACAGGTAGGCTAAGTTCTGTTATTTTTCATCTTTCATTTTAAAATGTCTACTTTCTTGTTAATATTTTATTATTGATTATGACATTTCCATGCTACCCTGCATGGATGTCATCTCAGGAAGTGTAAACACTGAATGAATTAGAAGCAGAGGAAGGCCTCATTCTGTCTAAACTACATCAAATCAAAGGCTTTCAAACCTAATTTGCTACTAGATTTATGTCAGAATTCTACCTGATCCCAAACTCTTTAGAGGTTCAAGGAAAAAGCTGTATTCTACTTTGAAAATGTTTCTTGACTATATATATATATATATATATATATATATATATATATATATATATATCCTGATATTCTCACTTTTTTAACGAAAAGATGGAACATGGTAAATTCCTATTTGCTTATAATTGACTTCCCTACTCCTGATTCAGGAAAAATAGTTCTGAATGAGATAAGAATTCTTAAGCAGCCAACATGATGAACCCTGTTGTAGAATATTACTTTAATTATGTAAAGATGTGTTACATTTGTTTCTGTTGTTGGCTATTACTTTAACTACGTAAAAGTGTGTTGCATTTGTTTATGTTGCATTTGTTTAACCAAGCAAAATGTGTTAATTTTTTATGATGTATTTGTTTAATAATTTAATGATGTGTTGCTTTGCCTTCCTTAAGCACATGATTGGAATAATAAAAAGCTGAATGGTCATGAGCTAGTCAGTAGAGGCATATCTGGGGCTGGTTGTAAGAGAGAATAAGTAAAAGCAGGAATCTAGGAATGAGGAAAGTAGAAGAAAATGGGGGAGAGAGAGGGAGATGCTGTGGGCCAGCCAACCAGGCAGCCACCAACCACTTTGACACCCAGTAGGACATACAGAAGAAAAGAAAGGTAAAAATCCCCAAGGCAAAACATAGCTGAAGAGAAAACATTCAAATTAAGTTATATGAGCTAGTGGGGAAATAATTTCATTTTCCAAAAACACTTATTCTATTTAATATTTAGTAGTCATATTTGATTTTTAAGTGTAATAACATTTATTGAAAAAATGAAAATATCAATTACCAATATTAGACTTATACAAATTTTCCATACCATTACAATGCTGTTGAAAATCATGAAAAACGACACAAAAATTGAGTTTTCTTAATGCCCTTGGAATTCTGTCTTCCAATCTAGTACTAATTTTGCTGTGTCACTATGTTGCTATTAAAGATTGAGACTTCTTTTCTTTTATTTCATATGCATTATCTTCTAACTCCCTCACATTTTTAGGTGGGTAGACACTAGTAAACTTAAAGACATCTGAGCTGGACCTCTTCCTTATAACCAAGAGCTGATAGAACCATGGATTGCAACTGATGGATTCTAAGTACTGGTAAGGGGAAAGAGATGATTCTTTATTTATCTGAATGGTCCTTATAAGAGAAGCAGGATTTCCTAAACAACTCAAAGGCCATTAATCATTATTATCTAAACATATTTTAGGAGCCCAAAACCTCATTAGATTACTGTATAGCAGGACAATTCTGATAAAGGACAAAGTCATAGCACTGTTTTGATTTTGCAAATTATTCCAGATGGGCCTGTCAATCACTTGGACAGGAAAGTATTCCTCCTGAAAGCTGTATGTTTTAGGGGATTAATAACTAGAATAAATGCTTCCTAAAATGTAAGTCAGCACAGTGAGTTCTTTGCTTTTGTCCACTCTAAACCCTTGAGAATATGAGCTACACAATGACTTTTGTATATTCTCATCTCTTTTAGAGTGTGCTTTATAGCAATGC
The DNA here is from genome assembly GCF_003668045.3 of Cricetulus griseus. Lineage (NCBI taxonomy): Eukaryota > Metazoa > Chordata > Mammalia > Rodentia > Cricetidae > Cricetulus > Cricetulus griseus. The sequence continues at coordinate 56,200,488 of NC_048604.1, forward strand.
TTCATTTTGCCATTGTGTACTTTTATGCCTCAGGAGCATTCAGTTTTGCAGTAAGCTCTACCTTTTATCTACAATAGGGTCTGTGTTTCTATTTTTAACATGGTACATGAAATACATTCTTTTTATTGTATTTGTTTCCTTATAACACAATGCATTTTTCCCTAATATTAGTGGAGATAGATATATATCTTCATTTGGAACAACTCTAATATTTGAAATCTATATCTTGTAGGAGATAAGAATATATAATCATAACATGTATCTTTCTCACCCATAAGCACCTACTTGCTCCAGGTCATGGTCTTTATATATGCAAAAGGAACCATTTTGAGCCAGATGACTAGGGCATTTTTTTTTAAAGGCAATGACAACAGAGGTAGAGATCTTCACCAGGGCATTAAGTCTCTTTCTGCCAATATTAACAAACATGACACACAGAATTCAGGAACATCGAGTTGGTAGAAGAACAGAGAAGGATAACAAGGAAACAGATACCTTAATAGAGGGAGCCATTATGGCCTTAACTACAAATCTGGCACTAAGGAAATCCCCAGAGATCCAGAAAAAAGACCCCAACTAAGAATCTGAGCAATGGCACAAAGGCCTTCCCCTGTAATGAGATGGATGACTACCTTAAATGCCATCCTAGAGCCTTCATCCAGTAGCTGATGGAAGCAGAAACAGAGATTCACAGTTGATCACTAAGCAGAACTCCTGGAATCCAGTTTTAGAGACGCAGGAGTGATGAGCAAAGGATTCAAGACCATGCTGGGGAAACCCACAGAAATAGCTAAACTGAGCAAGTGGCATCTCAGGGACCCCAGACTGACAGCTGGATAACCCTAAGACCCCCCTGAATATGGGTGTCAGTTGGGAGGCCTCGGCAGTCTATGGGGCCTCTGACAATGGAACCAGTATTTATCCCTAATCCATGAATGGGCTTTGGCAGCCCATTCTCTAAGGAGGGACATTCTGTCAGCCTAGATAAACTGGGTAGGGGTCGGGGTTGGCCTAGGTCCTGCCCCAAATGATGTGACAGACTTTGATTACTCTCCATGGGAGGCCTTAGCCTCCCTTAGGAATGGATGGCAGTGGGATTGGTGGTGGTTGGAATGGGAGGACAGGATGGAGAGAGAACTATGATTGGTAGGTAAAATAAGATTGTTTTAAATTTAAATAAATTTAATTTAGAAAAGAATTTGCTTAAATAGTCAACAGGCTAATACATCATATCTTCATCTCACCTTTTATAGTTTTTTTTTTTTTTATCATGTAAAGTGTATCTGTCAGAGATGAAAGAGCTAGACGGAGGAGTCCGAACATTATATAAATATCCTAGACAGACAAAAATAAGGTAAAATTACAGCTACAATCTCCAGATTTATGAATTTAACCACTCAGCTATTCTTTGTTTATGCCATCTACTTGAAAGGTAACTGAGAGGATCATTTTTATAAAAAGCAATCACAGGGGTGGTCTTTTAAGATTAGCAAAAATAGAGTAAAAAGGCTACCTGAAAATGATCTATATGAGAACAATCCTCCCAAGATTCTTGTGCTTGCCTATTTCAGTAAGGCTCAGAATACGGACAGCATACACCCAACAGAATACGTGGACATTGAAAACCCATTTCAGAAATTCATAGAATATACCTAGCTAGACAAGATGAACAATAAAGAGGTCAGGAATTTCCTTCTTGGGTTAAACTGGAGCGTTTGAACATTGGGGGTGCCTTTCAGTATCTGTCTGTGGCCAACTACTTCAAATAGTCTAGGGAAGAATTTTTTGAACTATCATCCTGAAGGTTCAGCTACTTCCCAATGACATGTATAAGGGGACAGCTGGGAGGCTTTGACTGCCACAGTCAATATCATGATGTTGAAAAACCATTATGTTTACCACTTGTCACACATACACAAGCCTCTTTCTGTCCTTCATCCAGCATGGAAGGACAATAGGGATTCTGTTTTGCACTTGACTTTACTTTACATGAGAAAATAGTCCTTGGTGGGTATAACTCACTGCTATTCACTCATTGAGCCACTCTGAGCCTGTGAGTCGAGTGTCACTTTCAGTGTGGTTACTGGACAAGAATGAAGAGTCTGACCTTAAAAGATCCTACCTTAAGAAAACAGAAAAACAGTTTGACATCAGCGGAGAATGTAACAAGAAACTTTTGCAAAATTTCTTAAAAGCATCATGTTATTTACTCTTACTGCTTGCATTTGAACCAGCTTTGGAATAAGCATGATGTGTGCTAAAAACAATAATTCTGAAAATAGCTGTAAATTATCAGACATCCTTAATATTATCTTAGGCAGCTTCTCATCTTGAATCTTTGGAAGTCAATGATTGGAAAATCATCAATGTATGTGGCCACAAGTAGACTCATATATATTTCAGGATAGATATTTCCCAAGAACTGCTGCTTCTGTCAAGAATAGAGCTTGTATTTTCTAACTGGTCTCCACCAGTTCCATTCAAGTTTTCTTATGGATTATTATAGCTGTAGTAAAACTCAAATGTGTAGAGATGTAATTGTTTGTAATGTTACTGAAGCATGAGTAGAGATGAACATTCTGCATTGTGAAAGTGTTTAAATGGCAAAAGCAATCAAAGCAAATCACAGTGATCCAAAACAGGTCCTTTTAGAGAACATGAAAAGATTATGTTAAGAATATGTTGCTTGATTATATCTCAAAATCTGTTTAAGAATTCAGACCTGTATTGTCAACATTGTTTTTTGCCTAATTGTTCATTAAATGCATGGAAATTTTTAATGTGTCAGTGGTAGTTTGAAATGAACAAGGATGTTAGCTTTGATCTATTATTTTTATCATTGTAAACTTTGGTAGTATAATGTTTCCACTTTGGAAATGTTATGCACAAGCTGGATTATAGCTTTTTAAACAAAATGGCTTTGGAAATATAACAGCAGGTTCCTGGATAAAGCATAACCATTAGAAAAACTATTTTTAGAAAGAAGGGAGAAGAAGATTATATTATTCTCTGGCATAAAATTCCATAATTGTATTTTACTTGTGTATATGGGGCATGTTATATAATGATATTGCTTTTTTCATGTGGAATTCCTCTGTTTAAAGTTTACAAGAACCAGCATTTTGTTTGATAATATTCACTTTGTGTTGACAAAAATTCTCAACACTTTTAAAACACTGGAAATAAAATGAGTGGTTAAGTATTTACAAAGCCTGTCTGCATCAGTACTGACACAAGGATGCAAATGTTAAGAAGCAGAAGTTTTTCTGGAGCAAATACCTCAAAATGTCCCATTCCAACCCATGAATGATTTAATGACACTATCACTATAGTGGATTACTTTGGGAACTTTGTTACAAAAGTTATTCCCTCTCACTCTTTGTCCCTTTCCCTCTATCATGCATGCCCAAATTGCTCTTCATTCTTGCCTACATTCAATGCCCATGCATTGTTCTCCAAGAAATGATGCCATATCAATAGTAGTTTCCCAAGTTAATGCCAGGTTGATATTGGACTGCTCAGGTTATATAATTCTGAGAAATAAATTTATTTTCTTGCTTAATTACCCAGTGTGTTGGATAGGTTTTGTCAACTTGACAAAACTAGAGTTACTTGGGAAAATGGAAATGTAGCTGTCGAATTGTCCAGAAGAGATTGATCAGTGGACATGTCTGCTAGCATTTTCTAAATTGATAGTTGAAAAGGGAAAGCACAGTCTGCTATGTGCAGTTCCATACCTAAGCAGGGGGACCTGAGTTGTAATGGTTAAGGATTTTGAACACTGAGCAGTTTTTGAAATATTATCTATTTGATTTTCCTCATTTTCCAGAACTTTCTGTTTAATTCCTTAGCTGATTTCTTTCTAAATGTAATTGCTTGATTTCTTGATCTCTTTTTGGTTGATTTTATATTTGATATATTAATCCTCTCTCTATGCTGTCTGTTTAATAACATAATGGTTCCTTTATTGTACATAAATTTATTTCATAACTTTCACTTGTCAATTATTTGGGGGTTTCTTAATAAATTATTAGTTCTAATAAAATAGTCCTGTTCATGAAGTCCTTAATTATATGTCTATCAAAATGTATTATTCCTACTTTTATATCAGTAGATTCAAAGGATATTATATTGTTTATTTCTTTTTTTGTTGTATGGTTTTTCAAGACAGGGTTTCTCTGTGTAGCTTTGGAGCCTATCCTGGCACTCACTCTGGAGACCAGGGTGGCCTCTAACTCAAAGAGATCTGCCTACCTCTGCCTCCCGAGTGATGGGATTAAAGGCGTGTGCCCCCAACCCCCAGCCTATTGTTTTTTTTTTTTTATTTAGGTCAATTTAATTTTCTTCTCATATTATTTCTTTAGTAAAGATTTCAAGCAATATTTTGAATCAGAGTGGGGAGAATATATACTCATATCTTGTTACTTTCCTTGGTATAAATGCATTCAGTTCCTTTTTTTCATTTGGCATAGATTTGGATATAGGTGTGACACAGTGTTTTTTTTTTTAAATTATGTTGAGATATGTACCTACCATTCTTACATTTCAAAGATTTTTGTCATGAGAAGATATTGAATTTTTATCAAAGTTTTCTACTGAAGAGTAATCATATAATTTCTTTCTTTGGTACAATGCATTTAGGAAGTGAGGCCAATGGATGATTTTGATGTACATTCACTTTGAAATTATTTTACTGATAAGATTTTATATATGTTCATAATTGAAATTCATCAGTATATTTATTATGTCCATCTTCATTTTTAATCAGTGTAATGTAAGTTATATAAAATGACTTTTAAAACATTTATATTTTTTATTTTGTGTGATAATTTGAGAACAATAGGTATTAGCTTTGCCTGATAGAAATCCTCAGTGAAAGCATATGGGCATGGACAGTTTTTGGTTGACAGGTTTTTTTATTATTACCATTTCAATGCCATTGTTTACATAGGGCTTTAAAATTTTTTGTCTCATCTTGCTACTCTTCATGGATTTTGTCATGACATGAGTTGATGTTGAATTTTATCAAAGGGTTTTCTGTTTTCATTTTATTCCACATATTCTGGATTTCTATGCTTTCAATCTTATTTAAGATAGAGAATGGCATTCTGAATTATATATTTTTATTTTTCGTTTGGATTGAGCGCTTATATAGGATGTGTCCCACTTTGAATTAGATGTTTGGTGTATATTTTGCTCATTAGAGGTTATGTATTCAGGACTTATATATCTACATAGAAAGAAATTGAATACATATAAGGTAACCAGACATTAAAGATTGATATTAGATATCTTAATCTACTAATTGATTTTATTAAATAATTATAGTCATTTGGCAAACTGTGTCTAAAATCACTTATTCATGAAGCAAATTTATGTAAAAATGATTTTGGCTAACACATACTATTTTTATGATAACATGAGACACTATATAAGTTCATATTACTACAACTTTAAGTAGATAAAACTAAGATCATTCAATGATTAATGAAACTTATGGATTCAGCTCTATTATCAAGCATTTTTCAGAGTGCATTTTACTTCAGTCATAATGGCCATGATCAATAAAATATGTGACAGCTCATTCTGGTGAGGATGTGGAGTGGAGAGAACATTCATTGGTTGGGAATGTGTAGGCAGGATCTGATGCAAAGGCCATGGAGGAGTGCTGCTTGTTACTCATGACTTGTTCAGTCTAATTTGTTGTAGGATCCAGGAACATGAGCACAGAGATGGCCTCAACTACTGTGGCCTGCACCTTCCCAAATCAATCACTAATTAAGAAAGTACCCTATAAGTCTGCCTACAGATCAATCTCATATGGTAGTTTCCAATTGAAGTTCTGTCCTCCAAGAGAACTCAAGCATATGTGAAGTTGACATAAAACTAGCCAGTACAACCTAACCATAAAATGCATTCAATGTGGCACTACCATTCCCCAAAGACTTAATTTTTCCAGTATTGCTAAAAAGTCTAAGCCTAAAACCTCTTCCACATCTCATGGCAAACTTCAAAGCAAGGAAAATACAATAGAAACGGAAGTTGCATACTTTTACTATAATAGGGCACAGGGTAAACATTCACCTTTTGAAGAAACAAGATTTAGAAAAGAAGACCTGAATCACATCAAAATTTATCAAGGAAATCATTAAACTTTATTTCAATGCACAGCATCCATCCCATATAAATGGCTGTGTCTAATGTGCTTGAGCAAACATATTCCTATGATGTTGCCACCTATAGTTGATATAGCCTTTCTCTTGCCTTGCTCTGGACACTGAATCCCACTTTGTCAAGCATGCATTCCACATCCTTATCTTCTCTACCTGTGTGTGGTCTCCATCGCAGTTTTCACTGTGTTCTCACAGTTTAACACATCATGATCTCAATACTCCATATAGACAGTGAGACACTATCACACAATGCCTAATCTCCCATGTTTTTGTTTGAAATCTTGTTGAAAAGCTCATTTCCTGAAGAGCTTTTCTATCTTACATGGCTGAAAAATAAGCATCATTTGGACAATGTCAAAATCTATCACTGACTGAGCATTACTCATATTTGTACAGACAACTGCAGGAAATTAAAGCTGAGAGGAACAATGTGCAAGAAGCTATTAGGGTGAACATGGTCTTTTTTCTCAAACAAATGTCTTTGGGATTGTGACAGAATTTTGTTCATTATTGTGATGCTTTCAAGTCATCTTTTGTATTATAGTGGTGGAAAGTACATGACTTCTATTTTGTTGTACTAATCCTTGTATCAATCATAGTCTACTTATGTAAAACTTTAAATACATTGTTCTAGCCAAACAAGTATTTAAAGTCTTTGTACACTGTCTTGTTTCTCAGTTTCTGACATTAAATTTACTAAAGTCAGCCAATAATACCTATCTCATGGCCTGAATTCTGTGCTGTTTTACAATTACCTTTATTAGATAAATTAGTCCATCATCTTTGAATTGAAATCTTCAAGATATGGAAAAAAGTATATTTTTAATTTTCTTTTGCCTTTATATAACATGAGTAGCCTCTAGTCTAAACATCAATGGTATTATTAGTCTCTTTAAATTCATAAATACAGTTTTTATATTCTAAAATGCATTCTGATCTTTGATTCTCCTCCAAATATCAACTTTCAAGGTATTCTCTATCTTATGATATGAAAGTAACTGCAATGGGAAAAAGAATACAGAGGTTCACTTATGAGAAGCTCATCCATGTAGAGAAATTTCAAAATGGACTTCTAATCATGTTGACTTTGCCATTTGGGTCCTCCTACCTATTTGTAATCAGATGATTTGTTGCTGTTACCTTTCTGAAGCACAAATAATAAAAATCCAGAGACAGATACTGGGGTTAAAGACAAAAATCAGAAAAGCAAAACAGCCTACCACTCAAGAGTTCTTGCCTCTACCAAGGCTCAGAGCAAAAAGGGATGATGCTGTCCTCTGTGTGACTGCAGACTGAATACACTGCACTCCTGTCTCTTCCCACATTATATTCCTCTCTAGTGTGGGGATTAAAGGTGTACACCACCACCACTCAGTTTATATGGCTGACTGGTTTGGCTGCCGGGATTAAAGTCGTGTGTCACTAGTACCTGGCTTCTATTAATTACTAGTGTGGCTAGTTTGCACTCTAATCTTTGGGCAAAAGCTTTATTTCTTAGATCATAAACAATACATCACACCTTTGAGCTCTTCATTGTTCTTAATCCTAAGTTTTACCACATAGGAACTTTATTCTGCCTGGCACTCTACCAAGAATTCAAACTGACTCTGCTAGAATCTTTATTATTTTAGAATGGGCATGGGATGATTCTATCTCAGGATCTTCATACTTCCTGTCTGTTCAGCACTATAAGGTTTCCCTTCAGATAATCATGAGTCAATATCTTATTTATAAGCAACTTTAATATTCTGTATTTCTGTTCTTACAAACTTAGAAAAATATCAATATGTTCCCTTGATTTTCTTAATCTTTTTGCTTAGACTGTTCTCTAAGCCTTTACAAATATCTTCTGACCCTACTGTCTCTATTTCCCATTTTTCTATGTATCTGTATCTGCTGCTTTAAATCTATAAATTTACCTCTGTGTCTAGTTTCATGTATCTTTCACCTCTTGTGTTGCTCCCTTAACTTTTAAATTTATGTCTTCCATTCCAGAATATAATTCTCCTAATTCAAATATTTTTGTCCCTCTTGCATTTATAGGTACCTGAAATATTATCTGGCAAATAACATATACACATGTACACATATCCACAAATGCTACATACAAGCACACATAGGCATGCACACACAATATGAAAATATTATTTACACTATATATGTAAGATGCATAACTAATATCACCCTGAAAATTTCAATGTTACAAAATGTTTATGAAAGCCTGCTCAGCATTTTTAAATACCATGATATGGAAAACTTCCCTTCAATGCTAATTGTTATGTTCTCAAGTGATATCTTAGTCTCCTGTAGATAATTTGCAACATCCCAGTAGGGAGATACTCATTGTGCATCGAAGAAGATGGAGCAGAACAGAAGTAAAGGCTTAATGTTGAAAACATTATAGAGATGTTAATTTGATAACATTTCTATTTTCACATTATATGGATGAAGAAATCTTTTATGATTAGATTACTTTGTATGGAGTCTTGTGTCCCTTTTGGTTGACAGTCCTCAATCACCACACATAACCACTAGAAACAGAACCATTATGTAATCTTTATGAATATTTAAAAATGACAACACTCTGATTAATTCATATTTGTTCCACATCATGAACCAATTTCTTTCCTGACACACTGCCTGTTAGTAAGGCTATGATGAGTCCAGCGATGAGAGACAAACTGTGGTGATTTGAATTAAACTGGCCCCCTTAGGTTCATATATTTGAATATTTGGTTCCCATTTGGTGAACTGTTTAGGAAGAATTAGATGTGGCCTTGTTGGAGGTAGTATGTTAGTAGAGATGGGTTTTGACATTTCAAAAGCCCATACCATTTCCAGTTTTCACTCTGCCTCCTGCCTGTGGATCAAGAGTATAAGACTGCAGCTACTGCTTGAGCACCATGCCTGCCTGCCTAGTGCCAAGCTCATGATGATCATAGACTAACTTTCTGTAACTGTAAGCAAACCCCCAATTAAGTGTTTTCTTTTATTAGCTGAATTAGTCATGATATCTTTACACAAAAATGAATGGGACATTAAATAAAATGGGCACTTAAAGTTACAGTCATTTATTTGAATTGTTGGTTATATTTTTCTATTGGTGTGTATGAGGGTACATCTGTGTGTCTGTATGTGAATGCATGCATGGTGTGTGTGTGTGTGTGTGTGTGTGTGTGTGTGTGTGTGTGCCCATGGAGGCCAGAAGAGAGGATTACATGATTTTTTTGAAATTTGTTAAGAATCTTCATCAATTTCTGAAATATAACTAAATATACTTCCACAGTATTTTGCTATATATTAAGCTGAAGCAGTGCTGTCATTATTGATGGTGACAAAATTCTTGAACTGTAATTGTAGGAAGTTGTAAGCCACACAATGTTGGGGCTGAGAATCTGGCTGTCTGCAAGAGTAACTACTCTTTACACAAAAACCATCTCCCCATGTATACACGACCCCCCAACCTAGCCCATTGCCTTAAATTGTAAATCTTCCACCCCATATATTTGTCACATAACTAAATGTGGGAGCTAGTAAAATCTTGGTAGCACTCAGTTTTCTGAATGTGCAATGACCAAAAATGAATTAAAAACTTAATGTGTAACAAATCTAAAGTGTTTATGGCACTGTTCATTCATGATGTTTTCAGAGGGTCAATTGCCATCTGGAACTTATTGTACTACACCACCCCAAACAATGACTCAAATGTCTTGGCTCAGATTAAGGGTAGTGTGTTTTAGGAATTGCAATGTGTTTTATCATACATACAAAGTGTTCAGTTTTTCTAGAAACATAATGGCTTCATTATGGAAAACCAAGGCTTTTTAGTATTTTCCTGCTACCATTCCTCATCATTAATGTATCAAATTAACATATCCTTGGATTGCATTATATTGGCATATTTGCTCCTTGACATCAAAAATTAAAATATCAAGTGATATTTGGTTTGAGATAAAATTTCCAACAATTGCTGATATACTTCTAAATATACTTCTACCATTTGTACTACAAATTTAACTAAAGCAATAATGCCATAATTGATGATTTCAGAGTCAAAATACTGACTAATTCTGGGAAATCCTGAAGATGTCCAATGTCCTATAGTATCAATTATGCAGCCAATAATACTGTACAAATTTGTCTTCATCTTTAACAAAGGGTAGAATTTTATATATATATATATATATATATATATATATATAATACTTATAATATATATATTATACTTATAACATATATATCTTTAAATTTTACTTATGATTTATTACATATATATGCATGTGTATGTATATATTTATACATATATAGTAACTTAAACAATTCTCTTGTGAAAAAGGGTCACTAGCACTAGCAATAAAAGTTGAAGCTCTTGATCTTAGAGTTGTCTTAGTCATACAGGGGAAATCAAAGTCCTCATTTTCTGGCTTTGCATATTTTTTGGAAGATGAGATGACAGGAAAGTTTTGTCAGAAGTCTTGATATTGTTGATTCAAGCATAGAAACTTCTTCCTTTATTTACTTTTCAGGGCTCTCAGTAGAAGTTATATTAGAAATTATTTTTTGTTTGGAAAAATCCTAACACTGAAATTCTTAAGAAGAAAGCATATGTTTGTGTTAAAAATTTACCCGTCACATCATATCATAGTAAAGAGATATCATACATTTTTTGTCCATATATTAAGTATTTGTTGAATGAGAGGTCATAGGTCAGCAACAATGAAGTAAGTATAAAAATTTTAAAATATGTTAGTCACAGTTTCATTATTATAATGATGAAATAACTGATATAATCAATTTAACAACAGGAAGGGCTTATTTTTATCCATAGATTTGTGTGTTTCATTCCAGGATTCTTTGGCTGTCTTTCTCTTGGGTTGATTCCACTCCCTGTTAGCATCTCTCCTTGGCAGTTATCCCACAGCTCTGGCCTCTCTAATATCTTGGGTTCGGCACGCAATCCATGCTTTAACTTCACAGTTTCACACAAGTACCTTTCTGGCCCTTCATTCAGAGACACCCCCGATACATGTCTTTCCTTAGGTGTTGAAGGCAAATTCTATAACCACTTTCTTCTATCCTTCACTATAAAGACAGAACTATGTCGCCTAAGCTTCCAAGTTCTTCTGCTTGCTGGGGTTGTGAGGCATTTATGGGTTTACCTGAAATTCACATGCAATGGAAACTTCCTGGAATACATAAGGGTGACCCCAGTAAGGACTACTAGTAATGGACTATATGGAGTCTGCAATGGCCATCTAATGTTACAAGGCAAGGCTTCCAGTGGTGGGACTGGGATACGACCCCAGTCCCCAAATCTTTGACCTGTATGTACTCTGGCTGTAAGATATCCAGGGGCAATGGTGGCTCAAGTCTGTGGGATTGGCTAAGCAATGCCTGGTCTAACATGAGGGCCATGTCAGCAGATAAAACATATGCTAGACACTGCCTGGATGGCCAAGAAACTGAGACTGGCTATCCCAGTGACCTAGGGTAAAACCAAAAAACGATTGGAATATAAACCCAATGAAATGATTCCTAATGGTATTTAATTATTTTCAGATTAGTGTATAGCTCATTATCATTAGAGTGACTTCCTCAAACAACTAACAGAGATCCATAACCAAACATTAGGTGGGGGTTAGGGAACATTGGTTAGAGAGACTAAAGGCCTTGTGCAATCAGATAAACACTGGAGAAGCCTGGAAAGTTAAACACACAATTTACCTTTTGCATGGATGAGGGACATGGCTGGTCTTCTTGAAAGCTAGGAATCATACAGTTTTACAACCTGATGAACCTTTGCAGTCTGATGAGACAGGTTCTGCCCATATCTCTCAGAATTTATGTTTTTATTTATTCCAGACCCTTTCCCCTTAAATATTGATTACTGCTTTAAGATCATAAAAGCATTTCTATGAGTAATGCCATTGGTGCTTTACAACATCCAAAGGGACTTCTATGCTATCTTACGGTCAGACCAATCCCAACACCCACAGTCATTATGTTTACCTCAGTCAGTTTTTATCTTGATCGTTGTTTCTAAGTTAAGAAGAAACTATTTTACAGATGAAGCCATATGTACTCTGCAAATATCTTCAATATAAACCCATCTTATGTTTTGTTGTACTCCTGTGGCCTAAGTTAATTGTTATCTGAATACTTTTTTTAAAAATATTGTGCTAGGCTTGAATATGGTTAAAGTAATATAGTTTGGAAGAGTCTCTAGTAGTTCTGTTCCAGAACCGGTTACAATAAAATCAGGCCAAGCCAAATTCATTCATACCTCAGTGTGATCATCTTATCCTGCCTGCTGTGAAGCCTCTGGAAGAGGTAATTTTTAAATGCCAGAGGGATTGAGGATACCAAGAAAACAAGGCTCACAGAATCAACTAAGCAGCTTTCATAGGTGCTGACAGAATGAAGCAGCAATCAAGGAGCCTACATAGGTCTGCTCTAGGTCCTCAGAATGTTATCATTGAATAGTTGCTATTCTTGTGGGACTTACAACAATAGGAGTGGGGGTGTCTCTCACTCTTTTGCCTGCTGTTTAGATCCCTTTCCTCCTACTGGATGGCCTTGTTGAGCCTTGAAATGAGGGTTTCTTCATAGTCTCATTGCATCTTTTTATGTCATGTTTGGTTGACATCCTTGGGTGGCCTGCTCATTTCTGAAGGGAAAGGTTGGCAGTGGATCTGAGGGAGATGGCAGGCCAGCTTGAATTAGAAGGAATTGGGGGGGATTGAGGTCAGGATGTGTTTTATGAGAGAAGACAAAAGAAAAAATGATCATTATTAAATAAAAGAATCAAATAAAAATAACATATAAAATAAGTAAATAAGAGTGTTTTCTTCCAGAAAGTCCCTATTCTAGGTAACATTCCATCATTAAAATTTTTTTATGTTAGTTCTTTGAATTTTTTATGTTAGTTCTTTATGTTAGTTATTTGCATCTTTTGTTTCTTAAGCAATTTATATTAGAAAATGAATAGTTTATTTAAAATGATTAATTAACTTGCACTGATGGTGCTGGGTTTCAACTAACAGCCTCCCACATATTAAGAAAATGTTCTATCATCTAGCTGAAGGAAAACATCCTGTAAAATTTCTATAGGACAATTCTTAAGCTGTGTAAAGTGTCAATGATTAAATCAATCACAAGTAAGCATGATTATACTTTATTTATTTAAGTTACTCTACTCTCTAGACTTGGGGCAAACTTTTTCTTAAGTATACAGCTTTTCAGAAAATGAACGCAAGCAGAATTTGGGCATTGCCAATAAAAAGAATTTATTACTGATAATTTAAGTAATGTTTTAGAAGAATAATGAATGCAAATAACTCATTTTGTTTTGCTTGAAAGCAGATTGTAACTCGATAATTACAAACTTCTATTTTTAAGACAAATGAACAAATATGCTCATACATAATATGTGCAACTTGTAAAAGACTGTAACAGGCACACAAACCCCTATACACTGGAATTATAAAAAACAAATTCAATCTATGAAAACCTATCCCTGTAAACATTCCAAATTGTTACTAGCCTTGTCATTAAAAGTAGTTACTTAAATAGAACAATCAGTATGGAATAGGCAAAAAATTATTTTCGTCAATGTAGCACTTTATTTTTCAATTATACTCAATCTTATTATTGACTAGAGCCTTAATTCATTATGATGCTATTGAGCATTAGGGAATTAATAGTCATGTTCATCATTAAATAAATTGTTTCTCTTTGTAGTTCAATTGTAGGGTGTAACAGTATTTTATAATGCATTTGACCATTAGCCTATGACATTGAACTACAATACATTAAATTGAATATGATTATCCATTCTTCTATTGTGTACCATGAACATTTGAACAATTTCATTATCAAGTGACATAAATATTTCAGTATAATAATCCTTTTGTCTTCTCCAACCAAAAAAAAAAAGATACTACATCTTATCCAGGGGCAAATAGAGATTTACTGATGTGCTTAAGCATTTTGCAAAGAGGATAAATTCTGGATTTATTAAATGAAACCAGTGTAATCTGAAGCTTTTAAATGAGATAGAAGGGGAAGGTTCAAAGATGGAGATGTGACAAAAGCAACAGTTCAGCTTTGCAGCCACAAAACAATAGTTACAGGTTGGATCTTGTGACATAAAAGATATCTTCTATAAAGATACTTCTATAAAACCTGTCTCACACTCCTCATTTCCAAACAATCAGATAATATTTGGTTTTGTTATTAAAATATATTTTGTGAAAAAATATTACATTCACGTGTTTCTAAATTTTGTCTGTTTTAGTGCTTTTCAAGTTTATATATAGTATATAATAATTGCAGACATATGTGTGTGCCAAAAAATGGATGTCACTGGATAATATTGCATTAAATGAAATGTTTAGAAGAAAGACTGAGAGGATAAATATTAGTAGTATTTTCTCATAAGTTAAATCAAAACTGTGGTTACACAGAAGGGCCCAGTCAAATTTAATTGGTAACAACTGCCCCCCAATGCCATGAATATGAGAAAGGGACCTACATTGAGGATGGGAGTGGATAGACAGTGTTTGGAAGGTGTTAGTATTTAGGCATTTGTTCTTGCCTGTCTATGGAGTTCTGACAGTACATGCACTCAGCTGCTGCCACTAAGAGTACCATCTGTCACCTGTGCCTATTCACTGTGTTCCCACTGTGTTCCCACCGTCCCTCCCTCCTTTTTTTGTCTGTCTGTCTCTCCTTCTCAATGTCTCTCTCTCAAAGTCTCCCTCTCTTTCTCTCTGCTTCTTTCCTCTCTCCTGCTGTTTGTGTCCCTGGAGGCTGATCTCTGCCCCCTCCTCTTCCCTTTCTTATGATCCTATTTTATTAATAAACAAACCCTTGGCTTGAACTCTTGTCACAGGATATGGGAAGGAAATCTTGGAGAAGAATAAAAACAGAAAGACATGAGAGGTGGTAACTACAGATGAACATGATCAAGGCCATCATACACCTGTATGAAAAATGTTATAATGAAACTTTATTTTTGATGATAGCATCAAATGTTAGGAGAGAATAAAAATTTGAAGATTCTGCACATTAAATCATTTGAAAGATCAACATGGATGAAATTATAATTTATTATCCTTAAAATACGCTTGAAAAATCAAACTGCCTAAAGTTTATTATATTGTAAATGTAGTTTCTTTTTGTTATTTTTATATAAACAAAATAAGTTACAATTGTAAAGATCTTCACTTTCAGTGGAATTGATTTTTACGCCTTCCTTTGCTTAACATTGGTAATGGGCCACTGATGAAAAAAATTACAAACTCATAAAAAGACATAACCAGTAATTTATAGAATGGGAACAAAATTAACAGTGCAGACACACTGACAACTGAATGAGTGGAATATCATGGAAGTTGTTTCTTTTTTTTTTTTTTACAGTGTTCTTTTCTTATTAAGATTATACTATGAGTCTCCATTTTCTTTCCTTCTTCCCAATCATCTTATATCCCCTAACCCACTCTCTTCCAAGTTCACAGCCTCCTTTTTTTATCTGTAATTGTTGAGACAAGCATATATGTATATACATCTATGTTCCTAAAAATAAGTGTACCGTCTCTATGCTATTACTTGTATGATGTTTTTAGGGCTGACAAACATACATGCTAGAGTGTTTGGTATCGCATAACCAATTAGGGTGATCTTCTTTGGGAAAAACCTCCAACTCTCAGCATTCCTTAACTGCCTGTAATACTTTATGTAGGGCTGAAGCCTCATGGGTTTTTTTCTGTCCACATTAGCATGTGTCTTCTTGCTGTGCTTGTACTGCTCATGCTTAGGAATTTGTCTTTTTGAGAATTTATGGTAGTATCTTCAAACATTACTAAATCATGGTTTTATTTTCACATTGAAATTAGGTACTGAAATTTTTTTGCATTAAATACACTTCTAAAATTACCTTTTGTTGTTTAAATCTAACTTTCTTTCTCATGTCTTTAATAGCGTGGTTATATTAAGAAGAGCTTAGCTAAGTATCTGAGTGATATAGCCATATAATGAAATTTTAGTAGTTTATGAAAACCAAGATTTTCAGAGAGGGTGAGATCATGCATTATAAAGGAAAGGACAGACAAACAAAATTAAAATTAGCACAAGTAGAGATTATGAGTCTTGGCATTTATGTACATAAGCAAACATTAACAATACAATGCAGACCAAAGGATAGGTTAATGCACACACATTGATCAGATAATATTCTTCATGAATGTAGTTAGAACCAAACACTGAAAAGCTTCCTAACATGAAATAAACTGTCAAGCATGTGTGTTTGTGTGTGTGGTTATACTGGTGTCTTTTGTATATGAGTGATAAATATATTTCTGAAAGTATAAGAATAACTGGGTACCAATAATGGGATTTATATATCATAACATAACTCTTTTTCTGCTGCAATTGGGACAAATGCAAATATTCACTCTGTTATGTTAAAGTAGATAATGCATTATCAAGTTACTCATTACAAAATTTCACAAGCCAAGCAAGGTGATGAAAACATGTAATCACAGTACTTAGCAAATTCAGAAGGGAGAATCATGAGTTCAAATGATAATTGGCCACAAAACAAATAAGATGCCTGCCTTGACTACATGAGTCCTTCTCTAAACAAACAAAAACAAACAAACAAAAGACTGACATGTGACAGAAAGAATTCAAAAGTGCACCTATGACATTCAGCCTTCACTACTAATAACGTAAACAAATACAAGTGTATTGACACTTGAAGTAGCTTTATTTAAATGAACCTAGAAAATAATGTATAGAAAAATCAATTTAGAATGCAATCTGATTTACATGAATAATTTATTTGGTTGATTCTAATGAAGCTACAATGTTTAAACTCATAGCTACTAATTTGAGTTTTAGAAGACACTTTAAGAGATATAAACTGCAGATATGATTATGCAACAACTGGTTAAACAACAGAATAAAGTAAGGATAGTATCACAATGTGGCATCTTCATATCTAAGAGAACACATTTGTCAGTTCACATCCCAATAAAATAGTGTCATATGATATCATTTTTACTTTGTCTAATTAAATGGTTTGCTCTCACCTTTCAATCAATTTTGCTCGGTTTGCTATTTTTTTTTTTCCTTTTGGACATGTTTCTTAGAATATACAATTTTGATTAAACTGTGAGTTTACTCCTTCTGAAATGTGGTCATGTGACTGCCACTGGTGGGTCCTCTGGCAGTTAGGGCTGGTGAAGAGCCAGTCATTTCTTGGGGCTGAGCAGGATGGAGAATGTCCACAAACCAGACTTCCCTCCTAGGTACAGGAGAGAACCACACTGAGTCAGGAGCCTTCTAGGATCTTGTTTTATTGCATCAGGCATGCACTTATATAGTGTTGAGGAAGTGGCTGGGGACCTCAGGATGTTGTGAGGTGTAAAGTCCAATAATATTTTACCACTTTAACCGTAGCTGGGCAGAGGCACTTTTGCTGAGTCACTCCTATGCAGAAGTGATAGGCCAAAGACAGATTGCTAGACTCTAGCCAGGCTCAGGAAGTTCCACTAGGCCTTGCATCCAGGCCTTTTTAGGCCCAACAAGCCACCATTTTGAAGAATTACTTACAAAAATATAGCATTAAGGTACAACAAAAAATAATCTATTTACACACGGGGGAGGGTCTAGGCCCTGCTCCAAATGATATGACAGACTTTGAAGATCCCCATGCAAGGCCTCACCCTCCCTGGGGAGCAAAAAGGGTTTGTGATAGGGGCGCCGGTGGGGGGCAGGGGAGGAGGGTAGGGAAAAGGAACTGAGATTGACATGTAAAAGAAGCTTGTTTCTTATTCAAATTTAAAAACTGAAAAAATTATCTATTTATTTCAATAAATCTCAAGGATGGAAAATATCCAATATTATGAGATAAACTCCACAAAAGGTTGTGCTTATTTTAAATTTTGTTTTTCCACAATTGAAGCAGTCTAAAATGAGGTTGACTTAATTTAGATAAGTTTTATTGTCAAAAGTGGCATTACATATATATTTTTTCAGCTATTTTTAGAATCAATGGATGTGTATTCATGGAATAAGATATCTTAAAATATTGATTTGTTTTTTCTTGTGTGTTAATATTTTTATTTGATATTAACTTCACAGAAGGGGCAAATAAGTTGATAGAAAATATTCATGTACAATGAGTTCATGATAAGGTGTTAAATTCTTCAAGACAAAATGCTTAGGTAATTGTGCTGCTTAGTTTTGTC
Source organism: Cricetulus griseus (assembly GCF_003668045.3). Taxonomy (NCBI): domain Eukaryota; kingdom Metazoa; phylum Chordata; class Mammalia; order Rodentia; family Cricetidae; genus Cricetulus; species Cricetulus griseus. The sequence continues at coordinate 56,218,915 of NC_048604.1, forward strand.
AGTTTGATGGAATCCCTTTGGAAAAAGAACCTCAATTGAGAAAATGACTTCCTAAGACTTCTGTAGGTAAATCTGTGGAGGCATTTTCTTGCAGATGGTCATGAGATATATGAAAAAGCAAACTGAGAGAACCATGGAACAAGTCAGTATTCAGCATTCATCATGGTCTCTTCCTTACTTACTGATTTAAAATTCCTGTCTTAAGTTCCTACATTTGATGTCCTTGAAGATAAACTATAGCCTTCAAGTAAAATAAGGCATTTCCTCCTCCAAGTTGTTTTTTATCATGGTGTTAAAACTTTTGTTTTATCACAACAAAAGTTTATCCAGGATAGTAATAGGAATAGAATTAAATGTATGTCATATTTTAACTAAATTTATCAAAAATATAATAATTATTTTACTACTGAGCAAAATTTTATTTTGTTATTTTTATTAACCTTTAATTGCATTTTGTTTAGTTTTTAGGAATGTGTATGGATATGCCATTGTCCATGTGTCTATGGTAGATAGCAAATTAGAGGAGCATCTCCTTCAGTCATATGGGTTTCAGCGAAACAATGTAGTTTGTCATAATTGCAGGCAAGTATTTTTATTCACTGAGCCACCTCATTGAGCCCTTATCTAATTTAAAACTTTGTATGGTATTTTATATGTATGAACATTTTGCCTGAATACATGCACGTAAGCCAAGTATATGTATGTGTCTGGTGCCCAAGGTTGACAGAAGAGGTTTTCAGATATACTGTATCTGGATTTTCATGGTTGTGGACCATCATGCAGCTGCTAGAAATAGAGTCTTGGTCTGCTGGAAGAACAAAGAGTGCTCATAATCAATGAGCATTATCTCTAGCACCTGAATGAAAATTTTAAATGATTTTTAATATAAAATTTAAAACAAGGTTTTCTAATAGAATTAGTTTTCAAACTTTGAAATGTTGGCCAATGACTATGAAATATTTGCAGTAAAAAAACAAACTATGGTTAATATTATTTGAAGGGCATATATATGACCACAAAGATAACAGAAACAACTATTCAGACAAATGGAGAACTCAAAAAGAAATACTCCATTTCCTCTACACATAATAAAGTATCAAAAATTCGTGATGAATAGAAATTACATAGAAGGAAGTCTAAAAAATCACTTCCACGAGTCTTATGGAAAATAATAAAAAATAAATAGAGGAATTACTGCATTGCTTTATAGTACATCTGGATGGTCAAGTCATTAAGAAAAGGTCATTTAATGTTATTCTGCTGAGAAACCATGCATGTAGTGAAAGATAAATTTGGGTCAGATAGTCTTAACAAAATGGCATTTTGATAAGTTTGAAAGATGAAGTTAAAGCACTGTTTTTAAAACTAATACATTTTACAATAGACTATAAAATGCTTGAGAACAAATAAACATGTATGGGAAACCTTTTTGAAATATATATGTATATCCTTGAAAGTAATGAAAGCCTAAAAACATTGTTAAATATACCGAAGTTAATATACCTAGATATAACTAAATAGTAACTAGGAGGAGCAATTCTAATAGATACACACTGGCAGATTTTAAGTTATTAGATACCAGCAAGATGATAAACTATAAAGTAGAAAAAGTAAAGGCCATGAAGACCAAAGTTGCCTACAAAAATAGGCATTTGATTAACAATGTAAATAATATTTAAGAGACGTGGGGACAGATTGTTCTTTGTAAATAATAATGAGCCAAATGTATATTCATTTTTCTCATTTATATTATCATTTTATGAATTTCATATAACGCATTTTGATTCACTTCACCCACAACTTCCACAGGATGACCCCACTTCTACTAAACCTGTACCACATTCTCTACCCATCCTACTTTTTATCATTTTCTTGTTAACCCATTAAGTACAGTTTATCCTGCCCATCTACTCTTGGATGTGTGGCCTTCATCATGGGATGGTCTATGCACCATAGGCTTTACCTGCAAAGAAAACTAATTCTCCCCCTCCCAGCAGTGTATAACTGCCAATAACTACTTTGCTAGGGGTAAGACTTCATGCCAATATCCCTATCTATGTTGTCATATTATCTGGGCTGTATCTGTAGTTTCCTCGTGAATGCTGCCACAGATGCCATGAGTCGTATGTATAACTTCCATGCTATTGATAAAAATCACTGTTTCCTATAGGAATGCACCATTGCTGGCTGGCTATTCCAGTCTTCCTTACTCCTCTTGCAAAAAGATCCCCGGTCAATTGAGTGGAGGGGGCAATAATGTAGATGTCCCATTTATGGATGACCATTCAATGCTCTCTTATTCTACAACATGAACATTTGTGAGTCCCTCTATTAATCTCTGTATGCTGTAAAAAATAAGAAGCTTCTATGATTATGGTTAACAGATGAACTTTTCTATGGTATAAGATCAAATCATTAGGAGATGGATTAATGCTATGTATTTTTACCAGAGTCATAGTAGATTCTCTCCTGAGGTTTATAACCTGTGTAGCTACAGGTTCTTGGCCCTAATAACTGCACTGAGTATTAAAATGGAATCAAGGCCAGAGGATAACTCAGTGGTGTTCCGTATAGTGTTCTCTCTTCAGTTTATAACAGTGCAAAAAAGAAGAAAGCCACGACTGCAGACCACATAAAATGCATAAACATAAAGAACATATAAAAGACATGTGCAGATAAAAATTCTAAAACAAGACTATTTTATGATAATGATATAAAAAGTTGTTTTAAATAGATACTACATTTCCTAACCATAAATGTTTTTTTTTTTTTTTTGGTTTTCTAAGTTGGTGTATTAGCTAGTTTATTGTTATTTTATTTGTTGCTGTTGTAACAAATTCCTGACAGAGAAGAAGGATTTATTCTAGATAGTTGTTTTAAAAAGAACAGGCTACTATGGTGGCATAGGCCTATTAGAATTTATAGCAGTAAGAGAAGATGACTCATACATTTTAAATCCAGGAAAAGTATTGCTGGTGTTCTTATCTTTCTTTTGTACTCAGAAGTGAACACCAGTCCATAGAATGAAAACATCCATATTTAGGAAGGGCCTTTCCTCTTTAGGTAAACAGGTCTGGAAATAATCTCACCTTATATCCAAAAGGTATCTCCAGGGTGCCTCCAAATCCAGTTGAATTGACAAAAACAATTACACATCATACAGTTGGATTTCCTTCATTGCAATAGAAACCTGAAGCAACCCACATAAAAACAGGAACATTTTTATATTGACTACTGGATTCAGTGATTTCAGTCTATAGTAATGTCTTCTTTTTGGCATTTCCCTGTGATAAAGGCAGTACATTATTGATAGGCAAATATTGCAGATGATCACATTGTATTTGGAGGTGAGTAAGGAAAGGGAGAGGGAAGGAGAGGATCAGAGAATAAGGAGTAGAAGACAGCAGAGGCAGTAGAATCATGATTCCAAAATCTCCTTCAAAGGCATTTGCCCAATAACCTAGCTTTTTTCTTTTGGATCCTTCTGTCTACAGATTCCATCCTGTGGCCAAGTTTTTAAGACATGGATCTTCAAAATCTAAAAGAAAGCAATTCTTTTTCCTCCTTTTTTTATGTTTTTATTTAAATATTTTAATTACTACTTATATTTGCATATACATCCGGCATTCCCATGCCCTCCCATTCTCCCATGTTCCCGACCAACCCCCACAAACCATCCCCCAACTCCTCCCCAGAGATAGGGAGGCCCTCAACCAGGGACATTGGAAGTCTGTCATATCATTTGGGGGAAGGCCTAGGCTCTCCTTGCTCTATCTGGGCTACAATAATATCCCTCCATAGGGAATGGGCTTCCAAAGTCCATTTGTGCTCTAAGGTTAAAGACTGGCTCCACTGTTAGAGGTCCCATAGACTGTCTTGGCCTCCTGGCTGGCACACACATCCAGAGGACTTGATTTGGTCCAATGCTGTTTCCCCAGCATTATGACAACTGTTTCTGTGGGTATATGAGCACCATTTTGGCTCCTTTGCTCATCCCTCCTCCTTCTGCACAATTGGATTCCAGGGGTATGATTCAGTGCTTAGCTGTGGGTGCCTGTTTCTGCTTAGAAAAGCTACTGGATGAAAGCTCTAGGAATGGTAACCAAGGTAGACACCAATCCTCTATAGGGGAATGGCATCAATGACATTTTCTACAACACTACTAGGATTCTTAGTTGGGGTCATCCCTGTGGATCCCCCAACATTTACCCTGTGACAGACCTTTCTCCATACTGTCTCCCTCTATCAAGGCATCACCTTTCTTACCCTCCTCTATTCCTCCCCTGTCGCAGTCCTCTTGTTCTCCTCTTCTTTGCTTCCTACCTCCTTCCTCTCCACCCTGCCCCATGCTCCCATTTTGTTTAGAGTTTCTTTCCCCCTCTCATTCTTTGAGGGACTATGCAGTCTTCTCTTGGGGTTTTCCTTTCTCCTAGCTCCTCTGGCAGTGTGGACTGTATACTGGCAATCCTTTGTTCTATGTCTAAAAATCATAAGTGAGTGAGTACATACCATGTTTATCTTTTTGTGAATGGGTTACCTCACTCAGGATTGTTTCTTCTAGTTCAATCCATTTGCCTGCAAATTTCAAGACTCCATTGCCTTTTTCCTGCTGAGTAGCACTCCGCTGTGTAAATGTACCACATTTTCTCTATCCATTCTTCAGTTGAGGGGCATCTAGGGTGCTTCCAGTTTCTGGCTATTACAAATAATGCTGCTATGAACATAGTTCAACATATGTCCTTATTGTATGAATGTGCATACTTTGGGTATATGCCCAAGAGAGGAATTTCTGGATCTTGAGGTAGACTGATTCCCATTTTCCTGAGAATCCACCATACTGATTTCCAAAGAGGTTGTACAAGTTCACACTCCCACCAGCAATGGAGGAGTGCTCACTTTCTCTATATCCTCTCCAGTATAGATGGTCATTGGTGTTATTGATTTTAGCCATTCTGGTAGGAGTAAGATGGCATCTCAGAGTGGTTTTGAGGTGCATTTCCCCAATGGCTAAGGATGTTGAGCACTTTCTCAAGTCTTTCAGCCATTTTAGTTTCCTCTATTGAGAATTCTCTATTTAGTTCTGCACTCCACTTTTTAATTGCATTATTTGTTGTTTGGTGGCTACTTTCTTGAGTTCATTTTATATTTTGGATATCAGCTTTCTGTCAAATGTGGGGTTGGTGAATATCTTTTCCTATTCTGTTGGTTGGCATTTGGTCTTGCTGACTGTGTCCTTTGCCTTATAGAAACTTCTCAGTTTCAGGAGGTTCCATTTATTAATTGTCCATCTCAATGCTTGTGTTACTGGTATTATATTCACAAATTGGTCTCCTGTACCAATTTGTTCAATGGTGCTACCCACCTTCTCTTCTAGGAGGTTCAGTGTGGCTGAATTTATGTTGAGGTCTTTGATCCATTTGGACTTAATGTTTGTGCATGTCTATAGATATGGATCTATCTGCTACCTTCTACATGTTGGAATCCAGTAATGCCAATACCATTTGTTGAAGATGCTTTCTTTTTTCCATTGTATAACTTTAGCTTCTTTGTCAAAAATCAGGTGTTCTTAGGGAAAATGATGCCAGCCCAGACTAATGTACCCAGCAAAGCTTTCAATCACTATAGATGGAGAAAACAAAATATTCCATGACAAAAGCATATCCTAGCAATAAATATCCACAAGTCCAGCCCTACTGAAATTGCTGGAAGGAAAACTCCAATACAAAGAAGATAACTGTGCTAAAAAAACATAGGCAATAAATAATCCCACTTTACCAAACACCTAAAAAGTGGGAAAATCTACACACAATAACACCACCACCAACAAATCCAAAACAAACAAGAATCAACAATCAATGTTCATTAAGATCCCTCAATGTCAATGGTCTTAACTTGCCTATAAAAAGATACAGGCTAACAGAGTGGATACAAAGACAGAATCCATCCTTCTGCTGCATACAATAAACACACCTCAATGTTAAAAACAGACTCCCTCAGAGTAAAGGGTTGGGAAAAGACTTTCCAATCAAGCAGGGTAGGGCCCTCATTGGGGGTTCTGCAAAGTCCGCCAAATCTTCCTGTGCTGGGCCTGGGACCTTCCAATCAAATGGACCCAAGAAACAAGCTGGTGTAGCAATCCTAATATTTAACAAATTAGATTTCTAACTAAAATTGATCAAAAGAGATGAAGAAGGGCATTTCATACTTGTCATAGGAAAAGTCCATCAAGAAGAAGTCTCAATCCTGACCATCTATGCCCCAAATACAAATGCACCCACGTTTGTAACAGAAACATTACTAAAGCTCAAAGCGCATGTAAAACCTCACACACTTACAGTAGGAGACTTCAAAACCCCACTCTCACCACTAGATAGGACCACCAGACAGAAACTTAACAAAGAAACAAAAGAACTAACAGAAGTTATGACCCAAATGGTTTTAACAGATATCTATAAAACATTCCATCAGAACACAAAACAATATACCTTCTTCTAGTGCCACATGGAACCCTCTCTAAAATTGACCACATACTCGGCAGTGAAGCAACCGTACAAAGATACAATAAAATTGGAATAACCCCCTGTATCTTATCAGACAACCATGCTTTAAAGTTAGAATTCAACAACAACACAAATTGCAAAAACCCTACAAACTCATGGAAATTGAACAATGCACAATTGCACCATTCCTGTGTCAAGGAAGAAATAAAAAAAGAAATTAAAGACTTCCTAGAATTTAATGAGAATGAAGACACAACACACATAAATCTATGGGACACTTTGAAAGCAGTGCTAAGAGGAAAGTTCATAGATCTAAGTGCCCACATGAAGAAACTGGAAAGTAGTCACACTAGAGCATTAACAGCTTAACTGAAAGCTCTAGAACAAAAGGAAGCAAACTGTCCCTGAAGGAGTAGACTCCAGGAAATAATCAAACTGAGGGCTGAAATCAATAAAGTAGAAACTAGGGAAACACTACAAAGACTCAATGAAACAAAGAGTGGGTTCTTTGAGAAAGTCAACAAGATAGACAAACCTTTATCCAATCCAACCAAAAGGCTGGCAGAGAGAATACTAATTTACAAAATAAAAAATGAAAAGGGCGGCATAACAATGGACACTTAGGAAATCCAGACAATAATCAAGTCATACTTTGAAAACCTGTACTCCAACAAATTTAAGTAGACCTATAATCCCTAATGAAATAGAAGCAGTCATCAAAAGGCTACCAAGCAAAAATAGCTATTCTTAATTGAAAGTTCATTATTATAATGAATAAGTCTTTATTCAAAGGACACCAACACATTAACAAGACCACACAACACTATATAGGAAATATGTAATACACATGACAAAGAGCAAACTCAGTGAGAAATATATAAAAACTACTATAAACCAGAGGAAAATTAAGCAAGAAAATTTAATAATTTCAAGGTGAATTAACAGTAAACACACCCATGAAAAGGAACTTAAACTCTCTCTGTCTCTGTGTGTCCTCCCCTCCCTTGTTCTTCCTCTTTCCCTCCCTCCATCCCTCCCTTCCTCCCTCCTTCCCTCCCTTTCTCTCAAGTTCTCACTCATTAGTTCAGACTTTGAAATTATTATATAATCAAAGGTAACCTTGGATTCATGATTCTCCTTCCTCAGTCTCCTGAGTGATATGAGCCAACATGTCCACTTAGAATTTGAACTCTTTGTCAGAAAAACACAAATTGAAACCAAGGAGGCAAGTGCCACATTCACAAGGAAAGTTAAAACACAAAGAGATTTCAGTACTATCTCTTGGCAAAGATAAAAACCAAGGGGGCTTTCAGAAATTTCCAGTAAGTTCATAAATTAATTGAGTCCTTTTGTAAAAGCTAGTCTAGGAGTTGTCATAGTATTTTGTCAACTAGGTACAAAGTTATACACATGGGAATAGAAAATATCAATTAAAGTATTAGGTACATTAGCCTGACAGGTGATCATGACTGTGGGGCATTTTCTTGACAGCTATTTGATAAACAATAACCCATCCCACTGTGGGTATGGAAACTCCTTTGGCAGGCATGTCTGAGCTGTACTAAAACAAAGTAGCAGTATGAGTTTGGGAGGAAGCCAGTAAGCAGGTTTCTCCTGTGGTACCTGACTCCAAGTTCTTGTTTCAATTTCCCCTGATGATGAACTGCAGCCTATTAGTAAAATGATCCTTTTTCTGCCCCCAATTTGCTTTGAATAAGTGTGTTATCAAAAAAATTAGGTGAGACAGAAACATTCAGTAAATTTAGTTATAAACATCCTAGGATTGTCAAGACCATGATCACTGTAAAACAACACACAGTTACACTCATTTACAAGTACATTATGTAATTGTGTTTTTGAGTAAGTGTTCCATTCCTTGATTTTTTATGCCCTTTGGTTATCAGAAGTGTGTAGTTGCTCTGGGTTTCCTGGTAGGAAATGATTCTGAGATCCTGTAAGGTGTGGCCACTGGAGATACTGGGTAGAATATGTTTCTAGGTATTGTGAGCTGATATTATGGAATGGGGATAGGTTATAAGAGGGTTCTGAGAAGGTCCCAGGGAGTAAGAAAAGCTGGGTGTGCCTCAAGGATCCACATAGACTTCTGGGAATTGGTACAGAGAGGAAGAAGAGACCATAGCAAGTGTTCTGCTACAGAGCTGGCCATAAGACTGTGTGACTGGAATTGAACGATAGAAGGGAGAGTGATATAGCCTGCCTGATTCCCTGGCTAGTGTGGTCAGAGGTTACCTAGGGAGTACCTGGGAGAGTTGGAATCTGAGACAACAGGACTGGATGTTCAGGAAAGGCTGAACATTCCCTCACAGGTCTAAAATGAATGCTTCCAGGGAATGTCTTCAGTAGTTGATGGGTGACTCAAAGAGAAATCAGTATGATCTTCTGGACAGTGGACAGAGAGGAAAGACAGGCTGCAGCAGATGGCATACTACAAAGATGCAGATGGACAATTTACTTTTGAAAAATCATTTTACAGCCCTTTTAAGGTTTTATTACCATACATAATTATTTTGTATTTAGATACTTGGCTTTCCCCCATTCAGACTTATAGTTCTTTGAAATACTATCAATAGTCTGTCCCTTTAAAGATCTCTTACCTTGAACTTTATACTTATCTTTCCATTTACTGATTCAAAAAATATTTTTGGACTGTGTAGCCTATAAAAGGACAAAAGCAACACCTCCACACAAACCAGGAGACACTGGCACTAAGCAGCTGAGAGCTATTGTGATCTCACTTTTTTTAATTTTATATTTGAATTAGAAACAAGATTTTTTACATGTCAATTCCAGTTACCTCTCCCTCCCCTCCTCCCCTGCCCCCCCAACACCCTACCTATCCCATAACATTTCTGCTCCCCAAGGAGGGTGAGGCCTTCCATAGAGGGTCTTCTGTGTCTGTCATATCCTTTGGGATAGGGCCTAGGCCCATCCCATGTGTCTAGGATCAGAGAGTATCCCTCTATGTGGGATTGGCTCCCCAAATCCATTCCTACGCTAGGGATAAGTACTGATCTACCACAAGGGGCCCCATAGTTTTCTGAGGTCTCCTCGCTGGCACCCACATTTGTGGGGTCTGGATCTGTCCCATGCTGGTTTCCCTGCTATGAGTCTGGGGACCGATAATTCTCCCTTTTGTGGTTAGCTGCTTTTGTGGTTTCCACAAGCCTGGTCTGTACCAGTTTACTCATCACTCCTCTGGATCTGGATTCTGGTTCAGTTCAGTGTTTAGTTGTGGGTGTCTAGTTCTACTTCAACCAGCTGTTGGATGAAGGCTATAGGATGGTATATAATCTTCAATCTCATTGTCAGTGTAAGGTATTTAAGGTAGCCTCTCCTCTGTTGCTTAGATCATTAGTTGGTGTCAACTTGTTGATCTCTGGACATTTCCCTAGTGCTAGAATTCTCTTTAAACCTGTACTGGCTCCCTCTCTGATGGTATCTCTTATTTTGCTCTCCTCTCTTCTTCTCTCTACACAAACTTCTTGCTCCCTTATGTCCTCCTCACCCTTCCTCTTCTCACTTTCTCATTCTCCTAGATCCCTCTCCCCTTTCCCTTTGCTCCCAATTTGCTCAGGAGATCTTGTCCCTTTCTCCTTCTCCAGGGGACCATGTATGTCTGTCTTAGAGTCCTCCTTGTTGTCTAACTTCTCTAGTGATGTGGATTGTAGGCTGATAATCCTTTACTCTATGTGTAAAATCCATATATGAGTGAGTGTATGCCATGTATGTCTTTTTGTGACTGGGTTACCATGCTCAGGATGGTTACTTCTAGTTCCATCCATTTGCCTGCCAATTTCAAGATTCCAAAGTTTTGTTTTTGTTTTTTTCCCCCACTGAGTAGCACTCCATTGTGTAGATGCACCACATTTGCTCTATCCATTCTTCAATTGAGGGGCATCTAGGTTGCTTCCAGGTTCTGGCTATTATAAATAATGCTGTGATGAACACTATTGAGTTGATGTCCTTATTGTATGAATGTGCTTCTTTTGAGTATATGGCTAAGAGCAGAATTGCTGGATTTTGTGGTTGACTGATTCCCATTTTCATGAGGAGATGCAAAACTGATTTCCAAAGTGGCTGTATGAGTTGGCACTCCAACCAGCAGGGGAGGAGTGTCCCGTTTCTCCACATCCTCTCCAGCATAAACTGTCATTGATTTTTTTTTCCATTCTGACAGGAGTAAGATTGTATCTTAGAGTTGTTTTGATTTGCATTTCCCTGATGGCTAAGGATTTTGAACCCTTTTTTATGTGTTCTTTCAGCCATTTTAGATTCTGCTATTGAGAATTGTCTATTTATTTCTGTACCTCAGTTTTTAATTGGATTATTTGGTGCTTTGGAGACTTGCTTTTTGAGTTCTTCATAAATTTTGGAAATCAGCCCTCTGTAAAATGTAGGGTTGATGAGTATCTTTTCCTATTGTGTGGGCTGGCATTTCGTCTTGCTGACTGTGTCCTTTGCCTTACAGAAGCTTCTCAGTTTCAGGAGGTCCCATTTATTACTTGTTGGTCTCAGTGTCTGTGCTACTGGTGTTACGTTCAGGAAGTGGTCTCCTGTACCAATTTGTTCAAGAGTGTTTCCTACTTTCTCTTCTAATAAGTTCAGTGTGCCTGAATTTATGTTGAGTTCTTTGAACCATTTGGACTTAAGCTTTGTGCATGGCAATAGACAAGGATCTATCTGCAGCCTTCTACACATGTGTGATCTCTCTGTGATAAAGAAGCATGGTCCTGCCCAGTGGCATGACAGACTAATTAGGACAAGGACAGTCACTCATTGGCCTATGGTGGTCTACCTGTGACTTTAAGGTTAAAGCACTGGCCTACCTGGCACATTACATAGTCAGGCAGATGATCATTACTGTGGTGAGCCAATGTGTAGTGTGGTATGGGAGAGAAAGACAGAAAGGTTATGTCCTGTGGACAGGGACATATCAGAAGCCAGTTGGTGAGGAGCAGGCTGAAGTATATAGCTTGATTGCTACCAAGGGACATGGTGATATCTGGGCATGGACTGCTGCTGGGTCCATGTCTGGGTTCATGTCTATGATGCAGTCTCTGTTGATATCTGTCACTCCTGTTATCACCAAAGGCTGCAAAGAAAAGACTGTACAGATTTGTCCCTAGCCCTCACTGGCTGCAACACTAGGGGGAACATGTCCCACCCCTCATTGGCTGAAGCACTCAGGAGACAAGGTCCCACACCTCATCTGGGCAGCACAATAGAGCTGAGTCTGTTCACATGGACATGGACAAGCTACTCTGAGGATGGGGGAATGAAAAAACAGGTCATGACACTGTCAAATGCCATGTGGTGGTGGCATGAGTAAAGGAAAAATACCATCCTCCTGTCACCACTTGCAGCAGTTGGGAGACCTGAGCCAGCCCCTTACCATCTGCAGCACTAAGGAGAACAGGCCCTGCACCTCTTTTGAGCAGCACAGTAGAGTTGACCCTGTAGACATCAGTGGAGGTGAGCAAGCACTGAGGGCACCAGAGAGCCATAGCAAGTACCACCTCCCTCATAGGCAGTATGTTGGTAGAAGCTAGAGAAAGATTCTCTCCTTCCCCCTATAGCCTCCAGATACTGAGATGACCCTCCCCTTACCAACTGCAATACACAGGAGAGGGCCTTGAACCACATCTGGGCAGCTCAGCAGAGCTTTACCTGTTGGTGGAGATGTGGGTGAGTCAGTCCTGATGTTGTGAGCATGGGTGAGCTGTCCCCATTGGATGTCTGTCAGGTGGCAGAATTGGTGGGAGAGAGATATTCCCCCTTACCACTTGTCCCTTGCTGCCTGTGATAGAAGACCCTCACCCTTACCAGCTTCATCGCTCAGGAAAGCAGGTCCTGCTTGTCACCTGAGCATGGTGATACAGCTGATTCTTTTGGTGGAGGCACCAGTGAGCTGGCTCTGAGGGTATGAGAGTGGGACAGCTGGCCACACATCCCACATCTCCCATGTGGTGGTGAGGGCAACAGAAAGATGTACTACCCACCTTGCCTCTGTCACCTGTGGTGAGTCAGACCAGCTACAATGCTTGGGAAAGTGTGTCCTACTCCTAACCTGAGCAGCACAGCGGAGCTGACCCTATGGACAGGTGAGCTTAACTTGACTCCGAGAACATGAACATGGGAGATGTGACCACACCCCTCATCTGCCATATGGTGTTTTAAAAGGGTAGAGGAGATAGATACTCCCCTCTCCCCCCGGCCACCTGTGACATGTGACAGAACTGGCTTTGAAGTGAGGAGCAAGAGATCTGTCCCTGCCCCTCACTAGGCACAGCAATTGCAAGAGTAGCCCCTGTAGCTCCACTGGGCATCGCAATAGAAGTGACTCTGAAGATGTAGTTTGAGAAAGCTGACCCTGAGGGCATGAAGGCAGAACTGCCTCACCTCTCGCTCATTGCTGCAAAGGGTTAATTATCCTGGACGAGGCTGGAGAAGTCATCCACAATGTGAAGACAGGGCAGAGATGGAATGCTGGCCCACCCTGCAATTACTCAAGCCTAGAATCAGGTTACCAAGTTGGCTCACCCCAACATCCACCCCATCCATCATCTGCCTGAGTATAAGGAGCTGGTCATGCAAACCCAAAGCCGCAGGATCTCTACGACAGAGGGAAACAAAGGATATCCAAGAAGATTACCAGGGAGGGGCTCAACATCAATAATGTAGCAGAAAGCAGAGGCCTTGAACCAGGCGAATGCCTCTGTGCAATGAACACTTTCAAGTAATGGCTCTATGCAATGAACACTTGCAAATAATGATAAACAGACGAAAGTGTTCACTGCATCACATACTCTGTCACACTACAGCTTCCCTTAGATTCTTTGATTTTACTTTATTTTTTTATTAAATTTCATTTGATTTGGGGGGGAATGCTTCAGGGGCAGAGGGTGAATACAAAGGGAGAAATGAATGGGATCAAGATGCATGGTGTGAAAAATGCAAAGAATAAATTTTAAAAGTTAAAAAATATTCTTCATTTTTATTTTCAATTTCTCATATATATGCATATATATATATATATATATATATATATATATATATATATATATATATTCAATATTTTTAAAAGGGCTGCAATAATTTATTTAGTTAAAATTTGAAATCTTGAAATTTGGGAAAGGTTTTCTCCAGTGAGTAACTATCTGGCATCTAATTTTGACTGTATGATCTCTAAGACAGTAAAAAACTATCTTGACACTTGTTAAAGTTGGTAAGGTTGATTTCATTCTCCAGATACTGCAACATGAGAGAGATGCTGAGACTAACTATGAATACAAGAGACAATGGAGTTTAAGAAGTAACAGACTAAAGGGGTCAATGGATGAACAATTACTAAGGGGAAAAATCAAAGGCCACAGGATTCATTTTAACTTAACAGGATTTCTTCTGACAAAAAAGTCAAGGAGTGAGGTAAAATATATCAAGTGTGACAGATAAAGACTGATTAAAGAGAATTTCTGTTACTAGTCTTGATATATTGCTGTCTTATAGAAATTTTCTTTCATTTTTATCTTAGGTTATAATTACTCTTTTATTGCTTTATCTTCTCACACTTAAATGATTTTTGCACTTTACTTCTCATATTTTTACATTTTGAGATGTTCCTTTGATTTTATTTAGTAAGTTGTTTAATGCTCATTTATCATGCAACAGAAAATGAATGAATGCTATGTGGTGGCCCATTTTCTTCACGTTTTTTGAGGAAGCAAAGCCTGTGTTTGTTTTTCCTTACCTAACCTGTACACATGCAAGGAATCCCTGGAAATTAGAGTAGGAAAATATGGATATATTAATAACTGCAAAATAACCAGAAACTTATTAATTCATTGCAAATATGGAGTACTAATAATCTCAAGTGAGTGTGTGAAATGTGCTTTTTTCCCCAACATTTTTATTTGAATTAGAAACAGGATTCTTTTACATGACAATCCCAGTTCCCTTCTCCCACCCGTCCTCCCCTATCTCTCCCCAACTAAAACCATATCTGTCCCATATCTTTTCTGCTCCCCCTGGATGGTGAGACCTTCCATAGGGTGTCATTAGTGTCTATTGTATCCTTTGGGACAGGGCCTAGGTCCACCCCCGTGTGTCTGGGCTCAGGGAGTATTCCTGCATATGGAACGGGCTCCCAAAGTCCACACCTATGCTAGGGATAAATACTGAGCTTCTACAGGAAGTCCCATAGATTTCTGAGGTTTCCTCACAGAAACCCATGTTCCTGGGGTCTGGATCAGTACCATGCTGGTATTCCAGCTATCAGACTGGGGAGCAAGAGTTCCCCGATTTTCAGGTCAGCTGTTTCTGTGGGTTTCACCAGCCTGGTCTGGACCTCTGTGCTCTTCACTGGTCCTTCTCTGCATCTGGGTTCCAGTTCAGTTTGATGATTAGTTATGGGTGTCTGCTTGAACTTCCACCAGCTGCTGGATGAAGGCTATAGGATGGCATATAAGTCAGTCCTCAATCTCATAATCAGGGGAGGACATTTAAGGTAGCTTCTCCTCCATTGCTGAGATAGTTAGCTGGTGTCATCTTTGTTGATCGCCAGACATTTCCTTAGTGCCTGATTTCTCTGTAAACCAAAATTGTCTTTTGAAAAAAACTAATATTGAAAAAATAGAGGGTATCAATAAGTGATAAGGTCAGGAAGGATTTTAAGCTTCTCGGGTCATAAAATGTAGCAAATGCAGCCCGGCGGTGGTGGCACATGCCTTTAATCCCAGTACTTGGGAGGCAGAGGCAGGCGGATCTCTGTGAGTTCAAGACCAGCCTGGTCTACAAGAGCTAGTTCCAGGACAGCATCCAAAGCCACAGGGAAACCCTGTCTTGAAAAAAAAAAACAAAAAAATGTATCAAATGCATGGGGGTTTTAAAATTTTATGCACAATGACCTCAAACATAATGATCCTCCTGCCTTAGCCTTTTAAGTGTGGGGACAGATATCATAACCTTAATTTTTATGGTGATGTTTAGAAGGATTTAACTTACATTTTGTTTCAACAAATATTGCTTTCTTACCTTTGTAACCCACTATATTTACCTATATTGTCAATCTTCTACTTC
This sequence comes from Cricetulus griseus, assembly GCF_003668045.3. NCBI lineage: Eukaryota > Metazoa > Chordata > Mammalia > Rodentia > Cricetidae > Cricetulus > Cricetulus griseus. Next base: position 56,234,511 of record NC_048604.1, read on the forward strand.
CCATGACATTTTTAAGTTCAATCTTCTCATACTTCAATGAATTTTACATTTTCCTACCATACTTTTACATTTTGAGATGTTCCTTTGATTTTATTTTGTTTGTTGTTTGGTGTCCAATTTTAATGTACCAGAAAATGAAGGGATGTTATGTGGTAGTCCATTTTTGTTATGAATGCAAAATACATGAGGCTAGCCTTCTGTATAACAGATAATATATTGGCTTATAATCCTGGTTGCATTAGCCCCCTCACAAGGGCATACTGACTGATTTACAACATGGCATGGGCAAGGGAAGGAAAAGTTATATACAGCAGTATTTAATCCCATGAATTATTTTATTGCATAATAATCTGCTGTTTTGCTATGGCTCCTGCGAATACTACAACAGTAGTAGACCTTAACAACAATCTCTCTGTTTTTTAATTTTTTTTCCATCTCTTGGCATTGCCATACTCCCAAACAAGCTTACAGCATGTGGTACTGCAGAATACACACAAGTGATTTGGTAACCACCATATGGTTTATAGGTAAGTATGGCTTTACTATATTCACTTTAAGAATATTTTAATTCTCTTATGTGTGTATGTCCTTTGCCTGAAAGTATGCATGTGTACCACATGCATGCCTCATACACATGGAGGTCAGCAGGTAATGCTCTTCTATCCTATGCAGGCTCTAGCATATGTGTGGTACATGAATACACATGCAGGCTAAAAACCTCTTCACACAAAATGATTAAAACTGTTTAAATGATAGATTAGAATAGATCTAAATATAAATTTTAAAAGAAAGTGTGCACATGAAGTACCAGAATAAAAAGAATATGAATGACCACCAATTATGCAGGTTAAAAAACGGTAATGAAGTGTCACATTGCTTACATTAGAATGACTATTATAGGCTGGCATTGGTGGCTCACGCCTTTAATCCCAGCACTCGGGAGGTAGAGGCACGAGGTTCTCTGTGAGATCGAGGCCAGCATGGTCTTCAGAGTGAGTGCCAGGATAAGCTCCAAAGCTTCACAGAGAAACCCTGTCTTGCAAAAAAAGAGAAAAGAATGACTATTATAAAAAAGAAAGATAACAAATATTGATCAGAATATAGACATCATAGAACCTTTTCATTCTGTTTGTAGGAATAAATATTATTACAGACATTGTGGAGCATAATACAGAGGCTTATAAAATAACACAACTACTAGGCAATCCAGCATTGTCACTATTGCCAAGTGTAGCAATAATTATAAATGATATTTAATAATTCTTTCAGACTTGTTTGAGTCTATATTTATGGAAGCACTATTCTATTCAATATAGCCAGCATCCAACAAACCACAGTGCTCATCAGATGATAACAAAGGAAGCAATTCAGTATGTATTCACAATGAAAAATTATCCAACTTTATAAAAGGAAGAAATTCTGTCATTTAAAATCACAGTAATGGAGATGTAGAATGATGAATCAAAAGAATCAGGTATCACATAGACACTCTCCTATGTGGAACCTAAAATGCTCAAAATTTTATAGAAGTTTAGTGCCTCATCCCAGTTGTCGCATGCTGTAGATGATAAAGTAAAACATTAAAGGTTTAATTAAAAATATAAACTGTAAGGACCCAGAAAGATGACTCATCTGTTAAGAACATGAGTTTTTAAGTATCCAGGTTCATCTCCCAGCACACACATGGTGTTTAACAACCATCTATAACTCCAATTACAGGAGATCCAATGTCTCTTTTGACCTTTGCAGGGTTCTGCATTATTGTGGTGCACATACATCCATTCAGACAAACACACACCATATACAATAAAATAAAATGCAAATAAAGCACTAACTATAGTTAGATGAATCATTCCTAGTGTTTTGTTAAATGATAATGTTGACAAAAATAATAAAGTATTAGCTATATTTTTAAAGCTGAAAAAATAATGCCAATTGCCACCATTAGCAAAGTAAATGTGAAGTGGTATGTTTATAGTGATTTGTACATGGCATTTCATTGCTGCCACCTGAGAAGACCAAAGCAGAAACAGACAGAGAAGCCAATTAGACAGGATTTTGAAATATTATGTACCATGGACTAGTTCCAAAAATTATTATTTCATAGCCTAAGTTGAACAACAGAAGGCTTTTCATTTCAAACATATTATGGAGACCAGTCCAGGTTTTAGCAAAACTGAAGAACATGTGTGCATTTTATAATTTTACCAAGAAACATCAACTACGCTACTATTTCTTTCTAAGCAAAGTTAAAATAGTTTAATGAGCTAATGGGTATTGATACTACTGTAATACTAAAAATAAATGATCCAGTGATGGGGAGTGTACTGATTCAATTTCAAGCTGAATATCAGAAAAGGAAAGCAGTCAGCCACTAGCTTCCTGCCTCTACCTCAGCTGATCCTGTTTCTACAAGCTCTCACGAAGCCTCAGACTGTGGCTAGAGAATGAATGCTTCTACTGAGACCTTCCTTCTCTATTTTATACTTTCCTAATGTTGGGATTAAAGGTGTGAGCTATAATTTTCTTTTAGACTTATTTACTCTTGTGTAGAACTGGGTGGTCTTGAACTCAGAGAGATCCCTCTATCTCTTAATCCTGAGTCCTAGGATTATAAAGTATGTACCACCACCTCCTAGCTTCTGGCTTCTGCGATGAATGGTGTGTGCCTTGTTTCTAAGTCTTGTGCCCGACTTTGATTTTCTGAGTCCTCAGTGAAGGTTTAATAAATCATAAATATCGCTACATACTACACAGAGAGTTTTTCAGACTCTGCATGTGGTGTGTGTGTGTGTGTGTGTGTGTGTGTGTGTGTGTGTGTGTGTGTATGTGTGTGTGTGTAAATGAATTCAACATCGTAACAGCACAGTAGTGGTGGTTAAATGTAATTCAGGCTTGTTCTTAGATTTACAGATTTTACATTATTACATTAAATATGATCACAACAAAGGAAACAATTTAAATGAAGCATAATTAAGAGGGAATAATATTATATAAGTATAATCTATTAGTATAGAATGGGCATTTGTCAGGATACATGACATAAGTCAGTTGTTTAAGAATCTGTGCTGGCTTTCGAGGATGCTGTGCTTGAGTCTGATACCTTAGACCACTCAGCCACCCTGACTTGTGGAGAAAGGGCATCACTCCTCCACTGCTGGTGAGAGTGCCAACTGGTACAGCCAATTTGGAAATCAGTATGGTGGTTCCACAGGAAAATGAGAATCAGTCTACCACAAGACCCAGCAATTCCACACTTAGGCATATACCCAAAAGATGCACATTCATACAACAAAGACATCTGTTCAACCATGTTTATAGCAACATTATTTGTATTAGCCACAAATTGGAAATAACATAAATGCTAACTGAAGAATGGATGGAGAAAATGTGGTACATTTGCAAAAAACAATGGAATCTTGAAATTTGCAGGCAAATGGATGGAACTCCAAGTAAACATTCTGAGTGAGGTAACCAGTCACAAAAAGAAAAAAATGGTATTCACTCACTCATATATGGATTTGAGACATGAGCAGGCCTTCATTCTACACCGACAGAGAAGCTAGGAAACAAGGAGAACCTTAAGAGAGACGCACATAGTCTTTTGGGAAAGGGGAAAGGGGAAAGGGACAAGATCTCCTAAGGTATTGGGCATCGTGCGGGGAGGAGAGAGGGAGTTAGAAGAAAGAGAAGGGGAGAAGGGGAGGGAAGAGGAGGACATAAGGGAGCCTGAAGATCTAGTCAGGGGAGGAATGGAGGAGGGCAAGAAAAGGGATACCATCATAGAGGGAGGCATTATAGGTTTAAAGAGCATTCTGACACTAGGGAAATGTTCAGAGATCTACAAGTTTGACCCCAACTGACAATCTAAGCAATATTTGGGAACCTACCTTAAAAGCCCTTCTTAGATAATGAGACTGAAGACTACCTTATATGCCATCCTAGTGCCTTCATCCAGTAGCTGATGGAATCAGAATCAGACACCCACAGCTGAACACTGGGCTGAACTCTGGCATCCAGTTGCAGAGAGGGAAGAGTGATGAGCAAAGTGGTCAAGACGAGGCAGAAGAAACCAACAGAAACAGCTGACTTGAACAAGGGGTTGCTCATGGACAGAAGACTGATAGCTGGGAAACCAGCAAAGGGCTGTTCTAGACCCCCTAAAGGAGAAAGTCAGTTTGGAGCCCTGGACAATCTATGGGGCCACTGATAGTGGATCAGTATTTAACCATAGTACACTAATAAACTTTGGGTGCCTTCCCCACATAGAGGGATACTCTCTCATCCTAGACACCCTGGGGAGGGTCTAGGCCCTGCTCCAAATGATATGACAGACTTTTAAGATCCTCCATGAAAGGTCTCACCTTCCTGGGGAGCAGAAAGGGGTTGGGATAGGGGGGATCAGTGCTGGGCAGGGGAGAAGAGGAGGGAGAAGGAACTGAGATTGACATGTGAAAGAAGCTTGTTTCTAATTTAAATAAAAATAAATTACAAAAAGTAATCTGTGCTGGCTTTCTTTCTATAACACAGTGCAGGAACTTTACTTGTGCATTGGTGTCATTGGAGGTCTTGGGATTGCTTTTAGTTGAACCCAGCTGTGACCATGATTGACAAATATTTCTGCAGGAAGCAACCATTGGCCAATAGGCTGGCCATGGCAGGCAGCCCTTCATTCGTCTCTACTCTGCCTCCAATTAATCAGGTTTTCCTTGATATTTTTGGCTGGAGAGGAAGCTTCGTAATTCTTGGGGCCCACATATTAAACTGATGTGTAGCTGGATCCCTGATATGGCCAATAGGGCCTAAGCCAGGCAAGATAGAAATGCTAAAGTCCAAATAATCTCTTCTGGAACCTGGAAAGTCTGAGGCAAACAGATCTCATGGGAGGAAGTCCCAAAGGAAAAAAAGCATCAATTTTACAGACACTTAATATGTTCCTGGACCTATCCCTTTTTGCCCACAGAGACTTTTTGCTGTACCTGTCTCTGAATGTAGTCATGTTTTTGGACTCTTTTACCCCTTTGGTCTTTCTTAGTAATTATGCTAAGAATCAGCATTACTAAAGTGAGAAGTCAGCCTTCCTCCTTTCCATTCTGGCTTTTGTTGTTAGGGCAGCCAGACCCTTCAGGGAACTTGCAGCCAACACCAACTGGATCAGACCTTGGATCCAATACTTCTTTGTTGCTTCTGTGGATGCAAATGGAGTGTGCCATTTGCTAGCACCTTTGTTTACAAGCTACGTTGGGTTCTTTATCTATGCAGGAGTCTTTGATTTTGCCTTTGGTTGGCTTAGCTCCATACATATTATTTGAAACATTGATGGACCTCGTAGGTCCCCAAGGTTCACCAGTGTTGTGGGCTTGGTGACCATTGTGGAACGCTCTCCTGTCCTCCCAGGGCCACCACTTTTAGGCCGACTCAATGACACGTATGGAGACTACAAATACACATACTGGGCTTATGGAGTGATCCTCATCGTCACAGGTATCTATCTCTTCATTGGCATGGGCATCAATTATCGACCATGTGTCCAAAGAACAGAAAGCAGAGCAAAAGCAGAAACAGGAAGAAGGTAAAGAGGTCGAGACCAGTACAGATGATCATGAGAAGCCAAAGAAAGTAACAAAAGCAAAACAGTCCCTAAAGCAGAATAGCTCCGGAGACCCCGCCGAGGAGGAGAGTCCCACCTTATCTGAAGCATGACTCCAGCAGTGTGTGACTCAAGACATCTGAAACCATTTTGCTGACCTCTAGTCTACCAGTAGACACTCAATGTAGACAGTGGACATGTGTGTGGAAATCATACCTGGTGTTCATTGGTAGAATTTGTTTTGTTTGTTTTGGTTTGGTTTTGTTCACTCTGTACCAATGTCAGAATTTAAAATTTACTATGTTTTAGGTATTGATTGGTTGGTAAAGGATATAGGAAAGAAGTAGGCATTTGTTTTGTTTTGTTTTAATCTTAGCTTTTAACAGTGTCTAAACATTTAATATGTGCCTTAAGTTGCAGTTTTAGAACTCTTTGGAGAGCCTTAACTTTTAAAACCATTCTGCAGAATTCATCTATTTTAAATGTTTAAAAGGAAAAATAACAACTAGCTTTCTTGAGGTAACTCTAACCTTAATCTTGTTTTGTTATTGTTTGTAATGCTTTGTCAGAAATTGTTACTGTAACATCTATGGATAGAACTATTAGTTAAAAGTTGGAGGTTTATAAAATACTGACTAAAGTATTTTTATAGTATTATAGTTGCCTGGTGTAAGTGCCTGCTAGGTATATATTTAAGGAATTTAAAGCATGAAATTCCGGAAACATCTTGGCTGTTGTAGTCACAGTCTGTCTGTCACCTGCTGGGTACTTCTCAGATGCTTACTACAAGCCTAGTGCTAGAATGTTGTCACTAAATTCCTGTGTTTGTTCCTGTTCAGAGACTTTGAGTGGTTATAAGTCATTGCCATTTTTTGAAATCTACTGCAAAAATGTTGTATTAAAATCTACGAAACATTCAAAACAGTCTGATTTACTATAGCCAGGTATTTCAGGCATCTGTTGAATCCAGCTTAGTTATCCTAAACCCTAGTTATGGTATGAAACTCTTGTAATCTTTGAGTATGTGTGGGTTTTGGGAGGCCTGGTAGTTCTGAGGTTTGAAACCAGGACCCCATGCATGGTAGCTAAGCACATGCTGTACCACTGAGCCAAATCCTACCAGCATGCTGGAATCATCCTTAACCCGAGACATTTGCTCTTTGATTTTTGATTGTTCTATTTATATTCTAGTTTAGAGCTGTATGTGAGATACTCAGTATGGACTAAATGTGTATGCTAGTTTTTGTTTTTTTACATTGTTTTTCAGTATTTGCAAAACCAAGAGCACCAGAGTTTGGCCCCAGGGAAGCTAATACAGACAAAATAGGGAGGGAGTTTGCTGAGTTCACTTGATTTCAGTAAGTACCCACCTCCCTGCCACATACACCAAAGCTTAAAGAGAAACATATCATGCTTAGAATTATTGGACATAGATGGCCCCTCGGACCTGTCCCATACCAAGGTGAGTGACCCTCTGCTCTTGCCCAACTCCTGTCCGAAGCCCCACACACCCTGATCTCACTGGGCCTGAGCCTGCTCAGAGTAGAACCGCCTGGCCAGGGAGGAGCTCCCTGAGTCCAGAAACAACTAACTCTTCTCTCCTGCTCTGCCGACTTGTCCCATATCAAGGTTAGTGACCCTCTCTCTGCTCTTTCCCAACTCCTGCCCAAAGCCCCATTCACCTGGATCTCTCTGGGCCTGCTCCTGCTTGGAGTAGACCTGCTCGACAAGGGAGGAGCTACCTGAGTTGGGAAACACCTCACTCTTCCTTCCTGCTCCACCGACCTGTCCCATACCGAGGTCATAAGAGGAGATAGAGAGACCCCACTCCACCCCCTGGAAGAATATATGGGAAGAAGACAGAATGAGAACTCACTCAACAACAGAAACACCAATATGACAACACCAGAATCTAGGGACTCCACACCAGCAAGATCTGAGAAGCTTGACACAAAAGATCAAGAAGAGATGGACCTCAAAAATTATCCCAGGAAGACGATAGAGACATTTAAAGGGGAAACAAGAAAATCCCTTAAAGAAATAGAAGAAAAAACAAGCAAAAAATTACATGAAATGGAGGAAAAGAAAAACCAAAAAGTTCAAGAAATAAATCTGTTTAAGAATCTAAAGATACCCAAGAAAAAGCAACCAAACAAGTGAAGGAAGCACTTGAAACAGTTTAAGGCATGAAAGCTGAAATAGACGCAATAAACAAAACACAGAATGAGGCAATGCTGGAAATGGAAAGGATATATAAACGATCAGGAGCTATAGATGTGAGTTTAACTAATAGAATTCAAGAGATGGAAGAGAGAATCTCAGTTATTGAAGACTTTCTAGAGGATATACATTCATCGACCAAAGAAAATCTCAAGACCAACAATTACCTAACACAAATTATCCAGGAAATGTGGGACACCATGAAAAAACCAAACCTAAGAATAATAGGTATAGAAGAAGGTGAAGAAACAGTGCTCAAAAGAACAGAAAACATATTCAACAAAATCATTGAAGAAAACTTACCCAACCTACAGAAGGATATGCCTATGAAAGTACAAGAAGCCTACAGAACACCAAACAGACTGGACCACAAAAAGAATTACCACCCCCGACACATAATCATCAAAACACCAATCTACAGAATAAAGGGAAAATATTAAGTGCAGCAAAGGAAAATGGCCAAGTCACATATAAAGGCAGACCTATCAGAATAACACCCAACTTCTCAATGGAAACTCTGAAAGCCAGAAGGTCTTGGATAGATATCCAACAAGCCCTAAGGGAGCATGGATGTCAACCCAGACTACTGTACCCAGCAAAACTTTCAGTCACTATAGATGGAGAAAACAAGATATTCCATGACAAAAACAGATTTATAAAATACATATCCACAAATCCAGCACTACAGAAGGTTCTGGAAGGAATACTCCAACCCTACGAACATAACTACACTCACAAAAACATAGGAAATAGATAAACCAATTATACCAAACACAAAAGGAAATAGGAGGGTGAAATCCACACTCAATATCACCACCAACAATAAATCCAAAACAAACAAGAACCAACAATCAATGGTCATTAACATCCCGAAATGTCAATGGTCTTAACTTACCCATAAAAAGATATAGGCTAACAGAATGGATACAAAGACAGAATCCATCCTTCTGCTGTTTACAAGAAACAGACCTCCTCTTCAAATACAGGCCTTACCTCAGAGTAAAAGGTTGGGAAAATATTTTCCAGTCAAATGGGCCAAAGAAACAAGCTGGTGTAGCAATCCTAGTATCTAACAAATTAGACTTCAAACTAAAATAAATTAAAAGAGATGAAGAAGGGCATTTCATACTCATCACAGGGAATTCCATCAAGATGAAGTCTCAGTCATGAACATCTATGCCCCAAATACTAAGCCAGCCATGTTTGTAAAAGAAACACTGCTAAAGCACACACCACACATACAACCACACACACGTACAGTAGGAGACTTCAACACCCCCTTTCACTACTAGACAGGACCACCAGAAGGAAACTTTACAAAGAAACAAAGGATCTGACAGAAGTTATGACCCAACTGGGTTAAACAGATGTCTATAGAACATTCCATCCAAACACAAAAGAATATACCTTCTTCTCAGCACCACATGGCACCTTCTCTAAAATTGACCACATAGTTGGCAACAAAGCAAACCTCCACAGCTACATAAGAATTGAAATACCCTACTGTGTCTTATCAGATCACCATGCTTTAAAGGTAGAATTCAAGAGCAATACAAATTGCAGAAAACCTACATATTCATGGAAATTGAATAACCCCAATAGCAACATTCCTGGGTTGAGGAAGAAATAAAAAAAGAAATTAAAGACTTCCTAGAATTTAATGAGAACGGAGATACAACATACCGAAATTTATGGGATACTCTGAAAACAGTGCTAAGAGGAAAGTTCATAGCACTATGTGTCCACATGAAGAAACTGGAGAAAAGTCACACCAGAGAATTGACCAAACAACTGAAAGATTTAGATCAAAAAGAAGCAAACTCACCAAGGAGGAGTAGAAGCCAGGAAATAATCAAGCTGAGGGCTGAAATCAATAAAGTAGAAACTAGGAAAATAATAGAAAGAATCAATGAAACAAAGAGTTGGTTCTTTCTGAAGATCAACAAAATAGACAAACCTCTATCCAAACTAACCAAAAGGCAGAGAGAGAGAGCATGCTACTCAACAAAATCAGAAACGGAAAGGGGGATAGAACAATGGACACTGAAGAAATTCAGAGAATCTTCAGGTCATACTTTGAAAACCTGTACTCCACAAAATTCGAAAATCTGAAAGAAATGGACAGTTTTCTGGATAGATATCACAAAAATTAAACCAAGAACGGATAAGCAGTTTAAATCGACCTATAACCCCTAATGAAACAGAAGCTGTCATCAAAATCCTCACAACCAAAAAAAGCCTAGGGCCAGATGGCTTCACTGCAAATTTCTAACAGAAATTCAAACAAGAGCTAATTCCAGTACTCCTCAAACGGTTCTGCACAATAGAAGCAGAAGGGATATGGCCAAACTCTTTAAACAAGGCTACAATCACTTTGATACCAAAGCCACTCAAAGATACAAATAATAAAGAGACCTGCAGACCAATATCCCTCATGAAAATCGATGCAAAATACTCAATAAAATATTGGCGAATTGAATCCAAGAACACAACAGAAAACTCATCCACCATGATCAAGAAGGCTTCATGCCAGGGATGAAAGGATAGTTTAACATACAAAAATACAACAATGTAATCTACCATATAAACAACCTGAAAAAGAAAAACCACATGATCATCTCAATAGATTCTGAAAAGGCCATTGACGAAATCCAACATCCCTTCATGATAAAGATCTTAGAAAGAACAGGAAGAAAAGGAACACATCTAAACATGATAAACGCAATATACACCAAACCAATAGCCAACATCAAAATAAATGGAGAGAAACTCAAAGCGTTTCCTCTAAAATCAGGAACAAGACAAGGGTGTCCACTCTCTCCATATCTCTTCAATTTTGTACTTGAAGTTCTAGCTAGAGCAATAAGACAAGAAAAGTGGATCAAAGGGATACAAATTGGAAAGGAAGAAGTCAAACTTTCACTATTTGCTGATAATATTATAGTCTACATTAGTGACCAGAAAAAATCTCTGCCAGGGAACTCCTACAGCTGATATACACCTTCAACAAGGTAGCAGGATACAAAATTAACTCAAAAAAAATCAGTAGCCTTACTATATACAGATGATGAATCCAATGAGAAAGAAATCAGGGAAACATCACCTTTCACAATATCCACAAGCAACATAAAATATCTTGGGGTAACACTAACCAAAAAAGTGAAAGACCTTTACAGAAAGAATTTGAGACTTTAAAGAAAGAAATTAAAGAAGATAAAAGAAACTGGAAAGATCTCCCATGCTCTTGGCTAGGTAGAATCAACATAGTAAAAAGGGCAATCTTGCCAAAAGTAATTTACAAAGTCAATGCAATTGCCATCAATATCCCAACACAGTTTTTCACAGACCTTGAAAGAACAATACTCAACTTTATATGGAAAAATAAAAAACCCAGTATAGCCAAAACAACTCTGTACAGTACAGGATTTTCTGGAGGTATCACCATCCCTGACTGCAAGCTTATTATAGAGCCATAGTTCTGAAAACACCTTGGTATTGGCACAAAAACAGACAGATAGAACACTGGAATCAAATTGAAAACCCTGATATTAACCCACACACCTATGAACACCTTATTTTTGACAAAGATGCTGAAACTATACAATGGAAAAAAGATCGCATCTTCAACAAATGGTGCTGTTACAACTGGATTCAGACATGCAGAAGATTCCAGATAGATCCATACCTGTCAACATCTACAAAACTTAATTGCAAATGGATCATAGATCTCAACATAAATCCAGCCACACTGAATCTTCTAGAAGAGAAAGTGGGAGATACACTTGAACAAATTGTCACAGGAGACCACTTCCTGAACATTACGCCAGTAGCACACACACTGAGGTCTGCAATTAATAAATGGGACCTCCTGAACTGAGAAGCTTCTGCAAGGCAAAGGACATAGTAAGATAAAACCACTGCCAATAGAATCAGAAAAAATCTTCACAAACCCCACATCTGACAGAGCGGTGATTTCCATATATACAAGGATCTCAACAAGCTAGCCACCCAAACACCAAACAATGAAATTAAAAAGTGGGGTGCAGAACTAAATAGAGAATTCTCAACCGAGGAATAAGAAATGGCTGAAAGACACTTAAGAAAGTGCTCAAAATCCTTGTCCATCAGAGAAATGAAACCCCAAACCACTCTGAGATACCACCTCACACCTGTCAGAACGGCTAAAATCAAAAATACCAATGACAATCTATGCTGGATAGAATGTGGAGTAAAAGGAACCCTCCTCCATTGCTGGTTGGAGTTCGAACTTTAAGACCACTCTGGAAATCAGTATGGCGGTTGTTCAGAAAAATGGGAATCAGTCTACCTCAAGATTCATCCATTCCTCTTTTGGGGATATACCCAAATAATGCACGTTCATACAACAAGGACATATGTTCAACCATGTTCATAGCAGCATTATTTGTAATAGCCAGAACCTGGAAACAACCTAGATGCCCCTCAACTGAAGAATGGATAGAGAAAATGTGTTACATATATACAATGGAGTACTATGTTGGAGAAACCCACAGAAACAGCTGTCCTGAACAAGGGGGAGCACGTCGACCCCAGATGCTGTCTGGGAGGCCAGTACAGGACTGATCCAGATCCCTGAAAATGGATGTCAATGAGGAGGCCTCTGCACTTCAGTGGACCCCTGGTAGTGGATTAGTATTTTTCCCTGATGTAAGAAGGGACTTTGAGAGCCCATCCCATGTGAAGGGATGCACTCTTGCCCTGGACACATGGGGAAGAGCACAGGCCCAGCCCAGGATGATGTGGTGGACTTTGCGGATCCCTGGTTGAGGCCCCTACCCTGCCTGGGGAGTAGAGGGTGGATGGGTTGGAGTGTAGGTTGGGGGTGTGGGAAGAGGGATGGGGGTGAGGGGAGGGAGAGGGAGAAGGGATCGACATGTGAAATAAGCTTGTTCCTAATTTGAACTAACAATAAAAAATAAAAAAAGTAAAAAAAGAATTTTTGGACATAGCCTTACCTCCACAAACATTAGCATTTGTGACCCTTTTCACTTACCTGAAATGTAGAATATGGGATCAGTGTAAGGATAGCAGGAAGGATGGGCCAAATCAGAATTGTAGTATTTTTGTAAACCCAATGTCTTCTAAATAGAGCAGAAAAGATATATGACACTGAATTGTATCAATGCATTTAAAAAGCCATTGAAATTGACAGGGGGAAAATATCCATCTAAAACCTTGGTAGAAGCCTACTTTTTCCAAATTTATTTTATTTTTAGAAAAAAAAAAGAATCTGTGCTGGCCAGGTGTTGTTAGTGCACACCTTTTGTCCCAGCACTCAGGAGGCAGAGGCACGAGGATGGCTGTGAGTTTGAGGCCACTCTGTTCTACAGAAAAAGTTCCAGGACAGGCTCCAAAGCAATAGAGAGAAACCTCTCTAGCTCTCTGTCACAAAAAAAGAATCTGTGCTGTTTGCTGCAGTCAATGTAAATAATACAAATAATAATTTCTAAATCAGAGGTTAACAAGGTTCTATAAATACATTATTTTCTTTGGAGAGGGAACTTGAAAGAGAACAGTTTCTGGAGGAAATTGCCTGCACTTTAAGAAGAATAAGAGTTAATGGGTTTTCTAATGGTAATCTGTGTCCATGGAGTTCTGGCATAGAAGACAGGAATTTTGATAAGTAAAGCTCCACCTTCTTTGCATTAAGGTGTTCTTTGAATCTTAGTTTACAGTGACTTAAAACTTTACATCTGTGATAATGTGACAGGCAGAACGATGAAGCTATTTATAACTTCTCAACAACAAATTCAAAATAGAAGAGTGGTACCATGGAGGCTATTAAAGGAATGTGGCCCTTTTATGAGAAAAGTAGTACTTTAGGGTTAACAACTAACATGATATCATGGATATGATGATTAAACTGTTTCTGTCAACCTGACTATATTTGCCTGTTGCTACAGCCAGTATTGTATCCATTGTCTTCAGAATTCCAATGCAGACTGAAAACTATCTATCAGCTGTCAAGGAATTCTCCAGGACTCTATGTCTAGACTAGGACTGTTGAGATATCCAGTCTCAAGAAATGAACAATGTGTAGATTCTCAGCTTTTATATCATGAGAAAATTATTGTTGGAATACCTGGACCACGTCTTGTAAGTCAGTCTAATAAAGGAACTTCATATATGGGTTTGTTAAGTACACACATACACACACACACACACAAACATGAACTTGGAATGATCAACCCTGACTAGTACAAGTCAGTATCACCCATTTTTTACAATGATTACACCAAAATTTCATATAAGGGAAATTCTGAGCTTTACGTAGACATATGTTCTGCTTTTGACTTTTTGTTTCTATATTCACAGACGTTGTTTTGTGCTTTGTATTTAGTTCTATTTAACAAACTTTTCACATGATAACACTAATTTTTTGATATATCTAGTTTACCCATGCAGCCTTGTCTTAAGTAGAAACATGTGTGCCTAACATAACAATAAAACAGAAACACTTTTGTATTATTATATGGTAAAATATAAACACCTTATGTGTTAATTTGATATAATTATTCTAGGGGAAATCTGCGAGAGATTATATGCTCATTACTTTTATGTATACTTGGCACAAGCTGAATTATCTGAATGGAAGGAAAATCAATTCAGAAAATTCTTTTATAAAGTCTGGCATTTGGGTATTTCCTTAATTAGTGATGGATGGTGGGAGGGCTCAGCCCAATATGGATGGGGCCATTCCTGGGCTAGTGGTTCTGGGTTTTATTTGAAAAGAAAGAAGCCTGAGCAAGTCATGGTGTTCAAATCAGTAAGCAGCACTGTTCCAAAGTCCTGCACGTCTTTTCTTGTCTCTTGGATCTTGCTCCAGGTTGAATTCTTACCCTGATTTCCTTAAACAATGTTAAGTGATAAGAAAAGGTAAGCCAAATAAACCCTTTCCTCCTCAAGTTACTTTGGTTATGGTGTTTCATCATAGCAGGACCAGCTAACACAAAACAGATTTCTTAATCAATAGTTCATATTCTTATTACAGCAAAAAAGTAGTTTTTGAGACAGGGTCTCAGTCTCACTGTATAGTCCTGTCTGTTCTGTAACTCACTCTGTAGACCAAGCTGGCCTCAAACTCACAGAGCTCTACCTACCTCTGCCTTCCAAATGCTGCGATTAAAGTCATGCACAACCATTACCTAGACAGAGTGTTTTCTTAATGGGAAATACAGGAACTCTTTGGAAAAGAGTTTTAGCTTCCAGAATTTTCTTTTACCTAAAAATATTTTTTCTGTATTTTATTGTATATCTGACTCATTTGGAAAAGATCAATTATATTCTTGGAAATTCCTCTTTTATATCAATTGTAATCAGAAATAAAACAACTCAGCTGATCAGCTGAGTATTTTAAAATGTAGAACCTCAATAGAAGCTTGAAGTAAATATAAAATATAAAGGCAATAAGAAAACTGTTGTGTAAGCTCATTTTAGACAACCTTCAAGAAACAGTATGTCTTTCACACTGCAGCACCAAGAATGTAAATATCATCAAGGAAGCATCATAGGAATTTGATGGCAGTTACTGAGGTGCTTCTGGAAGTAGATAGGAATTTAGAGCTCAAGACTGAGTCAATAAAGTGGGGGACTATGGCTTCCATGGCAACTGAAGTTAAGGAATCCATTATAACTTTTGTCGAAGGTTCTTGACTGTTATATTTTCTAAACATTTACAATGAACTAATGTAAGTAAAATGTTCAATAGGAATCAACCTGATTTTATTACTATAACTTAAGTCAATAGGAAGAGAGAGAGAGAGAGGGAGAGAAAGAGAGGGGGGAGGAGGAGGAGGAGGAGGAGGAGGAGGAGGAGGAAGAAGAAGAAGAAAAAGAAGAAGAAGAAGAAGAAGAAGAAGAAGAAGAAGAAGAAGAAGAAGAAGAAGAAGAAGAAGAAGAAGAAACAGAGGCAAAAGAAAGAAGGAAGAAATAAGGAGAAATGAAAGAAAGAAGGAAGGAAGGAAAGAAAAGGAATGAAGGAAGGTATTAGGAAGGTGGGCAGTCAAAACCACTTGAACTTTGTTCTACTGGTTGTTTACTGTGTGATTCACAAGAATTTTGTCTTCATATTTCATTGGCAAAGAAACTCTAGTCACTACATTGGATAGTAAATACTTTATAATGTTCATTTAGAAAATGTTTATGCCATAGGCTCCAAAGCTACACAGAGAAACCCTGTCTCAAAAAAACCAAAAAAAAAAAGTTTATAAAAAGTTTATGTCCCTGTTGAGGGCCCTACCCTGCCTAGGGAGTGGTGGGTGGATGGGGTGGGGGGTAGGCTGGGGGTGGGGGAGGAGGGTTGGGGGTGAGAGCAGGGAGAGGGAGAAGGGACTTGAAATAAGCTTGTTCCATAACTAGAACTAATAAAATAAAAAAATACCAATTTCACTAGGTACTATAAAAAAAAAGTTTATGAAGGTGAAATGAAGGTTAGATTTTATTAGGTATCTATATATGACACTGACAGGTAAGGACACTAATTTTGCATTTTTCAATATTTCAGTAGTAAATAAGATTGAGCAATTTATTATGACAATATATATCAACAGACAAAAATTATTAATTGACTTATGGGTTATCTATTTTGTGCAAAATTTGTCAGTTTATAAGGTAATCCATGTTGAAATAAAATAAAAAACTGCTATCAAATGTTTATTAAATTAAAATGATATACTTAAAAATCATACTAGTTTCTCTCCAGACAAATAGAAGAAAACTGTATAACTCAAAGTAATCCATTTATATCAAATGCCATCCCTCAATACTCGACTATAGTTTTTAAGATCTGTCAGTGAAATATGAATGCTGATTTATGATATGCTCTGTATTCTGCAGAATATGAACTGAAGGCCTGCGATATGGAGATAAAATAAAAGCACACGCTTGCCTTTGGATTCCCCAGAGTTCTTGCTGCTTTTTAAAGAGCACTCAAAGAAATCTTGAGAGAAACGGCATTCAACAAAATTCAATAACTTTGCAAGGACTGATTTAAACACTTACAACAAAAGAATTTGATTCTATATTTCATTCGACTGAATTGTCATTGTTCATGAAATAGATTTTAAGAATAATGTATCAGTTGTTATTGAAGTTGTTAAAATATTTGGAAATTTAAACCAACTTCCAATTTTAATTAAATTAACTTTTCCCATAATTTCACATGAGTATGAAATCATATCCTTTCATGTGTGTATTTTAGTGATCTGAATACTTTTATTAAATTTGATTTTTATTCTGTTATTTACTCATTTCAACATGTAGCCATACTTGATGGACTAGTTTCTACTCTCACCAGAAGTAGGACTTCATACCACCTCTTTCCTCACATCCTCTCCATTGTTTGCTGTCATATATCTCCTTGATAATCATTCATAATGAGATGAGAGGCAACATATTTTCAGTTGCATTTCACAAGTGACAAAGGAAATTTAATGCTGTGTTTTTTTATACTTGTTGGCCATTAGTGCATTTTCTTTAGAGAACTATTTATTCATTTCTTTTACCCATCTCTTGATTGAATGATTTCAATTTGGAGATGATTATTTTTTTGCTTGTTTATAAATTATAGATACCATTATTCCATCAGTTGAATATCTATAAAAGATTGTCTCCCATTCTGTAGGCAGTCTATTCACTCTTTTGAATTTTTTTCTTATACAGTGCAGAAGCTTTTTAATTTCATACAGTCTCATTTGTGAAGTCTTGTTATTATATCCTGTTCCAATGGGATCCTGTCAAAGAAATCTTTTTAAAAGTTAACTGTGAATATCATAGATGAGAAAAAAGACTAATATAGTGGATGTCATTTTCCATCAACTCCTTAGAACCTTCCCCAATTACTTGAGTGTGTATGCAAAACATTTCTTTTGATTTCATAAGCATTCAAAGCTTATATATTCTTGTGTTTCATATATACTCTGGAAAAAACAATGACATATATTTATTTAGTCTTCCATGGCACTAGGAAATAATATGTATTAAAATATCTATTTTCAGGTACAAATGGATAAAATTAAACAAAGAGTGCAATAAAAGAAAAAATAATCTAGGTGTCCAGTATGCCTCAGTTAAAAACATTATGATTTACTGGTAAGACTTCATTGAAATGTATGTCTAATCTGTGTAGATGCAAAATCATAACAAGTTTGACAGAAAATGAAATTATGAATTAAAATGTATTTTATTTGCAAGTTGTTTATATGTCGTTAATTGCCATTTATGCACTGCATCTACCTGTAGTTACATGTTTTTAAATGCCATATTAATTAAAACAAAACTTTCAACAAAATATAAACATAAACTATTACAGCTAAAGTTTGAAGATTATGACCATCAAGATGAAAATATATTACTACCAAATTGTTTATATTTATGCATGTTCTATTTGAAATATGTATTACTATTACAAAAATGAATTGAGTCAAAAATAAATAGTGGATGTATATACTAAGTACATTAGAAAAATAAGACTTTGGGGAAAAACAAAAATAGATAAGAGTAAATTATTACCATAATAATAATGAGGAAATAGCTTGTCATTGTGGAAGAAGAATATAAATTTTCAACAGGTAGTTGAAAATTTATTTTTTTACTAGAGGAAGACCAAATAGTTCTCTTTTGGAGGCCTTATAAATTAGTTGCATTTATTATCATTAATATATGTTCAGAATTTAAGCCTCAGTAAAAATAATTTTATATTTTTTATAAATATTTGTGTATTTACCTATACAATATTAAATCGAGGCTCTGTGAGAACAATCATGTAGTATTCATTGTTCTGAATCTCAAATTTTTGTTATTGTTGTTTTGAGACAGGGTTTCTCTGTGTAGCAATAGCTTTTCTGAAACTTGCTCTGTAGACAAGGTAGGCCACAAACTTAAAGAGGGTCTCCTGACTTTAACTCATAAGTGCTAGAAATAAAGCTATGCACCACCATCGCCCAGCTACTTTCCTTAACTTAATGATTTTCAGTTGAATCCTATTTAATACAGTAGTTTTGAAAGGCAGGAGTTCTTGCTAGTCATTGCATGTAAAACGGTTAAGTGACCTAAAGTTACTCCTAAAGATCATTGACTTTAAGCTTTTTGACTTATGAAACTTAAAATTATTGAATTAAGAGAAGATAACTTTGCCAAGATATTAAAGCTGAAATGAGTTAGGCTTTGCAGTTTTCCCGTGAGAAAAAATTAAGTGAAAGGAAACAAATATCACGCTTAGGAAAATATAAAAGATAATTCTTTGTGCTTAGAAAATCTTAACAAAAATCTTAATGTTCATTTCAAAAGCATTACAGGGACCTGCTAGGTTAGTATAGAATGATGTTAGAAGAACAGAAAAAAATGCAACACATCCACCCTTAGGTAATAGAGTCATATTGACCAAGGTGCCAAATGGTTTATTAGATCAATATGATATAGAATTAATTTTTAAATGCCTCAGAGAAGGATATTGCATTATTATTTTGAGACTGATTTGTTCTATACAGAATGTGGTCATTTTAAAGACATGCTTTGTCATATTGATAGAATTTCATACCATTGTTAAGGATGATTGAAACTAGGCAACTTATCTATTTGTGAGTAACATATTTAATCAAATTTCATCCTATTTCAGTGAAAAGATTTAAATTATAATATAAAAGTATCATAACTTTGAAACAGTTAATGGGATTAAAATGGAAGGTTATAGATGGACTGGAAGGGTCCTGGACCTGCTAATATGCCTGAATTTCTGTGTCCTGCATTCAGAATGTGTGATGTTTCAGCAACAACACCTTATAATACATATATATTATTTGGATAAGCAATAGCAATCACATTCTGTTGTGCAATTTGGGAGTGCTCTATGTTCTTCCTGATCTACAACTCATAGGTGTCCCATACCTGTCTATTATTTTTATTTGCTATACTATGGCTCTGGGAGCAACTTTATCTATCCATGTGGTGTAGCATACAAAATAAATTTATACATAATTTTAACAAAGTGGTAGGTCTCTTTAAGGCCTTTTTTTTTGGTTTTCCGAGACAGGGTTTCTCTGTGTAGTTTTGGAGCCTATCCTGTTACTCTCTCTGGAGACCAGGCTCACAGAGATCCACTGGCCTCTGCCTCCCGAATGCTGGAATTAAAGGCGTGCACCACCACTGCGCTAAGGCCTATTCTTATATCCTTAGTCTAAATTAATCTTCAACACACCCATGTTTTTCTCCTACCATTCTACACAGTCCTACTAAAACTGTTCCACTAAAAATACATATTCACTTCTACTTTCACACATGTGTTCTCCAATGTATGCCTTTCCTCAAATATTCTTCTTTGTTTTCATAATGGGCACTTTCTAGGTTTCAAGTCTCTGCATTCATTCCAGGTAAAGAGCACTATTCTGAAACTGTTAAGCTCTGGTCTGAATATGAGCAAAGATATGAAGATTGTCTTTCTGAGCCTGCATTACCTAATCCAGTATATTTCCACTTCCATCCATTACCTGAAAATTTCCTAATTTATTTTTTCCTTCAATTTAGGAAAATTTTCATTGTGCATATGCACCACACTGTCATTATTTATTCATCAGTTGACGGATATCTAGCTTGTTTCCTTTTCCTAGCTATTTTGTATTGAGTAGCAATACACATGGAAGAGGAACTATCTCTATAGTAGGGTATAGTCCTTTGGGTATATGATCATGAATGTAACAACTGTCATATAGCAGCTCTATTTTCCTTTTGTATGGGAACTTCCACAATGATTGTCATAGGGGCTACACCATTCTACACCCTCACCAACAGTATAATAGTGTTAACCTTTCACCACAATTTCACAGAGTCATGACATTTTATTTTTTTGTCATTTGATTTTTTTATAGTAGTCATTATGTCTGGGGTAGATGAAGACTTTGTAAAAAGCTTTTGTTAGCTACTGTTATTTCTAGTATGCAGAAGTTTCTATTCATCCCAAAGTCTACTTTTTGAATAGGTTATTTGATTTCTTATTGTGTAGATTTTTGAAGTTTTTATGCACTTCAGATTTGAATGCCACATCAATTTTTAACCTTACAGAGCTTGTCTGCTATATTATCAGCTGCCATGTCACTCAATGGACAGTTTCTTTTGTTCTGTAGAAGCCATTTAATTTCATGTGTTCCCACTGTCTATTGTTAACATCATTTAGTGAGTAGCACCCAAATTATCAAGTCTTTTCCTATAATTCCTGTTATAATTTTAGAGGTTACATTAAAATCTTTAATCCAGTGGATTTGATTTTTTGTAGAGTTGGGAGATATCTGGTATTATTCTTCTACAAGTAAATATTTAGTTTATCAGCACCATTGATTGAAGGACACTTCTATTCTTTAATATATATTTTTGGCATCTTTGTCAATAATCAGGTGGGTGTAGCTGTGTGGGTTTATATCTCCATCCTTTATTGTGTTCCATCAATCTAAGTGTTGTTGTGCTACTACCATGCTATGTTATTACTAAGGCTCTACCTTATAAATTAAAAATTTATATATTGATACCTCTCCACCCTCCCATTTCCCCCACCAAAACCCTATCCCACCCCCATCCACTCCCTAGGGAGTGTGAAGCTTCCATAGGGGAAACATGAAAGTCTATCACATCATTTGGGCGAGAACCTAGACCCTCCCCCGTTTATCTATGATCAGAGAGTATCCCTCCACAGGGAATGGGCTCCTAAAACCCATTTGTGCACTAGGGATAAATACTGGTTTCACTGTCAGTGGCTCCATAGTCTGCCCACCCCCTCCAACTGACAGCCACTTTCAGTGGTCCAGGTTCAGTCTTATGCAGATTCCTCAGCTTTCAGTCTGGGATCCATAAGCCCTCTGCTTGCTCAGGTCATCTGTTTTTGTGTGTTTCCCCTTTGCATGGTCTTGACCCCTTTGCTCACTACTATTGCCTCTCTAAAACTGGATTTCAGGAGTTCTGTTCAGTGTTTAGCTGGGGATGTCTGCTTCTGGTTCCATCAGCTACTGGATGAAGGTTCTAGGATGCCATTTATGGTAGTCATAAATAGCAATATAGGGGAAGGGCATTTAAGGTAGCCTCTCCACTTTTGCTTAGATTCTTAGTTTGGGTTAGCCTTGTGGATCCCTAGAGCTTTCCCTAGTGCCAGATTTCTCTTTAAATCTATAATGGCTCCCAATTATTTCTGATGATGTATAGAAATTTGTAAATTTATTTACCTAATAAAGTTCTATTTGTCAATTGGATTCCAGTACCATTTGTTATAGGAGCTGTATTTTTTCCAATATATATTTTGAAACTTTTCTCAAAATTTAGGTACTTATATCTTCGAAAAGTTATTTCTTAGTCTTTGTTGATGGTGGTGGTAGTTTTTCATGATAGGGTTTTTCTGTGTAGGCCTGCCTGTCCTAGTGTTCACTTTGTAGACAAGGCTGGACTGGAACTCACAAAGATCCTTCTACCTCTACCTCCTTAGTGCTAGGATAAAAGGCAAGGGAAACATAGCTTGGCTGAGTTTTCTCTTCCATTGTTGTCCATGTCTACTTTCATTCTAGTAGTGAAGTATTTATTTTACTATGATTCTATAGCAAAGTTTGATGCTAGAAGTCATACCATAAATATTGTTGCCCATAGTTAAGAATATAATGTGTATTTAGTGTCTTTTGTGTTTTTAAAACTTTTGAATTATTTTCTTTTTAATTTTCTGAAAAATATCTGTAGACATTTTGTGAGAATTTTACTGAATCTATAGGCTAGTTTTAGTAACAAAGTAATTTATCACACTAATATTTCTGCCAATATCTTTTACAATTTCTTTCCTTGATGACTTAACATTTTCGTTTTTGAATTCTTTTATCTCCTTGGCTAGTTTTTAACCCAACATGAATAGAATAATTTTGCTATTACATTTATTAGCAAGTTCATTTAATATATGGAAGAAACTTCTGATTTTGTATGTTGACTTGATAACCTCCCTAATATGGGGGGAATCTTTAATAGATACAATGCTTTTTTGTTTGAGCCTTTAAGTTCTTTTCAGGTGATGTCATTTATATGCAGCTTTGGTTTGACTTCTTTGATTAGAATTCATGGTCCCGTAAATTTTGTGTTTGATAATATATTGAGCAAGAGTGAAGAGCATGGTCATCCTTGTCTCATTTCTGAAGATAAAAGAACTACCTCCAGGTTTGTTCTTTTAAATATAATATTGGCTATATGTTTATTCCATATAGTCTTAATTGCAGTGACATATGATTCATACGTCTTTGGTTTCTTCTGGACTTTTAACATAAAGTAATGGTGAACTTATTCAACGTCCTTTTGCTGCATCTATTGAAATGCTCATTTTTTATCATCAGCTGATTTAAATGTTTTGTTCCATTTTGATTTTCATATGTTGAACAATCCTTACATTACTGGAATAAAACTTACTTAAACATGAGCCATAATTATTTTGGTGAACTCTTAATTTGCAAATATTTTGCTGAGAATATTTTCATTTATTTTCATTGGGGAAATTTTTTCTTGGTTTTGATATTAAGGTAATGCTAGCTTTGTAGAAAGATTGTGGCAATGTTTCTTTCATTTGTCTTTTGTGGGCTATTTTGAGAAGTATTTGAGGGAAAGATTTCTTAAAAGTTTAGTAGAATCCAGCAGTGGATTTGTTTCATTCTGTGATTTTGTTTTTGTTGCTTTGTTTGTTTGCTTGCTTGATTGGTTTTGTTTGTCTTAATGGGGAGACATTTACTTTTTCAATCTCATTGCTTATTAGACATCTACTTAAATTGTTTTAATTATCTCAATTTAATTTTGGTAAAACATATGTGATTAAGAAACTTTTCATTTCCAAGGTGTCTTTTTTTCTCCTTCATTTTATTTTTTCTCAATTTTTTATTTAAATTAGAAACAAGATTATCCTTTTTTTGGGTTTTATGAGAGAGGGTTTCTCTGTGGCTTTGGAGGCTGTCCTGGAACTAGCTATTGTAGAGCAGGCTGGTCTTAAACTCACAGAGATCTGCCTGTCTTTGCTTCCTGACTGCTGGAATTAAATGTGTGTGCCACAACCACCCAGGGAGATTGTCTTCTTAATATATGATTTCAAAACATTCCCTACTGATTCACTCTATTTCATTTTAGTCATTTGGTCTATTACATCACCACGTTTTCTGTTCTTGCATTAACTTTAGTCTTATCTCTTTCTTTTTTGCAATTTGGCCAGACATTTGGATAATCTCTGTATCTTATGAAGGAACCAGTTCTTTGATTAATTATTTTTATTTTTGTTTACTTTTATTTTATACTTCACTAATTTCTGTCTTAATGGCTATTATTTCATGCCATGTATTGCATTTTTGTTTTCTATTATCTTGGGGTGTATTATTACATTATTTGAAATCTTCCAAATTTCAATTTAATAAATCGAATTTAAATTTAAAATACAAATTAAAAATTTTAAGTACCTGTAAGTATAAAAGTTCCTTTTTAGGACTGCATTAGATATGTATGTATCAAAGGTATGTGTAAGTTGTCTCATTTCTGTTTTATTTTAAGATTTTGTGTGGTGATATTTTGTTTATAATCTAACAAATAAAGCTTGCCTGAAAATCAGAATGAAAAGCTATCCACTCAAGTTTGCCATAGAGGCCAGGTAGTGGTGGCACATACCTTTAACCCCAGCACCCACACTGGTTATCCCTAGTTGCCAGGAAGTGGTGGTACACACCTTTATTCCGAGTACTCAGGAGTCAGAGGCAAATGGATCTCTGTTAGTTCAAGGCCACCCTGAGCAACACAAATGTGATCCATTCTGAAAGAGAAACAGAGCTTACACACTTGGATTGACATGCCTTTAATCACAGCACTAAGGAGGTGGAGATGGGAAGAGGTATGGTTGAGCAGAGAGAGGAATATAAGGCAGGAGGTGACAGGAGCTCATGGCAGTCAAAGGCAGCTGCTTTTAGCAGGCAGTCTGAGTCAGAAGGAGGTAGTCTGAGGAAGCAGTCAGAGGAGCAGTGCAAACTGAGGGCAGGCTCACCATTTTGTCTGATCATTATTAGCGGTAAGAAATCTCTAGTGTCTAGCCCCTTTGTTCTCTGATCTTTCAGCTTTCATCCGGATAGCTAGTATTCATGCTACAACTTTAAAGACATCCCCTCTGTGTTTTCTTCAGTGGTCCAAGTGTGACTTAGGTATGTATTACTCAGTATTTATGTAATTTCTGTTGTTACATTTTTAAATTTATTGCTCATTTATCCCAGTATAACCTGACATAGGAGATATGATCAGTTTGAGTTTTAATATTTATTAAGGCTTGCTTCATGGCCTATAATGTAAACAATTTTAGAAAATGTTCTATGGATGCTTAGGAAAACATTTATTTGTTATCTATTTAGTGGAATAATCTGATCATATTCATCTCATATTACCCTGTCTTATGCACTTTTCCCATACCTCTCTATTCTTCCTAGTCTCCTTTGTACTTTTATGCCTTTATTGCTAACCTACTGATTAAATAAGAGAGAGAAAATAAGGCGTGTTTGTATTTAAAATATCAAAATTGTTTCCCTAAAATTTAAACTAATTAAAATTACGTACTTAAATAATATTTAAAAGGACCCTTTTCAATTTTTCATAAATATATTGTTTGCTTTTTGAAATAGATATCTCTATGTAACCCTGGATGGCCTAAAATTCACTATCTAGACAAGGCAGTTCTCAAATCAGAAATCTGCCTGCATCTGCAGATGCAGAATGCTGTGATTAAAGAAGTATCCTCCATACCTGGTTCAATTTTCCATATAAAATTTTAACCATTCCTATATTATAGTCACTTAGACAAAAAGAAAGACATTTAGGGTGTATGTTTAAGGAGTAGAATTTATGCAGGTTATAACAGTTCAAATTAATATTAACTTTTACCAAAAGTGTTTATCTATTTTTCATCTTTATGGTACAAATGATAGGTTTCAGCATTATCAAAAATAAAAAATCTCTTCATTTGCCGTCTGTTTTCCATGACACTGAGATAATATTACAATGTACACATGAAAGTTTAACTTTTCCAAAAAATAATATCAAAATGAACATTAAAGATTTCCTATGGTAAGAATACTAAGAAAGAAATGGTTAAATTAGAATTTAAAGATAAAAAATACAAGAAGTCAGTTACAGAGAATTAGAAGTTTTTCTGAAGCTGGTCACTGGGTCTTCCCCAGAGGCTGATAGTCAACTCTATGGGAGTCCCAGAAGGGGGTCTAAAACTCATTAAAGTCAACTAACATTTTATCTGGGATGTTAATTTCTTCCTAGAAGCAGCTAATCACAGGAGACCACATGATCAGGGCAATTTTCTTTCTGTGCTCCAACTATGCTTAAGATAATAATTAAAGATTTCCTTTAGCAAAGAATGATCTAGCTCACTGTTTTTGTTCTAAGATTATTACTTTAATTACTAGCTTAGTCAATCTTACTTTACATTTCTTGTATATTGCAAAATTTCAACATTGGATTAATTCATATAATGAATATATAATTATGATCACTTGTACTATTGGTATGCATGAAAATTTTATTCATTTAAATATGTCAAATATATTAGGAATTTTTTCCAAGTTAATTTCTGTGGTGATACAGTGATAGCTATTACATATGGACTTTGGATATGTGCTTTTTATTTTTGTATTATTAGAGTATTTCCATTATACATGTAAGCCCAAATCCATAATATATATATATATATATATATATATATATATATATATATATATCCTTTTTATAATCAAATAATATACGTGTATAGGTTTTAAAAAAACTTCTCATATCTATAACATAGACTTAAGTTTCATTTAAATCTTTCATCATATTTACTGAAAAATATGTTCTAAGATCATTTTCATGGTTCAAGATATGTTCACTAATTTAAATTATGTTTCTATGGCCTTACTTTCTTGGAGCCATAAACAAAGGAAGAAATAGGATTTCTCTGGGTTTTAAATAAAATATATGCTACTATCTATACTTTTTTAATGTTATAGTTTAGAAATTTATATATGTTGAGGAAGAATATGTGTATATGGATATAGTTACCTGCAGAGACAAGAAGAGGTCATCAGATACCTTGGAGCTAGAGATAGGGGCAGGTGTGTGCTGTCTATGTGGGTACCTTTAATAAATTATAGTCCTCTGCAATAACTGAATGTACTCTTAACTGGTGAGCCATTTCTCTATCTCCAATATATTTTTTTGAAAAACAAACCCTATCTTTCAGAAACAGATGACTATTTCTACTTATGAATTTAAGTAATAACTACATTAGGTGTTTGGTTAACTGGTTAACTTTCTAAAGAGAATAATAACAGTGTCTTGAGATACTATGTATATTCTATTTTTCTTAATAGTATCTTTTTATCACTTAAGTAATAAAATGAAACAACTGTAACTTTCTGTAAACTACATGGTAACAACAACATTTTTATTACTTTAGTTGGGCAAATATTGAATAAATGAAATTAGGTTCAATGCCACAAAAAATAAAGGGATTAATAAAAGCAAACTCTATGTTCTATATTAATCTGATTATTGCTACTATACTATGTTTGTGCCAGATAATACATAATTTCTTTAAAGATTGTACGACTTTTGCAGAGAAACAAATGGAAGTGTTTTCTTTCTACTCTCCTAGTTTGAGTGGCTGGGGAATTTATGAATGAAAATTAATAAAAGATAAATTATTAAGTGAGATCCAAAGAGAAGGTAAGAATTTGAATCATACATATTAGCTTAAGTGAGACAAAAGAAGGGGAGCTTTGGGATTCTGAGTGAAGAGGGAATGCTTTCTGAAGATGAAGGAAGCCAATATTGGTAATAGATGTGGTGTTATGAATATTACTCTCTCTTGAGATGAGTTGTCTGCTAAGGTAGCAATTTTCCTGGAAAAGGACTAGTTTTACAAAGGAATAAATTATGGTTCTGTGTTAAGTGAAGAGAAATAAAGCAGATCTCTTTTTTTCCTGTCCAGGTACACTTAGGTTTACAACATGTAAAATGGAAAACATTCTCAAAAAAATTAATGCACCAATCTTACTAAACAAATAGATTACCGAACCCAGCATATTGTAGAGTGGTATGTGATTTTCCTCATGATTTTTTAGCTGACGGGAAACTGTGGCTCACTGACAACATCATATTATTATTATATAGGTAATTATATATTCAAAGTGGCAAAGAAATGTTATGTATGGCTGCAGTCAGATCTATGGAAGAAAAATTGCCCAAATATTGAACATCCTGGTAAGAATCCTGGGCTTCATTTTGAGAAATCAGTACACAATGTTACCTTGAGAAAAAGATGTTCTGATTGAATCTATAGATGTTGTTCCTGGAATAAGGAAACCCTCAACTTCAGTTTGATTTTCATTTACCAATCACTGTCAATGACACAGAACTTTGGATACTTAAATTTCTAGATACATTTTCATACATTTTCCCTTGATAATGAAGTCTCTTCACTATCTTCACTAACTTTATTTCACATTACAGTGTACCTCAAATTGTACAACTGTTTGTGCATCAATGGGACTCCTGTAACAAAACATTTTACTTTATCTTTTGCTGTCTATGGAATAATTTACTACATTTTGAGTAATATAACCTTCTTCCTCCATTGGACAAAGACCTATTAGGTAAAATGGGGTTCCAAATTCTCTTAAACTTCCTATGTAAATATATAATACTGGCCATAAATACCCTTTCTAATGGACAAAAAATGAATCAGTATTTATTGTCTACTTATTAACCCACAGTTATGAGTGAGTATCACAGCAGGTAGGACAATTCCAGACCACCACAGTTAGAATCAGATTAAAGCACCATTAAGATTTTCTAAAACATGAACAATATTTTCTTCAACCTAAAGCTGTAGTAGGAATCAACCTGTAATGAGCAAATCCCTCCTTTATTGTCTTTTAATTTCCTTCCCATCACATGTAATACCCCAGTGTTGGCTATTAAAATGTATAATGGAGACTATAATGTCATACTATAAATGAAGCTCTTCTAGTTTGTATTCTGCTGTTATTGTAAAATACAATGGCCAGAGGAGTAAAGAGTTTATTTGGGTTATAGGTTACAGTCCATTACTGTGGAAAGTCAAAGCAGGAATTTCAGGACAGACATTAAAGCAGAAACCACAGAGATAAAGCTGTTTACTGGGCTTGAATCCTATGGCTTGCTCAGTCCAGGCCACCTCCCTTGGGATAATACCACCCACAGTGGTCTGGGACTTAATATATTCATTAAAAATTAAGAAAATTACCCATAAGTATGCCAGCAGAGTAATCTGATTGAAGCAATTCTTCATTTGTTCCCTCTTTCTAGGTGGTTCTATCTTTGTCTTATGTTGTAAGATTAAGGTAATTATAACATAATTGATTATTCCTGTATACCCATTACTCCCTAAAACTATTCTCTCTCTCTCTCTCTCTCTCTCTCTCTCTCTCTCTCTCTCTCTCTCTCTCTCTCTCTCAATTATGGTCTCAAAATATATAAATATATTGTCTTAACTACTACTACTCAGTACCTCCATGCCTGGACACATGCTTTCTGTCATTATGGTATTATACTCATCCTATGAAACTATATGTGAGCCACCAATTAAATAATTTCTAAATTGCCTTTGTCATGGCATTTTTTCATACATAGAAAAATATAAGACATGAGTTGGTAATAGCAAATGGCATGTTTCTTTGACAAGTCTAATCATGGGACTTTCTTGAAAAACATGGGAGACTTTGAGATATTGGGAATAGAAAAGTTGTCCAACACTGTAAGTAAATTAATGTGCCATCTTAATAGGAGCTTGGAATACAGTACTACTGAAAACAATGTGAACTATGGAGACCCAGGTCAAGAGTTTTCAGAATGGAACAATATTAACAATTGGGTTAGAGACCATTCTTATAATATTTAGATGAATTTGGACTAATTTTATTGACAGAAGATATTTCAAGATATCCAAATATTGACTATGCTGTGGGGTTATTAGTGATTACTCCTATATAGACCTTCAATGAAAAATAGGGGTACAAAAATACACTGTGAATAATGTAAGGGAAAAAGAACATTGGAAAATTTAATCAAGTAATTTTGGTACCAAGTCTTGGTCTCAAAGAGATGAGAAGTTTACTAAAAAGGCCTGGTTCAAAGTGAAATGAACAGAATGATATCCTTGTGACAACATCCCAGCTATGTAAGTTTCTAATGGATAAAAAATGAAATAATAAAAAAATCTATTGCTTCAAAAGCAAATGAAAACTTAATCAACAAATAAAAGCATCAACAAATTAAAGCTTATGCAAATGTAATTCATGAAAGTACCAGGATCCATCCCAAACAGGGCACAGAACTTGTAAACACTGGCCATGTGGTTCTGGCTTTAGAGTCATGAAGGGTACCTTAGCAAAGGGGTTGTGAAATCTTCAACTGCAGTTAAGAACAGATACTGAGGCCAGGTGTGTTGCAGGGAGTCACTGTAAGGAAGTCTGTGAAGCTATATCAGAAAGCTGTGAAAGTGATATCTGGAATACATTGGACACCCCAAGATGTTAGAAATTACAGATTGTTGGGATATATGGCAGGAAAGGCTGCATACAGTAATAGAGAGAGAAGTGTTAAAGTTAGCAAAGCTATATGGAAAGAGAAATCCAATTTGTTTGACACCAGACAAAGAGATACAGCATTTGAGATTTTCCCTGCTGGGTTTTATTCTTGTTTTGTTCTAGTATTTCCTCAATATGCCCCCCATTCCTCCCTTCTGGAATGGTAATGTATATTTCATGCCATTATATGCTGGGAGTATGTAATTTGCTTTTTGATTTTTATAGGTATTTTTTCTTAAGAGAGTGTCTTGCTTCTCCGAGGGGAAAAAATGAACTTTAGGCTTTAAAATGTTGAAACTGAAAGACTACAGGGACTTTTGAACTTATACCAAATATATTTTGCATCATAAAATGGTCACAAGTGTATGAAGGCCAGGAGGTAAGTAGCATGTGATGGTTTCAAGGAAAATGTCTCCCATAGACTCATGGGTTAAATATTTCAGCCCCAGTTGGTAGAACTGTTTGAGAAGAATACAAAAATGTGGCCATGTTGGAAGAGGTGTGTCACTAGGGGTATGCTTTGAGGTTTCAAAACATTCATCCTGCTCTAAGTGTTCCCTCTGATTCCTGTTTTTGAATTGAGATGGGAGCTCTTGCCTAATTTCTCTGCCATCAAAACTCCAAACCTCTAAAACAGGAAATTCCAAATAAACTCTTTCATAAGTTGCCATGGACATGGTGTCTTATCACAGCTGTAGAAAAATAACTAAAATGGTATTCATCAACAGATGAGTGGATAATGAAAGTGTAGTGCATATCTACAAAGGGATTTTATTCAGTTGTTGAGAAAAAATTAAAATTTTATATTTGCAGATAAGCAGAAATAGAAAAATTATACTGAATGTCATAGTTGTGGTTTAGAGAGAAAAATTCAAAATGCTATCTCATGTATGAACCTCAGCTTTGGATCTTGTGATTACTGTGCTTACTGTGGATTACCTTTAAAAAACCAAGAAAGTTGTTATTCTTGCAGAAAGAGTATTATTAAGGCAGGGGAATAGCAGAGTGAAAGTGGTATGAATGAGAAAGGCAAGTAACATAGCATAAATATTAAAGTGGTAACAGTGTTTGGATAAGAGGGCAAAGGAAGTTATTCAGAGACTATCTAACACTGAGGGCATTTGACAAACACACATGGAAACCTGTTTTAAAGTTTCCTTTAAAATACATAAAAATGATATTAATTGGAGTTACCACATATGGGGAGATAATGCTTCTTTGAGAAACAGTATCAAAAAAAGCTAATAATAAGCCCAATGAGTTCTTGGGAAAGGGTTCCCAGAGAATTCCCTCAAATATAGCCTATTGCTGCTGTTACTGGTTACCCACTAGAACGTGATAGCAAGGCCCTGTGATGGTTTGAATGAGAACCATCCTTCATAGGCACATGTTTCTGAACTCTTGGTCAACATTTGATGACACTCTTCTGGGAAGTCTTAAAGCCTTACTGGTGGTGGGAAATGACCATGGTTTGGGTTTAAACATTTGCAATCTTGTCCCACTTACTGTTCACTTTACTACCTGCTTGCATTTGAAGATAAAATTTCCCAATTTCATCTTCCTGGTAGTATCATGCATTCCACTATGATATGTCCCCATATCTTGATGTGCCATAGGACCAAATATACTCCTCCTTCTAGAAGTTTCCTTTCAGCGTAGATTTTTACCATAGCAAAAGAAAATAACAAATATAAACCCTGTTGTTGAATATATAACATACTTTGATTAGAGGGACTAGAAAAATCCATCTCTAATTTTTATTTAAATTAGAAACAAGATTGTTTTACATGTCAATCCCAGTTGCCTCTCCCTCGCCTCCTTCCCTGCACCCACTAATGCCCTACCTATCACATACCATTAATGCTACCCAGGAAGAGTGAGTTATTCCATGGGGGGGTCTTCAGAGTCTGTCATATCTTTTGGAATAGGGCCTAGGCCCTCCCCTGTGTGTGTAGGCTGAGGGAGTATCCCTCTATGTGAAATTGGGTCCCAAAGTCCAAACTGATGGTAAGGATAAGTACTGATATACTACAAGTGGCCCCATAGATTTCTGAGGCCTCCTCACTGACACCCACATTCATGGGGTCTAGATCAGTTCCATGCTGTTTTCCCAGCTACCAGTCTGGGGGCCAAGAGCTCCAAATTGTTCAGGTCAGCTGTTTCTTTAGGTTTCACCAGCCTGGTCTTGTCCACTTTGCTCATCACTCTTCCTTTTCTGCAACTGGATTCTAGTTCAGTTCAGTGTTTAGCTTTTGGTGTCTGCTTCTTCCACCAGCAGCTGGATGAAGGCTCTAGGATGGGATATAAGTTAGTCATCAATCTCTTTATCGGGGAAGGGCATTTAAGGCAGCCTCTCATGCTTAGATGGTTAGTTGGTGTCATCCTTGTAGATCTCTGGACATTTGACTAGTGCCTGATTTCTCTTTAAACCTATACTGGTTCCCTTTCTGAAGGAATCTCTTATTTTGCTCTCCTCTGTTCTTCCCCTTATACAACCTTCCTGCTCCTTTATAGTCTCCTCACTCCTCTGCTCCTCTCATTTCCTAGATCCCTGTCCCCTCCCCCCATGCTCCCAATTTGCTCGGGAGATCTTGCCCCTTTCCCCTTCTCTGGGGGACCTTGTATGTCTCTCGTAGAGTCCTCCTTGTCACTTATCTTCTCTGGTGGTATGGATTGTAGGCGGGTAATCTTTTGCTCTATGTGTAAAATCCATATATGAGTGAGTGCATTCCATGTTTGTCTTTTTGTGACTGGGTTACTGTGTTCAGAGTGGTTTCTTCTAGTTTCACCCATTTGCCTGCAAATTTCATGATTCCATTGTTTTTGTCCACTGAGTAGTACTCCATTGTGTAAATGTACCACATTTTCTACATCCATTCTTTAGTTGAGGGGCATCTAGGTTGCTTTCAGGATCTGGCTATTACAAATAATGCTGTTATGAACATAGTTGAACAGATGTCTTTGTTGTATGAGTGTCTCAAATTTAAATAGACATATCTTTTCTACCTAACTTTCTTTGTGAGAGAAGGCGTTGGTTGTAAAGGATTACAGTACAAAACCGGTTTCCTAAAATCTTATCATATATTCCTACATTACTATATCTCATACCTCATCAGATTTGCTTCTTTTTGCAGCATATGAAGTTTATCATAGAGAACCATAAGTGCAAAGTATTTGTAGTGTGTCCTGTATTGCCTCAATTTTAGTCCTCCCCCAAAAGGCTTGGGGAATATTTTGGAATAGACAGAAAAGAATTAATAAGCCAGAAGATTAAGATAACACCTCAAAAGAATGTCTTTTCCTAATGATAGGGCCAATTCCTTCATGAACTCACAGAATCGTTGGTTATCTGCACCAAACCTGCACAAGATCAAGCCAGTCAACATTATAGCATAGAGGTTGGGCAAGGGACCAAGTACATACTACTAGCTTAGGAGATAGTGGTAACTGATGGCTACTAGGAGAAATGCACTTAATTTCATTCACATTTTTGGTCCTTTCTGGGGTGCCTATGATCCAGTGGAAAGTCATATGCCCTTGCACATGTGTGTAACCCTTACTTGTTGTCTGTGTATTATAAAATTATATCTTTTAAAAAGAAGTCATAACACTGAGAATATAATACATTGGACAAATACAGGAGAATTATTGGCTCAATGTACATTTATTTTTTCACAGTTATTCTGTATAAAGTTAAAGGCATTTTCTTTCTAATTGTATTTTTATTCATAGTTTTCATTATGAATGGCTAGTTGAATGTGTCATTTTTCTAACAATTCTGAGCTATTACTTCATTTATATTTATTGCTATGTTGTGTGTATTTGTTAATTTTCTGTTGCTATGATAAATTTTACTAACTAAACACAACTTATGAAAAAAAGGGTTTCTTTTGGTTTATGGTTCTATTGGCTAAGACTCCATTGTGAAAGGGGAAACATGGAAGCAAGTTGCAGGCATTGTAGTAACACCAGGAAGCTGCAAGATCATAGCTTGAATCACCAAGACAAGCAGAAGGAGAAAATGAAGTGGCCAACATTATAAGCACTCAATATACTCTCCCAATGATGGACTTCCTCTAGAAAGGATGCCTTTCATAATCTTCCCAAAGAGTTCTAACTAGTGACAGGTTGTTTAAAGTTATGAGCCTTCTGGGAATATTTTCATTCAAATCATCACAATGTTCTACACTTTTTTGCCCTTTATGTTTTATTATAATCTTCACATTCCTGGAGAAATTCTCTGTATGTTATAATACCTAGTCCTTTCCATGTTTTGCTGTCTTGCCTTAACTTCTCTTTTTAAAGATAATTTTAGCACTAATGTCCTATTTTACATTACTGATTCTGGTGCTTTACATGTTCTTTCACTTTTTACTGATAAGTCAAGCAAGTGCTTTATTAAACTTTGAAAATCTTTTCATTGAACTAACCAAATGTTTGGTTCTGTTTATCTCTCACTTTTACTTTGTTTGTTTTGGTTTTGATTTACTTTGTAACTAATATAATATTTATTTATTTCCTTTCTTCTGTTTACTAGGGTTTTGTTTCTCCTTCCCTGGTAGTTAACATGTGTTGGGACCCAGCCCCCATGGGGTCTCTGTGAGCTGTTTTTCTGGCATAACAACGGGTACCTCCTGTTTTCCTGGCCTCACCCACTAAAATCAAAATCCTGATATGAACCTTTCTTGTTTTGAAACATTATGCCTTGCCCCCATTCCCTTCTTGCTTCATTGGCTGTGGGTGGGGTTTGTGGTTTCCTAGTTTATGAGAGAGTATGGGAATGCATTCTGCTAGCAGGTGGTGTTTTTCCATCTCCTCTTGTTATATAAACTGTTGGCTGCAATAAACTGATGACATTCGCTTCTACAGAGTGACCCTAGTTGTGTCCTTCTTTTTTTTTATTTTCATTTTTTATTCTTTTATTAGTTCAAATTAGCAACAGGCTTGTTTCACATGTCAATCACTTCTCCCTCTCTCTCCCCCTCCCCCCAACATCCCACCTGCCCCTAGCCACCCCCCCTCCACTACCCAGGCAGGGCAAGGCCCTCAAAAGGGGCTCCCCAAATTCTACCACATCATCCTGGGCCAGACCTAGGCCCTTCCCCAAGTGTCCAGGCCAAGAGAGCATCCCTTCACATAGGATGGGCTCTCAAAATCCCTTCTTTATCTGCAGACTCTTGCCTGGTCTGGTTCTTTGGTCACTGGCACTGCCACTGGTGACAAACATGGAAGGCTAGATTATTGAATGATGATAAATCCCTCCTCAAATACAATGATTATACTTATAACTTTCTACTGAAGCACTGTTTTCTGTAAGTTTTCTCATGCAATGGTAGCCTGAGATTCCCTCTCTTCAAGGCCACCTCTAGGGTTTGAGTCAGAAGTCCATAGCAAATAAAATGGACATAGGGTTTCTCTAATCTGAGAGCATATAGAACAACTCACACTTGTACTGTTCAAGGCATGTTCTTTATTCATTTATAATACTAATTCTCTTGTCCCAATCATCTATAATTTTCTAGCCCCACTTTTGTAGTTATAATTCTTTGGTTCTAATTCTCTGTTATAATTCTTTTGCTTCTAAGTTCACCTAGCTTAAATACATTTTTTTACAGGATGCTTGAAGCAATAAGAAAAAAGTTACAAGAGCTACATCTCATTGGTCGTAGCACATTCCTTGGGGAATGGGATAAGGAACTGAGGCATTTACCATGGCAATGGAAAGTTTTAAGATTTATGGTATAAGACTGTTACCAGAGGCTGGGGTGTGGGTTCATAGTGATGATTGGGACAAGCTTCCTGACATAGGTCTTTATCAGCCAGACTTGGCAAGTGAAGATGCTTTTTTAGGTTGTTATGTGTTAATAACTTTTGTTACTATAAATCTTTCTGCCAAAATCCACCTGAGCCCCACCACGTGCGAGCTTTACGCCAGCCGCCCGACCGAGTTAGGCGCAAATGAATACACAGAGAGACTTGTATTTGTTACAAAGCTGCTTGGCCAATATCTAGGATTCTCATTTGTTAGATCAGTCTCAATTATCATACACCTATATATTTTATAAGACTTATCTTATCAGATGCCTTATTGGCATCCCTCCTAGCTTGTGGATCACATCGTGCTGCTGGAGTAGGAGCCGAGGGGAAAAGAGAGAGCCCTTCCTGTTTCTCTTTCACTTAAATATGAGTCTCCTTGCTATGTCACTTCCTGCCTGGATCAGCACTTCTCTACTACACTACCCAGAATCCACTTTGACTCCTAGTTCCTTCTAACTTGCTGTCTCATTGGCCAAACAGTATTTTATTTAACTATCAATAAGATAAACATACACAGTACATTCCCCATCATCTCCTCTTTTCTGTCTAAATAAAAGGATAACTTATCTTTTATAATAACTGAAGAAAACTATAACCATAACTATCTGTCTTCAACTCTATCAAAGACCACAGAAGGATAATGTATAAACTCTAGAACTGATAGAGACATCTTGCTACCTGGACAGTCACCCAAAGTTCCTCTTTAACGTTGGGGCATCCATCTTCAGTCTATAGGCCATAGAGTGTCTGGCACACTTCTCCATTTTAACAGGAACCCTTTAGTACTGTCTTGTTTTAAGTTCAGCAGTCATTTTCTTATGGGTCCTGCATGTCCAGTTTATACGGCAACAAACAGTCCAGGAAAGAACAGTTTCTTGCCCAAATGGCTAATCTTGCCATGTTGAAAGAAAACTCCATAACGAGTTTCTTCTATGCCCATCCTCCTTTCTGACTTAATTGTTGTGCCAGGAGCAGTTGTGTTTCACTGCCAAGAAAAACCCTAAACCATTTAAATGCCATGTTTCTGTAGGTCTTTGAAAGGTTTGAAGAATACCTAACCATCTCAAATACATCTCTATATCTAGAAAACCTAACTAACCTAATTATAAGTTCTGACTATTATAGGTAAAAGATCTGTATAAACACAATACCTAAACAAGAGGAAATATACATATCACAAAATTGACCTTAAAGTTGTATCAATAAATGAAATCTATACCAATGCAAAGTATTCATTCCTATATCCTATCCCGCTTTTCTTTCTTTAAAAGGAGATTGACTCTGCTCATAACTAACCCCATTTAAATGAAAACAAATATTTATAAACAATATTTGGGAATATGGGCATCATTCTTTCTAAACTGCTTCCTGCTGATTGGGGACGATGTTCATATACCATAGGTATCATGATAAAACATAGAAACCTGACCAAGTCCTTGTTTTTGTAGTCTGTAAGGCTGTATCGTCTCAGCTTTAGGGGGTCTTGCTTGATCAAACCATATTAGTCTGGAAGGAATCCACAGCTTTTGATTTTCTGTGGAAATACAAGTAAAACCTTTATTTCTAAGTAGCCTGTCCTTAAACTCAAATCCTTAAGTTAGAGCATTTTTAAAATGTATAAGTTGGATTAATTTAGCAGCATTTATAATCAAATGTATTTTAGCAGCAGTAATTCTTTCCTCGGCAATCAAACAATTTAAAGACAATAATATGGCATATAGTATCCAGATTCTCTGTGTATTTTTCATCTTTATGTGGTTTTTTATTACTTTATTTTCACTTTCTTTTGTTTCTTTTTTTCTGAGACAGGGTTTCTCTGTGGAAATCCGCCTGCCTCTGCTTCCTTCAGCAAATCCTACCGGCGTGTGCCACCACAACCGGCTACTCTATTTCCTCCTGTTACTTTTTCTCTCACAAGCCCACATATATTTTTTAATGTAGTGTAAACCTTTAGAAGTTTTTCTTTATCTGGATCTGTCTTTATCATCTCAGAAGTGCCAAGTACAATGTCCAATTGCGCCGGGGCGGTGCAAGCATATGGAAGCTGCTCCAATGCCTCTCAGAAGCCTGGCAGGGCAGGCTGTGGCGGGCGGCAGGTTTACCTCTTTCTCTGGAAACCTTGGGGCATGGAGTCATCCCGCTCACTAACACCATTAACTTTGGTTAGACATCTGCAAATCTACCCTTGTGTATATCTGTAAAGTTTTTAACTTATAATCCATTTTCAGAAATCTTCCATCTAGTTTAAACTTTCTCTGGGGTGAAAATGAACTATTTGTATGTATTTTAAGTAAAAGGAACAATGCAGACTTTTAAGTGTTTTGCAGTGGGATGAAACATATCCTAGTGCATTTCATATATATATATATATATATATAATATATATATATATATATATATAAGAAGTAATCTTCCTGACCATTCATGGATATATGTGTCTATGAGATCGATAAACAATCATGAAGTTGTATATACACATCATATGAAATTATACACTACATTGTAGGTGTTGTGGAGACACCAAAGCTCCTTTTGCACATTTGAAATTACAGCTAGGAGCAACAGCTTCCAGAAGTCGGTGGTCCTGCAGGCCATGCCTGGATGCATTTCTCTTCAGTCAGAAAATCATTTCTCTGGTTGTCACCTGATGCAACTTCCTTGGCCCCCAACATTCATGTTGTCTTCTCACTTTCTTTCTCATTAAAGTATTTCCTGCTTTCCTTTGTGTTTTTCCTCATGCTCAAAACAATCTGCAAAAGACATAGTACACATTTGTTCAAATATTTGGAGTGAGACTTGTCAAATCTTCCCAAGTAACTACAAAGGGCTTGTGAAATGTAGAACATGTTCTGTATTTATCTTCACAGATACAACAGTTTCTCCCAAGAGCAATTTTCCCTAGAAGATCTATGGGGAGACAATTGTCAAGTATCTAATCTCACATGCATAGAGTTTTGCTGTTGTCAGAAATAGTATTCAATGTGCTATCAGACGAATCATGGTAACCGAGTCAATTTTTACTTCAATATAATACCAAAATCTCCACTTAGGAAGAGCTAAAGCCTAATTTACATAATATAAAACATGAAAGAGCATTTTATTGAGGTGGGCTTTAAAAGGAATCTCTGGGACCGTGAATGTGATTCTATCTATCCTATCCTGTATACTCATTAGCCACCCCAAATATTACACTTTTCCATATTTTCAGCTATTTACAACTTGGAGTTGGAAAATTATTCTTGTTTTCTGAAGACAATTATTCCTGTTGTTCTCTGATCATTTCCTTCCCATGACAGACAGGCAGGCAAATTGTGTCAGATAATATAACTTTTACGTTTTCCCATGTATATGGCATGTATGTAGATACATTATGCCTATTTAGAAAGCTTTAAAAGTTAGTAAATAAAAATATCATTGGAAGGAAAATAACCATGAAAAGTAATTACAAGCAAGAGAATTAAGTGCACTCATGTGGCCCATAAGTCTATGAATATCCAAATATAATTTTAAGGAACAAATGAAAAATAAAATTCAAACAAAATGCTAAATTTTCCTTAGTAAGATTTGATTTGGATTTGACTAAGACTGTAGGACAAAATATTCCAAATCATCTGCATTACAAATATTGAGATGACTGTACATTATTGGCAACAGAGTGTCTACAATTCTATATATGGAATGGCATTAGCCTTTCTATTAACCTCCAAACTGCAAGAAATAGAGCAATTTTTGTAAAGTTGAGCATGTCTCTACCCCAGGGGTTAAAGGCCTGCTTGAACCAATTTACATAATAAAGGACTATCCTGAAAACAAGGAAGGGTTACTGCATTATTTATTATAGTTTGTATACACACAAAGAATCAGCTTGACTTATATTTCAGTTATACAACAGGATAAATGAAAATCTGCTTAACAATATTTCATTCTTTCACTTCTGCATTGAATTTTGGTAAAAAATTCTTCCCTTAGCTAATAAGTTCTACATATCAATTAAATTAAAGTTTGAGTTTTATTAAAACAAAAGAGATTTATTCATTTCTTTCTT
This sequence comes from Cricetulus griseus, assembly GCF_003668045.3. NCBI lineage: Eukaryota > Metazoa > Chordata > Mammalia > Rodentia > Cricetidae > Cricetulus > Cricetulus griseus. Next base: position 56,274,859 of record NC_048604.1, read on the forward strand.
ATTAAATAGGCCTTTAAGATTCAACAAATGACAAGGAGAGTAGGCTTTGTGTTTTTAACATAGTGATAGAGAAAGGTAGCACTATTTGTGACCTCTTAAGACATTTGTAAGGAAGGAGTCCACTGGACTAGAAAAAGTTGAAGACTAAAAAGGACTTGGATTTAAGAGAACTTTGGAAGTGGAAGAAAGTAAACTAGACTTAAAAAGTTGAGACCCCAGAAGCATGGATTTCCTTTAGAAGGACTGAAAAGTAACTCTTGTTCTCAAGAACTTTGAAAGAGTTTATTCAATGCCTGGGTGTCATGGCAAGCAAGAATTAGTTGGTGGATGCACATATACAAACCAAATGAGAAGAAACATGACCAAGAAGATCTGTGACAGGACACTTGTTAAAGTATCAGATCTCACATGCCAAAGTAACCCTTCATTTTCTCTCTCAGTCCCATTTTTATTTTTTGTTTTAGCACTATGCTATGTGGGTTCTCAATAAATAGTGACTTAGAGATAGATGATCACAATTTTGAGGATTTTCTCCTAGTCTGGAACTTTCTATTGTGCTCCAACCATATATAGGAATTATGGAAACACTCTTGATTTAGAGTCATTTATGGATTGCTTTCAACCTAAATCATATGTAACTGTTTTGATTGATGATATCAAATGACTATATTTCACCTTACAAATTAGGACTGATAGACACTTAGTATGAATAAAACAATAAAAATAAGCCCCAAGATTGACAATTCATTATAGGATTAAAGTGTTGATTACCTCTCTCTCTCTCTCTCTCTCTCTCTCTCTCTATATATATATATATATATATATATATATATATATATTCATCAGGGCCACACCAAGTTAGTTTGCTTTGGTTAAATAGTATGGTTATTCCCAAACCATAGGAATTAATAATTGCAGAATAAAATTAATTAATTTCCTATAATTATTACCACCAGCATACTCTTCAAAAGACATATCTATTGCTCAATTGCCATTATTTTACTCTATATGCAATGCTCCCTGTTTGCTCCTAGCAGGTTCCAATCTCTGACCAGAAAATTGAAGCTTTTTGAACAGCTACCTGACATCTACTTTTCCCTCATATCTATTTCTATTTTGTAAGAATTGTTTATTTTATGTATAAATAAAATACATAAAATTAGCTGTGTCTAAATGAACAGCTTGTTGCCAGAAGAGGACATCCTGTCCCACTATATATTGCACTATAGATTGTTATGAGCCACTATGTGTTTGCTGGGAATTGAACTCAGGACCTCTGGAAGAACAGAACATGCTCTTCACTACTGAGCCTACTCTCCAGCCCCAATACCTATTACTTTTTTGTAAATTAGTATTGATCTCTCTTGTTTCCCAATCTAGAAACCTCAAACCACTGCTTTTCTTCTTGACTTAAAACTTTTCAGTTCCTGACATAGTTTGTTTTCGTGTTTGTCTTCTCTGTGGTTGGTTGACCTTTTATCTACATCTGCATCTAATATCTCTCTGTCCATCTGTCCTTAGATAGATAGATAATTTATCTAAGTCAAATGATATTGATGGATAAAGACACAAATTTATGTAGAAAGACAAATAGATATATGTAGATATTTAATTTGTATCTAAATCTGTGTCCATATCAACAAAATTATCTTAACTTGTTATGGTATAGACAGTATATAATCCACAGTTCACTACATCTGAATTACTTTTAAAACTCTAATTGGGCATGTATTTATATTTATGACAATTAAAGTTTTAAAATCACCTTTCTCTTCTCTTATATAATTGATGTAGATATTTCCTCCAGAATGTCAATACACAGATTAGTGCTCAGGTCCCTAGAGCTTTATTTCTCCAGAATTTCTGGAAACTGTGAAATTAGGTCTTAATAAATTGTTGAAAAATATTAGTACAAAGCACATTTATTTGTCTTTGAAATGGCCATAAATTGTATTAAGTTATTATGCATTTATAATTTCCTATGCAATGTTATGTTTACATGTACGTCTACAAAATTGGTGGTTATTTATAGAATGATATACCATTTGAAAATTATTTATTCACATGTAAAATTATAAATAGTATAAGATTGTGCCAGTACAACATTGATGGTTAGAGTCAATTGCTTTTAAAAGTTAGGATGTGTTTTGATGAGAATACAAATATTGGTTATACTATGCCAAAATATAACTCAAGTTCCTCACCTGCTTTGAATATTTCATTGTCTAGAAAATTGAAGGGAACTCAAGAATTGGTTCAAATATCCTTAATTTTATTTCTTAAGTAGAACGTATTTAGTTCAGGAATGTTGTGCTGGACAATATATTTTTTAAAAAATGAAGTGTGATATTAACTTCATGTGTTTGTGAGATTTTTTTCTTTCCATTGACAAAGCCTTTTATTAATAATTTCTGATTGGATGCTGTTTTTCACAATACTTTAGGTAGGGGATTTAGGAATCCATAATTACTTAGAGGATTATGCTGTACTTGATTTTTTTTCTCTCTTTTTATTATTATTGATTCAAGTTAGGGAACAGGCTTGTTTCACATGTAATTCTCCTCTCCCTCTCCCTCTCCCTCCGCTTACCCCCATTCCTTCTCCCCCACCTCCAACCTACCCCCCACCCCATCCACCCACCACTCCCCAGGCAGGGTAGGGCCCCCAACTGGGGCTCCACCAAGTCCACCAAATCTTCCTGTGCTGGGCCTGTGTCCCTCCCCATGTGTTCAGAGACAGAGTGCATCCCTTCAATTGGGATGGGCTCTCGAAGTCCCCCACATACACCAGGGCAAAAAGCCAGTCCACCTCCGGATGCTCCCAGGAGTGCAGGGGCCTCCCCGATGGCATCCATGATCAGGGGGCTGGATTAGTCCCTTACTGGCCTCCCAAAGAGCCTCTGGGGTCGATATGCTTTCCCTTTTTCAGGCCAACTGTTTATGTGGGTTTCTCCAACCTGGTACAGACCCCTTCGTTCTTCATTCCTCCCTCTCTTCAACTAGGTTCCAGAATTCAGCTCAGTGTATTTCTGTGTATGTCTGTCTCTGCTTCCATCAGCCACTGGATGAGGACTCTAGGATAGCATAGAGAGTAGTCATCACTCTCATTCTAGGGGAGGGGCTTCTAGGCCATCCTCTCCTCCACTGCCCGGACTGTCAGATCGTGTCATCCTTGTAGGTCTCTGGAGATCTTTCTAGTTCCAGATCTCTTCTCGGACCTATAGTGGCTCCCTCTGATATGGTATCTCTCATCCTGCTCTCTCTCCTCTATTCTTCCCCCAACTCAATATATCTGCTCCTCCATTTCTTCTCCTCTCCTCTTCTTCTTGTGCTCTTATTGTGGCAGCACCCACTCCCCTACCCTCATGCTCTCAATTAGCTCGGGAGTTTATGCCACTTCCCATTCCTGGGGTCCATTTATCCCTTAGAGTCATTCATGATTTCTAGTTTCTTTGGGGAAGAGGATTATAGGGTGGTAAACCTTTGCTCTATGTCTAAAAATCATATATGAGTGAGTACATACCATGTTTGTCTTTTTGTGATTGGGTTACCTCACTCAGGATGGTTTCTTCTAGTTCCATCCATTTGTTTGTGAGATTTTTGAAAGCAAAAATATACATATTATTTAGTTTTGCAATTATATGTAATGATATAAAAATAGTAAACAGGTATCTGGTAACCAAATTGTTTCACAACTTACTTCCATTAATGAAGAATCCCCTTTCAGTTTGCTTATCCTTATAGGAATATTAAAATGTGAATTTTAAATTTATAATTGATAATCATTTTACTAAAACTTGAATACAGATTTGTTAAAGAGTAACTCAGTTTCAGTGTTTTTAGTTAAACAATAATTCAGACCCAAAAATGTAAAAAATAACAGTGTGACATGCTTTAATTTGCCACAACGTCTTCTTTGAAAATCTGCCTTACCAGAGTGCCATATCAACAGAAATGTTAAATAAAACAAAAAGAACTTTTTAGCAAATGGAGTGAAACAAACACAGAAACGTTTAGCATTCCAGGAGTTGTCTGTAGCAGATGCTTTACAAAATTAAGTGTTGGGACACATTTCAAAATTCTTCAAAATACTGTAAGCTTTCCACAAAATCTGAACTTTTGGCATTTTATGATGCCAAACTTTCATCAATAAAATTACTTTCGTGCAAACATTAAGACCATGTTTTGTTTATCACAGAACATGGGATATTAACAGATTTTTAATTAGCATTACAAGCTTAAATTCAGTATTAGTTAGTGATTTCTTTTATACATGAAAGTCTTTAGGATTTTTCAGAGAGTATAACGAATGCAGCGCATATTACTCTCTAAATTTGAAATTTAAATTCTTATCACAAGGCATTTGGTATGACAGCGTGTCCTGCAGCACAATTTTTGAAGCAAGTAAGTTAATAAGCCTTAAAATAATAATTCCAAATGGCCTGTTTGATTGTGCCAGTACCCCCCCAATGTATTTTATAGCACAGCATGCAGTAACTATGCTCTCAGATGAGAAAACTCTGATGAAAAATATATAATACATATATATAGCTCATGGTGTGGAAATGATTAAGGACTCATTATAGGAAAATACTTCAAATCTGAAAGAAAGTTTAAGTACTTGTCCTGATTGTTTTGTTGTGGTTTCTTGTTTGTTTGTTTGTTTGTTTTTGCCAACTAGGCACAAACCTATACATACATATGAGGGAAGATGGAATCTGAACTGAGAAAATGCCTCCATCAGATTTGTCAATATATCTGTAAGGCGTTAGTTTTATGACAAATGATGAAGTACCTTGCACACTGTGGGCAATGACATCCCCAGGCAGGTGGTCCTGCTTTCCATAGGAAAGCCAGCTAAGCAGTCTAAAAGGATGAAGCCAGTAAACAGCCTTCTTGGATGCCCTCTGCTTAAGTTCCTGCCACTGGATTACTACCCTATGTTGCAGCCTTGATATTGTTTAATTACCGTTGCAGGATCTGAGATTTGCAAGCTGAAATAAACCCATTCATCCCCAAGTTACTGTCAGTAATTGGGTTTGGTCACATCTATAGAAGCATAAACTAAGACACTGGTTTCACTCTCTGAGTTTTATTTTATTGGAGAAGAGAGTTGCCACTTCACAATTTCTGGCATATCAGTTTGTCTTCATGATATTTCCTTTCTGAATATCTTGGTTCTTTCTATTAACAAAGCAACAGACACATCTAAGGGCTAGCAGTATGTGTATGGGGGTAGTAGGTGTGGTGTATGTGGGGAGTAAGGTGTGCTCCTGCATATTTGTGAAGGCCGAAGAAAGACATTGAATGCCTTACTTCATCATTCCTCACTATATTCTTTTAAGAAAGGATCTCTCATTAAAAAGAGGTAGACCAAAGGACAGCTAATCTCAGCAATTCGCCTGTCTCCACCTCTTAAAGGGCTACAGTTACAGCACTTGCCTGATCATGTCCAGCTTTATACATGGATGCTAGCTATAGTCAGTGCCCTGTGCTTGTGCAGCAAGCACTGCCACTCAGTGAACCTCTCTCTTGCCTCCTATCACATTTTTAAGATGATTGCAAATACATGGCCAATTTATTTTTTTAATTACGTTTTTCTTCAATTTAGTAATCCTAAGCACCATAGTCAGAAGATGCTCATGAAGACATTGCAGATGAATTAAAGAGGAAAATAATTAAGAAGCATGAGAGCAAAGGACCAAATCATCTGTGAACTGCTTAATGAGTTCCTAAATAAACAAGCATTAATTACAGAATTGTAAATATTTAAGGTTGGTCAAGTGCTCAGCTAAAATGCAAAAGAGATTACAATTCAATTAGTCTACTAATGAAAATAAAAGGATGCTTTACATTGATAAAATTGGGGAAAGTTTGTGTGATTAGCTCATGTTATATAAAAATCCATAAATGCCAGGTGAAAAACATACACCTTTAATCCCTGTATTCAGGAGGCATAGACAAGTGGATCTCTGTGAGTTTAAGGCTAGTCTGCCTATGTAGTAAGTATTAAGACAGGATGAGACTCAGGCTCAAACAAAGAAATGAACAAAATATCTATATGTGAGATGTGGAAAATGGACCTTTTTTTAGTTTGTTTAGTCAATAATTCCATTTGTGATAATTAATAGTGTATAAATGTTAGTATTAGTGAAAATTGAGTGATATATGAGGCAATCTTCACTGATCCCCAAGCCATTTAAAACTGAACTATAATCACATTATCCAATTGTAGCTTGTTGATTTTTTAAACACAAAAATGCATGGGTTATGAGACTTTTGCAGTCTATCAGTTTTCCCAAACACAGAAGAGTTCAGGTAAGGCTCATACCCTGAGCCAAATTTGTCTGAAGTAATAAAAATAGTATATCCAAATATAACTTCTATCCTAGCATTCTTTCTTACAAATGAGAAATTTTCACATCTACAGCGATTCTACCCTCTAAAGGTGCCTGACATAGTTATTCTAATCTTGTCAGGTATACAGGGTTGTTCTTTGTTAGTACTTGAATGGGAGAAATGTTCACAATACACCACTAGAAAATGACTGCTCATCCTCAGGTTAGTGTAATCATTTCCTCTTGCACCATTCTCTCCCATAATCCATCTGCCACTGTCCATGGCTGTCAGTGCTTTGTGGAGTTGAACATGCAAGGTGAATATTCACTAAATCCCAAGATATTAGGATAAAACCAACAAATCCATAATTCATCTTGTGCCTTCTGATCCTCCCATCTTACTCTCACCCTCAGGAAAGCTTGGAAAATCCACTGCAGGAGCAACTAGCATTGTCATAACATAATTCCTTCTTTCATAGTTGTGTCAGGTTTAGTATGATTCATAGGCACCTCCCTGTCACCCAAACATTTGGGGAACTGTTATTTTTACGTTAAATTCTTCTAGAGTATCAGAACTTAGCACTTGACGCTCTGTCAACCTTTTTCTAGGATTCCTAGCCTTAAGTAAACCTTTCCACACTTGATTTTGAATGACCTAGACAAGAAGGTTTTTACCACAGGAACATGGGACAGTCATTGGTATCTGCATCATGAAAAGTTGCACTGTAGAAAGTGTTGTTATATATAAAAGCTGCATCTCTGAAGTCTCACCCTTATTTAGCCTTTCACAGCCTATATATTCTAGAAACTCTCAAGACCACATCCAGAAGGGAAGATGGAAGTGGAATTTTAGGTGAAAGTCTAATGATGATAACCACCTTCAAGTACAAATAATCAGAAACAACTTCATTATAATTAACCACAGTGTTAGCTCTTCATACATTGTCTTGCTCATTTTGTTGCCATGATTTTAGGATGATTTGAAGATGCATTGTAGTTTTACACAACAATGTCTGGTCTGTGATGAGGATGATCTTTTTATTGCCAGAGCAAACAGCTATACCATAATATTCATAAATTTCCTTACAATAAACTAACAAATACTACTTATATAGTAGTAACTTTAATGTCAACTTTAGGAGTATTTTGGCAAATTTTTTTCATATAACTCTTTGTGCTAATCATACTTTGGAAATGGACCAATTCAAAAGTACAATTTTCAGTTCTGTACTGTCTTCTTACAATTTGGATAATTTATTAGTTAAGGTTCTCTAGAACAACAGAACATACAGAGTGAATTTCTCTATATATGGAAAGAGAATTTATTAGAATGACTTATAGGATGTGGTCCATCTAATCCAGAAATGGCTGCCTAGGAATGGAAAGTCTACGAATCTAGTAACTGTTCAATTCACAAGGCTGGATCTCTCAGCTGGTCTTCAGTATATGCCAGAATACCAAAGAACTAGGCTCTAATGTCAGTGAAGGAATGGACTTGCTAGCAAGGGTGACAGCAGGGTAAAAAGAGAGCTTTCTTATTACATGTACTTTATATAAACTGCCAGTAGAAGATTGTGGTACACATTAAAGATTTATCTCCCCACCTCCAAAGATTATGATAAGAAGTGGATCTTCCCAAATTAAGTGATTTAAAAAAATCTCTTACAGGTGTGCCCAGTCATTTGGGTTTTAGTAAATTCCAGATGTGGTCAATTGGCTAGCTGAGAATAGCCCTCACAGGTCTACAGTCTACCAGGAAATCATTCACTACAGTATTAAAGATAGTACTGTCAGACAGTGAATTAATACATTTTTTATTCCATGGGTACTGATTAAACTATTCCTTCCATGGAATAAAAGATGTATTATGATAAAAATTTCAAGAATTATGTTAAAAGATGGTATTTGGCGTAACCTGAATCTGTATTTCCATGTCATTGTCAATTACATTTGCCTCTTATTTTTGTTAAGAGACAAGCATGTTTATGAAAAAGAGGACTAAGAAAAATCAATTATTTGATGAAAACAATTCCCCACCTTGATTGTATTCTAGGTTTCTGTGACTTCATATAAGTCTTTCTAGAAGAGTTTGCTATCACCTTTCCAGGAAGCCATACTTAGTTATTTCTTTTTCAGCAGTTTGTCACTTCTATCCTATTATATGGCCTATATGTGTATGTATAGGGATGGGATATGAAAGATTTAAAATAACAGCAGTGGGTGGTTCATGCTCATTTATTGTGGGCTTTAGTTTTCTTACTATGGATCATGAATTCAGGAGTGACTTGGCAGGGTAGTTCTGGCATGGGGTCTCCAGTATAGAAACAGGCCAAGGTTGATCCAAATGAAAATATCTAAAATTATGCATCGTGTTAGATGACTGATTTCTAAAATTATTCGATCACGTGACTGAGAAACTGGAACTGACTTTGGCACATGGCTCTAGTTCTTCTGTGTATTAGTTACTTCCATGTTGCTGTGACTGAACACGAAAACCAGGCAACTCATAGAAGAAAACATTTGTTTTGTTTTACAGTTCAGATATTTAGAATTCATAATGGCAAGACAGACTTAGCAGGTAGGAATGGCCACTGGAGCAGGTTTCAGAGAACTCCCATCTTGAACTACAAACAAAATGCAGGGATAGATCAAATTGGAAGTGGCTGAGAGTGTTCTAATCTCAAAGACTGGCCCCAGTGTTGAACTTCCTGTGGTGAGACTAAAACTCCTGGACCTCCTCAAGAAATACTGCAACTAGGTATGGACTATTCAAATGCCAGAAACAGCTGGGGACATTTCTTATCCAAATAAATATACTTTGTATGAGGTCATAACTGCCATACTGCTAAATTGTGTTTAAGCAGATAGGCTAGAATGCTCCAGAGTAATCTGTGTAAGTCAAATAAAAATCTTCAGTCCTCTAAAATATCTAGTCTGGACATCATGAAGTATCATTTCTAAGTCACTAAAGCCTGAAGTTAGGGTACAAAGAGGCTGACAGATTAGATGGGATGGAAATTGTGTTCATAAATAGTAAGTGATCTGTAATGCTGATATTTTCAAATGTGTCACTCGGAGTAGCTTCTCTGTCAAATGTAGATGCCCAGATCCTGTACTGTACTTGATTCAGTAAAGTGAAAATGCTTTTATATTTATATGGGGAAAAACTGAAAAGCCAAGGAATGTGAATGCTCATAGTTCTGTTAGATACTGTCACCCGTATGCCGTATGAAGAAAGGATGTAAAAAGTTGGTGAATGGGATGCTATAATGTGAAATCACAGCAGTATGCAAAAGGGCTTAAGAAAGGATCCTGAAATTTTGTGACAAAGGCTGATCATCAAATATTTTGATGGGGAGGGAAGAAGTTTAAAAGACTTCACAGCATCAGGAATGCACCTCACATAGATTTGCTCATAGTTTTAATTTCAATCCTTTAAAAGGTGAAAATATCTTCTATTAATAAGGCTTGCAAAAAATTAGACAGAATTTTTCTTTTTATTTTTTGTGTGTCTTTATGCTTGTTCTACCTTCTCTACTAATGTGTGTGGTTGAGCAATCGTCAGGGATAATGCCTAGATTTCATCCTTGTTGTAGTGATGAAAATGCATCCATAAACATAAAAATATATTCAAAGAAAATTTCTAATGGTGGAAAAGCTACTTTATTGCTTCTTAGATGAATGTTATAAATTAACCGCTCCTGAGTTCTATCCCTTGCATCAAGAGAGATAAGGGAGGTGAGGTAAAATATTGATGTATTTTTGCTATAATTTATGACAGGAAGAGGGTAACATGTAAAGAAAGACAGGGAGGCAAAGGTAGGAAAATTCAGATACAGGTATACTTGGAGTTTCAGAGATAGTACTCTCAGAGATAGACGTATGCGTATTTGAAACACAGTTTTGTATCTTGCTCATGAGGCTTTGTGGAAGAAAAGAGAGCACAATTTCCCCCTTTGGAAGTGGTTTACACAAAATAACTGAATGAAAACTACAGAAGAGGAAGAAGAGGAGGAAGAAGAAGAGGAGGAAGAGGAAGAGAAGGAGGAAGACCACTGTATCCCAGCATTGTTTCTGATTAGCATGAGAAAGAAAATTACCCCTTCTGATTATAGAAGTAAATAAATGCCATATATTGGGGTGGGGTTAACTTAGTTGGTTGACTTTTTGTATCCTGGAAATTCCAACTTTCCTATAATAGCCTGAGACTGGCTGAATCAATTGTGCCTGCTGTGGTTTTTAACTTTGAAACTGAATGCCTGCATGGTTTGACACTCAGTAGGCAGAACTAGTATATTGCAGCTATTAAAAGACACCCCTCTGCGGGTCCCTGAACTGTAGAACTGAATCACTCCTCTTGGTTGAACTGGCAGGCTTCCGTGCAGATGCCTGCAGGAAAGGCTATTCTCTTATGAAACCACTGCTCATGTAGACAGTGTAATTCCTGTCTAGCAATTGTTGACAAAGCTGAAAGGTCAAAGTGGACCAAATTGCCAGGGAGCAGCTGCATCCTCCTCCACATATCTTGTGTGAGTAACTTAAATAAGACTTTCTATGTACCCTCAAGGACTTTATTACTCTTGGACTCTTCTGTTTACAAACTACTTGCAATCTACAAAGTTTATCATTTCTGAAAGAAATTAGCAAACAAAAATATGATTGCCTCTTTATACCCACATAACTATTCCCACTACTGACAATAATGGTAAGGGAGATTAATTAGTAAATGCAACAGTGTCAAGTGAGTGCTAATCTTCCCTCTGGATATATATGTTAGATTTCTCTCTTCTCTCTCTCCTCTCCTCTTCCCCCTCTCTCCTTCTCTCTCTCACACACTATCTTCTATAAATAAAAAATCAAGAATTGTGATCAATTTCTGCCTTTAGGGCTGATGTGCCATTATTTATATGTATTATCTCTGTGCCAGTTTGGGTGGGTAGATAGCTTCATACACAGGTGTATGAAAATATCCTGTGAAAAAGATATTATTTCTGTTCGACTTAGTGTTATCATAAATATAAAAATAGAGAAAAACTTGAAAATTGTACGTGTAGAGTAAAATACAGTGGAACCCCGATTGTCTAACAATAGGATTTATCTTAAACTTTCTTGTTTTGTTAACAGTGAAGGTCTGATTTTTATGTAATCTGTGAAATAAAGCACATATTGAACGAGTACTTTTCTCTCACTGTGTTGAGAGGAATGCAGAGTGATTGGAATGACAATGTCTCACACAAACTCAGATATTTGAAAACTTGCACTCAAACTGGATGCACTATTTGGGAAGGTTTAGGGAGTGCAAACTTGTTGGATGAAGTACTTCATTGTAGTTTTGTTACAGGGAACCCATGAACGATTACCATTCAGACACAATTTATTGCCAATTAAAAGACTTTATTCCATTTACCTATGATTATAGTGTATTATCTGAAGACCCAAGAGTACCACCACTGTGTATAATATAACACAGGGGGTTTTAAGTAAAAAAACCACACACAAACACACATCATGATATGTTTCTCAACAGCTGCAAGAGGATGGGGGGGCTTCATGCAAACAAGCAGTTTAACAGAAACTAAGGTAAGTGGTTAGCTAAGGCTTCTTAAACATGGGTTCCTATTCTATAGTTACTTAATTTTCCACAAGATCCATTATCAAGCTAATCAAATGCTAGTGAAAACTAAAATGACTTCAGCAAGAAAACAAAATGGAGGAACCTATGCTTGTTCTTTCACAAACAAGCTTCTCCTGTTTATGACTATGCCCCACTTTCTGTCCATTTTTGCTACTTCCTGCTTGTTGCTGAGTATGTAAGCCCCAGATACCTATTCACCACCACCATAACTGTTTCTAGCTGCCATAATTAACCACCATGATGGAATATTCTCCCTCTAGAACCATATATCAAAATAAACTCCTTCCATAACACACTCTTGATTATGGGACTTTATTATATAGAAACAAAAACCTATAAAACTATCACAGTTCTTAAATCAATTTATAAAGAATAAAAAGTCTTACTGTTTTGTGTCATGCTATATTTAGACTCAGGAATTTGTATTTGATTCTTTATTTTGACAAAGGCTGTATTTTGTCTCTCAAGAGGCCCAGGTGAGAGAACAACAGTGTGACCACCATCTTTCAAAACTCACCCTCATCCAAACTAGAACATCCCTTCTTCCTTACAAATAAAAGCATTCTCTGATGTCAATTTCCTGAAGTACACCTGCAAATTCTAATCATTTTCTTCTTGGTTTAACCATTAATATTATCTCAGTTAAACAACAAGGCAATCAAATTTTTCCATATGAAAAATCTCTAGACTCATAAAAAACTCTCATGATCTTTAATAAAAACCCTTGCATGTAAGGAAAGTTTGCTCTTCACTATCCCTTTACAAGAGGACTTCACAAGTATATTCTGAAATAAATTTGTCCTTATCATTGAGCCTACTAAGTTGTCTTTTATCCTTATACTGCTATTAATCTTGTTCCACTGCTTGAATCGTCCTGGTGAAAGTCCTCTGAGTTACTAGACTACCTTAGGTGATAGTGAATACTTACCCCCCCCCGCCCTCTCTCTCTCTCTCTCTCTCTCTCTCTCTCTCTCTCTCTCTCTCTCTCTCTCTCAAACACACACACACACACACACACACTTTGTCTCTGTGTTACTGTGTCTCTGTTTCTGTCTCCCTCTCTCCTTCTCCCTTTAACATGTATTCTCTTACTGGCCTCGAGGTATCACTTGCTCTTATCACAACTTACAATTAGGGACCCAAAGCAATGTGGCAAAACAGCAGTATGATAAAAACAATAAAACTAGGAAAAACAAAATATTTTCAATTGGAAATTTAAATATAATTTAAGTCACTTCAAATTAAATTGTACCATAAAAAGGGTCTGGAAAAATTACTGTCTATGGCACCAATGATACTAGGGTTATAGAACTCTTAGCTATCTAAGTATCTTCCAAATCTTAGCTTTGCATTAAACCCTGAGCAAACAAAATTCACACATGCACACACACACACACACACACACACACACACACACACAAAATATATATATAATATATATATATATATATATATATATATATATATATGACCCCCAACTAAGAATAGAGAGATGGATCAGCAGGTAAGAACATGCACTATTATTCTAGGAGACCTCAGTTCACTTCTAAGCACTCATGCTCCAGTTCCAGGAAGTTTAATACATCTGGCCTCTTCCTACAACCACATATACATAGACAAAGCTACATAAAGATACTCATATATGGGCATAATTTTTAATTTGATTTTTATTTAAATTAAGAGCAGTCTTATTTTATATACTAATTCTAGTTTCCTCTCCTTCCAGTCCTCCCATTCCCATCAACAACCCCATCCTACCCCCATCCACTCCTCAGGGAGGGTGAGGCCTCCCAAGAGGGATCATCAAAGTCTGTCACATCATTTGCAGCAGAACCTAGGCGCGCTCCAGTGCATCTAAGCTCGGAGAATATTGCTCCATAGGGAATGGGCTCCCAAACCCATTCGTGCACTAGGGGTAAATACTGTTTCCACTGCCAGAGGCCCCATAGACTGACCACGCCCCCTTACTGACACCCACTTTCAGGGGGCCTGGTTCATGCTGGTTCTCCATCTGTCAGTCTTGGGTCCATGAACTCCCACTTGCCGTTTCTGTGTGTTTCTGTAGCATGGTCTTGACCCATTTGCTCATCACTCCTCTCTTACTTCAACTGGATTCCAGGAGTTCAGCTCAGTGATTAGCTGTGAATCTCTGCTTCTGATTCCATCAGTTACTGGATTAAGGCTCTAGGATGGCATTTAAGATACTCATCAATCTCATTATAGGGGAAGGGCATTTAAGGCAGCCTTTCAAATATTGCTTAAATTCTTAGTTGGGGTCATCCTTGTGGATTCCTGGAGCTTTCCATAGTGCCAGGTTTCTCCTTAAGCCCATAATGGGTCCCTATATTAAGGAATATCTTTCCTTGTTCTCCTTCTCTGTTCTTACCCCAACTTGATCTTCCTGATCTCTCCTTCCTCCTCTCTCCTCCTCTTTCTCCTCCCTCCCTCCCCTCTCCCCTCATGCTCCCCATTTACTCAGGAGATCATGTCCCTTTCACCTTCATTATGTTCTTTGTATGTCTCTCAAAACTACATAAGTTTCCTTTTATTTTTTACTTTTGTTTTATTTTATCCTTTGAGAATTTAATATACTAAATTTTGATGATATTCATTCCCCTCTCCTAGCTCCCCAGATCCTCTCCCACCTCCTTCCGTACTCAACTTCATTTTGTTTCTCTTTAGAAAACACATTTGGTATCTAGTTTGTGTTGGCTGAGTGCTCCTGGATGCAGGATCTGCCCTCCAGTGGCATTTAAGTAGTTGAAACTTAAGTTCTTTGACCTAGAAGCAGTCAAATGTCAATAGCTCTTTGACTATGGCTATGAATGGAATGTCCTACAAATCATGTCTTCTCCATGGTATTATTTACATGGCTTAAAGCTGTGTGGGTCTTGTATGTTGTTAGTCCCTGTGAATTCATGTGAATATCTTCCCTATTTTGTCTGACAAGACATTTTTTCGAAGTCATCCACCACCTCTGCCTTTTACAGTTTTCTTCCTTTTCTTTGCATTGAAATCTGAGCCTTGATGCTAAGAGTAAGATATTGATATCCCATTTAGGTTTGAGCATCCCAAAGTCTCCTACTCTCTGTACATTGACCAGTTGTATCTTTCAATATAGTATAAGAAGAAACAGCTTCTTTTATGAGGGTTGATCATTGCATGGATATACGAGTATAGTATTATGTCATTAGGGGTCATTGTTTTTACTAGTTCTTCTGGCAAAATAACAGTAGTATCTTTTTTCCTAGGGTCTATGACCTACCTCTCCTTTGGTTCTTGGTCTAATTGACTGAAAAATGAATGGGTGCTGCCTCATTAAGGGAGCAGGTCTTAATCCAATAAAAAGAATTGGTTGTTTCCTCCAATAACATTAGTTCCACTATAGCACCAATGGACATATCTGGACAGCAGGTCATTATTGTTGCTTGCAGGGGTCATAAACAGGTGAGACAGATTATTAATTTTCTCCTTTGTTACATGTATAGCTTCTTCCAGAAGGGTGAACACTAGCTAGTAGAAATAAATCTTCTAATTGAATACAAAGTAGATTTCTCCATGTTCTGTATTAGAGATATGTTGTAACTTCAACAAGTTGTTAACATAGCAAATAGCACTAGAATGTTGTTTGTTGGGGCAATATGAGACTCAAATGTCCTACAACTCAAAAAGATGTAACCCATTCTTGGTACTGGGGAGAGGTTCTTGATTTGATAGTGTAAAATGTCTAGTTGGTGTATTGTCCTTCCATTATGGGGTAACTTGGTTTGAATATCATATATATATATATATATATATATATATATATATATATATATATATGAACTTCAATAGTAGTAGGTTTCTATTTGGCTTCTCAGAATGCCTTTAGTTTATTATCCCTCCCCATATTTCCTCCTCTACCCTGACATCCCATCCTCCTTCTACTTTAATCCATTCTGTACTAGTTTACATTTTATTCCTTTATGTTATTTTATTCTATTTCCCTTTCCTTGTAAGATTCTTCTTTCCCAATATACCCTTAGTATCTACCTACCTTCTATTAGTATTCTAAATAAGACATATATTTGTGTATATTTATAAAGCTTATAAAACTATCCACTATTTCCTATTACTTCTGCAAATTTCACAGCTTAGACCCTTAAAAGTAGAATTCGTTAAAATGTGAACAACTTTTAACTAGTCATGATTTCATGCATCTATATTCCTAGTATTTGTGAGACTGAGTCAGGCAAATAATAACGTTAAATCTGTTTGGACTACAATGTGATTTTTCTGCCAGCCTGCATTACTACATACATGCATTTGTATATATTACCTAAAATTAGTATAATATAAGCATCCAGGAAGATCTCTTTCCTAAGAAACTCCAATAAGCTACAGACAGTAATGTATGAATCTTTTGTTTTTTCCATGGTCCCTTCACAACTGATCTAAAAATTAACTCGAAAAAAGCAAAATTCGTGCTAAGAAAATACAGGACTATTCCTCTGTTGAAATTCTCTATTTAGTTCTGCATCCCACATTTTAATTTCATTGTTTGGTGTTTTGGTGGCTAGCTTCTTAAGTTACTTATATATTTGGGAAATCAGCCCTCTGTCAGATGTGGGGTTGGTGAACATCACTTCCCAATCTGTAGGCTGTCATTTTTGTCTTACTGACTGTGTCTTTTGCCTTGCAGAAGCTTCTCAGTTTCAGGCGGTCCCATTTATTAATTGTAGACCTCAATCTCTGTGCTGCTGGCATAATGTTCAGGAAGCAGTCTCCTGTGACAATTTTTTCAAGGGTATCTCCCACTTTCTCTTCTAGAAGATTCAGTGTGGCTGGATTTATGTTGAGATTTTTGTTCCATTTGCACTTAAGTTTTGTGGATGGTGACAGGTATGGATCTATCTGCAATCTTCTGCATGTCCGAATCCAGTTGTGCCAGCACCATTTGTTGAAGATGTGATCTTTTTCCATTGTATAGATTTAGCATCTTTGTCAAAAATAAGGTGTTCTTTGGCATGTGGGTTAATATCAGGGATTTCTATTCGATTTCATTGGTCTATCTGTCTATTTTGCAACAATACCAAGCTGTTTTCAAAACTATGGCTCTATAATAGAGCTTGAAGTCAAGGATGGTGATGCCTCAAGAAGATCTTTTATTGTACAGAGTTGTTTTGGCTATCCTTTTTTTTTCCATATAAAGTTGAGCATTTTTCTTTCAATATCTGTGAAGGACTGTGTTGTGATTTTGGTGGGGATTGCATTGAATCTGTAGATTGCTTTTGGCAAGATTGCCCTTTTTACTATGTTGATTCTACCTATCCAAGAGCATAGACCTTTCCATTTTCTGGTATCTTCTTTAATTTCTTTCTTTAAAGTCTCAAAGTTCTGTACAGCTCTTTCACTTTTTTGGTTAGTGTTACCCTAAATATTTTATGTTGCTTGTGGATATTGTTAAGGGTGATGTTTCTCTGATTTCCTCAAGAGAGGAATCTGAAATGACTGAAAGACTTAAGAAACTGCTCAAAATCATTGGCCATCAGAGAAATGCAACTCAAACCAACTCTGAGATACTATCTTACACCAGCCAGAATGGCTAAAATCAAAAGCACCAATGACAATCTATTCTGCAAAGGATATGGAGACAAAGGAAGTCTTCTCCCTTCCTGGTGGGAGTGCAAACTTGTAAGACCACTTTGGAAATCAGTACAGCTGTTACGCAGAAAAATGGGAATCAGTCTATCTCAAGATCCAGCAATTCCTCTCTTGGGCATATTCTGAAATAATGCACGATCATACAACAAGGACATATGTTCATAGAAGCATTGTTTGTAATAGCCAGAAACTGGAAGCAACCTAGATACCCCTCAACTGATGAATGGATAGAGAAAATGTGGTTCATTTATACCATGGAGTACTACTCAGCAGAAAAAAACAATGGAAACTTGAAATTTGCAGGCAAATGGACAGAACTAGAAGAAACCTTCCTGAGTGAGGTAACCCAGTCACAAAAAACCAAACATAGTATGTACTCACTCATATTTGAATTTTATACATAGAACAAAGATTCCCAGCCTATAATCCTCTTCACCAAAGAAACTACGAAACATAAAGGACTCTATGGGATAAACGCATGGACCCCAGGAATGGGAAGGGACAGGAACTCCTGAGCTAATTGGGAGTATGAGGGTAGGGGAGAGGGAGCTGCCAGAATGAGAGCAGGAGAAGAGGAGAGGAGCAGAAGAAATGGAAGAGCAGAAATACTGAGTTGGGGGAAGAATAAAAGAGAGCAGGATGAGAGATACCATTATAGGGAGCCATTATAGGACTGAGGAGATATCTGTCACTGGGGACATTTACAGAGACCTACAAGGATGACCCTAACTGACAATCCAGGCAATGGTGGAGAGGATAACCTAAATGCCTTTCCCCTAATGAGATTGATGACTACTTTTTATGCCATCTTGAGCCCTCATTCAGTGGCTGATGGAAGCAGAAGCAGACATCCACAGATATACACTGAACTGAACTCTGGAACTTAGTTGCAGAGAGGGAGGAATGAAAACCGAAAGGGTCAGTACCAGCCTGGTGAAATCCACAGAAACAGCTTTCCTGAACAAGGGGGAGCATATCCACTATAGATGCTGTCTGGGAGGCCAGTACAGGACTGATCCAGAGCCCTGAACATGGATGTCAATGAGGAAGCCTCTGCACTCCAGGGACCCCCTGGTAGTGGATTAGTATTTTTCCCTGGTATAAGAAGGGACTTTGAGAGCCCATCCCACATGAAGAGATGCACTCTTGCCCTGGACACATGGGGAAGGGCCCCAGGATGATGTAGTGGACTTTTTGCAGCCCCCATTGAGGGCCCTACCCTTCCTGGGGGGTGGAGGGTGGGTGGGGTGGAGGTAGGTTGGGGGAGGGGCAGAGATGGTGGGGGTGAGGGGATGGAGAGGGAGAGGGAGAGAGAAGGGATTGACATGTGCAACAAGGTTGTTTCTAATTTGAACTAATAAAAAATACTAAAAGTTTTTAAAAATGAAAAAAAGAAAATACAGGAGTAGACTTCTTAAATAAATCTTTGACTTGCAATTTTCTTTTCTTTATCTTATTTTATTATTTTGAGACAGGGTTTCTCTGTGTTGCTTTGGAGGTTGTCCTGGAACTCGCTTTGTAGACCAGGCTGGCCTCAAATACATAGACAGATCCACCTGTCTCTGCCTACAGAGTGCTGGGATTAAAGGTATGCACCACCAACACCCAGGTATTCTTTTGCATTTTTCATTTGTATTTGCACATAAACTGGTCTAGAGATCATAGTATCCCTCTGTAGCTACAAGTAAAGCAGATGGCTATTACAAATGGCAAGCATTTATAAAGGGAGACACTGTTTTTCTTACTACTGAATCCTGACCAGGGCTATACAACTCTCAGCTAAATAGTATCTTCCTTTGCTTTCTTATTAATCCCTTACCTGCTTCCCATGTCTTCCAAGTTACTTTGAATCCTAATTGACCACCACTCACAAGATATGCAAAGCCGTTCTTAGTTTTTTGTATAAGAAATCTATATATTTCAGGTATTGAAAAAAATTGACAGTAGAGAATCCATTTTACATCCCATGATCCATCTGTGCTGAGGTGTGTACCATATGAACTTGCTGAAATGACAAAAGAAAGTTGCTGAAAATGAGAGATAATGCTGAATTAAGCTTAGGAAATGTCTTCCTTTGAACAACCATGTGGTCTTTGCAATACCACTGAACATTAGAAGTAAAACGTTCTTCCACTTATATTGACAAATAATTGATTTAATCCAGCTAGATTCTCTCTTTTACCTCTACAGCAATTCTCTAAATCCCTCTGTAATGGGACACATTCTGTTCTCTATTAAACTATGTGCTCTGCAAATTGATTCAAAAATTAAAGAGCTCAGATAAATGTCATGTTGTATAAAAGACTGCAGGAGCCTCTTTGGAAGAATTGAGGAACTGATGAATTAGTGTGTTGAGCAAGGAAGATGGCTGAAATGAAGTGCCCTTGGACAAATCTTCTCGATTGCAGACCTCACCTAAGTGAAAAATTTACTAACCAGAAATATGTCTGGGACCAGACTGGAGTATCTGTCTACTTGAGCTGCTTGTTATTATACTATACATACTGTATATAATATACATGTTATCAATAGATATGTGCCCTCTGCAATTATGCTTTTCTTTAATATTAAAGAGGCTTTAATAACAAGAAATCAGTTCATTTTATTCATTTCTTAGAAGCAGATATGGGGTGGGGAATAAAAAGGATTGCTGGGAATCAAATACTTCTGTGGCACTGTTCCCACTTCCCAGAATACCTTCATCACTTTGGGCATTTGTTGTGTGGCATGGGAGGCTAGAGGCATGCATGTCTGATAAAGCTAACAAAAGGCAGTGGGTGTTTTATGTTGTGCCTGTGTATGTGAGGACTCCTGGCAGGCCCCTGGTAAAGATGAAGGTTCTTTGGCATCCTGGCCTTGCCTTAGTTTTTTTCCCCTTTCTTGACTTTGGTCTCATTTTGGTTTGTTGATCATAGGGCTTGATCACACAGATGGTTTACTGGCATTAGACTTTTTACTGCAGAGCCTTCTTCAAGGTGCCTCTGTGGCCTCTTGTGCCTGTGCTCCCACAAGATCACAAATTTATTTTGAAGTCAGCTTCAAACTCCATCTACAAGTTGCTGAACACCCTGTACTACCTGTGCTCAATCTAGGCTATGCAGGTGTTCTCACATACACACACTGCAGTCCATGCTGCTGGAATACAGGGCTCCCAGTTCCACTGTCTACACTTGGTCCACAGGCCTCCCTTCTTCACTTTGTTTGTTCTGACCAACATGGAGGTGAGTTCCAGGAGTATGAGACAAACTAGGAGAAAAGAGCATCAAGACTGCATGTCTCTAGTTCCCACTGCTTCACTCACTAGTGCTGCACCAGCCCCTGATAGTTTGATCTTTCTGTTCTGATTGCAAAAGCAAATAAAGCACCCCCCCCTCTCTCTGACAATATTCTGCAATAAAATACATGCCTAGAGAAACCAGAGACATTCAATTATTCAGAAAGATATTGTACGGAATGTCTTATTGCAATAGAATTCATTCCACTAAAAAGGAAATACTTTGTGAACCTGATCCTGGACTTTACAGCATATGTATTGTCAACCCACCACAGTCTGGAAGGCATTCAATATTCAGCTTCACCTCTCTGACCCAAGTTACATGAGTGACAGAGCAATCCATAGTTTCCTCTTTACAAGCCTTAGAGAAATGTGTGAAAATTATTGATATAGCAAACTCTTCTTAGATGCATGTTTCTGGTTAGTTAAATGAAGTTAATAAGAATATTTAAGGAAGCAGCCACTGATCTTTGTGGTTAAATGAGATTTGTTCAGCTGAATAGACCCAAAATCCTTGGAGTATATGACTAAGATTGTATGGAATATTTGACCTCATAAAACCCTCAGGGGCCTTATCTTACTGCTAGCAATTGCTGGGTAAGTGTTGTTTAAGAGAAAATCGAACAGAGTTGGTTCTACTCCCTGTTGGTCAGATTAAAAGGAAATGACCAGTGGAGTGGCATGGTATGAAAAATTCGCCAGAAGCCAAAGACACAAAGAAGCACATGAGGTGGAATTGTGAAGTATAGAGAAAATAACTTTGTTTGTTTTATAGACTTCGAGCATTATAAAATAAAATTTGGTAGACACATAGACTGCAAAAGAATCAAACTTGAGAAGTCAATTTTCAGTTGTACAGACAATAAAATAATTCCAGAGCAATTTGCCTTATTCTGAAAGTGCATGCTTTTTGTATCAAGCTAAAATGAACCTAAGAATGTTGTATATAAAACTAAACTTCAAAACTCAATGACATGAAGAAGTGGGATGCATTATGTTTCTGTTTTGTTTTGTTTTTGAAGTCTAGGTGAGAATCAAAGTGCCAAAAATTTGGGTATTATAAGTTTAAAGAGAAATCTGGCACTAGGAAAATGTCCAGTGATCTATAAGGATGACACCAAATAACAATCTAACCAATAGTGGAGAGGCTACCTTAAATGCCCTTCCCCTATAATTAAATTTATGACTACCTTAAATGCCATCCTAGAGCCTTAATCCATTAGGTGATGGAAGCAGAAGCAGACACCCACCACTAAACACTGAGATGTACTCCTGGAATCCAGTTGCAGAGAGAGAGGAGTCATGAGCAAATGGGTCAAGACCATGCTGGAGAAACCCACCGAAACAGCTGACCTGAACAAGGGTGAGCTCATGGACCCCAGACTGATAGCTGGGAAACCAGCATAGGACTGACCCAGACCCCCTGAATTCGGGAGTCAGTTTGGAGGCCTGTACAATCTATGGGGCCTCTGGTAGTGGATCAGTATTTATCCCTTTTGTGCAAACGGACTTTGTGATCCCATTCCACATAAAGGGATACATTCTCAGACTAGACACATGGGGAGCCTAGGCCCTGATCCAAATGATATGACAGACTTTGAAGATCTCCTTGGAAAGCCACACCCTCCTTGGGGAGCAGAAGGAGGATATGATAGGGGGTTGTTCGTGTTCAGGGGAGGAGGGGAGGGATAGTGAAATGGAATTGACATGTAAAACAAGGTTGTTTTAATTGAAACAATAATAAAAATAATGATTATATTATAAAAAATTTAGATATGTCCCCCCAAATTATAGTTTAACTGTATGATTGACAGTTTATGGCATGATTTACAAGTGATTAAATATTTAGAACCTGATGAAAGAAGTTACATCATTAGAATGTACCCTTGAAAGTGGTACTGAGACACATGTTATCCTCTCATCTTCACTCATTTCCTTGACACCATTAAGTTAAACATCTTCTTTGCCATGACTTTCCACCTGAAGCACTAATGCCTAAATGAAATAATGCAGCCTGAACTAATGCTTCTAAACTATGTGTCTCAAATACCTGCTTCAAAGCTGATTTAACTCAAGCACATACATATATAGGTATGAATGTATGTGTGTTAAACTCATCAATATATCAACATCAACTGAGCAAAAAGCTCCAAGAATCCCCTTCTCTGCCTACTAATTCCTAGATTCACATCTGTGATACATCGGACTTGTCTGTTTCTGTAGCCACTGAAGATCCCAAGCCTGGAACTTGTGCTTGTGCAACACTTTAACCAGTAAGTCATCTCCAAAGTCCCTATCTATTCTTTTTCCCCGGCCCACATAGTAAGTATAGAAACATTTAGAAAGATTATAAATATTATTATTAAGCATTAATATCTAACGTGTACCTGATATGGGAGTCTATGTGTACACCCTCAAAAAATAATAAAATAAATAGAAAATTTTAATACTGCAACACAGGAGACATCAGAAACAATTTTTAACACTGTGCCTAGAAAAATGCTTTATAATGGTAATGGAAGAATGTAGCAATTAAGGTTTCTGTTCACCTCTCTCTTCATAGTCAAACCAAGAGTCTATACAATCATGCACAAATCTACCAGTGTAAGCAAAGGCAATTAGGCAAGGTAACAGAGTACCTGAA
This sequence comes from Cricetulus griseus, assembly GCF_003668045.3. Lineage (NCBI taxonomy): Eukaryota > Metazoa > Chordata > Mammalia > Rodentia > Cricetidae > Cricetulus > Cricetulus griseus. The sequence goes on from NC_048604.1 coordinate 56,298,392, forward strand.
TTTACCATAGTAAAATGCAAAGAATATTTGAAGAAATAACAAAAGAGCAAAGTACCTGCAGCTCATGAGCCCCTAATACTAAAAGAAGCTAAACACTGAGATAGATGCTTCTGACCTGGAAAAATATGAAAGATGAACAACTGCTAGACTTTAAATGTACTAGTGAGCATTCCCATGGTGAAAACTAGTGCTGAGAAAAGGTCTGTAATCCCCTTCCACCAAACCACACTTAGGAGTGCACTTAAGAACTTTCATATGACAAGTGGTAAGGATTCTTTCTCCACTGCATCACTCTCCAATCTCAGCATTGTAGAATATATGATTGTTCTTTGTCAACCTGAGAGCATTTATAGTCAACTGGGAGAAGGACTTGGGATCATGTCTGTGAAGGATTATATTGGTTGCATTATTGTGTTGGTTATTGTTGGTTGAGGTTCTTGGTTGTATCAGTTGAAGAAAGGGGATCACATTCATTCATCCATGATTCATTCCTGATTGTGGATGGGAAATAACTAGCTGCTTCGTGCTTCTCCTGTCTGGAATTTCCTGCCATGATAGACTGTATCATTGAACTATGAACCTGAATAAGCCTATCTACTTTAAAATGGTTTGGTCACAGTATTTTTATTATAGCAACAAAACAAATGAAATACTAAGGTAACATAAGGATACAAAAGCCTTTATTGTTGTTTGTCCCCCAGGCCAAAATTTAAAGCCTCATATTCAGACTAGTGCTCACAAAATATCTATGCAAGGTTAAGCATCAGGATATTAGTAGGCATGGGGGAGAGATTTGAGTAGCATTGACTGTATCACTTCCATACTTAGAGTGAAGACATTCTTCTCAGTAGAGAGTATTGGTCTCTTTCACCAGGAGATTCAGGTGTGACTCAGCTTAGCAGCCATCTTACTACACAAGGGTTCATCTCCCCACCCTATATCCTAATCATGGGTACAACAATCTCTAAGCTAGTTCTTATAATACAGGGACCTACATCACTTCTTACAATGAAATAGACCTATGCTTGAGTGGAACAGCTTACATTCCTGCTGCCATTCCTCTAGCCCTTAGTATTTGGCATTGTGTCTGTAAGATTTAGGTAGAAACCAACTTATAATGAACCAAAATACTCAAGGGTCTGCTTTTAAAAACACTACCCAACCTAAAGCAATATAGTATGGTAAAACACCCATTGGTTGAGTATAGGATATAGAAATAAGAATACGACTTTGACCAGAAATGTATCATTAGCATGGAGAACACTAACACCTAGAAGATGCTGTTTTTCACACTCCAATGTCTTCACACTGATGCCTTTTGGAACAACTTAAGCATCTGAGTATACATGTGTCTCCAGTCTTGGTCAAAGTCAAACTCAGATCCCATGGTACAGTGTATCTTGATGTACCCTAGTGTTGAAGTGTTCTTGATAGAATATTTATTCAAGATATAGCACGGTTTGTAAGTTTTGGTAGCAATTTTTATGAAAGAGGAATCTATGGGTGACAACTTATGAAGAAACTACATGAAGATGGGAAGCCTCTCTTATTATGTAAACTCAGGCCAGTTAAAGACAGATGAGATGTCTAGTTTTATCTAATATCTGTGTGGATACTTTTGATAATACTCTTCTTAGTCTCTCCTAATTTTTCTCCTGAACACATGAGCAATTATTGAGAAAAGAATGGGTTTGGGATATCCTTCAGTAATGTAACAAAAAAAATAATAAACAGCAGATTTCTGGAAATTTTTGACCTAAAAACCATCCAGTGTGGAAACAGAGAAAGTTGCTAAAAGCTTGGAAAAGTGAGAATACTGCTTATAATTTGTGAAAAGACAGGCACCAAAAAAGCCACATTTTTCCCAAGAGATTATTTGTTTTATTAGTTCAAATTAGAAACAAGCATGCTTCACATGTCAAACGCTTTTTCCTCTCCCAGCCCTCCCCCCAATCCACCACCAGCCCCTTACCTCATGCCTCCTCTTCTCACCAGGGAGGGTAAGGCCCTCCATGTGAGTTCACCAAAGTCTGGCATATCATTCGGGGCAGCGCCTAGGCCCTCCCACATGTGTCCAGGCTGAGAAAGCATCCCTCCATATGGGATGGGCTCGAAAAGTCCCTTCTTATGCCACAGATAAATACTGGTCTATTATCAAGGGCTCCATGGAGTGCCGAGGCCTCCTCATTGACATCCACGTTCAGGGGTCTGGAACAGTCCAATGCTGGCCTCCCAGACATCAGTCTGGGGTCCATGTGCTCCCCCTTGTTCAGGTCAGCTGATTCTGTGAGTTTCACCAGCCCGGTCTTCACCTACTTGCTCTTCACTCCTCCCTACTTGTTCTTCATTCCTTCCTCTCTGCAACTGGGTTCCAGAGTTCATTTCAGTGTTTAGCTGTAGATGTCTACCTCTGCTTCCATCAGCCACTGGATGGGGGGTCTATGATGGCATATAAGGCAATCATCAGTCTCATTATAGGGGAAGGAAATTTAGGGTAGCCTCTCCATTATTGCTTAGATTGTCAGTTGGTGTCATCCTTGTATATCTCTGGAAATCTCCCTAGGGCAAGATCTTTCCTGGAACCTATAATGGCTTCCTCTGTTATGGTATAAATCATCCTTCTCTCCTCTATTCGTCCCCTGACTCAACCTTCCTGCCCTTCCATTTCCTCCTCTCCCCCGCTATTCCCCCTTCTCATTCAACCAGCTCGCTTTCCCCTACCCTCATGTTCCCAATTAGCTCAGGAGATCCTGCCTCTTCCCCTTCTCTGGGTTCCATGCATTCTTCTCTTGTAGTCCTTCTTGTTTCCTAGCTCCTTTGGTGATGAGGATTGTAGGCTGGTAATCCTTCACTCTATGTCTAAAATTCATATATGAGTGAGTAGATACCATGTTTGTCTTTTTGTAACTGGGTTACCTCTCTCTGGAGGGTTTCTTCTAGTTCATCTAATTGCCTGCGAATTTCTAGTTTCCATTGCTTTTGTCTGCTCAGTAGTACTTCATTGTGTAAATGTACCACATTTTCTCTATCCATTTTTCAGTTGAGGGGCATCTAGGTTGCTTCAAAGTTCTGGCTATTAGAAACAACGATGCTAGGAGCAGAGTTGAACATATGTCCTTGTTGTATGAATGTGCATTCTTTGGGTACATACCCAAGTGTGGAATTGCTAGATCTTGAGGTAGACTGATTTCCTTTCCTGAGAAAGCCCCATACTGATTTCCAAAGTGCTCTTACAAGTTTGCACTCCCACCATCAATGGAGGATTTTCCTTTTTCCCCACATTCTCTCCAGTATGGACTGTCATTGGTGTTTTTGATTTTAGCCATTGTGGCCAGTTTAAAATGGTATCTCATGGTTGTTTTGATTTGCATTTCGCTGATGGCTAAAGATGTTGAGCACTTTCTTAATTGTCTTTCAACCATTTTAGATTCCTTTGTTGAGAATTTTCTATTTAGTTCTGCACCCCAATTTTAATTGCATTATTTGGTGTTTTGGAGGCTAGCTTCTTGAGTTCATTGTATATTTTGGATATCAGCCCTATCTCAGATGTGGGGATGGTGAAGAACTTTTCACATTCTGTGGGCTGTCGTTTTTGTCTTATTGACTGTGCCTTTCAGTTTCAGGACGTCCCATTTACTAATTGCAGATCTCAATGTCGGTGCTACTGGTGTTATGTTCAGGAAACAGTCTCCTGTACCAATTACAAAAAACCAAGGAAAGCCAAAACAACCCTGTATAATAAAGGAACTTCTGGAGGCATCACCATTTCTGACTTCTAGCTCTATTTTAGTGCCATAGTCCTACCAAAACAGTTTGGTATTGGCACAAAAGTAGACAGATAGACCATTAGAATCAAATTGAAAACCCTGATTTTAACCCACACACCTACAAACACCAGATCTTTGACAAAGAACCTAAATTTATACAATGGAAAAAAAAAGCATCTTCTACAAATGGTATTGGCGCAAATAGCTTTGGACCTGCAGACGATTACAGATAGATCCGTATCCATCACCATCCACAAATCTTACTTCCAAACAGATCAAATACCCCAACGTAAATCCAGCCACACTGAATCTTCTAGAAGAGAAAGTGGGAGATACCCTTGAAAACCACATTTTTAAAGACAATTATAAACCCCTAAATGTTCAATGTATACACATAATAAGCCCAAGAAATCAATAACTGAAGAAACTATGACAATCAAAATGAGGTCCCAGACACTGGTTAGTAGTTAATAAGGGAGTATTTTTTTATTTAGAAAACATAAAATAAATGAAGTAGCTATAGCTATTTAATAAATTGCAGAAAATATGGAAATATTTTTAACATTCTAATTTATAAGCTTAAGATAGCCAGGGAAACAATTAAACTATTTCTGTAAAAATTCTTGAGCTAAAAATATTCTTATTAAATTAAAATCAGAGTAAAATGAATCAATAATATGATAGAATAATTATTGAGAGCAAAGACAGGTTTTTTGAAAGTTGTGCCTTTGGCAATTATACATGCCACAGATAGCATTTGGAGTACTCAGTCGGTAAAGAAAATGCAAGAAGGTACAAAGAAAACTTACAGGAACTTCAGAACAGTAAAAAGAGCAAATTTTGGTTATAGCAGGAATCACAGGACCAATGATTTAGAAATTGTATCAAAAGATAAAACTAAACAAAACGTAAAAACAGAAAAATCCCCAAACCTAGAAAAGGCAACAGATAGCCTGACATAAATAGCAAAGAGAAAGCACACCCATACTGTGGGAAGGAGGTGGCAACTTCCCAAGCACACTGAATATTCATGAGAGGGGGAAGCAGTAAAAATTCACAGATTTCTTCAACACATTGAACAGATTACCCAGCCATCCCTCTAATCACATTTCACTCTTGGCAAGGTCCTCTGCTGCTGTGTAACCTGCCCTGGTATTTTGCATATAGCCTCTGTTTTACATGTAGACCAGTTGTTGGAAAGCTGATTAAAGCAGCAAGCAATAAATACTGCACTCTCACGCTTAATGTGGAAGAATAGTAACATATATCTTTCCAGTGATCTGAATAATGTATATAATAAACACTGGAAACCAAGTAATTGAGTGAGGAAATCAGGAAACTTAGTACATGAGAGATTGTTCAGTGGTAATAAAGAACATATTTCTCTTGTAGAAGGCTGACATTGCATTGTAACACACATGTCATGTGTTTCACAACAACCAATAATTCCAGTTGGACATGGTACTTGATGTCTCTTTCTGATCTCTAAAGAAACCTGAATATACATGGTACACATAACCCCCAACTCCATAAATACATATACACATATACTAAAAATAAAATATTCAAAGGAAATCAGGATACTGAATAAAAATGACCAAACTGGGGAAGAGCCTTAAGTGAACAACAATGACCAAAACTCCTGCAGGATAGGACCATCTTACTCTAAACTCTTAAAGAGAATGGAAACAAAGAGCCCTTAAAATCTTTATTTGAAATTTTGATTCTTGTGAATAAACAAAATATGTCAATGGATGGACTTAAGGATGATATAATACTAGAGCTCTTCATTTGTCATAGTTTTCAGGTACTGCTGGAGTGCCTGTTAAAATGTGGTGAAGAAGTCTTGAGAAGAAAGCATTTTGAGAACAGTGTGGTTAACACAATATTATTGTGTTCTAGAACACAAGGAAACAAGAAATAAGTGTCAGAGATATAGGCGAGCAGTTTTCTGGGAGAAACAATTTCTCGGGAAGTGAGATACTCAAGCTTGTTCATTTTACTAGTGGATTTTCTACTGAAATGAAAGATGTTGCACACATAATTTGCTAGTGCTGCCCCCAACCTGTAGAAACATGGTCCTGCTTGTGTACCTACATATTGGTTTACAAAATTGGTCTCCATTTAAAACAATTGATGAAAGTTACCTTTCACCCATTCACCACACCTGCTTTTATAACATAAAATATCATTTCTAGGTTTGTTATTTTTGTCAAAATAATGAAGTATGGAGTAAAGAACTAAAATAGTCATTCTTAGTGGAAAAGAAGGGATGGTGATTTTACTGGCTTAGTGAACCTTCTATGACTGCTTATTTTATGGTTAAATGATAAAGATAATGGTGGCATAAGAGTATGATGGTTGAAGCATGTGTACTCTGTAGTGCACTGACATATATTTTTATTTAATTGATTTATTTAAATGATTTACAAAACATCTGATGTTTCACAGGATCCTTTGTGGATCCTCAAGATCTACTTTATGATGTTTTCCTTACAACCAATTTTTTTTCTTTAATACTCCATTCACTCAACAAAATTACAGAAATTATTGAAGTTTATTTTGACCTTTGATTTGAAGAAACCACATATTTGACAGCAAATTTCATATTTAAATGGACTTCCTGGGATAAAGTCTGTAAGGCTCAATGAGGTAATGTGAATGTGAAAAGTCAACAAAACTCTGCAAAAAAGTTTTTATTCTTAAAAAAAAAATAACTTAAGTATTTTGACAGTGGAGCAAATTATATAGGAACTTAGATGTATTTCCAGGACAGATCCTCAAAGGTCAAACACAAGTTTTTTCAGTCATGGGCCATCTCAAATCCAACATGTTGGAGGAAAACCATGCAGACATGTTTAAAAGTGTCTTACACAATATTGGCACATGCTCAAATGAGCAGCACTGTCAGAGAATCAGTCAGGATGCATGTCGAACATATCTAAATCACAGTCAAGCCAGAATCATCTTACCTCTACAGGAAACTGACTTATCTGCTTCCTTCCTTTTTATTTGCTGTGATTATGTATATCCCACCTTGATTTAGAGAAAAACCTAAACAATTAATGTTTTGGGACTTGACTGTAAATAATATAGAAATTATTGCTTTTATTTTTGGTGATATGAATCATTTTCCTATAATGCATTTCAATCAAATAAAATACAAATTTAAAATGCAAAAATTTATTCAAAGGCATTATGTAATCAAGTCAGCATACATGGCAGATAAAGCAAGAATTTTCAAGTCTATAAGGAAAAATAGATAAATAGCACTGTTCTATGCTGCCAGGTAGAGGACTTTTCAATACAAGCATTGCAGGCAAAAGCAGACTTGCCTGTTACTTCCACAGTGCTTAAAAAAGCAAGCAAGCAAACAACAACACAAACACACAGACACAGACACACACACACACACACACACACACGAACTGTGAATCAAGAATACTATACCCGATAAAACTATGCTTTATCAATGGAGAATGGATAAATACTTTCCCCAGAAAACTAAGAACTAACAGTATATCTCCACAGGATCCATTCTGATAGACATGACAAAGGAAGTTCTTCAAACTGAAACAAAAAGAATTTATTAGGAACAACCATATGCCACCTAATTTGATGAATCTAGAAGGAATGACTTTAAATTAATGTAAATAAAATGAAAATAAAAAGAGACCAATAACAAGCCATTATATCGAATCACTAATAAAAACCAAACTACCAAAGAAACTTCATAACCAGATCACCTCACTGCTGAATTCTACCAGATCTTTACACAGCTACTAAAAATTCCTTTTAATTATCTATAAAAATACAAGAGAAAGTATTTTTCCAAGCACATACTAAGAGGTTACCTTCACATTATTATCTAAATCAGAACTAATCCTACACACACCCACAAACAGACACAGACACATACACCATACACACAAAGAGAGATAGAGAGAACACAAGCACACACACACACACACACACACACACACACACACACACACACACACACACGCAATATACATGCACAAATGGAAGAGAGAGAGAAAAAGTATAGTTCAGTGTCTTTGATGAAGATAGACACAAAAAACTCTCAACAAAATTATAGCAAACTGAACCTTTATACATATGCCCAGAAATGTGTATGGTGATTCTAAATCCTATCAAGTTTCCACCAAGCTTAACCATTACAAGCAAAACTATACACATGGCTAACAAATAATAAAGTTTTTATATGAGTTAAACGCAATATTAAATTACCAATACTACATATAACTGTCACAGTATAATAAAAGTTAATAAAATGTATTATGTTTTTCACTCAAAATGTTATATTTTCATTTTAGCATATATGAATTACTGGAATTAATAATCTTGTACTTTGAGGGTCTTATTAAATAGAATAATACTCACTTGGCATGACAACAATTTTTTTCCTATAAAAATGTGGTTATTGAGTAACTAGCATACAGTGTGGATACTCTGGAGAAAAGGGAGACTCACATATTTTGTATGAGAAAATCTTGACCTGCTTTAAGAAAGATAATAAGAATCCACGCAGTGTTGGCAACTGCCTTTAATCCCAGCACTGGGGAGGCAGTTGCAATACAGGTGGATCTCAGAGAGTCCCATGCCAGCCTGCTCTACAGAGTGAGTTCCAGGACAGCTAGGACTGTTTCACAGAGAGCCCATGTCTAAAAAAAGGGGGGTAAAAAGAAGTTAGATTGACCTCTCTTATTATACATAATGTTTTTTCAAATGACATGGTGGCATATCTTGAACTCCATTAGTAAATTTTATGCAGGCCACTTTCTAAGGCCACTTATGTTTTCTTAAGGACATTGTAGGTGTCTTTCCCCAGAGAACGATATGCAGAAGCTAAAATGCCCTTATGGACTATCTTTAGGATCCTCATGTGTTGTGTGCTGTCATGTGAGTATTTTATTCATCACATACACACACCAATAATAGCTTTAATACTGGTAAAAAGACTAAATAAGTTCCAAAATATTAGAATGTGGATTACATGCATTATTGCCATAATTCCATGTCTTTATCCAGCGTGTGTGTGTGTGTGTGTGTGTGTGTGTGTGTGTGTGTGTGTGCATGTGCACACTCACGTGCTCGTGCATATGTGTGTGTAGAATTATTAGGGCCTTTTTGAAAATATTTGGTAATTGTACAGGAAGAAAAAATATAACTTCTACATCTTAAATATAGTATTGAATGATCCAATTGTAATTATGCTATTGCTATAGGATCATGATAAGATCTGCAGTCAGGAATGTTGAAACATAGGTTCTGGGGGCAATTTAGGTTACAGTAGTAAGTATCTCTGAAATTCACTGCAGGAAAAATTAAAGACACAAATTTATAGAAATGCATAGAGCAATCACAAAATTCAATTATGTTCTACTCCAACATGATTCAGATGATTATATATCCTTTTCTATACAGGAGGAAGAAATTGAAAATATAGATAGGTCTAAGGGATCATAAATGTTTCCATGGAGTACTAGTGGAACCAAGAGACAAATTTCTCTTGTAGGCAAACTGCAAAGAATGGTGAAGTTCTTAATGCTATGACTGGCCATCTTCATTTTTAAATAATTTATGAATTCACAGGATAGTGTTGAAAAGCATTTGTGTTTCTTTTTCTTTGCCCTAAATGCAGATATTCTAGACCTGAAGTAGATGAGAGAAAGAGAGAGAGAGAGAGAGAGAGAGAGACAGACAGACAGACAGACAGACAGACAAAGAGACAGAGAAAGGAACAAGGAACAGAATAAAAGGCAATTGGAGACAACTGCTCATATGGTTTGAGGGGTGAGAAATAACGCAAAATTGTAGAAGCCCTGATTGTTAGTAATCATATAACAGCTCTGATATCAATTCATATAACCGCTCTGATATCAATTTCTTCTGTGTCATTTTTTTTTGGATATATAAGAGGTAGGGATGGCATACAGACTGAATGCTACTCAATGACTAGAAATGATAGCAAAATATCAACTGCATATAAACACACACACACAGAGAGAGAGGGGGGACAGAGAGACAGAGAGAGAGTAATTTGGTACTATGCAGAAGTCAATAAAATTAAAATGATTAAATTATTAATTAAAAATAATCCATTTTACTACTGAGTAAGAAAGAGTGAAAAGAAGGAAAAGTGAAATACTTGACAGAAAGCATCCCACAAAACACATGTATGATATTTTGATCTCTTCCTTGTTACCAAATTGACTGGCACATTTTAGCAAGCAAATTTTCGTATTTTTTCAACAACATATGCTCAGTTTGTGTCCCACTGGAATATAAGTTGTTTTGACTTCTACATTCAGCACATCATTTCTTATAATTGTCATATTTCTGAAGGTGATGCTATACATATAACATACTATCAAATAATTATAGTTTTTTCTTTACATGTATTAAGTGAATATTTCCACTCTTTCATTAAATTACAAGCTTGCATTTTTAAAAGTATGTTGAACTATTTGGAAATCAGTATGGCAGTACCTCAGGAAAATGGGAATTAGTCTATCTGAAGATCCAGCAATTCCACTCTTATGCAAAGGATGTACATTTATGCAACAAGGACATCTGTTGAACCATGTTCATATCAGCTTTATTTGTAATAGCCAGAACCTAGAAGCAACCTAGATGTCCTTCAACTGAAGAATGGATAATGAAAATGTGGTACATTTACACAATGGAGTACTACTCAGTGGTTAAAAAACAAAAACAAAAACAAAAAACAAAAAAACTTTAGAATCATAAAATTGGAAGGCAAATGGATGGAACTAAAAGAAACCATCCTGGGTGAGGTAACCCAGTCACAAAAAAAGACAAACATGGTATGTACTCACTCATACATGGATTTTATACATAGAGCAAAGGATTATTAGTCTACAATCCACATCACCAGAGAATCCAGGAAACAAAGAGGAACTTAAGAGAGGCATACATTGATCCCCCAAGAAGGGGAAAGGGACAAGATCGCCTGAGCAAATTGGGAGCATGGGCGATAGGAGAGGGAGGAGAAAGAGAATGGGATAAGAGGAGGACATGAGGGAGCAGGAAGATTGAGTCAGGGGAAGAATAGAGGAGAGCAAGAAAAGACATACCATAATAGTGGGATCAATTATAGTTTTAAAGAAAAATCTGATGCAAGTGAAATGTCCAGAGATCTACAAGAATGACCCCAACTGGCAATCTAAGCAATAGCAGAGAGACTAACTTAAATGTCCTTCCCTGATAATGAGATTGATGACTACCTTATATCCCATTTATATAGCCTTTACCCAGTAGCTGATATAAGTAGAAGCAGACAGCCACAGAACAATGGGGATTTTATGGACCCCAGACTGATACCTGGGAAACCAGTATAGGACTGAGCCAGACTCCCCTGAATTTGGATGCCAATTAGGAGGCCTGGGCAATCTATGTTGCCTCTGGCAGTGAATCAGTATTTATTCCTCATATATGAATGGATTTTTGGAGCACATTCCATATAGACAGATACTCTCTCAGCCTAGACACATGGGACAGGGCCTGGGGCATGCTCTAAAGGATATGACAGATGTTGAAGATTGCCCATAGAAGGCCTCATCCTCCCTGGGGAGCAGAAAAGGGATGGGATAGGGGATTGTTAGGGGGTAGGGAAGGAAGGGAGGGAGAGGAACTGGAATTGACACGTAAAACAGCTTGTTTCTAATTTAAATACATAAAAGAAAAAAATATGTTGAAGTCCACAAGAATCATTAATTTTAATTAAATGTTAAATGTATAATTATAGGATACAGAGAATCCAGAGCCATATTTATCATATAGTTATATGAAGTAAATAAACACTTCCAAAATGTAATCACATAATTATTGAAGGTGATTTTCAAAACAGCACAGGCCTCCTGGAAATCCCATCTCTACAACCAAAGTTTTCCATACCATGTCCTCAATAGGTCTCTTCTTCTCATGACATCTTTTGGAAAGCTATTTTTAATAATGGATTAGAAATTATTTAAGAAAGTAATAGTTTTTACATTAAATATTCATTTCTTTTAGAGTTGAAGCACATCTTGGCTTGACATGTGTGTACTTTTATTTGGCTATATGCTGCTGAAATAGAACTCTGACTGCCTTTGAAACTGACTCCTTTAAATGCAGTTCGTCAACTTGATGGACTAGTAAACAGTCAATGACTCACAAAATATAAAAGGACAATATTTTAAAACACAAATACAGAATAGTTGCATCTATGTTTTTTCTTTCCCACATTCTATGTTCACAAATTATCTTTCTTTTTTTTTCACTTTCTGTCAAATTCCTAAAGTTTGTTTCCAAATATATCTTAGACTGTCTCAACTTGGATTACAAGCATTGTTTCCCTGAGTGATTTAAAGCTGAATCTGGTATTCATTTGTACCTTGCTTTTGTGCTTTTTGACTGAATAAACACTCAGTGTTTGTATACACCTTATAAGTGCAATATAGAGAGTCTCTGCATTGCTTTTTCTATGTTACACTCCAGGTTGCCAATTGTGAAGGTTATAGAAGACTCTTTCTTCATTAATTTTTAAGCAGTCACACTCCACTGTGCTCCAGAAGAATAAACACAAGACATAGCTTGTACATGAACCATTTAAGTCTTCAGACTATGTGTCTAATAATCCATTTCCATAATTTTCCCATTACATTTAATTCCCATTCATGTCAGATACCATTGTTCCTGTTATAATGCACACAGGAAGTCTAATACTATCTTTGGTTGTTTTATGCCAAATAAGCCCTGACACAGAAATGGTCCCATAATGGCTTTGTAATGTTCATGCCACATTTTGGGGAAGAGCAAGTTCTGCACTCAAAGAAATGGGAAAGGTAATACTAATAGCAGCACAAATAATTTCTTTTCATAGGACTGACATTTTCAAATTTCTTGCAGACTGTCATACTGTGTAAAGCTGAGAATAGTTATACATCCTCTTCCTTCCAAAATACTTGGAATGGCAGGAAAGAGGGATAAACTCAATTTTTATAACACTTGAGAAAAGTGAAAGGTCCCAACTTATTGGCATGTGACATTTTTCAGTACCTATGAAACCATAGACAATAAAGGACTATGGCAATATTTTAAAATTAAGTACATCCCAACTAAAGATTAGTATTTTCATAAAAATAAAATGTTATCAGTTCAGTGTTTAGCTGTGGGTGTCTGCCTCTGCTTCCAACAACCACTGTATGAAGGCTCTAGGATGGCATATATGATAGTCATCAATCTCATTATGAAGGAAAGGTATTTAAGGTAGCCTCTCCACTATTGGTTAGATTGCCAGTTGGTGTCATCCTTGTAGATCTCTGGAAATCTCCCTAGTGCCAGATTTCTCTTTAAACCTGTAATGGCTCCCTCTACTGTGATATCTCTTGCTCTCCTCTATTCATCACCTGACTCAAACTTCCTGCTCCCCCATGTCCCCCGCTCCACTCCTCATCTCACCCTCTCCTTCTCCAAGCTCCCCTCTTCTGCCATGTTCCCAGTTTGCTCAGGAGATCCTGTAACATTCCCCTTCTCTGGGGTACCATGCATGTCTCTCTCTCTCTCTTTCTTTTGAATTTTTTAATTTGAATTATAATCAAGATTATTTTACATGTCAATTCCAGTTCCCTCTCTCTCCCCTCCTCCTGTGACCCCCAACTAACACTCTATGTATCCCATATCCTTTCTGCTCATGAGGGAGGGTGAGGACTTCCATAGGAGTTCTTCCCAGGGTGTCATATCCTTTGGTATAGGGCTTAGGCTCATCCCATGTGTCTAGGCTCAGGGAGTATCCCTCTATGTTGGATGGGCTCAAAAATTCCATTCCTATGCTAGGGTTAAGTACTGATCTACTACAAGAGGACCCAAAGATTTCAGAGGTCACCTTACTGACACCCACGTTTGTGGGGTCTGGATAAGTCCCATGCTGGTTTCCCAGGTATCAGTCTGGGGACCAAGAGCTCTTCCTTTTTCAGGTCAGCTGTTTCTGTGGGTTTCACCAGCCTGGTCTGGGCCCCTTTGATCATATCTCATCCTTCTCTGCAACTGCATTACAGTTCAGTTCAGTGTTTAGATGTGGGTGTCTGCTTCTAATTCCACCATCTGCTGGATGAAGGCTCTAGGATTGCATATAAGTTAGTCAACAATTTCATTATCAGGGGAGGGTATTTAATGTAGGCTCTCTTCTGTTGCTTAGATTATTAGTTGGTGTCATCTTTGTAGACCTCCAGTCATTTCCCTAGTGCCTGAATTCTCTTTAAACCTATATTGTCTCTACCATTATGGTATCTATTACCTTGCTCTCTTCTGTTCTTCCCCAAACTTAAACTTCCTGCTCCCTCCAGCCCTTCTCACCCTTCCTCTTCTCCCCTTCTCATTCTCCTAGCTCCATCTCCCCTACCCCCATGCTCCCAATTTTCCCAGGTGATCTTGCCCCTTTCCCCTTCTCTAGGGGATCATGTATGTCTCTCTTAGTCTACTCCTTGTTTCTTAGCTTCTCAGGTGGTGTGGGTTTTAGGCTATTAGTCCTTTGCTCTATGTCTAGAATCCATATATGAATTAGTACATACCATGTTTGTCTTTTTTGTGACTGGGTTACCTTGCTCAGAATGGTTTCTTCTAGGTCCATCCATTTGCCTTCGAATTTCAAGTTTCCATTTTTTTTCTTGCTGAGTAGTACTCCATTGTGTAGATGTACCATATTTTCTCTATCCCTTCTTCAGTTGAGGGGCATCTAGGTTGCTTCCAGTTTTCGGCTATTACAAATAGCCATTGTTATGATAACCATTGTTGAACAGATGCCCTTGTTGTATGAATGTGCACCTTTTTGGTATATGCCTAAGAGTGGAATTGCTGGATCTTATGGTAGACTGATTCCCATTTTCCTGCATGTCTTTCTTAAGGTCCTCTCTGTTTTCCAGGCCCTCTGGCAGTGGGATTTTAGGCTGGAAATCCCCAGCTCCATGTCTAAAATCCATATATAAGTGACTGCATACCATGTTTGTCTTTTTCTGACTGGGTTACTTCACTAAGGATGGTTTCTTCTAGTTGCATGAATCTGCTTGCAAATTTCAAGATTCCATTGTTTTATCCCTTCTGAGTAGTTCTCCATTGTGTAAATGTAACACATTTTCTCTATCTATTCTTTAGTTGAAGGACATCTAGGTTGCTCAGGTGCAGAGAGGAAGGATACACAAGCAATGGGGTCAAGACCTGGCTGGTGAAACCCACAGAAATAGCTGACCTGAACAAGGGAAACTCAGGGACCCAAGAGTGATGGCTGAGAGGCAAGCATGGGACTGATCCAGACCTCTTGAACCTGGTATCAGAGATGAGGCCTAGGCAATCTATGGGGTCTTGGGTAGTAGACCAGTATTGACCCTTGGCACACAAATGTTGAGTTTGGGAGTCCATCCATATGGAGGGATGGCCTCTCAATCTGGACACATGGGGGAGGGTCTAGGTACTACCTGGTATCATATGACTGACTTTGGAGATCCCCTATGGAGGGTAGCATGCGCCCTGGGGAGCAGAGAGAGAATGGGGCAGGGGCTTCAGGGATTTGTGGGCATCAGGGGAGGAGGGGATTGAGAGGGAGCTGGCATTGACATGTGAAGCAAACTTGTTACTAATTGAAAGATAATAAAAAAGAAAAAACAGATAAAACTTTACTTTCAAATTTTGTAAAATTAAATGAAAAATAAAAGTACAGAAGAATTTTAAGTACTTTATATTAAACAGAGTTAATCCTAGAGCTGAAGTTAAGGTACTATTGCAGAGGACACCAAACACTTTATACAAGGTACTACTTACAGAAATGGATTAGATTTGCATAGGAAGCTTCTTTTCTGAGGACTTGCTTTCACAGTACCTGAAGGTACCAAGGAATTTGCCAAGGAAGCATAGCAATTATTATTTCTACTAAGTGGTAACACCTATGAACCACACTAAGTAGTTTGGTCATTTTATATCCCTAAATAAGGACAATATTAGCATTTGTATATTGGAGGTAACCAGCAGTGATATAGTTGGAATTAAGACTCACTGAACAGGAAGGAAATCATGCCTGGTACTGTAAAACTACCCTGTAAACACTGTCTAGGGAGTTGTGGCTCATAGAGAGGAACCTACTACAGTCACCTAAAGTAGCATAATAATTAACTAAATACTTATCTTTATATGCATTTTGTCACTATTTGTCACTATTTATCTTAAAAATCAATTACTCACATTCAGAAATATTTTTAGTTTCTTTAAATCTGTATTTTTTCATGTTGTACAATTCCTTTAGGATTGTATACAACCTAAACGTTTCACTGACCTTTGCCTATTCTTGAATGCAAATAAATAAAACAAAGTCAAAATATATTTTAAGTGTAATCAGAAACCTATAAAATGGAATTGAACATTTGTCCAGGCTTATTGAAAATTTGTTTATGACCCATTAATGCAAAATCTCTTTTGTACATTCAAAACTTTTATCATTTCAAAATAACACCTGAGTAAAAAGTGTAATCAACCTTGCAGTTCTAAATTTTAGAACCTAGTATGTTCAGTTTGACAATTCCTGTATCTATTATAAATATTTTAATATGAAACATTATTTTGCTTAATATTTAATCTATTTTGACTTGACACTCATCCTATGGAAGATGCATATGTAAATTTGTGTTTTCTTTTAATAATATTGAATAAGGAAATAAGTTTTATAAATATTATAAATGTGTGCTAATGGATATAGAAGACTTTTTGAAAAATTTCAGCAAACATGGAATATTAAATTTTAAGCTTTATAGGTAACAAAGCAAACACATTCATATATTGAAAATTTTCTTTATACTTTTTGACATCCAATTCTATCAATTTCTACTATAAATGTTTTAATAAAGCTTAAACTATCTTTGAATTAAAAGTGATGTAGATTTATTAATAGTTATCTTCACAACTACAATAGGTTTTCTGATAACTTTTAACATGTGTGCAAAACCTTGATTGCCATATATCAGATAATTGCTTAATTTTTAATTATTGCATCTTAAATTACAAAATATTTTAAATATATTTTTATTTTTCCTTGTTGTGCAGTAATTATATATTCTCATGAGTACATCTCATATGGCATTGCAATACATGAACACAATGGCTCATGAGCAGCTTGGGGTGACAGCACATTTACCTCCTGAGAAAAATTTTTTTTGTTCTTAATTACCTATTTTTAGCCTTTGCTTTGAGGTGACTACTTCTCAGGTGTCTCTCTTTTTCCACAGGCTACTAAATTGTGGGTTGTCCCAAAGCCAGAGCAATACCTAAATGTAGAATTTGTTTTCCGTGGTAGGTGATCTAATATTGTCTGACCTGCTAAGCAGTGATCCTTGTCCTGTTGAACTTCACAGATCCTGAACTCTATGTTCCCCAGTTGTCTGTCCAGTGTCTGCTTAAAATATGATAGAAAAAATATACTTTCTGTGTTTTTCAGGCATGTGCAGATTTCTGAAAACTAGACAGTTCTCTTTATTATTACAATTTAAAATGAAGTTTTGCCTTATCTGACTGGATTGGTATTATTGCATGTTTTATTATTTCAGGCTTCTTACTCCTTTTGCCCTTTGATCTTAATTGCAATCAAAACAATGTTCTTTTCATTCCTTTCTTGCAAATAGTTTAATGATTAAATGTGTCAAATATATCAAATAAATAAAACTGACTATCTATTAGCTTCTTGGCATATTTGCTTTCTTATTTTGCAAAAGCAGTAAAGACAGTTCAGAAACCTTTACATCAACACACTCTCTGATTGCTTGTGATTATTTCTCAGCTCATCAAAGGTGAAACTTATCTTAATGTTATCAAATTAATATTTTATAATTAACATTTTACTGTATTGCCAAGGAGATTATTTGTAAGCATTGGAAGTTAGTTTATATTTAGTGGCCAGCCCTTTAACTAGGAAACATTCCTGACATTACAACTATGCCATCAGAACAAACTTTCAATAGAAAAAAACTCCAAATTCTATTCCTTGTCAATATGGTTCCTCTGAGACTGTAAAGGCCATTATTAATTGTGTTCATCACCAAAATTGTTGCAGGGTCACAGGGATCTCCCTTGCCGGAGGGTGGAAGTAGACACTGTGTCAATGACACAGATACCACCAGGAGCAGGTCAAAGCAACGGGCTCCATTTATTAAGGAAGGGGAAAGCCTTATATAGCATCCACCCTCCCAGCAGGGAAAATCTGTTGTGTTGGCATCTGGTGATATGATGTGGCCATTTTTCCTTGGTCCATGTCATCTCTCCACAAGGCTAGACTGCTGTTGCCATTGCCCTCAGGCAGGCCCATGTTGCTTTCAGGAAGTATTTACTATGAATGTTCTTAATATTGGTTAGGACTGACCTAGGTAGGCTGGCCATTAGGGCTTAGTCATTGCTTATGTCCACCCCTTTTATTATTTTTACAGGACATTGTCAGTAGAAGCCAGGGTGCCTTGCTCCAACCTTTTTGACGATACCTCAGAAGCACTAAGCATGACGGACTATGCCTGCCTTAGTTTGGCCTGCCTAACAAACTCTTACCAGACCTTGAAGAGTATGAATCCTGTGGATCTGTCAAGGTGGTGGGTCAGGCAGTAGCCTTTTGTATCTCTGTGAGCCATGCATGCACTACCTCTTTAGGAGATCTTTGTTCTGGATGCCTGAGAGCCATTAGTATCTGAATGGTCATCCTGGTAGCCATTGTTTATTGAAGAGTATGCTTTAGGAGACACTTAAACAGGATAAGAATTAGGAGTACCACCCTGCTGAGCAAATCATAGGTGAGGATCCAGAGGAGGTAAAAAAGTCCCTTTAAATTGTTTACACAGAGACTGAGGGAGGATAGTGAAGCAAAGTATTTTGTCCATGGACCATAGGCCTTATACCTCTTTTGTTGTAGTTACTAGAACCATGAAGGGCAACACCAAGCTTGCCTCAGAAGTAAACAAAACTGTATGAAGATGAATTAACAGCCAGAAGCAGAAGAATAGGGGTAGTGTGACAAGGGCCTACAAACCCTCTGCAGTTTCAGAGCATACATCAATATAAACAGCCAAGGCAATATACATAACCTGTCTGCAGCCTATACTTTGGGCAAGGTTTCTTGTTCCATGGCAAGATGAATATCTCTGGAGGATAACTTTATTGGAGTGGTGGCACTATGCAGAAAGATGCAAGCATACTCTCACCCATAGTTCAATAGGGGGGCTGGGGGTTGCCATTGGAGGATGTAAGATCCCTTTCACCTTACCAACTGCAGGTTATTCCATGCCAGGCATTCCCAGTGTCTGTAGGCCAGGCTTAATGCCTTATCATTAAAGCATAAGAAATAAATGTGAAAAGGGATCTCCACCAGTGCATGACTGGTCTCTGTTTTTGCCTCTGATGATATTATTTGCACCAAGAGCTCTTTGAGGGTCCAATTAGTTCTCTCCACTATAACATATCCCTAAGGATTGTAGGGGATTCCTGTTGTATAGGAAATTTTCCAAGAAGACTCAAAATTATTAAACTGTTGTGAGAAACAAGCAGGGCCATTATCAGTCTTAATGGCCCAAGGAGCTCCTGTGACTAGCTTTACTGATTTAAGTGCCTTGACAACATTAGCAAACTTCCCCCCTAGGCAATGTTATGGCATACACAAAGCCAGAGCAGGTATCCACTATTACATAGGTATATCTTAGTTTACCAAAAGGTGCATAATGAGTAAAATCCATCTGTCATGTAGCATTGGGTATTAAGCCTTAGGTATTTATCCCTGTCCTCTGAAGGTGCCCCAAGAGTGTAAGCAGTATACATGTAGCAAAGGATTTGGATAGATGCTTACAGTGTGAAATTGGCAATTCTTGGAGCAACTCTGGTGAAGGTGAAATTTTTGATGTAGCATTCTAGCCTGTTCCAGTAAATCTACTGTAGCTGTCTTCATAATGGCATCAGTTATTTTATTTCCCTTTCCATGATTCCTGGTAATTTGGAATGTGAGAAGGGGTCCTGGTACTTACTTCCAGACCAAAATAATAAACATCAAGGGCTTACTTAGTAGAACACAACAACCTGGAGGTGTGTGACCTGCACCAAGTATGAGGAGTAGGAAACAACAGAGCCTAATGGCCACAGTGAAAGTTAAAAAGAAAGTCTTCCCAAATTAGTACTGAAGCAACAACACAAGGACCACAAACCAGGCAGGCTCAATATCCATGTCAGGCCCACTTTGGATGTCAGATGTTACAGGTTCCCAAAGGTCTCCCTTGGAGGAGGGAGCCAGTAGACTCAGAGTCAATATTGCAAACACCGGGAACAGGTCAAAGCAAAAAATTCCATTTATTAAGGAAGGGGCAAATCTTATATGCCCCCTACCCTACCTGGGGAGGAGGATCACTTTTTATTGCATCTGCTGCTGTGATGTGGCCTGTCTTCCTTGGTCAACATTATCTTTTGACACAGCTCCATTGTTATCAAGGCCCTCAGGCAGACCCAGGTTGGCTTTCAGCCAAGTACTTTCTAAGTATGCTTTTAAAATGGTTAGGACTGATCTAGGTAGGATAACCACTAGGGCTTAGCTTTCCCATAGTAAAGAACCAAAAATAAATGTTTTTCTTTGTATCACTATCATTTTCTAGTGACAAATTATTTTTTAAATATGAACTTTATTATAAAGAGAACTTGCATTTACAGTATCTGTCATGAACCCAAGTTAGTTTATCAAACCAAAAGTTATATATCTCAATAAATTTCTTTATGGTTACAATTAAATTACAGATCTTGCCAAGTGTGTCTACTTTAGTAATACCTGGGCCTTGGTCATATATGAAGTAAACTACTTTGTAAATTGTATTTATTTTTTGAGTTCTTCAATACTGTTTTCTATTTTGAGAATACGAAATATTGTTCAATATTTATCAAGAACCATTTTTTAATACAGCAGAAAATATTTTTATCAATATTAACTTACATAATATAAGAATCACCAATCTTTTTTAAAATTTTATTTTAGAAGCACTCTTAATTACATATCCTTCCATTCTCTTGACCTCCCATCCTCCCATGCACCCCACCAACACCACAACCCACTTGCACCCCCTCCCCATGGAGTCACATCATATGGGGGAGGGTTCCGGTCCTTCTTCCTGCATCTAAATTGCAATACTGTCCCTCCATAGGGAATGGGCTCCCAAAGTCTATTTGTGCTCTAGGGATAAACACTGGCTCCACTGTTAGAGGTCCCATAGACTGTCTTGGCCTCTTAGCTGGCTCCTACATTCCGAGGGCTTGGTTGCATCCAATTGTGGTTCCCTGGCTTTACCACTAGGGTCTCCAATCTCTCACTAGGTCAGGTCAAATGTTTCTGTGGGTTTCTTCAGCACGTTCTTGGTTCCTTTGCTCATCTCCCATCCCTCTCCGCAAATGGCTTCCAGGATTATGGCTCAGTGTTTAGCTGTGGGTGCCTGTTTCTGCTTCAATCAGCAAATTGGGAGCACGGGGGCTGGGGAGGAAGTGGGAAGAGGAGAGGGGGATAAAGGGAGGGGGAGGAGAACAGGAGGACTGAGACAAGGGAGGAATAGGGGAGGGCAAGAAAGGAGATGCCTTGATAGAGGAAGATAGTACAGGTTTGGAAAGAGATCTGAAACAGGGGAAATGTTAGGGGATCCACAGGGACAACCCCAACTAAGAATCTAGGCAGTGGTGGAGATGCTGCCTTTTATGTCCTTCCCCTATAATGAGATTAACATCTACCTTGGTTACCATTCCAAGAAGCACCATTCTTAATATATAAAAATTGTTAATTGTGCCTAAAAAGTTTTACAATACTCTTTCATTAAAAGAATTCCAGGAGGAGTCTAAGAGTGACATACATGGTCCCCTGGAGAAGGGGAAAGGGACAAGATCTCCTGAGCAAATTGGGAGCAAGGGAGTTAGGGGGAGGGAGCTAGAATAATGAGAAGGGGAGAAGGGGAGGGGTGAGGAGGACCTGAGGGAGCAGAAAGGTTGAGTAGGGTGAAGAATAAGAGAAAACAAGAAAGGAGATACCATAATAGAGGGAGACATTTTAGGTTTACAGAGAAATCAGGCACTAGGGAAAGGTGTGGAGATCTACAAAGATGATACCAAAAAACAATCTAAGCAACAGAGAGGCTACCTTAAATGACTTCCACTGATAATAAAATTGATGACTGTCTTATATGCCATTCCATAGCCTTCATCCAGCAGCTGGTGGAAGTAGAAGCAGAGACCCATAACTAATCACTGAACTGAAAAGGAATCCAGTTGCAGAGAAGAATGTGTGATGGGCAAATTGGTCCAGGCCAGGCTGGTGAAACCCGCAGAAACAGCTGACCTGAACAACGAGGAGTCCTTGGTCCCCATACTGATAGCTGGGATACCAGCATGGGACTGATCCAGACCCCAGGAACATGAGATTCAGTGAGGAAACCTCAGAAATATACAGGACCTGCTGTATAGATAAGTTCAGTACTTATCCCTAGCATAGGTTCAGACTTTGGGAGCCCAATCCTCATACAGGGATACTCCCTTCGCCAGGACACATGGGGGTAGGCCTAGGCCCTATCCCAAAAATATGATAGACTCTGATGGTCCCCTATGGAAGGCCTCACCCTCCCTGGGGAGCAGAAAGGATATGTGATAGATAGGATATTAGTTGGGGTGGTTGTGCTAGGGGAGAAGGGGAGGGAGTGGGAAGTGGGATTGACATGTAAAACAATTTTGTTTCTAATTCAAATAAAAAAATAAAGAAAAAAAGAAATCTTTTAGTTTACAATTATGTTTCTTTTTGGTTTGTATAAAAATGACACCTGTATTTTGATTGTTTTAGTGCATGCTAATACAATATATCTTTAGATGCTAAGTACTGCAGTGTTATTGGTTTTTATCATGATGAAACAGTTTGTTCAATAAATGAAAGTATAGTATTTGTAGAAAGATTAAGTAAGACAACACTGCTATTAAATTTCTCCTTGGACAAATTGAATTACAACATTTAATGCTGAGAAAAAGGATCATGTCTCCAATACAAACTTACCTCAGAAACTGTCTTCAACAGGAAACTGACATTTTATTTTGTTCAAACTCAAATGGCTGAACAAGTTGAAAAACATTAACTTCTATTATTAATAATTCTGACTGAGTATTAACCACCAGCATGGTTTATTTCACGTTTTCGTTCAGTAATATATTTGTCACTATTATGTGATATCTATAATTTTAATTTTTGAAAAATATTTATTATTATTTTGTGTTGGTGAGGTGTGTGTGTGTGTGTGTGTGTGTGTGTGTATGTTTCAGGGTGTGGATATTAGAGAAGAATTTTGTTGTATTGATTCTCTCCTTTCACCCTTTGTAATTTCCTGGCTTCCAAGGATCAAATTCAGGTTGCCAAGCTTATGAGGCAAACACCTGCTGAGCCATCTCAGTGGCCCTTGAAGTTTTAATTCTCACTATCACTGCATTTACATGCTCTTACTCTTTTCAATTCCTATAGAACTGCTTTACACAAATGTCAAGGTGGTATTTTAGATGCTCAAATATAAGTGAGAAATAACTGTGTTTTTATTTGCAACTCTTAACATGTATTATCTTCAGACTCACTAATTTTCTTTATAGCAACTATTAGTAGATAGAGTCCAGCAAGAAGAAAATAGATTCCAAAATAGGATAATAAAGATTATTTACTACTTTACATGAAAATCAAATTCAGTAGGAAGAAATATTAAGATTGTCATTAATATGTCAGATGTACTAAGATAAGCTTTCAGATGTGATTAAATAATACTAACATTTTCCATTTTGATGAGATGATAAAAATATTGAAAAAATACACATATTTGTTTGTTAAAACATAAAGACCATTATTGATAGACTACATGACAGAGTCTAAACTTCTCATTTTTATTTCTATCAATGCCTTAGGAAATGAAAAAAATAGAAGGGAAAAATTAACCCACCATATCAATACTAAGCAGTAACACAAGCCAGTACAAAACACTTTAAAAAATAAGAAGAAGCAAAAAAGTAAATATTCTTGAATAATAGTGGATTAATGTAACACAGTTGTACTCTAACCATTAACATTGACACAGAAAACACACAGATGTAAGGGCATAATATATTGATTCTTTTTGTAAAACACATAACATATAGAATTAAAGTTAATCACACTGGATCTTTGAATGAGTCTAACTATACCCTTTGGTTCTCTCTGGGGCTTCTGTCACATGATATCAGTAAAGTCAGAGATTGTGTCCAATTACATGGGCACTTAATGAATGAATAATACATGTATAATATGATCTCAATTACGCCTCTGTATGGTAAAATTTAGGTGTGTTTTTCATATTGTCATTATTTTGTCTATAATGTCAAAAATGAAGGTCAAGTGATAAAATTTTTCTGAGAATATTTAAAATTTAATATGTGGAATCTTCCCTATTTCATTCTAATATAACTCTTCCTCCAGATGACTGGGATGATAACATTTCCCTATGACAAACCACAAATATAATAGCTTTTGCAACAAGAGTTATAATTGGTTTTAACAACAAAAACCCAGAGTCAGATATTAGGGGATGAATGCTGAAAGATCAATGAAGCAGTCAGCCACTAGAGGTTTTTCCTCTCTGAAATCCTTGGACTGAAAAAGATACCAAGTTCCTACTCCTCCCATCAATCTCATTATAGGATAAGGACATTTAAGACAGCCTCTCCCCTATTGCTTAGATTTTTAGTGGGGTTCATCCTAGTATATATCTGAACATTTCCTTAGTGCTAGATTACTCTTTAAACCTATAATGGCTCCTTCTGTTAAGGAATCTATTTTCTTGCTCTCCTCTATTCTTCCCCTGACTTAATCTTCTTGGTTCCATGTCTTCCCCCCTCCTCTTCTCCCCTTCTCTTTTGATGAACTTCCTCTCACCACCACCCCCATTCTCCCAATTTTCTCAGATCTTGTCCCTTTCCACTTCTCTGGGGGACCATGTATGTCAGTCTTAGTATCCTCTTTTTTTCCTACCTTCTATGGAGGTGTGGATTTTAGGCTGGTCTTCATTTGCTCCATATCTAAAACCCATATATGAGTGAGTACATACCATGTTTGCCTTTTTGTGACTTGGTTACCCCAGTCAGGATGGTTTCTTCTTGTTCCATCTATTTGCCTCCAAATTTCAAGATTCCATTCTTTTTTCCCAATGAGTAATACTCCTTTGTGTAAATGTACCACATTTTCTTTTTCCATTCTTCAGTTGAGGGGCATCTAGGTTGCTTCCAGGTTCTGGCTGTTACACATAATGTTGCTATGAACATGGTTGAACAGATGTCCTTGTTGTATGAATGTGCATCGTTTCAGTATATGCCTAAGAGTGGAATTGCTAGATCTTGAGGTAGAATGATTCCCAGTTTCCTGATTTGCAATGTGGCTGTACAAGTTGGCACACCCACCAGCAGTGGAGGAGTAATCCCTTTCTCCACATCCTCTCAAGCATAGATTGTCATTGGTGTTCTTTTTTTTTAATTTTAGCCATTCTAACAGGTGCAAGATGGTATCTCAGAGTTGTTTTGATTTGCAATTCCCTGATGGCTAAGGATGTTAAATACTTTATTAAGTGCCTTTCAGCCATTTTTGGATTCTTCTGTTGAGAATTCTTTATTTAGTTCTCTACCCTATTTTTTAATTGGATTGTTTGGTGTTTTGATGAATAGCTTCTTGAGTTCCTTTTATATTTTTGAAATAAGCCCTCTGTCAGATGTGGGGTTGGTCAATATCTTTTCCCATTCTGTGGGCTGCCATTTTTATCATGTGAACTGTGTCCTTTGCCTTATAGAAGCTTCTCAGTTTCAGGAGGTCCCATTTACTAATTGTCAATCTCAGTGTCTGTGCTACAGTGTTATGTTCAGGAATTGGTCTCCTGTACCAATTTGTTCTAGGGTACTACCTACCTTCTCCTCTAAGAGGATCAGTGTGGCAGGATTTATGTTTAGGTTCTTGATCCATATGGATTTTAGTTTTGTGCATGGTGATAGACATGCATCTATTTGCAATCTTTTTCCTGTTAACATCTAGTTATGCCAGCACCAATTGTTAAAGAGGTTTCCATTTGTACCATTTGGTTTTCTTCTCAAAAATCAGTTGTATATAGGTGTTCAGATTGATATCAGGGTCTTCAGTTATATTCCATTGATTCACTTGTATGTATTTATTCCAATACCAAGCTGTTTTATTATTATAGCTCTATAGTAGAGTTTGATGTCAGGGATGGTGATGCCTTTAGAGGTTCTTTGATTGTGCTGAATTGTTTTAGCTATTCTGTTCTTTGTTTTGTTTTTCTAGATGAACTTTAGTATTGTTCTTTCTATGTCTGTGAAAAATTGTGTTGGGATTTTGATGGGGATTGCTTTGAATCTATAGATTGCTTTAGGTAGGATTGTCAATTTTATTATGTTGATCCTAACTATCCAAGAACATGGGAGATCTTTCCATTTTCTGAAGTCCTCTTCAATTTCTTTCTTTAGGGACTTAAAGTTCTTGTTGTACAGGTCTTTCACTTGTTTGGTTACTGTTACCCCAAGATATTTTATATTTTTATCTGTTATAAAGGGTGATGTTTCTCTGAATTTTTTCTTGACCCCCTTATCATTTCTATATATGAGAGATACTGATTTTTGAGTTAATCTTGTATCCTGCCAGATTACTGAAGGTATTTTTCAGTTGTAGGATTTTCTGAGGTCACCATACTGTTATATCATCTGCATACAGTGATAGTTTGACATCTTCCTTGCCAATTTATAACTCTGTCATCTCCTTTTGCTGTCATATTGCTCTAGCTAGTACTTGTAGTACTATATTGAATAGGTAAAGAGAAAGTGGACAGCTTTGATTTGATTCTGAATTTAGTGGAATTGCTTTGAATTTCTCACCGTGTAGCTTGATGTTGGCTGTTGGCTTGCTACGTATTGCCTTTATTATGTTTAGGTATGCACTTTGCATCCCTGATCTTTCCAGGAAATTTATCATGAAGGGGTGTTGGATTTTGTCAAACTCTTTTGTAGTACCTAATAAAATGATTATGTGTTTTTTTCCTTCAGTTTATTTATATGGTAGATTACAATACCATATTTCTGTGTGTTGAACATATCCTGCATCTCTGGGATGAAGCCTACTTGATCATGATTGATGGTTTTTTTTGATGTGTTCTTGGATTTGATTTGCAAGTGTTTTATTGAGTATTTTTGAATCAATATTCATAAAGGAGATTGATCTGTAGTTCTTGATATTTCTTTTGTGGTTTGGATATCACAGTCACTGTAGACTTCTAAAAGGAGTTTGGCCATGCTCCTTCTATTTTTATTGTTAGAGTGGATATGGAGTTAGGGGAACACTCCTCCACTGCTGATGGGAGTGCAAATATTGACAGTCATTTTGGAATTCAGTATGTTGATTTCTAAGGAAGTTGGGAATCAATCTACCTTAAGACATAGTGATACCACTTTGGGGCATTTACCCAAAGGACACTCAATCATATCACAAGGATATATACTCAGCAATGTTCATAGTAGTATTATTCATGACACCCAGAATCTGGAAACAACCTAGATATTCCACAACCAAAGAATGGATAAGGAAAATGTGGTACATTTACACGATGGAATACTACCCAGAGGTAAAAAACTGATGAATTCATGACATTTTAGGGCAAATGGATAAAACTAGAAATTAAAACATCCTGGCAGAAAGGAAAACATGGTATGTACTCACTCATAAGTGAATATTGGGTGTAAAGCCAAGGGTAACCATACCAAATTTCAAAGCTCCAAAGAAGCCAGGTAAAATGGAGGATCCTAAGAGGGACACTTGGATCACCCTGGGAAGAGAAATTAGGTGATATCTACAGGGAAAACTGGGGGAGCGATATTATAGTGGGAAGGGGAGGGGATAAGAACAGGAGGGAGGAAGATGACCTAGGTGGGGAGGGATGAAGTGGAAGAACAATGAAAAAGGTACCTTAATAGAGAGAGCCACTATGGGCTTAGGGAGATACCTGGTGCTTGGGTAACTCTCAAGAAACCACAAGGAGGACCCCCCTAAGACACCTGGCAGTAGTAGAGAAGATTCCTAAACTGCCCTACACCTGTAATCAGATTAATGAAAACCCCAGCTATCATCATAGAGTCCTCATCTAGTAATTGATGGAAACATAAGCAGAGATCAACAACCAAGAACCAGGTGGAGCTCTGGGAATCCAGGCAAAGAGAGGGAGAAGGTAACAAGATCATAATAGAGAAATCAACAGGGAAGCTGAACCAAGCTCATGGAAACGCATGGACTCTAGACCTACAACCTTGGAGACTCCAGGGAACCACACTAGGCCCTCCATATGTGGAAGACAGTTAAAAACCTTGGACTATCAGAAGGGAACCTGGCAGTAGGATCACAATGCGAACCTTGTACCTGAGCTAGCTTGTTGGAGCCAATTCCCTATGATGTGATCCCCTTCTCAATATTAATGCTTGGTAGAGGGGCTGGGCCCTGCACCAATCTATTGTACCAGACTATGTTGACTCATTATGAGAACCCTTAACTGTGAGGAGGAGTGGAGCAGGGGTGGGCTATGGGGAGGTAAGGGAGGGTGAGAGGAGGCAGTGGGAGTTGGTGGAGAGGTGGGAGGGAAACCTGTGGTTAGAATCGAAAATGAAATCAGAATAAAAAATGGAAAAAAGTCCAGGCTTTGATGGCACACACCTTTTATCCCAGCACTCAGGAGGTAGAGGCAGGAGGATTTCTGTGAGGTCGAGGCCAGCCTGGTGCCATCCTGGTTGAGTGCCAGGATAGGCTACAAAGCTACACAGAGAAACCCTGTCTCAAAAAACCAAAAGAAAAAAAAATGGAAAAAAGAATCATAGAGTAGTGAACACTGTTGAATAGCAGCTAGACTTCATTTATTTTACATTTTAGAAACAAGAATATAAATTTTAACATACTACTAATGTTAGTAATGCATTTAAATCAGGGTAATAAATAGTAAGCTATGACACAAAACATTTGACTCCAGACAAATTACTTGGAAAGGTACCTGGAAAACTGTCAAAAAGCATAACAACAGATTCAAAACCAGCCTAGGCTACATAGTATAAACAGCCTTCCGCACCGTTCGCGGGCGTGGGCACGCGCGGGCGCGCGCGCGGGCACACACACACACACACACACACACACACACACACACACACACAACATTAATTAATTTGAAGAACTTAGACTGAGGAGTTATTTATGCTGCTAGAAAGTAAGGAAAAAAAGGCTTGGATCTTGTCCATTGATTTTGTATATTTTGTTAACTAATTCAGAATGGAGTTTGAACAATTATAATCAAATTATGAAAAGGACTAGTGTTCCACAAATCAAGACATTCACAACAACCAATCTTACAAAAAGACTCATTTAAAAGGGCCCAACATGAGGTTACAGCAAGTAGCTCTACTAAACTTCCTATATGTGACACTTTTCAAGGAGACTGAAAACATAATCATTTAGGGAGTTGGATTGCTGGATACATTAAAAGAGTGTAAAAGAAAATGAAGCAAAATTCACAATGAGTTTGTTGCTTTTATTTGTAATATATAAAATTAGAATAAGAGGGGATGATAAAATTCCTATTATAAATTTTACTTGGAGTTTAAAATCATGAATTGATGTTGAACTTTGACAGATGCATTTTACAATATCTTTCATAGTGAACATACAGTAATTGACTGATAAGTTCATGATGACCAAGCTATGCATCCCAATGTTAAATCTAAGTCTTACCATATAAACTCCTTAATGTGACACTGAATTTTGCTTATTAGTATTTTATTAAGGAATATTTTAGGTAAACACCAGCCTAGAGTTTCATACTAGCATGGTATGATTTTCTGTTGCTAGTAGGAGTTGTTGGCCTGAAAAAAAAATGAGTTTTAAATTATTTTGTTTTTCTAAATTTAAAAAATATAGGAACAGGAGTTATTGTGAATAATTGAAGAACTCAACAATGATATTACTCAATTCTGTCTTATTCTGTTTGGGGGTATTTTAATAGACTATTTTCTTCTCATTTGTCACTAATCATGCCATGCATAAAAAGAGTTACTTCTTCCTGCACTCCTTCTAATCTCAAACATGACAGAAGTCTTGGTTTGTATGCTTTTAAAGGAGAAGATTTCATTCTGGGGCAGAGGTAGTTCAAAAAAGATGTTGATGTTTTTTTTCAGCAGATGAAGAAGCAAAATAAAAAGCAAGTAGTTCCTCTAGAGCATAGGGTGGGCCCAGAGCAAGAGCAGCAGAAAAAAAAAAAAATAGTCTCGGTATATGTATTTGTCAATCTTGCTCCACTGTTTCTCCTCCTATTGCCTATTCCCTGGGGTAATGTGGGTACCATCTTTACCCCCAATTCAGTTTGTTAAAGTTAGGTAATTTTAGAAGTAAATGTATGTACAAACGTGTAGGTACTCCTAAATTTGAGATATTTACTAGTGGATAAGGCAAAAGCAACTGTAAAGGCTATCTTGGGAGGGGCTACATAGAAGTCTGTGGATTGTGATTGGATTGGCTTTCTTGTTTTCTTTCAGACCACTAATTCCTCTTATTGAATCAGCTTGGTAATTTTATATCCAGCTGTAAAACCTCTCAGTCAACTTCTTTAATGTTCCTAACCTCACTGTTTTAACCAGAACTTTAATTTTAATATAATATCTCTTAATCCTTTCCAAACAGTTCCATCAAATGGATATCAACCATTAAGCTATGTGAGTTTTGGGGGCCTTTATAATTCAAGTCATCACATTCCATTCCCTGGACCTCAAAGGTTTGTAGCCACATAACAATGAAAAATACATTTATTCCAACTTCCAAAACCTCCATAATCTTTTAAAGTTTTAACATTACTTAAAAGTCCTAAATCACATCTGAAACTCAAGTAAATAACTGTAACCCCCTGTAAAATAAAAAACAAATTTCATATTTCCAAAATAAAATGATACACAATATACAATACTGTTCCAAATGCTTTCAATACAAGCATAATGAATAAATTGTGAACCAAATATGATTGAAACACAGCAAGGAAAACTTCAAGTCCTGGAATTTCATTTCTCAAGTTGAAGGACTTAAATGATTCTCCTTTTTCTGCTTTATTTACTTTAAAACACTTCTCTCTCTGTGGCTGGTTCAAGTCCCGGTATGCAACTATCCCTGGCAGATATCCCAAGGCTCTGGTATCTCAAACATCTTGGGTTCTCCAACACAATTCAGGCATCATTTTCACCACTTTATGCTTGTCCTTCCATGTAGAGACTCATGTATCACATAACTACCCTTAGTGGTTTTGCATACCCATACAGGAAGAGTCTACAAACACTTATCTCCTGTGTCCTTCATGACTCCAATGTCAGAATCACATGGCTGAAGCTGCTGAGTTGACTGCTACCTAGGGATAGAGCCTAGTTTCCTCCTTGGAGTACATGCTGTAAGCTTTGATTTGTTGTTTTATTTT
Organism: Cricetulus griseus; assembly: GCF_003668045.3. Taxonomy (NCBI): domain Eukaryota; kingdom Metazoa; phylum Chordata; class Mammalia; order Rodentia; family Cricetidae; genus Cricetulus; species Cricetulus griseus. The sequence continues at coordinate 56,329,746 of NC_048604.1, forward strand.
AGGACCAAAAAACCTATCAGGCATGTTCCTTTGAAAGGTTGTAAAACTCACTGTGTAAGGTCTTTCCCTGAGGACCCTATTCCCTTATAAACACTTTCTATCAGGCCTCCCCTTATCTCTTTCTGCACATACTATTGTGCTAACATTAAATGTATTGGTGCTCTCTTTCTTCTCAAGCTGCATTTTGTAATTCTTTTTGCTTTGTGTTCTTTTTCACTAAAGAGCTGAATAAGAATGACTACTAATATTCAAAGGAACATCATTATTAGGCTGCCTTTATATTTCCTCTGCAAGGAAATTAGACTAAAACTTTTAAATTAGTCTCATTTAGATACACGGGATAAGGACAAAAAATCAACCAAATTGTTTGCCCAGATAAAACAAGAATGATTCCTAGCCTATTTACTACCATTTTCTTCCCCTCTCAAACCTCTTGAGCTAGTGATATTGATTTCAGCATTAGAGTTTCCCGAGCTCTTATTATGATGGCCTGTTATTAGCTGCTTACAGCAGTTGACAACTTCCCTATTGAAAGTTGCAAAGTCTTTCAAACTCCTCAAAAAATAGCATTGTCAGGCTTATCACAGCAATATCCCATTCCTTGGTACCAACTTTTGTCTTACTTATCTTTCTATTATTATTACAAACAAACATAAGCAAGGCAACTTATAGATGAAAGTGTTTATTGTTGGCTTATACATTCAGTGGGTGTATCCATTACCATTGGCAGGAAGTATGGCAAAAGGCTGTCATATATGGTGCTGAAGCAATATCTGAGAGCTTACACCTTGAGATATGACCAAGGTGTAGAGAGAAATAAAACTGGTAATTGCACAGATTTCTGAAATATCAAAGCCCACCCCCTGTGACCCTCCTAATCTAACAAATTCACACTTCAACATCCATTCACAACAGTTCCACCATCTAGAAACCAAGAATTTAAATACACAGTGTATTGAGCCAATTTTCATTCAAATTATCATGTGGTATAACATTGGCATTGCTTTTAAGAAAATAAAACTAATACTGATAGCCAAAATACTTTAAAGACTTGAAGTAGGGAATGTGGAAATCTCAGTACTCAGGAGGCTGAGTCAGGAAGATCCACAAGTACCTTGGACTTTGAATCTGTGGAGGACAGCTTGCACAAGATATAAAAATATTGTATCAACAGAGACTGAAAGTGAAAGAATCTTTTGAATGTAGTCTTGATAAAAAATTTCTATGCTGAAGAAGAAATGGATTTCATAAACCTGGAAGTTATTTTATTTTGTACCATATACTTTTACAGGAAACACCATGCAGAGTTAGCATAAGAAACAATTCAGTAAATGAAAAAGAAAGAATAGACACAGTTCAACCTTGGAACAGTAAGGGAAAAGCTTATTTGCCTTATAGGTTATCATTCTCATATACTGCAGGCCAGTGTCCAAGAGTACCGCAGAACACCCTGTATAGATTATGAGTACAGTTTTTATACTCAAAAGCAGGGAGATACAACTTTGCTTCATGATACCCAGAAACTATTTTTCTGAATGAGCTGTTTTTGGAAAGTCTAGAGTGAGGAATACAGCAATTTTCCTATTTTCTGACCTCCATGGTATAAGTAGTGTGCTGGAGATTGTCGCTTTTAAAATTCTATGTGTGTCAGGTTTCTTGAAGATATTGGCCTCTTTTATGCTCCTTGTTTGGTCCTGGGCGATTTCTTTCAATCTGATGAAAAGGTCATTAAATTAGCAAAGAATATACTCAAATGTGTGCAGCAATTTTCTAAAACATAAAGCTGTCTTATGTAAGTCTATCCCTACCATTCCATAATGTTCTCCAATACTAGAGATGCTCACTGTAGATGCTGTTTTTTTGTTTTTGTTTATTTTATATAAATACTATCTCATAGGAATGTATGAAGACAAACATGGTCAATTTTCCAAGATGTGCCTGTGATAAATGGCCAGACAATACTATATAGTTAAATGGTACTGACAACACAGGGAATTAGGCACTACTTTGGGGCCTCTGCTCAGTGGTATATGCTACATCTAGCAGGATTTTTAGAATATCCAATGATAGACATAGAGCTTATATTTTTGTTTACACACTATCAGTTTATATGGATACTAGGCTCTAGGTATTTATTCTGTGAGTCTTCATTCTCTAATGAAACCCTAGAAAATGCACTGGTCATTAAATTTCAAATGAACTTCCCTAGTTGTCATACCTATGCCTTGTCACATTTTATTGCTATGTAATATATATTGAATAACTAAAAGTGCCCTATTAGCAATATCTCAACTATGTCTTATTACTATTTTATCCAAGGGTTGTCTTTGATTTTCAAATGTTCATAATGATGATGAAGAAGAAGGAGGAGGAGGAGGGGTGAGAGGAGGAGGAGAGGAGGAATAGGAGGAGGAGGAGGAATAGGAGGAGGAGGAGGAGGAATAGGAGGATGAGGAGGAGGAGAAGGAGGACGAGGAGGAAGAGGAGGAGGAGGAGGAATAGGAGGAGGAGGAGGAAGAGGAGGAGGAGGAGGAGGAGGAGGAGGAGGAGGAGGAGAAGAAGAAGAAGAAGAAGAAGAAGAAGAAGAAGAAGAAGAAGAAGAAGAAGAAGAAGAAGAAGAAGAAGAAGATCATGAATTAATAGATGTTTATAAGTCTCTCCAGGTCCAGGAAGAAGACCTGAATGTGATCTGAATGTGATTCTGGAGGAAAGTTTCTAAATTCAGAAGCAGTCAGAAGTGACAAGCTCTTAGGGAGAACTCTGTCTTTAGACTTAAAATCATGAGTTTAGAGTAGGATACTTTTAAAGATTTATTATATTTTAATATTTTATGTATATGTGTGTGTACATCTTAGTGTATATATGGTATCAGATAGCCTAGAGCTAGAATAACAGGTGATTCTGAAACTCCTGATATGGGTGTTCAGAGAACTCAGTTCTGCCAAAGCAGCAAGTAATTATATCCTCTAAACTTTCTCTATAGCCCATTGACATAGACATACAATTTTTAATAAGTCTAATTAGTGCACATATATTTCTTATTATTAAGAAGTAATTAAAATAGAACATTATCCCAATTCAAATGCAGAAATTGAAGCTAAAACTTAGAATAATATTATTATCCAGGGCTTCTTCTAAATAGCAGACTCAACTCTGGTATAGAAATATTTTGCACCCCGTGCGGAAAAACAGGGCAGATGTACTGCATATATTATCATAAATGTTATGTACTTTATCTGCTGGGTTTAGTTCATCACATCTTCATTTCTTCAAATTATAGTCATTCTGATAAAACATAAAATACTCAGCTGTATGAATGTGGGTTAGAGGCAAAACACAAGCATTAAATGGAGAAAAGGAAGTAAGTCACAAATCTATCAAAAAAAAAGAAAGAAAAGAACATTTAGAAACGCCTTTCCAAAAATGAAAAATAATAAAGCTACATAGAAAATAAATTACAAAGACTTCAAGAAAACACGACTCTAATTCAATGGGGGTAAAATGCAGTTTTCAACAAATAATACTTATGTAAATAGTATTTCTCTGATGTTCAAAAGATCAGACTTGGACCTATAATATAAAGTATGCAAAAGTCAATTCTAGATAGCACAATAAACTAAATATAAATGTCCACATGACAGAAATCATAGCAAAGATAATAAGGAAATTATTTCCTAATATTATAATGATTATGGATACTGATAACATGTGAAGTTAAATACAAGAGCAACCAAAGAAAACAAAAATAAGTGTATTCTTATAAAATGGATATACCAAAGTACATTAACAATACAATGAAAGCAATGTTATAGAACAGTAAAATACTTGTAAATCAATTATTGATAAAAATGTATCATTAACAGCATAACAAATATATTTTTATTTTATTTTTGTGCTATACATTTCCCCCTTCCTCTTCCCTCCTCCCCTCTACACTTCCAGCCTTCTTGCTGCCCCCCACACTTGCAGTTCATTCAGAAGATCTTGTGTTTTTCCCCTTCCTAGGCAGATCATGTGTTTCCCTTAGTGTCTTCTTTGTTACCTAGGTTCACTGGGGTTGTGGTCTGTAGGCTGGTTATCCTTTGCCTTCTATGTAGTATCCACTAATGAGTGAATACTATGATATTTATCTTTCTGGGTATGGTTTGCCTAGATTAGAATGACATTCTTCAGTTCGATTCATTTGCCTGCAAATTTCAAGAAGTCATTTTGTTTTACTGTAATTTAGTATTCCATTGTATAAATGTACCACATTTCCTTATCCATTCTTCTGGTGAGAGGCATCTCAGTTCTTTAAAAGTTCTGACTATTACAAATAATGACACTATGAACGTTGCTGAGCAAATGTCTTTGTGGTGTGAGTGTGCATCCTTTGGGTATATGTCTAAAAGTGGTATTGCTGGGTCTTAAGGTAGATTGATTCCCAATTTCCTAAGAAACCACCATACTGATTTCCAAAGTGGTCATACAAATTTCTACATCCACCATCAATGGAGTAGTGTTCCACTGACTCCATATCCTCTCCAACATAAGCTGTCATCAGAACATTGATCTTGGTCATTCTGACAGGTAAAAGATGGCATCTCAGATTTATGTTGATTTGAATCTCTCAGATGACCAAGGATATTTGGCATTTCCTTATGTGTCTTTCAGCCATTTGAGATTCATTTGTTAAGAGTTCTCTGTTTGGATCCATATCCCATTTTTTAATTGGATTATTTGGAGTTTTGATGTCTAGTTTCTTGAATTCTATGCAAATTTTGGAGATCAGTCTTCTGTCAGATGTGGGGTTGGTAAAGATCTTCTACCATTCGGCAGGCTGATGTTTGTCTTGTTGACAGTGTCATTGGCTTTACAGATGCTTCAAAGTTTCAGGAGGTTGCATTGATTAATTGTTGCTTTCAGTGTCTGTGCTATGGATGTTACACTTAGAAAGTAGTCTCCTCTGCCAATGTGCCCAAGGCTACTTCCCACTTTCTCTTCTATGAGTTTCAGTGTGGTTGGTTTTATGTTGAAGTCTTTGACCCATATGGACTTGAGATTTGTTTGTGGCAATAAATACGGATCTATTTACATTCTTCTCCATGTGAAAATCCAGTTATGCCAGCACCACTTTTTTGAAGTTGCTTTATTTTTTTTCATTTTATTATTTTAGCTTCTTTGTCAAAAAATCATCTGATCATAAGTGGGCACATTGATATCACAGTATTAGATACAACTCCATTGGTCTATCAGTCTATTTTTAATGCCAACACCAAGTAGCTTTTAATGTTGTAGCTCTATAGTAGAGTTTTATGTCTAATATGGTGATCCCTCCAGATGTTCCTTTATTGTACAGGACTGTTTCAGTTATCCTGGGTTTTGTGTTTTTCCACATAAAGTTGAGTATTGTCACTTTGATGTCCGTGAAGAATTTTTCTCATATTTTAACTAGTATTGCAGTGGATCTTTAGGTAGTTTTTGTTACGTTTCCAAGGTTTAATTTGCTAATCCAACCTATCCTAGAGCATGGGAGATCTTTTTGTTTGCTGATGTCTTCTACAAATTATTTCTTCAAAGATTTAAAGTTCTTGTTATACAAGTCTTTCACTTGTTTGGTTAAAGTTACACCAAAATATTATATGTTATTTGTGGGTATTGTTAAGATTGGGATTTCTCTTATTTCTTTCTTATCCTGTTTATCAATGTTATATAGGAGAGATAGTGATATTTTAGTTAATCTAGTACCCTGTCAAATTACTGAAGGTGTTTATCAGATTAATTGTTTCCTGATAGAATTTTTGGGGTCAATTATATATACTATCATATCATCAGCAAATAGGAAAAGTTTGACTTTTTTCCTATTTGTATTCCCTTGATCCCCTTTTGTTGTCTTATTTCTCTAGCTAAAACTTCAAGTACTATATTGAATAGATATGGAGAAAGTCAAAAGCTAGTCTTATTCCAGATTTCAGTGGTATCGATTTGAATTGGTCTTCTTTTTGTTTGATGTTGGCAGTTAGCTTGTTTGATATTGCCTTTATTATACTTAGTTATATTGCTTGTATCCCTGATATATCTAAGACCTTTATCATGAAAGGGTATTGAATTTTGTCAAAGGCTTTTCAGCATCTAATGAGATGATCTTGTGTTTTTTTCCTTAGAGTTTGTTTATATGGTGGATTATATTGACAAATTTTCATATGTAGAACCATCCTTGAATCAATGGGATGAAGCTTACTTGGTCAGGGTGGAAGATTTTTTTTGATGTGTTCTTAGATCCAATTTACAAGTATTTTACTGAGTATTTTTGCATCAATGTGCATGAGGGATATTGGTCTGTAATTCTATAACTTAGGGATGTCTGTGTGATTTAAGTATCAGGGGAACTGTAGCTTTGTAAAAAAAAATTGGCAGTGTTCCTTCTGTTGGTATTTTGTGGAACAATTTATTAAAGAAGTATCAGTATTAATTATTCATTGAAATTCTTGTTGAATTCTGTGCTGAAACCATCTGAACTGAACTGCTTTTTTTTGTTGGGAGACTTGATGACTGTTTCTATTCCAATAGGGCTTATATGTCTATTTAATTGGTTTATCTGTTCTTTATTTAATTTGGTAGGTAGTACTAATCCAGAACATTATCCATTTCCTTTAAATCTTTCAAATATGTGGAGTAAAGGTTTTTACAGTATGACCTGCTGAATATCTGGATTACCTTGAATTCTACTGTTATCTCCCACTTTTCATTTCTGATTTTGTTAATTTATATATTTTCTCTGTGTATTTTGGTTTGTTTGGATAAATGTTTGTCTATGTTGTTGATTTTCTCAAAGAACCAACTATTAGTGTCATTGATTTTTTATTGTCCTATTTGTTTCTATTTTATTGATTTCAGTCCTCGGTATCATTATTTCCAGTCATCTCCACCTGCTGGATGAGTTTGCTTTGTATTCTAGATTTCTCAGTTGTTCTCTTAATTCACTTGTTTGGATTTCTCTAGTATCTTCTATTGTGAAAAGACCCATAGGCTGTAAAGTTAAGATATCTTTATTCAGATAAACACCAGCCAAACACAAGCTAGAGTCTGCCAGGGACTACAAGGCAGGCAGGCCAGAGAGAGAAGGTGTTCCATGTGCCTTGCATCTCTTAAAAACCTATCATGCATCATCCTGACCTCACCATGACCATGCTCTGACAGGCATGGTCAGGCACACCTATAGCCAGCCCTTAGGAGCCATGGTTATGGTGTCTACCTACAATCTTCATTTAGGCAATTAGTGCTATGAAACTTCCACTTATCACTGCTTTTATTTGATTCCGTATGTTTGGGTATATTGTGATGTCATTTTCCTTGAATTTTAGAAAGTCTTTAATTTCTTCATTTCTTTCTTTATCCACTGGGGATTTCATTGAGTATTGTTCAATTTCCATGAGTTTATAGCCTTTCTGCAAATCAGATCACCTCAAATTCATTTAACTACTGTGCCATATCACTGGCCAATAGTGAACCAATATATTTTTATAATCAAATAGTTCTCAAAATCAATAGATCAGTTAATCCATCCACATTATTCCAAAATATGCACTGATGACATCTACGTGTAATTTTTATACTGACATGTGTTAAGGTAATATATGATATAATATAGCTTTTACTGAAAATTAATACATGCATTATTCACAAATATTGCAAAGTCTTTAATGCACAAGAAACTTGTTAAAATAATATTACACTATGAATTTTCATCTTTTTGTCAAATAAATGGGAAATATGTCAAGGAAGGTAAAATATCTCAACATAATTCAAGTATTTATAGTATCACAACACAGAATCAGAAAACAAAAATATGAGACAGTAAATGAAACTTTATCATAATAGTTATAGAAATTGACATTTTAGAGTAGAAAATAGATTGATCTTTCAGAGTGAAATAGATCATTGTACATTATTAAGCAATTTGAAAGCAGTACAAATTCTAAAATTTCATGAGCCCCAGGAATAAAGAGACAATTTTTAATGTCTCATAATTAGTTTAAGATATATTGTATGAAAACAATAGAATTATCTTCTATTGAAGTAATCTATTTTTTGCTATGTCAATCAACATTGGTCAACAGAGTATAAAGTGATTGCATATGTCATTCTCCAATAATATCTTATTCAGTTCCATAGGTGTTATACAGTGTCCTCAATAAAGCCACAGAGCATTTCAGGCAGCTTTAATATTAAAATCCTATCATATTAATATGGGATCCCTTAGGATTCCTACAGCGATATAAAGTGCTTAACTCTCTGCTATTCTTTAATCTGCAATGAAAATCTATTTCTACTTACATTTCCTGGAGCAGAAACTGTCATGTAGCTTCTTCTTGTTACAAAGTGACTCTGAATGGAGGATGAGCAAAAAGAATATTTGGAATGCATTATACTTACTACTCTCTGGAGGGACATGTTTTTATATTAACTTCTACACTTTTAAATCAGTTGAACTTTTCTTAATTAAAAAATATACATGGGGTCAAGAAACATGGTTAATGTAGCATTTTGTGAGAGTGCCTACTTAGCAAGCACAAAGCCCTGAGTTTGATATTAAGCTTTGGCTAAACTAGGCATGGTGTCAGAGGAATGGGAATATAAAACTGAGGAAGAAGAGGCAAGAGTGTTAGGAGTTCAAGGTCATCCTCACTAGCAAAAATAGTTTAATGCTATCTACCATTAAACATTTTTTCAAAACAAGAAAACAAATTATTTATATATAAATTTATATTATATATAAATATATATATATTCTCTACAAGAGAATATATATATATATATATATATATATATTCTCTTGTAGAGAATACCAACTAATTAGGAAATGAATGGACTGGGATTTATAAAATGTGTAAGTGTTAGAACATTTACTTTTGTATCAGGGAAGATGAATTCCCACAATACCTGACCTGGACTATTTTATTTTACACCTTTTGGAAAATGATAACTTCACATATTTCCTTTGCTCTTTCAAGTTTTACTTACAGGATTTGTCTGTACTTATTATGTTGGTCATTTATATTATAGTATTCCTAAATAATTTTTCACTATTTCAGTTGCTTTTATCTTTGTATCAATTTTTATGCTTTCTACTCAATATTCATTTTATTGCCTTTTACCTAAGAGCTGAAAAATCATTCTTTTTAGCTATTTTGAAGTAGAACTGACATGTATAACATTGCAGGTTTAAGGTATCTTATTTGATGAATTTGAACCTATCCAAATACTTAGGATATCATCACCATAATTAGCAAACTAGGAACAAATTTATTCAGGAATTGATTGAAAACTTACTTATACTAATTTTTCTTCCATATGTCTCACTAGTGATTTTCCTTTGTTTTTATTTACTTTGCTAACATGATTAAAATAAGAATTTTCCTAAATTGTCAATTATAAAATCTGAGAGTTCTGAAATAACTTAAAAAATGTGACCTATCTCCAAAAGATAAGGACAAAACTAACAAAAAATAACATATAAAAAGAAATAAATGGGATTTGGGGAGAAATCAACAAAATAGAAACAAAAACATTAATAATGTATTGATTCATCATAAAAAACCAATATTGATAAACCTTTAGCAATATTAATCTAAATAAAGAGCAAAGAAACATGAATAAATAAGATTGGAGATGAACAGGAAGATATAGAACAGATACCGATGAAATCCAGAGGATCATAAGAATATATTTAAAATTCAAAATCACTATAATCAATTTTGAACATCTCAAACCAAAAGAACCAAAGCTCAGATGAATCACCACAGAATTTAATGAAACCTTTAAAGAGGAAATAAAAACAATGACTCTCAAATTATTCCACAAATAGAAAATAAAATAATGCTACCAAATACTTTTCATGAAGCCATAATGAAATACACAAGAAAATAAAATTGTAGGCCCTTACCCCTGATGAACACAGATATGACAAATATTGATAAAACATTTGCAAATGTAAGAAATTAACATAAATCTCATCCTAAATTATTATGTCACTTCTTTCCAAACATAATAGGGATAAATCAATGTATGCAAATCAATAAAGATAATCTACCATATAAATGGACTCAGAGCATGATCATCTCCATAGATACAGAAATATCTTTACAAAAATCCATTATTCCTTCATGATAAAAAGTCAAGGAAACATCCGAGTTATAAGGAACACTGCTTCATAACAAAGGGTATATATAACAATTATTTATAGTGCATCATGCTGATCAAGAAAAAGTCAAAGTATGTTCACTAAAATCATAAATAATAAGAGTCTACCCACTCCCTATTCTTGTTCAAAATAATGCATGAAGCATAAGTTAGACAAATAAAACAAAAGAAGTTAATAAAGGGAATACAGTTAGAAAAGGAAGCATTCAAAGTATCCATATTTTCAGGTGATATAATTCTATACATATTGAAACTCTACATAATCTACCAGAAAACTCTTAAATGTTTCAAAATGCTTCCAGTGTACAAAATTAACATGAAAACAAAAGTAAACTTCTTATACACAAGTAGCAAGCATAATTAGAAAATTTTCAAAGAAAAAAATTTTGCTTTACAGAGTCCTAAAAAGGAACCAAATATTTTAAATGAAAGACCTATTTAATATAAATTTCAAAATACTGAAGGAAGAAATAGAAGAAAATACTTAAATATGTAAAGGCTTTCCACACTTATGGTTAGGAAAATTTAAAGTAAAAATAACTAATTATATAAATGAATCTAAAGATTCAATGCAACTTCAACTCAAGTCACCAATGCAGTCTTAACAGAAATAGAGAAAAATGTCTATAGATTGAAGAGAAATGTAAAAGGTCCCATATAGTCATCACAAGCACAAGAAAAACAACAGTGCCAGAGGTATTATAACACCTAGTTTCAAACTATACTACAGAATCACAGCTGTAAAACAGATATATAGACAGAAAAATAGATACCAGCTCACAAATCTACAGCCATCTGATTCTTTTGCAAAATATAATAATGCATACTGGAGAAAAGACATCCTCAATAAGATGATTAATATCTAGAATGTACAAACTACCTCAAAAAACTAAACATCCAGAAAAGCAAGAATTCAATAAAAATAAGCTCTCTAATTCTTAAAACAAGATATATTAATGGCAAAAACCACTTAAAAGTAGTTAAATGCTCATAGCTATCAGAGATTTGCAAATTAAACTACCCCAGACCAGATAGCTGTTCTTAATAATAAAAGTGAAATAACAATAAATGCTTCCAAGGTTGACCAGAAGGGGAATACTCATACACTATTGTTGGGAATGTATATACAAGCATCCACTACGGAAATCTGTAAAGCAATTCCTCAAAAAGCCAGAAACAAATCTACCATTTGACCAAGCTTCCCTGCTCCTGGGATTTTATTCACAGGATTCCATATCTTACTACAGAGATATTAGTTCATTCATGTTCATTGTTGCTAGAAATGTAATGATTCCAGATATCTATCACCATAACATGAATAATAAAAATATGGTACATGTTCACCATGGAATTAGAATTAGCTGTGAAACAAAATTACATTTTCAGGGGAAATGACAGCACTAGAAAAAATATGCTAAATGAAATAACCCTGGTCTAGAGATACAAACACTGCATGTTCATTTAACTATGTAAACGCTAGCTTGGAACATTAAGTTTTAGGGATTCATTTTGGAGCTGCTTTAGAAGCTAGGAGACTAGAAAGGGTCTATTGGTGGTGCTGTTAAAGGAGAGGTCTCACAAAATATAGCTTATCTGAAAATTGAGACAGAAATCCTAGATGTGCATAAGTTCCAGTAGGGATCAGGCTGGTGAATGGAAGATGAGGGTAGAAGAAAAGTGAATTTATAAAAAGTGAAAGTTGTATGAAAACAGCATATTAAAGCCAATTGCTTTGCAAGGCAATCAAGAAACAGTTTTAAAATATGGTTAGAATTTATATTCCTACAAGGCTACGTGGTGCTTTGAATAAGAATGGCCCCCATTGGCTCATAAATTTGAACGGTTGGTCCTCAGTTTGTGCAGGTGTTTAAGAAGAATTTGGTAGTGTGGCCTTGTTAGAAGAGGTATGTCACTGGATGTGATTTTGACGCTTAAAAATCCCACATCATTTTGAGTTAGTGCTCTGCCTCATGATTGTAGATCAAGATTTATGCCCTGAGCTACTGCCCCAGCAATGTTTCTTACAGATTGGTACCATGCTCTATCTCCTGATGGTAATGGATACAGTCTCTGCAGCACCAAGTTCCCAATAAACTCTTTCTTCCATAAGTTGCCCTGGTCTTGCTTTCTTATCCCAGTAATAGAAAAGGTAACTAAGAATGGATATTGATGATTTTAGAGCCATTGGTTAAAATAAATCTGAGTACCAGATGTGAAATACCACTTTATGAATTATTGTTCTTAGAGGTCTGACTTATTTGGGCTTTCTATTGCTCAGAAAAAACAAAGTCACCATAAAGCATGTTGGTGAGGAAAGGGTTTATTTGGCTTATACTTCCATATCATTGTTCATTTTTGCTATGAGTTAAGACAAGAACTCAAAAAGGGCAGGATGCTGGAGGCAAGAGTTTACATAGAAGCCATGGAGAGATGCTGCATATTGGCTTGCTTCCCCTGGCTTTCTCAATATATATATATATATATATAATATATATATATATATATATATGCCAGGACCAAAAGCCCAGGGATAGCACCACCCACCATTGGCTGGGCCCGTTATCACTGACCACTATTTGAGAAAATTCCTTACACCTGGATTTCATGGAGACATTTCCTCAACTAAAACTGCTTGCTGTCTGATGACTGTAGTCTGTATCACGTTAACACACAGAACTATACAGTACAAGTCCCCAGAGGTTTCCAAAACATAAGGCTGCTGCCATTTCTGTTGGTTTCCACTGGAACTCAATGGCAAGTACTTATTGTTAAAGGCACAACAGATTGCTTGTGAAAATATGCAGAAAACTGAATTAGATGCTTCCTCACTGCTGGCTAACTATCATAATACTGTAAGGTGCTATGTAGGGTTCTAGAGAAGGGGCATGAGACATCAGTGCTATCATTCAGGTATTAACTCTACAAAATATGATCCTAACCTGCAGGCACGATGTACTCCTTATTGATGCTCTAATGGCAAAATATTAATGGGTGTAAAGAATTGTTCTTACATTAGATTTGAAGCATGCTGCACTAAAAGCACTGCATTCGTCATACTGCAAGCTGTCTTTTTTCTCTTTATGTTGCCTTGGTCATGGTGTTTTTTCACATCAATCAAAAGAGACCTAAAGTAAAAAGTGGTACCAGGGAGATGGCTATTGTGACAGAACCAAACATGTGAATTATTACATGAATGTGTAAGGCTTTGGGACTTTGAATTAGAAAAACAGTTGAACACAGTAAGCGGATCTTAGTGGGTCAGCATAGGATGTGGTCATCTATATGTGCATAGAAGACCATACTATTGAGAGCACTGTGCACTATGAAGGCCTAGGTGTAGAGATTTCAGGAAGGAGGAATATCAGCTGTTAGGACCCAGCCCCCAAGGGATCTCTGTGAGTTGTTTTCCAGCACAACCACAGATACTTCCTGTTTTTCTAAGCCCTGCCCAGTAACATCCTGTTATGAACCTTTCTTGTTATTGAAACATTATGCCTTGCCCCCATCCCCTTCTTGCTTTATTGGCTGTGGGCGGGGGTTGTTGTTTCCTTGTTTATGATGGGGCATGGGAGTGCATTCTGCTACCAGGTGGTGTTTTTCTATCTCCTCTTGTATATAAGCTGCTGGCTGCAATAAACTGATGGCATTTTCATTTACCGAATGACCCAAGTTGTGTCCTTCTTAATCTGCAGATTCTTGCCTGGTCTAGTTCTTTGATCGCTGTCACTGGTGCCGGTGACAATAAGCAACTGGGATAGTATTCTTTTTTGTGATTCTATTAGCAAAGAATGTGGATTATTTTTGCCCTCATCCTAAGAATTTTATTGATGCTATATTGAAGTGTTTAGGACTACTGTCTTTGAAGAGGTGATTTCAAGACAGTGTGATAATGACTGTTTTATATTTTTTACTTAATAATCACTATTATGAAGGTCAATAAGGAAAATGAGCAATTGGCAGGAAATGGAAAAATATATGATTTGAAGATAAACAGAACTCCATGAAATTCAATTTAGAGCACAGGCTTTTACTGAAAGAGATAAGGAAAATAAGTTGAGGCCCAATACAACTTGAAATGCAGTGAAAAGTACCATAAATGTAAGACCCCACCAAGATGACTATATAACTAATGGAAAGAAAAGGCCTAAAGAATTTTCTCTTCTTCAGATGCAGCAACAAATCCAAGCTGCTGAAAATGTGATTCAAATGGGCTAAGGTTCACCACAAGTGGGTAACCAAATTCAGCAATATCATCCATGTGGTGATGAGTTTAGCACCATGAAGAATATATAAATAGAAGGTTGTGGATTCTTCCTTTGGAGTTATGGGTAGCCACTAAGGCTGTGTGGTAGTGGAGTCTCTGTACAGAAACCCTGGAGTGACACTCTGAAAAGATGTTAAAGGAAAGCTAGGATGATGTTAGAGACACTAACATCTTGGATGGGCAGAGCCATGAGATGTTTACCACAGAAAGCTGCGTAAAGGGTGTGGAACCAGCCCAAGAGTGAGTAGTGTGTTGCAGTCAACAAACCTTTAAGGGAAGGGCCATGTGACCTTTTGACATTGCACAGAGCAACAGAATTTAGAGTTTCCCCTGCTGGGTTTTGATCCTGGTTAAGTTTAGTATTTCCTCATTATGATCCATTTCTCCCTTTTAGCATATTATTATTCTCTGTCCCCTGTAAAACCTGTAAAGATTTGAGTTCTTGGCTGTTCCTACTAACATTGCTCTGCTCCACTGCTCTGCAACACTGATTCTGTCTGAAGCCATAACCACAATTAAATTCTGCCTTTTATATAATACCTTATTTATGATATTTTGTCTGAGTCATAGAAAATAACTCCTTCCCTGACTCATTCCTTTGTAGAAGATTATCTACTGTGACATCTCCTTTTTCTCTGTCCCCATCTCCATTGGAAAATGTTGACTCTCTCTTCCAAGACTCCTCCCACCAAATCAGTGCTTTAATCCAGTCCTGATCTCCATCAGGTATTCACTGGAAAACCCTAGGCCATAAAAATATTCTCAGTGAAATGATAGAAGAAAATTTTGCTAACTAAAGAAGGAGATGCAAATTAAAAGATCACTAAACACACTCTATCAGAAAAGAAATTCACCTCAGTGTATACCTTATTATGTTCTATTGTTGTGCAGTGAAAAATAACCACAGAAACCTTATGAATGGAGACAATTATTTGGCACTTGCTTTGTAGTTCTGAGGTTTAGTCTTTTATCTTCATGGAAGGAAACATGGTAACAAGAATGGTGGGATGGAGGCAGACATGCTGATGAAGGTTTAGCTGAGAGTTCTACATCCAGATCTTCATTCAGTTGGCAGAGAGCTACTACCTACTGTGTTTGGTTTGGGCTTCTGAAAAACCAAAGTCACCCTGCTGTGATGACCTTCCTCCAACAAGGCCACACTGATTCCAACAGGGCCATACCTGCTAATATCACTCCTCAAACATTAAAAAATGAGTATATGGGGACCATTATTACTCAAACAACCACATTCCACTCCCTGGCCCCATTTACTCATATCATATTGCAAACATGCATTCAGCCCAACTTTGAAAGTTCCCATATTTTATAACAGTCACAACCCTGTAAAAGTCCAGTGTCTCTTCTGAGACTCATGGCTATTTCTTAACTGTTAATAATCACCTATAAAATCAAAATCAAAATGCAGATCAGAAAGCAACTAAAGAGCAGAGACAATGTCTAGAAGTGATAAATAGATGAGAATGTTCCTAATTATATGACTCCAAAATTTTAAATTCTGCTTTTACCATGAAAATGAGCATTTATTTAAGCACTAATTAGATGATCAGGCAAAGGGAACATCCTCCATATAATATATGGCTAACATCTCTTGAAATTTAAAGAACATTCTCTTAGTACTTTATGCCCAGATTGCAATTGCCTCTATACAATAATTTGGGCATGTTTTAATTTTTCTCCCATGAAGAGACTATTGAAACTATTGAGACTATTGAGTTATTTCCACTATGATGAAAAAGCAAAAATGTTTTCCTCAAAAGGAAAAACATTGATTTATTTCTTCTATGAGTAAAAACACATATATTTAAAAAAATCAAACAAACAAAAAAGTTAAGTTCAGAGGCACAAGAACTGGCTCATGTTGCAGTGTTAGGGTTCCATGGGTCATTCCTTGGAACATCCTCTGCTCCACCAGACACTCAAAACCCTAAAAGTTATAGGGTGTGGATGCTGAGTTCCAGCCAGATCTCTAATGAGTGTCAGAGCACCAATATGGCCCTGTGATTGCTGACAAGCCTTAGGAACTATATTTTCCTTTCGACCACACTGCCAAGATGTGTGGCAGAATTTTTCTTTTCTCTCACTCTCTCCTTTTATTCTTTCTTTTATTTGTGTCTTCCAGGGAGGTTTCAAGAAATACATTGGTGCACTCCAAATTGTAAAATAATTAACAAGGACTGTTTCTCCTTTGTCATGGTCTATGTGTAGTGATATATTATTTATAGTTTATTAAAGCTTCCCTGAGGATTCACAAAAGCAAAGTCAGCTAAAAGGCATAGAAGCTACTCACACACCTTTATAATCTCAGAAGCTAGAAGCAAGGATGTGGTGGTACACACATTTAATTCTAGGATTCAGGATTAAGAGGTAGATGGATTTCTGTCAGTAAATGGATACCCATCTCTAGACAAGAGTGAATCAGTCTAAAAATGAACTATAACTCACACTTTTAATCCCCACTTTAGAGAAGTATATAAGACAGAAGCTAGGTCTCAGAACAAGTTTATTCTCCAGCAACACTGAGGATAGTTTACAGTCTGAGGCTTGGTGAGAATTCATGGAGACAAGATCAGCCATCTCAGCCTATTGTAGAGGTGAGAAGCTAGTGGCCAGCTGCTTTGCTTTTCTGATATTAAGTTTCAAGTTTCAACCCAAATATCAGTCTCTGGTTCTTTAGCTTTTTATGTTATACTACAGGTATAAGGTTGTAGAGTTGTTGCTCTGAATATGTTGTTCCTTTACATCTTGACAAATATTTCAATAATTGTACAAAATGTTCTGTCTCAAAGGACTGAGAAGAACTTATGTTAATTTTCACTCTTTGACATATGGTCACAACCCTTTGTGTGAGAAGACTGAGTTTCCTGTAACTGTAATTTGTATTTAAAATGATCTTCGCAAGATTCTAGAATTCATGGCCCAGCACCAGTTACAATAAAATCAGGCTGAGCTAAGTTTCATTATTATCTCTTTGTGTATTTTTCCCTGCCTGAAGGGGAAACACCACAGTTTTCCTGTCAACATACATTTCTAAATATTTTCTTGGAATAACTTTCTTTTTTGTTTGTTTACATTGAGATTCCTTAAAAATACATCTAGCTTTTTTTTTCACAAGAATGGGTACTGTTAACTCAGACTATAATGCCCAAGATGTCTAGGGATTTTGATTGAGATAAACATTATGCATAAAAGTCACATACTTTAATGTGAATCACAAGTGACATCCCTCATAAGAGATGGTTTCATGGTCTAAAAGGAATGTTCAGTATTTAGCGGGAAATGTCTTAGATAAGTAAAAATATAAATTCTGGGAGACAAGGAAGGGCATGCCTCATCAGATAACAAAGGAACACCAGGTTGTAAAAATACATCATCCCTAGCTTTCCAGAAAGAGCAGCTTTGAAACTCATTCCATTCAATAGATAAACTGTGTGTTAAGCTTTCCTTGCTTCTCCAGTGTTTATCTGTGTGCTCAAGGCTCTATGATTTCTACACAAAAGGAGCCTTCACATGCACAGAAGTTCTTTGCAACATTTTCCCCAGAGTCATGGTGTGCAGACACTGCAGCTTATGTTTACTGTTTGTGCCTTCCCCTTCCAATTGGTTCAGGCACAGCAGGAAGCCTGGTCCTATAAGGCTTTGCTCAAGTAGTCAGAGAGCCATGCAAAAAGGCAGGTCCAGACTGAGTAAACTTTTGAATAGATACAGTATATTTGTAAATGTGATTAAGTGAGGAAGAAAGAAAAAATGGGTATGGACAGTTTTAAAAATTAGCTTCAAATAATAAAATGAAGTCTTTAAAGAGACAGTAAACTACTATAAAAAGAATAAGTCATGCAAAAATGGGAAATATAATAACAGGGAGGCTGGACCTTATGTAATTCTTTATTAATTAAAATTTTTAAATTTTACTGAGCAAAAAATATTGCTACTGAGAGACAATAGATTGTGGGGAAAAAAACTGGTGAATTAAACCAGCCTGTATATTTTAAGTATGTCTTAACTTCAGAATGAAAGTCGGGAAATAAGTTGTGTTAGGAGGACATTATGCTTTTGTTTCCATGGATTCTGTCAAAATTAATAAAGATCAGATTTGATAAGTGATTCTTCTGGAAAACCTTGTATTCAGCTATAAAGGAAAAAGAAACTAAGAAAAACTACAAGACAGGTGATGTATATGCTGATTCCTCTATAAGAAATCAGCTCTAAGACTGGATAAAACATGATAAATCCAGCTGAAGACAGAGTCCTCATGACGTGTTATTACATGATGTATTTTAATATAGCATGGATGGAGACTTATATCACAATTTGGATATACAATGCAAAGTTGGCAAATAGCTTTTACTTGCTCAAACATAGAATGGAAAATTCATCTTTAGATGATTTGTACATACGTCCCATTCTATACTTGCATTAATTCAGATAAGTATGTTAACTTTAAAAGTTTCTGTAATCAAAAAAAAAAAAAAAAAGGAACAGACACTAACAAAGACAAAACAAGTAGCCAACATGATCCAGCCTCTCAGGAGGCATCCATTGCAGTTTCCTCAAAAATATGCATCCAGAACAACTTCAAAGCTGTCAGCTAAGGTTAACCAGCCTCATATAATACAATAGCCAGGATATCAGTTAATCCCTGTTCTTGTACCATAACAACCCTGCCTCCATTTTTGGCTTAAAACCCATCTTATTATAAACACAAAGTAACACATTTCTGTGTATGATTAAAACTCTTTTTCTCAAGGATTGGGTTATGCTGTGCCTCCAACCTTAGGTGCAAATGATTCAGAACCGCCTGTTCCATAAAATATCAAATATATTTGTTTCAAAAAGTTATTTATAACCATTTTGAAAGCCTACTTTTTTTCAAAAGGTTTATAAGATCACCCATGACTACCTTTTGTTTTGGCTGCCTTGTCAATTCCAACTTGCAAAGACTTCTTTGATTCAGGAGGTTGTTATGACTAACTTGTTATGCTTATGCTCTATTCCACCCCTGACTATTTTGCTTACCAAATCCCCTATTTTTAAAAGTCCTACATCTGATCTATAAAAGTGTTGTCTTCCTCACATCCAATGATGACCTCTTGAATCCAGATTTAGGGGGAGTCAGCCCATGTAAATGAATAAAAATGAAAGCTTGCTTCAATTATTTTTTTGTTTTAATAAATTTGACCATGATAAATTGGGTTTGGTTCTTTCTTCTCCCATTTTTTGGGATTAGCACTTCAGAGAACACACGGAAGTTCCTTGAATTGGCAACTATAGCCATAAATTTATTTATTTATTTTTCAGAAGGTTGTCCTGTAATGTTTGGAGCAACTAGTCAACCTCACTTTTATTCATTAGCCTTACAAAAATATTTGGAAGTCACATATGAGTCATCACCCATGACTTGTTTTCTAAAGGTTCTGATCCTTGACCCTTGGAAACTTGTCTTTGGATGAAGATTAATGATGGCTCTGAACCAAAAAGATAGAGAAATCAACCAGCATGCTTATTATAAAAAAAAATTCCAAAGAAAGAGAGGGTCAAAAGAGAGGGCACTATCCAAATTCCAAGGATTGTGTACCTTTCAATAGTTACAGGACAAAGAGAACAATAGTGGGGTAAAAGGGCAAAGGTGATTTGTCTTCCACTAATGAACAAGGTGACTGATTTCTTCCTACTACAGAGCTCTGTTAGAAAATAACATATTTATCTAAATGTCATCAAGCAGAAAGATTTTGATCTTTGTAATATATATGAACAAGGGAGTTTTGATCCATGAAGTTTCTGCAAATGATGTAATAAAAGTTTCTCCAGATGTTCAGGGTCTTGTTGGAGCCAGCCCCTTAGTCCGTATTTCCCTTTGTCTTCTGCCACAGATTTTGTAAATGTTTGAGGAGAAGTAACATATAAAGATGATCCTGCTTCCATGATCATGGCATTGAATTGTTTTTTTTGGGGGGGGAGAGAAAGGGGAGTAATTTAGTTTCTTTTGGAATGTGCACTAATACTCACAAACCAAAAATGTCACTGTAGATCACCATATCAAGTTGGAATATATTCAGGCAGGATATCTTGATTGTCTATCAGACTTGTAAAGGAGAATTCTAAATAAAAGGGAATAGGATAGCTTGCAGTTGAAGAAGCTAGAGTAAAATAAAATTAATGTTGCATTGCTAGAGGGATATCATTACATTACTGCTGCTTTCAAGTGACATAAATTACGTTAGAAGTTCATCAATGGATCCATAGACAAGGGTTTCACTGGCCTCCCCTAAATGACTGGTGAGTAATAAGATCCTCGTGCACAGTAACAAATTCAAGAGACTCAAAGCAGGGCAATTCGTTTCCATTCTGCAGAACCTGGCTCCAGACTGAACAAAAGGCAGATTTATTGCCCCAAGGAAAAAGAACTCTTATAGCCTTGAACACAGGTTTCTAAGTGCTTTTCTCCATTTCTTCGGTACTAGGGGGTCACACTTGTCTTGTTTCTAATGCAAAACACTTTCTGGGATATCTTTATTCCTTGACAAGTTAAGTTCTTTTGTTGTTCTCTTGATTTCACTTTATTTTGGGTTTTGCATATGCATAATCTTATAAGTCAGTCATATACAATTGTTTCAATCTCTTATTTTAGATGTCTTTCACATGTCACACACTCGGCTACTTACAACTTTCCATACTAAATTAAGCTGAAAGAAATCTGGCTTTGTAGATATTAAGTGGTACGGAAGGTGGAATCCCTAACTTTATTTCTCACAACTCTTTGGTAAGTTTAAATCAGGACATGGTACTATAAGTTAATGGCCATTGGTGGTCAAATGAGAATCACCCACATTCCAGAGCCAAGTACTCTCCCACCTCACACCCTGCCTTCAGTGACACCGTGCAAGTAGCCCCATCATCAACAGCTAATGTGACACATTTCCACTGTTGCTATGATTGTATATTTTCCCTACGCAATGCTCCATACTCCATATAAAGCAAAAGCCTTGTTTCTCTTTTTTTTCATCCCCACTCAGAGGCTGCCTTTTACATTCTCTACCTCCCAAAAATCTCCTCTTTGAAGAGGTCTGCTGAGTGGTGTGACTTTGTGGCATTTCTTGGTGCTTCCATCATCAGGATACCCTTTTGCAGCAAAACTACTACAGTCATAACATTTTATTTCTTCCAGTTTTGATCAGTCTGCCCTAGGTCTCAAACTTCTCAAGCAAATGAATTAATAGAATTGTGTAATGTGATGGTATTTTTGTTGATGTCCTATTTTTCTTGACATTGTTTTAAGACAACAGTTCACTATGTAGCCCAGGCTGGACTTGATGTTATGATCCTCCTGAGTGTTGCTATTATGGGTTCATTCTAGCTTACCTGATCCATAATAATGGTCTTCTGAAATAGTCTGAGGTGGCAGTGCCTTGCATGATCCAGGCAAAGCTGCCAGAAGGTTGTATACATTCTGAATCAGTGTCATAGCCAGTATTCATTGCTTTAAAGATTAAAAGCAGAAAACAAGAGTCGTACCATTAGCATTCATTAGGGATTAGTGACACATGTAAAATGTTTGTCTCCTGTTGGCCCAGTTTAATGTTTACTGCATGGCAGGATTTAGTAGGAGAAGCATAACAATGAGTCAACTGAACTGGAAATCAACACCACCATTGACCATTGTGGGCTCATCAGGTCTCTAAATTAATATGCAAAGAAGGCAGTTACTCTGATTCATGTATAATTGAATATTAAAGAAATATTAAAGAAAAATTAGACTACTTCAAGGTAAGTAGTACCTTCTGTCTGTAACAGAAAAGATACCCAGGTTAATCATCGTGTTACTATACCCTGTGATTGAGTAACTGAGGCCTTTATGAAATTAAAAGTAAAAGTGTTTTATATCTCTGTGTGTGTGAGTGTGTGTGTGTGTGTGTGTGTGTGTGTGTGTGTGTGTGTGTGTCCTGCCTCTTTGTGGTTTTGTTTCTCAATTTATGTCTTTACCTACTGTAATGATTCAGGCATTATGCTGGCCTGCCACTGACATTTGATAGAATGCACTCAGGTAGTACCCTGGTTACCCCAGGGTTCCATGAGTACTAGTCTGCACATAGGTGCAAAGGACCCCTATAAAAGACATACCCCCACCTACTTATGCTCTCTTGCTCTCCTCTGCTTTTTCTGGCTCTCCTCTCTTCCTGCTCTTTAAGCTCTTTTTCTGTCTCTTCTCCCTTTCTGCTCTCCCTCTTCTCTTCTACCCTCCCTCTGTGTCTGTGTCTATTTCCCTCTTCTCTTTTTTTTTTACACTCACTTCCCTTTCTAATAAAACTTCTTACTCCAGCTCTCTCTACCTGGTATGTTTGTTCCCTGCCTCAGTCACCCTTACCTTCCATGGAATCTGCCATGGTCTACCATGCAGTCCCCCTTTCCACAACAGCAAGAAGAGATGGTTTATTCTGGAGCTAACCATCCCTATCTACCAAAATGTGTTTACAGCAAACACCATGTTCCAAGTGTTAGATCACAAATGTATCTCTCTCTCTCTCTCTCTCTCTCTCTCTCTCTCTCTCTCTCTCTCTCTCTCTCTCTCCCAAAATCTAGGCCACCCTTCTCTGCAATCTGTTTCTTAGGACAAATAGCCTACATGTGCCTGCCTCTATGCCCCTTCACACACAATGTAGTCCAGGATAAGTCATGTGATGTGGAATTTTTAAAGACCATCTGAAATCCTGTAGAAATCAAAAACATACTTTTTTGGGGGGGGAATTAGAAAGTCTTCCCTTTAGAGTCCCTTCATGCGATTCACAGATACTATCTCTCCAGATGCAGCTCCTGTCAGGACCTGAAGGCCTGGTTACCTGCTACAGGGCACTATTTTCTGATAAAGCTCTTCTTTTGTCTCTGTTGTTTTCTTTTCTTTTTTTCCAACTTTTTTATTTGAATTAGAAACATGATTGTTTTATTTGACAATCCCATTTCCCTTCTCCCATCTGTCCCCCCCACCCCCCTAAGTAAAACCTTATCTGTCACATATGTTTTCTGTTCCCCCTGGATGGTGAAGCCTTCCATAGGATGTCATCAGAGTCTTTCGTATCCTTTGGGATAGGGCTCACCCCCGTGTGTCTTGGCTCAAGGAGTATTCCTCTATATGGAATGGGCTCCCAAAGTCCACACCTATGCTAGGGATAAATACTAGGCTTCTACAGGAGGTCCCATAGATTTCTGAAGTTTACTCACAGAAACCCATGTTCCTTGGGTCTGGTTGAGTTATAACATTTCAAGAAGTTTTTATAGTAACAGAGCAACAACAAAACAGCAATAACTGAAGATACTTCCCTTGATTTTTCTCCATTTTTTATTTATATTAGAAACACGATTGCTTCACATATTAATCCAAGTTCCCTCTACCTCCCCTCCCCCCACTAGTACCCTACCTATCCCACATCAATTCTGCTCCCCAGGGAGAGTGAGGTCTTCCATGGGGGTGGTCTTCAGAGTCTGTCATATCCTTTGGGAGGGCCTAGGCCCTCCCCCATGTGTCTAGACTCAGGGAGTATCCCTATTTGTGAAATGGGCACCCAAAGTCCATTCCTATGCTATGGATAAGTTCTGATCTACTACAAGAGGCCCTGTAGATTTCTGAGGCCTCCACACTGACATCCACACTCATGAGGTCTGGATCAGTTACATGCTGGTTTCCAAGTGATAAGTCTGGGGGCCAAGAGCTCCCCCTTGTGTTGGAACCCAGCCCCCATGGGGTCTCTAAGAGTTGTTTTCCAGCATAACCACAGGTACCTCCTGTTTTCCTGACCTCACCCCATTGGGATCAATATCTAGTTGTGAACCCTTTGACCTGGGGTTTTTGTAAGTTTTCGCCCAATACTCGGACTTAGTGGCCAAGAGCAGACACAAATGGAGGTCCCACCAAGATCAGGAAAGAAAGAGGACCCTGAGAGATCACCCTCAGAAGGCTGGAAAGCAAGTAAGGAGTTGTGAGGGTGGATTGCAAAAGGTACTAGAAAATAGGTACCTCAACTCCTAAGAGAGTTGGATTGTAAAGGTACTAGAAAAGGGGGTGGCTCAACTCCTGAGAGAGTTGGACTGCAAAGGTACTGGAAAAGGGGTGCCTCAACTCCTAAGAGAGTTGGATTGGAATAGAGATCACAGTCAATCACACAGATAACGTTCAAAGAGACAAGATACTGGTAAGATTTAACTTTAACTTTGGATTAAAGAAATGCGGGAAATCCACCACTGATGAATCCCTCCTCCATGAGCTACCCACCAACAGCCAGCTGACCCAACAGCCCCTGCTTTTGTCCACTCAAGCCTACTACGGGCTCCAGTCAGCCAACAATAATATGATGTACACAGGCTGGCTAAAAAAATTGCCTCCTTAAAAAAAATTGGGATGCTATACTTAAAAAAACCCTGACCTTCAACAAACAAGAGCTACAAAAATGATTTATGTTTAATATCATTACCAATAAACACACCTTCTACATAATAGCTAAGACAGAGGCTAACATAAATACTAAAGCCCTAGCCACATCCAGCCTACCTTGTCCACCAATACACCTCAAGACACTGTACAACACTGTCTACACCTGTCCAGCTTCTCTCAGTACTGTTGTTCCATCTCCAATACAGACTCCAGAGTCAATGAGAAAAACTATGTCCCTATACAAAACCCAATGTCTTCATCCCCTGTATCCAATGACACTTAACAGCCAAGCTCAAAAAAAATACTAACAATATAAATTATATAGCCCTAGACTTTCAGCCGGTCTCCCAGAGCCCTCATCACATGCTTTCCACATCATCTGTCACATCAAATAAAAAAAATATGTCCAAATAGATAAAAAAAGATTCAGGCCCTACAAAAGACCATACAAAAATAAGACCAAAGGAAAAATATGGCATTTGAATGGTTTAGGGTTTTTCTTGACAGTGAGACACAACTGTTCCTGGCACACCAATTATATCTGAGAGAAAGATGGGCATCCAAGAAACTCATTATAGAGTTTGCCTTTTACATGGCAAGACCAGCCATTTGTGCAAGAAGCTACTCTTGCCTAAACTGATTAACTGTTGCTTTATAAACTGGACATGAGGTACCCACAGGAAATGCCTAAGAGTTAATGCTTCATGAAGGAGTCTGTCGGGCATTCTACAGGACACAGAAAAGGGATGGCAGATGGACTGCCAGTACAGGTGGACAGTTCAGAATTTCCTACTTTGCTGAGAAGTCTGCCAGACACATTGTGGCCTGTAGGCTAAAGATGGATGCCCCAAGGTTACCACGAAACTTTGGGTGACTGTCTAGGATGCAAGATGTCTCTGTCAGTTCTACAGTTTATATATTATCCTAATATGGTCTTTGATGGAGTTGAAGACAGATAGTTATAGTAACACACTAAGATAGAATGGTTAAAATCTCATAGTTCTTACTTGATAACTGTTTTGTTATATATAAAGAAGGGGGAGATGTTGGAACCCAGTCCCCATGCAGTCTCTAAGAGTTATTTTCCAGCATAACCACAGGTACCTCCTGTTTCCCTGACCTCACCCCACTGGGATCAATATCCTGTTGTGAACCCTTTGACCTGGGATTTTTGTAAGTTTGTATATAAGGCTGTTCCACAATAAAGGTGGGAGAGATTGTCTCAGAAAAGGACCAGGAGTCTTATGGTTCATCCAAATCTCCAGGCTTTCACCCAATATTGGGACTTTGTGGCCAAGAGCAGCCACACACTTGTTCAGGTCAGCTGTTTCTGCGGGTTTCACCAGCCTGGGGTTGACCACTTTGCTCATCACACCTCCTTCTCTGCAACTGGATTCCAGTTCAGTTCAGTGTTTAGCTGTGGTTGTCTGCTTCTAGTTCCATCAGCTGCTGGATGAAGGCTCTAGGGTGACATACAAGTTAGTCATCAATCTCATCAGGGGAGGGCATTTAAGGGAGCCTCTCCACTGTCACTTGGATAGTTACTTGGTGTCATCCTTGTAGATCTCTGGACATTTCCCTAGTGCCTGATTTCTCTTTAAGCTTATACTGGCTCCTTCTGTGATGTCATCTCTTGTTTTGCTCTCCTCTATTCTTCCCTGTACACAAATTTCTTGCTGCTTTATGTTCCTCTGACCACTGCTCTTCTCCCCTTTTCCTTCTCCTCTCACCCCATGCTCCCAATTTGCTTAGGAGATCTTTTTCATTTCCCCTTCAGCAGGGGACCATGTATATCTATCTTAGAGTCCTCCTTGTTGCCTAATTCTCTAGTGGTTTGGATTGTAGGCTGGTAAACCTTTGATCTATATGTAAAATCTATATATGAGTGAGTGCATACCATATTTGTCTTTTTGTGACTGAGTTACTTCGCTTAGGATGGTTTCTACTAGTTCCATCCATTTGTCTGCAAAATTCAAGATTCCATTGTGTTTTTTATTTTCTGATGAGTAGTAATCAATTGTGTAAATGAACATCATTTTTTGCATCCATTCTTCAGTTGAGGGGCATCTAAATTGCTTCCAGGTTCTGGCTATTACAAATAATGCTGCTATGAAAATAGTTGAACAGATGTTCTTGTTGTATGAACATGCTTCTTTTGGGTATATGCCTAAGAATGGAATTGCTGGATCTTGTGGTAAACTGATTCCCATTTTACTGAGAAATAGCCATACTGATTTTCCAAGTGGCTGTAAAAATTTTTACTCCCACCAGCAGTGGAGGAGTGTTCATCTTTCTTCACATCCTCTCCATCATAAGTTATCATTTTTATTTTTGATTTTAGCCATTCTTACAGGAGAAAGTTGTATTATGATAAATCTTTCTGCCAAAAGCTGCGTGAGCCCTACAATGAC
The DNA here is from genome assembly GCF_003668045.3 of Cricetulus griseus. Taxonomy (NCBI): domain Eukaryota; kingdom Metazoa; phylum Chordata; class Mammalia; order Rodentia; family Cricetidae; genus Cricetulus; species Cricetulus griseus. The sequence continues at coordinate 56,357,041 of NC_048604.1, forward strand.
GTGGGCAGTCTCTGCCAGCCACCTGGAGCTGAGATAGGGCTCCAATTAATACAAAGAGACTTGTATTAGTACAAATGCTGCTTGGCCAATGACTAGGATTCTCATCTGTTAGCTAAGGCTTATTCACCATAAATCTATATATTTTATAAGACTTATCTTCTTGGAAACCTTCCATTGGCATCCTCCCTTGCCAGTGAATTACATAGCAAATCTGGAGGAAGAGAGGGCCCACTTCCTTCTTCCCCAGTTTATGTATGAGTCTCCCTGCTATGTCATTTCCTGCATGGATCATCACTACTTTACTACATTTCCCAGAATCCTTTTAGACTCCTAGTACCATCTAACTTGCTGCCTCATTGGTCAAACAGTACTTTATTCAACAATCAATAAGATGAACATACACAGAAGTACATTCCCCATCAAAGATGCTATTTCAGAGGTCCTTTGATTTGCATTTCCCAGATGACTAATGAAGTTGAACACTTTCTTATGTGTCTTTCAACTGAAGATTCCTCTATTGAGAATTCTCTATTTAGTTCTGTTCCCCAACTTTTTAATTGGATTATTTGTTGTTTTGAAAACTAGCTTTTTGACTTATTTGTAAATTTTGGAGATCATGCCTCTCTTCTCACAGATATGGAGCTGGTGAATATCTTTTCCCATTCTGTGTGCTGCCATTTTGTCTTGCTGACTGTATTCTTTGCCTTCCAGAAGCTTCTCAGTTTCAGGAGGTCCCATTTGTTAATTATCTATTTCAGTGTCTGTGCTATTGGTGTAATGTTCAGGAAGCTATCTCCTATACCAATTCTTGCAAGACTACTTCCCACTTTCTCTTGTAAGAGGTTCAGTGTGGCTGGATATATGTTGAGGTCTTTCATGCATTTGAATTTAAGTTTTGTGCATGGTGATAGATAGGGATCTATCTGCAGTCTTGTACATGCCAGCATCCAGTTATGCCAGCACCATTTGTTGAAGATCATTTCTTTATTCCATTGTATATCTTTAACTTCTTTGGCAATAACCAGGTGTTTGTAAGTATGTGGGTTAATATCAGGGTTTTCAAATTGATTCCATTGGTCTACCTGTCTATTTTTGTGCCAATACCAATGTGCTTTCAGGACTATAGCTCTATATAGAGCTTGAAGTCAGGAATGGTAATGCCTCCGGAAGTTCCTTTATTGTACAGGGTTGTTTTGGCTATCCTGTGTTTTTGTTTCTCCATATTATGTCGAGTATTATTCTTTCAAGGTCTGGGAAGAATTGTGCTTGCAATTTGATGAGGAATGCATTGAATCTGTAGATTGCTTTTGGCAAGATTGCTATTTTTACTGTGTTGATCCTACTTATCCAAAAGCATGTGAGATCTTTCCATTTTCTGGTATATTCTTTAATTTCTTTCCTTTTTTCCCCCAACATTTTTATTTGAATTAGAAACAGGATTGTTTTACATGGCAATCCCATTTCCCTTCTCCCACTCATCCTCCCCTACCTCCCCCCAACTAAAACCTTATCTGTCACATATCTTTTCTGCTCCCCCTAGTTGGTGAGGCCTTCCATAGGGTGTCATCAGAGTCTTTCAGATCCTTTGGGATAGGGCCTAGGCCCACCCTTGTTTGTCTTGGCTCAGAGAGTATCCCTCTATATGGAATGGGATCCCAAAGTCCATACCCATCTAGGGATAAATACTGGGCTTCAACAGGAGGTCCCATAGATTTCTGAGGTTTGCTCACAGAAACACATGTTCCTTGAGTCTGGATCAGTCCCATGCTGGTATTCCAGATATCAGACTGGGGAGCAAGAGTTGCCCGATGTTCAGGTCAGCTGTTTCTGTGGGTTTCACCAGCCTGGTCTGGAACTCTGTGCTCTTCACTGGTCCTTCTCTGCATCTGGGTTCCAGTTCATTTCAGTGATTATTTATGGGTGTCTGCTTCTACTTCCACCAGCTGCTGGATGAAGGCTACAGGATGGCATATAAGTCAGTCATCAATCTCATAATCAGGGGAGGGCATTTGAGGTAGCCTCTCTTCTGTTGCTGAGATATTTAGCTGCTGTCATCTTTGTAGATCTCCAGACATTTCCCTCATGCCTGATTCCTCTGTAAACCAAAAATTTGTACCTCTATTATGATATCTCCATTCTTGTTATCATGTATTCTTCCCCTCACTCATATTTTCTGTTCCCTCATGTCCTCAGAATCCCTCTTCTTCCCCCATTCTCATTCTCCTAGCTCCCTTTACCCCTCTTCCGGTGCTCCCAATTTGCTCATCAGATCTTGAACCTCTCACCTTCTCCAGGGGACCATTTTAAATTCTTTCTTTAAATACTCAAAGTTCTTGCTATACACGTCTTTCACTTGTTTGTTTAGTGTTACTCCAAGATATTTTATGTTGTTTGTGCTATTGTAAAGGGTGATGTATTTCTAATTTCTTTTTCAAACCTCTTATCATCTGTATATAGTAGAGCTACTAATTTTTTGAGTAAATCTTGTATCCTGCAACTTTGCTGAAGGTGTTTATCAGCTGTAGGAGCTCCCTGGTAGAGTTTTTCAGGTCACTTATGTAAACTACCATATCACTTGCAAAAATTCAAAGCTTGATTTCTTCCTTTTCAATTTGTATCTCCTTGATGTCCTTTTGTTTACTTATTACTCTTGCTAGAACATTGAGTGTAATATTGAATGGATATGGAGAGAATGGAAAGCCTTGTCTCATTCCTGCTTTTAGAGGAATCATGTTAAATTTCTGTCCATTTAATTTTATGTTGGCTGTTGGTATACTGTATATTGTTTTTATTATATTCAGGCACGTTCCAGTTATCTCTGATATCTCCAGGACCTTTATCATGAAGAGATGTTGCATTTTGTCAAAGGCTTTTTCAGCATCTAGTGAGATGATCATGTGATTTTTCTTTTTCATTTTGTTTACATGGTGGATTACATTGATGGATTTTCGAATGTTGAACCAAGCCTGCATCCCAGGGATGAAGCCTATTTGATCATGGTGGATGATTTTTCTCATATGTTCTTGGATTCAATGTGCCAGTATTACTGAGTATTTTTGCATCAATTTTCATGAGGGATATTGGTCTGTAGTTCTCTTTCTTAGTTGTGCCCTTGTGTGGCTTGGGTATCATGGTAATTGTAGCCTCATAAAAAGAGTTTGACAATGAACCTTCTGCTTCTATTGTGTGGAACAATTTGAGGAGTATTGGTATTAGCTTTTTCTTGAATTTCTGGTAGAATTCTGCACTGAAGCCATCTGGCCCTGGGCTTTTTTGTTGTTGTTGTTGGGAGACTATTGATGACTGTTTCTATTTTCTTAGGTGTTATAGGTCTGTTCAAATGCATTGTTAGAAGCATTAGAAAGGTTGTAGTGAATGACAAATCTGTGTTACAGGCCACAAATGTAATCTAACAGGCCTTTTCACTGGTTAGACGTTGATTTCTTGTTACCCAGCTACTTTATATTATTTTCCTATATAATAAAGTACACAAGAAACTACTGTATTTTTTATATTACTTTTGCTTTCTGTGTTATGTAATGAAACTTAGTCTACTTAGGTTATCTTTTTTTCTGAAAAATATATCATTTTAACAAAATAGTCAAGTGTTTGCCATCAATCACTATTTATTAAGATTGTGCTACAATTTACAGAGGTCCTTTTGATTTTCTGACTTCTTAGTTGCTACAGAAGAAATGGCAAGTACACTTCTGAGAATATTCCTGTAAATCTGAAATATTTCCTTCCCCAAGGAAAGTTTTCTAAGTATTCCAAGCAATCACAAGCCACATTCCATGTGATAAACAGACAATAAACAAAGGCCAAACATTTTCCCCTTCCCTGGCCACATTGTTGGACAGAACATTTTTTAGAATCCCCATCATGCTACTAACTTAACACTTTTAATGTACTAAAAAAGACAATCCACCTCATTGTCCTTTTTGGAAGCCTAAATCTAAACCCCTCCACTCTCCACTCTGTGTTTGAAGATAAGGTCTCTCACTGAACCCAACATTAGTTGACTTTATTAGGCTAGATCTTCACTATGGCTGCAGGAATCTCCTGTTTCTTCTGGCCTCATACTGAGCTTACATACACCTGTCATCACATTTGAATTTTTATTGAGATAGTTTTGGTTAAGTACCAAAATTTTACTCACAGAAGAGTCTCTAGGTCCTGTCTTTATAGTTTTGATTAGTAGAATCTGTAAATGTCTGTCATGCTGCATTCCCATGATTTATAATGTTCTCTCTTTTTCATCCATTTGTAATTTTCGAATTTATAATCATAATTTTGATGTCATAATGCGTACGTAACACAATTAACATTAAATTACAAGATACATGTATTTCTGAAATGTTATTAGCTTACTAATTTTTTAAATTATATCAATGCTTTACATGCTATTGATAATCAGTAGTTAGATAGACATTTTATTTTTAAATCCCTCCATTTAACCAAGCTAAATATTGTTTCGTCAAGACATTTTAGATTTATTCAGAATTTATTAGCTCAATATTATATGTCACTTGATGACATTTTGAGGACATTTACTTTCTAGAGAGCTGTATCCACAGTGTCTCTCAGTGTATATATCATGTTTATGCATAGATCTCATAAAGCAGTTTTGGGTTTCTCAATGTCATGGAAAGGTGTCTCCTTCATCACTTCTTTTTGTTTGTTTGTTTCATTAGAAAGAAAATTATTATACATTTCAATCCCAGATCCCTCTCCCTCCCTTCCTCCCCTGTCCCCCCCAACTAATGCCTTACTCATCCTATACCCATTCTGCTCCCCCCAGAAGGTTGAGGCCTTCCATAGGTGGTTCTTCAAAGTCTGTCATATTGTTTGGGATAGGGCCTAGGCCAACCCCCATCTGTCTAGGCTCAGGGAGTATCTCTCCATGTGGGATGGGCTCCTAAAGTCCATTCCTATGGTAGCGATAAGTATTGATCCACTATAAGAGGCCCCATAGATTTCCAAGGTCTCCTCACTGACAACCACATTCAGTGGTTTTATATCAGTCCCATTCTGGTTTTCCAGATATCAGTCTGGGGACCAAGAGTTTCCCCTTGCTCAGGTCAGCTATTTCTGTGTGTTTCCCCAGCCTGGTATGGACCCCCTTGCTTACCAATCCTCCTTCTCTGCATCTGGATTTCAGTTCAGTTCAAGATTCAGCTGTGGGTGTCTGTTTCTACTTCTACCAGCTGCTGGATGAAGGCTATATAATGGCATATAAATTAGTCATTAATCTCATTATCAGGAGAGGGCATTTCAGGTAGCTTCTCCTCTGTTGCTTAGATTGTTAGTTGGTGTCTGTAGCTCTCCTGTTCTTAACACTACAAATGCATAGAGAAAAAACAATGAGAACTAATTACTTAAGAAAAATATTTATGTATTTTTCATAAAAAGTATATCATGGTACTAGGTAGAAGACATTTAGATGATAGTTGCTCATTTCTATATATTTTTCGTTACCTTCTAGCATCATTCTAATGAGTTGTTTTCTACTTATAGCTTAAGCTCCTTGCCCATGTTATATGTTCAAGATGTAGTCAGGACAAAGGTGCACTGCCTGCTGCTTAACCAAAGGATGGAGATTCTTACAATTCAGGGAAAGTGACCTACTGTAAATGATCTTCCGAGAAGTTCTGCCCAGTTCTCTTTTTCATATCTAATTGACCATTCCTCACTCAGAAGTCACACTTTACATGACTGCCAGATACAACTTTTCCTAGCATCATTTCAATGGTGCACCCTTATATAAAAATTTCCAGGGAGATATTTTTCTTACAATAACAATATAGGGTAGGATAAATATCTTACAGTTGGGTAGATTTTTCAAAGAACTCTTCTAATGTAAGTAAAAATTTTTTTTGAAAAATTTTAAAGGGTTCACAGGGCTATGTGTACCATATACCAGTCAAAGACATTATACTTTCTCCTTTTAAGGGCACTAAAATAAAAAAGAAAACTCCACTTAATGATGTTGCAAATCCCTCTGAAGTTCTTAAGGTGTCACTTTAAATGATAAAAAGTCTCATTAAAATTTTCTGCCTTTGTCTAGGGAGGTCCTCTTCTTTGTTATACACATTTTCTTCACATTCATTCCTCTCTCCATTTCTTTTTACTTTCTGGCCTGAGTTTTTCCTACTAAATTGGTGTTTGGACACACATTTTACTCTTTACTTCACACTGTTTTAGAATTTTTGTTTTAGAAGGTATTCTAATCAGTCTTGCCTACTGTGTAGTAATGTACTAGATATTTTTACTTTAGAAAAATATAGCCGTCTTTTAAAAATGTTTTTGCTAGAAAAAGTTTATCAGATGTATACCATTATTTTGTTTTTGTATGGTATCAATGTGTTTACTGTACAAATCTATTTCCAAAAAGGAGTGATAGAAACATGTATTAAAATGTAACCCAGACACCAATGAAGAATCAACAAAGAAAAATAAATCCTTAAGCAAACATTGTAAAAATAGACCAGTTTTTCTCATACTACTCACAAGTAAGAAACCCTATATACTTAAGATATAAACAAAACATTGTTCTATGTTTCATTTAAATCTTAATTTCTCTGAGTGTGAAAGGTGTGAAGTACATGTAGAATCTGGCAGACAAGCATGATGACCTCTGCTCTTTTCCAGTGAATCAAATAGTAAACAAAGAGTTCCTGTTCCCACGAACATTTCTCTTAACTTCTCTACATGTGACATGGAGGAATCTCTCTCTCCCTCTGTCTGTTTCTCTAAATGAATAAATAAATAAGGGAAAATCTTTCTCAGTTTTGTAAAGTACTAGATATCCTCTTGGGTACTTCAGTGTTCTAACACTAGCATACTTAATTGCATTTAAAGTCATGTTGTCTCTCACGAAGGTAATTGCTATTCACAAAAATTTTGTTTTTTTAACAATTATTCTTTTCTCATACATTACATTCCAACCACAGTTTGTCCTCCCTCCCCTCTTGCCATCCTCCCCTGACTTCGACTCTCCCTCAGATCCACTGCTCCTCCGATTCCCTTTATGTATGAACATGGCATAATAAATTACAATAAGGCTAGGCACAAACCCTCATATCAAGGCTGGATGAGAAAATCCAGCAGGAGGGAAAGGTTCCCAAGTGCAGGCCCCCACTCCCATTGTTTGGAATCCTACAAGATACCTAGCTATGCAACCATAAGTTATAATATGCAGAGGACCTAGCTCAGAACCATGAGGGAAACCATATTGAGCTCCTATGACCCCAGCTTACCTGATTCTGTGAGATGTGTTCTTGCTATTATTCACAAGATTTAATAGAACACAACTCCAGTTTTCAGAAATTAAACATTCCTAATCATATAATTAATTATTGCACTATTTTCAATCTGATTAAATGAGCAGAATTTTTAAATTTGATTTGCAGAATTCACTCTACTGTTGGATATCACCTTCTGAGAAATGAGGAATTCTCAAGAACTAGTTAAAGAATATAAAGCAAAATGACTTCATTTGTTTTTCTTGAAGAGGTGCTAACTAAAAATAAGTTGTGATTGCTACTCACTCATGAATATTTCAAATTATAGATAAATAATATATATCATTCATCTCACTAATTTTTCTTTTACACAATAGTTTTCCACCTATTACAGCTTCTGTTTCAGTGATGCTATCTTTATCTTTGCCAATACTTTTGCATTGTATTTATAATTTAGTCCAAAAAAATGAAAAACTAGTAACAATAATTCATTAAGTGAAAACTTTCATTTATTTCACATGATTAATTTGGTCATCATTCATTCTTAGCATAAAAATAGTCAAACTGAATTCAAGAAGAACTTTAACAACCTGATTTCAAATGAGAATTTGATTGATGGCCTCTTCACAGAGGATTTAAAGGGACCAACTAAAATCATCTAACAAGCTACATTGTTGCTATGTTTAAGTGACTGATTTCAGTCTCATTTTGTAACTGACTATGTAAAATTCAGACAAAAGGATTTTACACTTAGCTTTCATGTGAAATTTGGAAACTCTGACATAATTATCATGTGCCAAATAAATCTAGAGAAGTGATATTAATTTGCATTTTGTTGATTTTCAGGGAATATTTAATTAATTGGGACTTTGCCTTCATGACAAAAAAAAATATGAGTTTAGTATATGTTATTAGAACAAATACTTATGAAAGCATGAAAAGGAGGAAATCATCTTAAAGTATGACCTGAGAAATTTAGACAGATAATACGAACATTTGAAGTCTAAATGAACTCTTCCAGACTTATGAAGAATGAATCTTACCTCTCTGTAGCAATAAGAGTATAAGAATAAGAGACAGTTTGATAACTACAGATCCCATTCAGAGAAACTATTCTGAGATCCTAGGAAAATATGAATGCTACCTGTATATGACATCTCTCAGTACTAATTTTGAAATTATTTTATGAATAATATTTAGGGCTATTCCTTATTAGTTCACAAAAGGACTCAATTCCTACTCATTAAAAAAACCTACCCTGTAAATTATATTGATTATACTGAGAAACTATGCATTAATTAAAAATTCTAATGTTCTTCCTAATAAGTATAAGGGGAAATCACTTTTACATATTTCAGTCTTCTGTGTGAGGAAATTACTTGATTTTATTAACATTTTTGTAAAAGAAGATCCCAGATATCATATAAAGCACATTCTTAAGGAAACCAAAATCAGTTCTCTTATCCATGTGTTCTCTTTGCTCTGAATTTCAAGACCTTAATGCATTGGTTTCTTTAATGGTAGTTTTTCTTTTTTAGAAAGAAGTACTTATTTTCCAATAAATACTGTTATACTTCTCCAATAATATTGAAAACTTGATAGTGCCATAGGAAACTCTCAAGTTTTAAGAAGGGATTCTTTTCACTAGGGAGTTCTCTGACATCCAGCTGTTCTTTAAAGTATCAGAATTGAAATAGTTTATTCTTTTAGTACAGTCAAAGCTGATACTTTTAATTGTGTGTGTGCACATGTGTGTATTTTACACTCCAAACACATGCCTCTTAACAGAGAATTTACCTTTAGCACTAATGTTTTGAATGTCCTTCTCTTTCCCAAATAGTTCACAGATGTCCCATATGTCACATCTATATACCAAACTATGTCACAAATGACAAGACTAAAAATTCTGGCATCTATTTCTAGTTTCATTTCACTTCTGGTACTTAAAATTCAATAACATAGCAAACTTTAAACTACTAGTAGTTTAAAACACATTTATAAGTGTACTGCAATCATACATATGCTATTATACATCAAATTGTTCTTCAAATCATTAATCTTTATTACAGTCATGAAGGACTTTGACAAATAAACTAAGAATTACATAACTAGTTTGATGTAGTAACTATCTTGGCACTCTCCTTTACTATTATAACTTACTGGATAAGTATAAAAATATTCACTTTATTAAGTATTTAAATGATTTCATTTCATACATAAAAATTGAAGAAAACTGTTCTCATATTTCTTCAAATTGGATGATGAAGTTTTCTTTCAAAAATTTTTGAAATTATGGGATATTGAATCGAAGTAGTACTTCATAGTTACATATGGTGAGCAGCTGAATTTCTTTAAAATTCTAGATTAAATTATAAACTTATCATTGACATCCACATTCAGGGGTCTGGATCAGTTCCATGCTGGCCTCCCAGATATCAGTCTGGGTTCCATGTGCTCCCCCTTATTCAGATCACCTGCTTCTGTGGGTTTCACCAACCTGGTACTGACCCCTTTAATCTTCATTCCTCCCTCTCTACAACTGGGTTCCAGAGTTCAGTTCAGTGTATAGCTTTGTGTGTCTGCCTCTGCTTCTATCAGCTACTGGATGAAGGCACTCGGATGACATAAAAAGTAGTCATCAGTCTCATTATAGGGGAAGGGCATTTATGGTAGCCTCTGCAATATTGCCTAGATCGTCAGTTGGTGTCATCCTTGTAGATCTCTGGAAATCTCCTAGGTGCCACAACTCTCCCTGGACCTATAATGGCTCCCTTTGTTATGGTATCTCTCATCCTGCTGTCCTCTATTCTTCCCCAGGCTCAACCTTTCTGCTCCTCCATTTCCTCCGCTCCCATCCTCTTCTCTCATTCTGCCAGCTTCCTCTCCCCTACTTTGAGAACCCATCACATGTGAAGGGATGCTATCTTGGCCTGGGCACATGGTGGAGGGCCCAGGTCCAGCCCAGGATGATGTGGTGGACTTTTGGGATCCCCCTTGGAGGGCCCTTCCCTCCCTGGGGAGCAGAGGAGGGAAGATGTGGGGGACTGGTGGGGGTTTGGGGAGAGTTGTGAGAGAGGGAAAATGGATTGACATCTGAAGCAAGCTTGTTCCTAATTTGAACTAATAAAAAACCCATAAAATAAAAAATATTAACTTATTAATTGAAGTTTATTCTTGGAAAAATATTCACATATTTATTTGCACATATGTCACTCTCATATTCATGTACTCTTTATAGTAACAGATGCTACATTTATTTTGAACTATTATTTATGATCAGAATTGTTGCTTGGATTAAATGAAGCAAACGCCTTTGGTTAAAAACTAGTGTGAAACACTTAGAAATAAGCGAATGACTTCAGCTGCACTCAAAGTTAGATGGGAATACTACTGTGTGTTAAATTATGATTTCCATTAAATAATAGAATAATTCAATTTATTAATTTACCTATTCTCACATACAATCATCACTCTTTCATACACACACAGACACACACACACACACAAGCAAAACAAAAAATGGTTTCTAGTATATATCTTAAATTTAGGTAGGCCATTCTTCTTCTACTCTAGCTACTGATCAATATGTAATGTGTTTTGTTTCATGTTAGTTCTTTAAATTATTTCTAGTTCCTTGGATAGTAGTTTCCAACCCACTGTATTGCCATTAAGATTATCCAAATTAGTTTAAATTGTAGATAGAAAAATTTATAATACGGACAATTAAATTTCTTGATTTGCTTGCTATGTACCAGCACAGATGTTATTATAATACCTAATTTATTCTTATAAGTCACCTTAAAGATATGTATTATTATTTCCACAAATGTACAGAATTGGCAACTATAGCTAAATAATTTGTCAAGTTATGTATTATCATTATATGGAAGATCCTATACTTCAAATACCAGGAATCATTTCATAGGCATTTAAATATATATGATATTATATTGATTCATAGAAGGTTCTGCTAGCAGACAATGAAGACTGATAGATGCTATATAACATTCCACATTAATTTGCCTTTGATTTCTTGAATTAGCATCTTTCCTTTTCCTCACTTACATCATTCCCATAAATACTGCTTATGGATGAATAAAATAGTTTGCAGGGTTTCAAAGTGTTGCTCAGTGTACTGGTAGTGTTTTAAACAACAGCATAACTGGAGAGTAAAATAGAATTACATGTAACAGACCAAGCTGGAGTTGAAGCATTTAAGAAATACAACTATTCCCTTTGAGTACCCATAGCTCAGTTCAATATTGTTTAAAAATATATACATGCTGGCTGAATCATTATATATGTTTGTTTAAATTCTGTAGGTTACCAGCTTTCACCGTGTTCAAAAGTATTATTTTATGATCTAATCTACATGGGGTTTAAATACTTCAAATTTTATTTACAGCTCTAAATTTTTATAAATTTAATAACAAAAAAATCTCCTCACAGCACCTTTGGGTCTCTTGAGGCATAAACACATTAACATTTAATGCCTTAACAACTAAATTCACCTATATAGAATGCTTGAATTATATTAAGGAACAGTATAAAGCCTATTAAAGTGAGATGGCTTGTGGAAGTCAAAATAATGGAAATGTAAAACTTTAATGCCTAGATAGCACTTTGATCACAAAACTTTATTAATGAGATAAATTGAATGATTCTATTATTCCTTATGTTTCCAAGGAGTAGCTTGCAATCATTTTTCAGCTGTGATTCAGAATGTCTTTTATTATGAGAATGTATTTAAAAATATAACAGAACTTAATCAAGTGAATATAACTTTCATAAAATCGGAATCTAGGTCTTCTCATATTAAGATATTTAATCTCTGCAAATACAACCTGTATAATGGAAGTTTTGTAAATTGCTAGTTGTCTATGTGAGAATGACTGCTAGACCTTAACTTTATAAATAGTTGACTAGGACAGATTCTTTTTCTTGTGCATAATAAAAATGCCAAGAATGTTACATTTACTTTCATAATGAGCAATTTAATAGAATACAAACAAGATTCTTCTGGTTTTTATCCTGAAATAAGTACTTTTTAATGGCAAAAAGTTTGCTAGTTAGCAATTTGTATAGCCCTGCACCCTTTGAGGTTAATAGGATAGTAAGCTGATTCATCTTTTTTAAAAATAATTAAATTCTACCATTATGGATCATTTAATTTAGAAAGTAGGAACAAGTAGAACAATCTAATGTCTCAATAAGTCACTAGAAAATTATTACATTTGCCTCATATGCCTATGCATAGAAAAAAAGGAGATAAGTATACTCCTTAAAATTCCACCTGGTAGACAGATATACACCAAGCTGATGATTTTATACATTACATGGAAATAGGTTTAATCTAAGCACTCATTTTACCTCTGATTTTTTGGGAAGGATAACTACTTATAAAATACTTTAAGAATATAATGTGGCAGTAATTAGCTGTAAAACAAAACCATATTTCTGAGAGCAGGGCTTAATGGACACTAGCACAGTATATTTGAAAAGGTGCTTTTACTGTTTTCTTTAAATACACAATGCATAGTAAATTCAAGGAATTAAACCAAAATAATTGCTTCCTTTGGGGTCAAGTGAATAACTAAAAAGCTGTATTTTTAAAATATAACTCTTTCAACCCAATAATAAATACAGTTTACCAAGCTTTGAAATAAAAAGGGGAAGCTTTCCCCTAACAAATCTACTCTAAGCATCTCCCTCATTGCAATCACTCCCATTTCTATGGATTTATCTTTTCAAATCACTGTAATTGAATCCCATAGTTGTGGAGCAATTATAATTTCATAGCTCTAAAAAATAATTTCACACTCAGTTTACCTTCTTGTTCTTACAGGGTTGGTTGTAAGCCTGTCTAGGATGATTCTACTGACCTTTGTAAAGAAGGAAGTAAGCTAAGTGACTTGAAGTGAGTTGCAGAAAGCTCACTCTCATATTTGGTAGAAAGAAGAAGTGCAGGTTTTTCTTGCCTCTGTCACTAACATTTCTTATAACTGTGGATAATGTTTATGTAGGTTTCTGATTCCTCACCAATAAAATAAAAATTTAGCAAAGGTGAATTAGATGGTAAATTAAAATTTTTAAATCACAAAATTCTTTGATAATCCCCCCTTAATCCAATATTGTTTTACTATAACTGATTTTCCATGGATATTTTGGGGTGCATACTTTTAACTTTTATATGTAGTTCTAAAACATTTTCCTAAATGACATTTTGTGCATATGTGGAATATAATTATCTGAATATTGACACATATATTAAGAACCAGTCATATTTAGATTTCTCTACTTTTACTTGTATTCACTTCTATAGCTATGTGTAATCAGTAGTATTGTCTGTTGTCATACAAATTTTATTTATCTATATGTATTTTATGTGACCGAGTGTTTTGCTTTTATGTATGCATACCACATCCCTGCATGGTGTCTGCAGAGTCCAGAAGAGTATATCAAATCTCTTACAATTGCAGTTATAGACCTTTATGAGTCACCATGTAGTATGCCCTGAATGAATAACAAGTCCTTACCTGTTGAGCCATTTCTATATTCCACATAAATTATTTTCTATGCAGGTGTACATTGCTGCAACCACAACCAAATATTAATTTACAGTTTTCTTTTTAAGTGTAGCTTGGTCAGATTTTGCTATTATGTTAATAGTGTTGTATAGACTGGGTTGGGGAGTTTTCCACTTTCAAAAAAACATTTTAAATGGTGTAAATTCATATAAATTTGTTAGGCTAGTTCAGAAAAATAACATGAGCCTGGAAATTATCTTTTGGGAAGCCTGTATAACAAAGATGTACAATGGTGGTGCACGCCTTTAATCCCTGCAAAGGGGAGTTAGAGGCAGGTGGATCTCTCTGAGTTTGAGACAAGACTAGTCTACAAAACATGCTACAGGACAGCCCTTGCTGTTACACAGAGAAAACTTGTATTGAAAAAATCCAAAATAAATAAATAAATAAATAAATAAATAAATTCTTTATGATTATGTGGCTACTTTGATAATTTATTTCCATGTAAATAATTTTTAGTAGTTGATAACTAAAGATTTAGGACATTCAATTTACTAAATATAAAAGCTAAAAATAAAGTTCATTATAATACTGTTTTTTTACGATTCTACTGTCTATAGGCTTTGTTCAACTTTAACCCAAATATTCATGATTTCTGTATCTTCTTACCTTTTTTGTGTTTTGTGTTTGTTGGTTGTTCATTTGTTTTGAGCAGGGTTTTCTATTGTAGCCCATACTGGCCTCACAGTCATGTTCACACTGCTTTAACATCCAAAATCCTGGGATTAGAAATGTGAACCACAGTGCCTCGATTTTAGGAGTTTATGCGTTGTGCTTGTTGAAAAGCTATGAATTTCATATCGTTGATTTTATCTAATTTTGCACATTCAATTTTGGTTATCTTTCTCTTCATTTTTTCCTCCCTTTAATGTGTTGTAGGAATTGTTTACTCTTTTGAGAAAGAAGATGGGACTAGTATTTGAAAACATTCCCAATTTGCAATGTAATGATTTTAGTCTATGAAGTTCCCTGTTAGCATTTACAATGTAATGATTTCAGGCTCTAATATTCCTTCTTTCCATAGTCTCCTCCTAAATATTTGATATTTTTCCTTCAATTATTCTATTTTTATTTTATTTTATGTCTTTAAGTCTTATTTTTGCCATAATTGATACATTGATATGAATCATATCCCTTTATTCGTGTAGTTATTTCATGTTTATTGTGTAATCTTATATACTGGTTATAAACTGCCTTTGATTCCTCTGTTACAGATTTAGCTTTATGCCATTATTCCCAGAGGACATAGAGACTACAATGTCAATATCTGAAAATTTTTGAGACATATTATGTCTACATAGTTTATCTGGGGTAATGAATGCCCTATGTGCCTTTAAAAATGTCATTATCTTTTTGACAGATAGAATTTTTTATACTTCAGATAGACATTGCTGCGAGATTCTGACTCAGCTGTTGTTCTTTTGCAATCTTAAAGCCCTGTATAATTGTGGTTGACAGAGTTTGTTTAAAGCCCTAATAAATTTGTATCTCCTTCTTCTTCCAGATTATCAGTGTTTGCTTTCTACTTTCTCATGCACTTTAGTGTGCTGTTTCTATACCTAAGTTTTTGATATTTACTTAGACTGATGCATTTATTCATGCTCTGTATTCCAGCAATTTCTTTCCTCTAAAATCCCCAATGCTAGCAGTTGATTGTATTTTCTCATTCTGGTTGTGATTGCTTGGTTTCTTGGTGTGAGTAGTGATTTGTATTTTTATTATAATGCTTTTACTCCTATGTTAGAAGACTGTAGGCCATATCTGAGCAATAATGAAAGGTTTGTTTATTTTATGTAAATGTGTTTTGGTATGTATATATGTTCACCACATGACTGCCTGATGGTTGCAGAACCCCAGTGAGCATGTTAGACCTCCTGAAACTGGAAATACAGATGATTGTGAGCCATAGTGTGGTGATTGGAAATGAAACTAGTGTCCTCCGCAAACAAAAGCAAGTGTCCGAAAACAGCAGCAAGTGTCCTCATCTTTGCAGCACTGTATTTGGATTTTTAATATAGTAGCTAGACTCCTTCCTTGTCTTAGCCTTTTTGTGTGCTGTGATTCCAAATTAGTTTGGTTTTTCAGAGAATTTTTTTGTCATTTGTTTTGCTAGGTTTACCTGCTAACTCAGGACTCTCACTGTCTCATTTATTGTTCCCTGGAGTTATGGGCCTCTCTCAACACACCTGATGCATTTATTCATCAAGGTATCTCTTCGATGAGGAAAGAAATATAATGAAAAATATTTCTCAGTTTGGTCACATGTTGTATGTGTATCCTTTATATGGTTCTTCAAGCCACTCTGTGTCTGTGTGAAAAATGCAAATCTCATATCCACAAGTTCCAAATAAGCTTCCAGGGTTACTTCAATTAGACTTACACTCATTTTTTTACTTTGTATCATCTCAAATTTGTGTATCGAGGCAGATGAAGATCATTTCTGTTGGTAACAGCAGGGAGGCTCCTCAGTCCTTGTAGTGATTGGTACTTTTTAGTCTGAGCTCCTGTGCTGAACTATCCGTATCTGGACAGGAAATGAGACTCAGGTTTCTTCAATAAGAACAGGAACTCAAGTGTCCATTCAGGGTTTTCTTTTAAGGGTTTTGTTTGTTTGTTTGTTTCTGTTTTGCTTTTTTTTTTCTCTTCGTTTCAGCCTCCAGGATTAAGTAGACATCTGATCTAAGTAGGAAGCCTTAAATCACAGGAACAAAGAATTCTTCTCTAATTGGATCTTTTGTTTTGGCAAGGTTTCTCTTTGTTAATTCATCCATTTTACCTGTCTCCATGACTTCAAGTCAGTGGTCAGAACTTCAGGCTCTAGCAGAAAGCAACGAACTTGACAGATACTTAATTTGTCTATATAATCTATGGGTTGTACTTCAAATGTCTGTTAAAGGCCAAATGGTTTGTTAATAGACTGTCACACTCTTGATAGAAAATGAATCCTCTAGGAGGTGGAATATAACTATATAGAACAAATCAAGCCCCTACACTTAAAGGAGACAATGGGATCCTGGCAACAATTTCTTGGTCTTTTCATTGTTTTCTGACCATAAACATAAAGAATCCTATGCCTTATATTCTTGTTGCTGTGATGTTTTACTTCTTGTATCCTACAATCAATAGAAGCAACTGGCCACGGACTGGAAGCTTTCTAACAGCAGAAAAAAAATCAAAGTTTCCTCCATTTAAGGAGCTTCAGGAACTCACCATGGTTAAGATAGTGGGTGGGGCTTCCTAACATGGAAGGAAAAATAATACAAAGAAGGAGAATGCTACTATGATTATATCTTATCATTAAAAAGTCTTTAGAATTTGTATGGGGGGGAAATTGAATAACTTTGGAGAAATCAGATCAAAACGTTTAAAATGCTCTAGTAATTCAAACTAAATTGAAAATTCTTGTGAGAGCTCTGAAGATGAGAATGCTGATGGAAAAGCAGGGTCCTTTGGGAAACTGACTAGAAGCCATCCATTTAACAAGTTGGTAAACAACTTGACTCTAAATTCTTCATTGCTTGAGACTTTACAAATGGGTGTAAATGTATTTGTCTCATATAATCGAATACCTTACATGAAATGGCAAGTGTAAAACATACAAAGATGTGTTACAAGAGGCCCCATAGTATTCTGAGGTCTCCTACTAGACACCCACATTCGTGGAGTCTGGAATAGTCCCATGCTGGTTTCCTAGCTATCAGTCTGGGGAACATGAGCTCCCTTTGTTAAGGTCAGCTGTTTCTGTGGGTTTCAAAAACCTGGTCTTGACCCCTTTTCTCATCATGCCCCCATCTCTGCAACTGGATTCCAGTTCAGTTCAGTGTTTAGCTGTGGCTGTCTGCTTCTACTTCCATCAGCTGCTGGATGAAGGCTCTAGGATGACATATAAGTTAGTCATCAATCTCATTATCAGGGGAGGGCATTTAAGGTAGCCTCTCCTCTGTTGCTTAGATTGTTAGTTGTTGTCATCCTTGTAGATCTGCAGACATTTCCCTAGTGCCTGATTTCTCTTTATACCTATATTATTGCTCCCTCTATTACGGTATTTCTTATCTTGCTCTCCTCTATTCTTCTGCCAACTCAAACTTCTTGCTCCCTCATATCCTCTTAATCCCTCCTCTTCTCTCCTCAATCTCATTTCCTAGCTCCCTTTCCCCTCTGTCCATGCTCCCAAACTGCTCGTAGGAATGGAATTTGGGAGCCCATTCCAGATAGAGAGATACTCCATCAGCCTAGACACATGAGGGAGGGCCTAGGCCATATCCCAAAGGATATAACAGACTCTGAAACCTCCCCATGTAAGGCCTCACCCTCTCTGGGGAGCAGTAAGGGTATGTCTGGGACAGCTAAGTTGTTAGTGGGGACAGGGGAGGATGGGAGAGAGAGGGAACTGGGATTGACATGTAAAAAATTGTTTCTAATATAAACAAAAAATGAAAAAAATACAAAGATTCCAGGAGGTATGCTATGGGTCAAAACCTATAGAGCACTCAGCAGGTCCAAATTTCAAAGAGTGCCTTCCATTGCCTGAGGAGAAAAACTACTTACAGAGCAGTGCCAATTCATATTAGAGGGAGTTTTTAAAGGCATAGAACACAGAAAAACTACATCCTGGTTGGTGGTTGAAGTGAGAAGCAAGCAAGCAGTTTAACAAGAACCAAGAACATGCAGTTAGCTGGGGCATTTTGACCCTGAGTTTCTAGAATAGATTTGGGTGCTTTCCCATGGGAATTTTCAGGGCAAAAGGTAGAAACCAAAGATGGCTTCAACTGAGACAAGAAGGAGAACCATTTCCCCTTTACACTGTGGAATAGCAACTACTGTGTGCTTTCAGCCTGATCTAAATGATAATCAGAAGCAAAAAGCAGAGAGGAAATGCAGTTAATATACTTTAATGGTCACGCATGCAATTTTTGATCTTTAGAACATACTAGAAAAGGGACAACATATAGAGATGTTGAGTTTATTTTGAGGTATTGAAATTAATTTAATAACCAATGAAGTCATACATTATAATAAAGAAAATTTTATTGCAAGAATGCAAGATTTTTTCATCTTAAGAAAATAAACTAGTGAAATACTTCATTATGCAAGACAGCAAAGCTTTGAGAAACAAAAGAAAAATTTTCTGAACTGAAATTTACCAAAGTGAAAAATATCGTTCTTAAAAATATAACTTCAAGGAACTGAAAGGCCAAATTTTGAATTAGATGGAAACATCTTCAAGACATATATTTAATAAGGTTCTATTTTCCAATTTATAAAGAGTACTGCTAAAACTGAACAGCCAAAAATAAAAAATTCAATTGAAAGTGAGCAAAGAAATTAAACACATCTTTAAAATTTTATTCAAATGACTGTACATTTTTTTCCAAATGTGAGAAGTAGCTTACACAGTCATTTCAGTAGAGGAGAGGTTTATTTTAGATCACAACATCAGAGGATTCATTCCACAGATGATTAGTTCTACTGTTTTGGAGTTTTTGTGAGGAGCAACATTGTGGTAGAAAGGGTGACAGAGGAAGTTTTCTCTTCATGGTTGTCAGAAATCAAAGACTACAAGAAAGAGGCCATGGAAAATATATCTCAAAGGATTTGTTCACAGTCCATTACCCAGCTCTTAATCCAGTCCCATTGCCAAATTATCCCCCTTAACTGGAATCGAAGCATCAATAAATTACACATAGAAAATATTACATATTCATGTTATAGTAAATAAAACACATATGAAAAGCTTAGTAAGATTTGTGATAACATTAGTGTCTAAAACAGGAATCAATGAGATTATTTTTCATATCTACCAGAGTATTAAAGAAAATAAAAACAGAAAATATCAAGTGTTAAATGTAGAGAACAACCAAATCATTATCTATTTTTCTGGGAATGGAAAATTTACAGATGCCATACAAAATCATCACAATACTACTTGTTTTGTTTTTTCTTTTTTTCTTTTTTTTAGTTTTTTTCTTACTTTATCATTTGTTTTCTATTATTTGTTTTTCAAGACAGGGTTTCTATCTGCAGCCCTGGCTGTCCTGGATGTTACAATATAGACCAAATGTCCTAGAACTCACAGAGATCCGTGCCTTTCTGTCTTCCATGTGCTGGGATTAAAGGCATGCACCACCACTGCCCAATTCAAGACTCTTTTTAAAGGCCAATATTGAATTAACCTATGGTTTGACTATTCTACCTCTAAGTTTATACATCCCAAAGTGTTGAAAATAACATGGTCAAAGTGCTACTTAAGTGACAGCACTTAATGTAACATTGTTTAGAGTATCTGAGGAAAAGTATATGTTCACAAACTAATCAATAGTTATCCAGACTGTGAAGCATTTTTCAGTTATAAAAAGCAAAGAAAAAATAATTGGTATGTGCTGCAAACAAATAAAATTTGAAAATATTGTTAATTAAAGTAAGCCAGATTTAAAAGATACATATTATATGATTTGAAAATATGCAACTGGTAAATTCATAGAGATGGAATGTATGATAGAAATTACTAGAACCTGGAGATATGGAGAAAGATACCTGCTTTTTATTCTTATAGTGATGGAAAAATTGAGAAAGAGAAAGATGTGGATAGTTACATAACAACATAAATATCAAGAAAACACTACCCATTTGAAAATTTAAATAAATTGTTTTGTTTATATTGAATAGCAATGTGTATTTTATAATAAAATATATTTGGAAAGGCACCTGGATGCAAACTGTCAGTTTTTAAATAGCCCAGTTCAGACTCTATTTCAATAGTCCTTTGGAAAGACTCAGTAGAACTCACAGAATGTTGTTGTAGACATGTTTCAAGTTTATTAAACATAAAAGATGTGGATTGCAATCAGCCCAAAGAGAAGCATACAGATCAGAGTCTGGGAAATACAACAAATGCAAAGCTTCCAATAATTATTCATTCACCATGGAGCCAGTATAACATTACTTGCCCAGCAGGAGAATATAAAAATAAACCTGAAATATTTCCAGAGTTGGTACTGGGTCTCCATCATAGGGATGCTTGATGATCTTTGGTGTCATCTGCATCCATAGAATCAGAATAATTTAGCTGATATAAAGCAAAAGAAAAGCTAAGATGCTGAATTCTGAATCATGTTTTTAATATTAGGCTTCTCCCAAATTTTCCAAGCAAACAAAGGAAGTTTTTGTTAAGCACTGCATTTGCATTGTTTTAAAGTTACCTTCTCTAATATAAGAACAAAGACCAGACTGTGCACTTAGGGCAAGGATAAGTTAAACACAGTGCAAATCTTTATAACAGCCTAATGTTCCTGCATGGCTTTGCCCTCCACTACTTATGGAATTTATAATGCCCCCCCTTGATTATAGCAGCTAACCTGTTATTTTCTGAGCATGCTGAGCATGTGGATTCAGTGTGCTACTGCTTGTGTTGCTTGGTGTCTACAGTCTGCAGTAATCTGCCTCTGGAGAGGTACACCCCTTTATTTTCTTCATGTTTGTCATCAAGTATTTTTGATCAATGAAATTTTTCCTGACCAATTATATGAAGTACCAAATTAGCACTCCCTACTTTGTTACCAACTTAATAAAGTTAATTAAATTTGAAACATATCCATTGCAGTAATTATGTGTTGTCTCTTTATCGACTATGTAATTTTAAATGGTTAAGTAATATTATTTGTTTTATTTTTTTTCATCATTTTGTTTGCTGGCTTTTTTCTTCAAGGAGAGTGGAAAGATTTTTTTTCTACTTTCCTCCCGCTGAGACTCAAGTAGTTAACAAGTGTGGAACACATTAGATTCTGATATAGTTTGAATTTTAAATATTTCCTAAATTAACCAGGCCTGGTGTTCCTGGGCTGTGGTCCCTGCTACTTGGCAGGTGGAGGCAAGATTATAGCAAAGTCTTCTTCTGTCTAAGCTACATAGGTAGAATTAAATATAAGATTACAAAACAAAGGATAAGTTATGAAGCAAAGGGCTGGACGTAGAACATTTTGTGTCATGCATGAAGTGCTAGACACAATCCATACCCTTCCAAACAAGAAGTTCTCAAAAAAGACCATGTGCTAATTGTATTTTCATTCATTAGACCATTATTAAGAAATTATTTAGAATTTAAGAGCTGTAGCATTCGTGAAGGTCTTCAGGTATTGAGAAGATTCCCTGTAAGAAAGAATTGTGTGCATCTCAATCCTTTCTTCTTTCTCAACTTTATCATGACATAAATGATAAAGTTCCAACAAATGTCCTAAACATGAAGTGCATAGGGCTAAAAGCATAGTGTAAATTGACCTTACAATAGAATCTCCTAATCTAAGACAAAGGAAACCTCTGTTCTTTATAAATTGTTTACCTTTGATGTTTTCTAGTAGTAGTAATTTGACTATTCATAAGAATATTCATTTGCCTCCTGTTACGATAAATCTTTGTGCCAAAAGCCGCCGAACCCCACAGTCACAAGTGTGCTTTACCCCAGCCACAAGCCTAAGTTAGGCCCAAATGAATACACAGAAACTTGTATTAGGCCTGCCTCTGCCTACAGAGTGCTGGGAATAAATGTGTGCACCACTGAATTCTGGCAGTGGTGGAGAGGATGCCATTGATGCCCTTCCCCTATAATGAAACTTATAAACTACCTTTGTTACCCAGAGCCTTCATCCAGTAGCTGTTAGAAGCAGAAAGAGGCACCCACAGCTAAGCACTGAACCATACTCCTAGAGTCCAGTTGTGGAGAGGGATGAGCAAAGGAGCCAAGGAGGTGCTAGAGAAACCCTCAGAAACAGTTGACCTAGCGTACTGAGAGCATGGAGATCCTAGTCATAAACTGCAGAAACAGCACTGGAACAAACCAAGCCCTCTGAATGTGACTGCCAGCTAGGAGGTCAAGATAGTGGAGGCAGTCTTTATCCCTAGAGCACAAATGGACTTTGGGAGCCCATTCCCTAAATAGGGATACCATTGCAGCCCAGATACAGCAAGGAGGGCCTAGGCCCTCCCCCAAATGATATGATGGACTTTGAAGGTTCCCAGTGGAGGGACTCACTATCCCTGGGGAGGAGTTGGGGGATGTGTTGGGGGAGGTTGAGGGGGAACATGGGAGGATGGGAGGGTGAGGGAATAATGGGGATGGATATGTAAATATGAGTGCCTCTAAAATAAAAAAATAATAACAAAAAGAAAAAACTGTATTAAAACAAAAAAAATACTCATTCAGTGAATGAATATGAAAATGAAAAATGGGACTGGCAAGATTTATCAGTAGGAAAGGACAGTTGCAACCAAGACTGATGATCTGAGTTTTATCCACAGGACACACATCATAGAATACAACTGCCTATTTCAGGTTATTCACAGATGTCCACATCAATGTCCATAGAGAGACTGAAACACACACACACACACACACACACACACACACACACACACACACACACACACACACAGGCACACACAGTCACACACAGTCACACACACATCCATACACAGAGAGAAAGAGAAAAAATGAAAAAGAAAGAAAAGAGCGAAACAAAGTAAAGCAAAAAATCATAATAACGACAATGACTTTTTGGAGTGAGTAGTAAGGTGATAGGAGAACGAGAATTACTTAATCTCATGTACCAAGTGGCGTAAGAAACTTAGGAAATAGTATTAAGTGCTACTGATAAGTGAACAGTGTGAGTGCAATTTAATGATTAAGATAAAATTTAATGGTTTATATTAGTGGTATGCATTTCTATACCATATTTCTTTTTTTAAGAAAAAGAAATTGACTGGGATCACTAACCATTTATAACCAACCCTCTTTAAATGAAAACAGACATTTATAAATGTTTTTTGGGAATTTGGGTCTAGTTCTTTCCAAACTGCTTCCTTCTGTTTGGGGGTACTGTCAAACACAAAGGGATCCTTAGAAAACCCAGAATCATGGCCAACTCCTGGGTATAGTATGATGCAAAGCTGCATAATTCCAGCTGTCTTGGTTGTTGGATCACATTGGACACTGCTTGAGGGGATTTTGCCTGATAAAACCACATTAGTCTGGAAGGAATCCACAGCTTGTCATTTTCAATGGAAACAAAAACAGAATCTCTTTTCAAAAGTAACATGTCCTTAGACTTAAATTTTGAAGTCAAGACATTTTCAAAATATATAGGTTGGATTAATCCTGCAGCATTTATAATCATTTTATAGCAGTAGTTACTATTTCCTTAGCAACCAAAGAATTAAAAAACAACACAATAACAAACAGTATCCAGAATCTCTGCGTATTTTCCATCTTTATGATGCTTTTTTATTACTCTATTTCTTTTATTTTTAATATTTGGGTTTTTGAAACAGGGATTCTCTGTGTAACTTTTGCAGCCCTGGAATTCACTCTGTAAACTAGGCTGGCCTTAAAATCAGAGATCTGCCTGCCTCTGCCTCTGGAGTGCTGGGAATAGAGGCGTGTGCCACCACATCCAGCTACTCTGTTTCTTTTGTAAGGACTTTCTCTCTCCTTCATTTTTCTCTCCCAAGCCTCCAAATATTATAAAACACACTGTATACCATTTAGAGGTTTTGTTTCTCTGAATCAATCCTTAGTGTATATCTTTATTTGTTTTCTTCACATGAGTCTTCTCTGATAAACAGCATGGCTAAAAGTAAAGACGCTGCTGTCCCTGCCCTTTTCCTTCGCTTTCTGAGAGTAGTGACTAAGTAAGCATGTGAGGAAGACAGTAGCACTCCAGGATCTCTTCATTAGTACCTTCTCCCAGGTTCATGATCTCTTTGAGTTCCTGCAGTACCTGATTTAATGATGAACTATTAATTGGAACTGTGAGTGAAATAAACATCTTTCATCCCAACTTGGTTTTGGTCATAGTGTTCCATTACAGCAATGACAACATTAACTAGGACAGGTTTTTTTTTTTTGGATTTTTTGAGACAGGGTTTCTCTGTGCAGCTTTGGAGCCTATCCTGGCACTCTCTCTGGAGACCAGGCGGGCCTCAAAATCACAGCGATCCACCTGCCTCTGCCTCCCGAGTGCTGGGATTAAAGGCTCG
The DNA here is from genome assembly GCF_003668045.3 of Cricetulus griseus. Classification (NCBI taxonomy): domain Eukaryota; kingdom Metazoa; phylum Chordata; class Mammalia; order Rodentia; family Cricetidae; genus Cricetulus; species Cricetulus griseus. Next base: position 56,381,900 of record NC_048604.1, read on the forward strand.
CGCCACCAATGCCCTGGACATACTTAGTTTTTTTCTGTTGTTGGTTGCCTATCTTGAGTGAGTAGATATTTTGTCAAGTCTCTCCAGAAACAATGCCATACAACAATAGAAATAGTAGAAAATACACATTATTTCTTAAGTATACAAATAAAAAGTGCATAGAAAAGTTTTATGATATACCTTGATTAGGAAATTTTGACACAGGCCAGCATATGACTATTCAGTAACAAAAAATACAACAATCCTTCTCCCTCATGTCTTCCTCTCTCATCCTCTTCTCACCTTCTCTTTCTCCTAACTCCCTCTCCCCTCCCCCCCATGCTCACAATTTGCTCAGGAGATCTTTTCCTGTTCCCCTTCTCCAGGGGAACATGTATGTCACTCTGAGGGTCCTCCTTGTTTCCTAGCTTCTCTGGTGGTATGGATTGTAGGCTGGTAATCCTTTGCTCTATGTCTAAAATCCATATATGAGTGAGCACATACCATGTTTGTCTTTTTGTGACTGGGTTACATCACTCAGCTGGGTTCTTCTAGTTCCATCCATTTGCCTTCGAATTTCAAGATTCCATTGATTTTTCCCCTGCTGAATAGTACTCCATTGTGTAAATGTACAACATTTTTTCTATCCATTCTTCAGTTGAGGGGCATGTAGGTTGCTTCCAGGTTATGCCTGTTACAAATAATGCTGCTATGAACCTAGTTGAACAGATGTCCGTGGTGTATGAATGTGCATCCTTTGGATATATGCCTAAGAATGAAATTGCTGGATCTTGTGGTCGACTGATTCCCATTTTCCTGAGAAACTGCCATGCTGATTTCCAAAGTGACCTTATGAGTTTGCACTCCCTCCAGCAGTGGAGAAGTGTTCTCCTTTCTCCACATCCTATCCAGAATAAATAGCCTTTGGTGTTTTTGACTTTAGCCATTCTGACAGGAGCAAGAAGGTATCTCAGAGTTTGTTTTGTTTGCATTTCCCTGATGGATAACAATGTTGAACAGTTAATCTTATGTGTCTTTCATCCATTTTGTAGTCCTCTATTGAGAATTTTCTATTTAGTTCTGTACACAATTTTTAATTGCATTATTTGGTGTTTTGGTGACTGGCTTCTTGAGTTCATTGTATATTTTGGAAGTCGGCCCTCTGTCAGATGTGGGATTGGTGAAGATGTTTTCCCAGTCTCTGGGCTGCTGATTTTACCATATGAACTGTGTCCTTTGCCTTACAGAAGTTTTTCAGTTTCAGAAGGTCCCATTTATTAATTGTGGATCTCAGGGACTATCTTTCATATCATTTGGACCAGGACCAAGGCACTCCCTCATATGTTTAGGCTGAGAGTATCCCTCTAAGTAAAATGGGCTCCCAAAGTCCATTTGTACATTAGGGATAAATACTGATCCACTGCCATAAACCCCATTGAATGCCCAGGCCTCCTAACTGCAACCCACGTTCATGGGGTCTGTGTTGGGCCTATACTCTTTTCCTAGCTATCAGTCTGAGGTCCATGAGTTCCCCTTGTTTAGGTCAGCTGTTTCTCTGGGTTTCTCCAGCCTGGTCTTGACCCCTTTACTCATCACTCCTACTTCTCTGCAACTTTATTGGAGGAGTTTGGCTCAGTGTTTAGCTGTGGGTGTCTGCTTCTGCTTCCATCAGTTACTGGATGAAGGCTATAGGATGGCATATAAGGTAGTCATCAATACCATTATCAGGGGAGGGCATTGAAGGTAGCCTCTCCACTATTGCTTAGATTGTTAGTTGGGGCCATCTTTTTAGATTCTGGGCATTTCCCTAGTGCCAGATTTCTCTTTAAACATATAATGGCTCCTTATATTATGGTATTGCTCTCATCTATTCTTCCCTGATTCAATCTTCCTGCTCCCCCTTGTCCTCCATGCAAGGTCCCACCCTCTCTGGGGAGCAGAATGGTGATGTGATAGGGGTTGCTGGGTGGAAGGGGAAGAGGGAAGAGAGGGAACTTGGATTGACATGTAAAATATACTTGTTTCTAATTAAAATGACAAAAGGGAAAAATAAAATACAGTCTCTGAATACTGAACAATATATCTAGTAGATAATTCATACAATCTCTAATTTTTACTTGAAGAATTAATATCGTCTGTAGTAACATCTTTTGAAGAAGCCTTTTGAAAGATATCATCTGTTTTCCTCATTTTAACTCTCTCTCTCTCTGTGTGTGTGTGTGTGTGTGTGTGTGTGTGTGTGTGTGTGTGTGTGTGTGTGTGTATGTGCGTGTTCTAGTTGTTGAATTTTCTTTGTATCCTTTGAATTTATTCTTTGAGGAAGTGTTTATACCTGATACATCAGAAAGAAGATAAATTTAATATAGTCACAATGAAAGGCCAGTAGTAGTTTAATTCTCATAACAACTGATAATCCCTAAATGTGTATTTTAAAAGACAAGTTAAAAGAAAACTAAAATATATTTTAGTTTAGTGAATAAAATAAACACTTGTTAAATAAATTATACCATTTCAGTAATTGGTAAGCAAAGATAAATTTCTAAATATAATACAAAATCCTATTTAAGAAAAAGATTTTAGGCCAGGTGATGTTGGCACACACCTTTAATCTGAGCACTAAGGAGTTATACGTACGTGGATCTCTTTGATTTCAATGCCAGCCTGGTCTACAGAGCACATTCCAGGACAGACTTGTAAGCTACACAGAGAAACCCTGTCTCAAAAATAAAAAAAAGAAAACATTTTAGAACATTATCTGGAATAGTCAATATGGCAGTCATCATAAGTTGCATTGGTAGATTGTTATGATAAATATTTCCAACAAAAGCCACCCGAGCCCTACCACCACATGTGGGGTATCTGCCAGCCACCTGATTTCTTCCCGCCAAGGTAAGGCCCAAATTAATGCATAAAGACTTATATTAGGTACAAATGCTGCTTGGCCAATGACTAGGAGTCTCGTCTGTTAGCTCAGTCTTAATTATCATAAATCTATATATTTTATAAGACTTATCAGACGCCTTCCACTGGTGTCCTCCCTTGCTGGTGGATCACATGGTGCCACTGGAGGAAGAGTGAAGGGGAAAAGGGACCACTTCCTGTTGTTCTTCCTTAAATATGAGTCTCCCTGCTATGTCACTTCCTGCCTGGAAAACAACTTCTTTACTACATTTCCCTGAATCCTCCTGGACTATGAGTCCCACCTAACTTTCTGCCTCATTGGCCAAACAGTACTTTATACAACAATCAATAAGATGAACATACAAAGAAGTATATTCCCCATCAGTAGATTCTTGATACAACATCAAAGGCAAATTCTTTCCAAGATGATTTATAAGATATCTCTTTACTTTTGTTCTGTAAACCTCTCGTACAACAGACATTTTGTTGCTGCTGTTGCTGCTGCTACACTGCCACCAAGGAAAATTAGAAAGAAGATGCCAATGAAAATACATCAGATAAAAAATTAGGTGATATAGTAAAAATGAAGTCATATATTTGTCTGAAAAATGAACTTGAAGATGAAGTCTATTTAAAATGCTTATACCAAAGGCAGATCTATGACATGGAGAATTCTATTCACTTGCTTAAAAAATTTCAAGTTATTGTCTTAGCCAATCCAAAGGAAGGTGTTTATCATGATATAATATTAGAAATGGCACACCAGAAAAAGAAAAATGTGGAGTCATTTGCCAGCATTATTAGTTTACTATTCCCCTTTTCTTCAGAAGCCAACAAAGTTCCTGTATTTACTGTGAATGCATCAGAGATTACCATTGCAGAATAGAATGGAGTTGTTCTTTCAGGAGGAGCTGATCTGCCTCAGATTTTAGATGGTGAGGTTGCTGTGGATTTTTATATAGCTGCTCCAACAACAATGCCTGACCTTAACCCATTAAGGAAGAAACTAGACAAAAATATTTTCCAAAGGCTACTAGAAATTCCACTAGTCATGACATCACATTAACAGGAAATTATAGAATATGAAGAAAAGACTCCATACCAGGCTGGTGAAACCCACAGAAACAGCTGACCTGAAAAAGGAAAAACCCTTGCTCCCCAGAATAAAGGCTGGGAAACCAGCATGGGACTGATCCAGACCTCTTGAATGTGGGTGTCAGTGAGGAGAACTTGGAAATCTATGGGACCTCTTGTAGTGGATCAGTACTTATCGCTACCATGGGAATGGACTTTAGGAGCCCATCCCACATGGAGGGATACTCCCTCAGCCTGGACACAAGAGGCTTGGCCTAGGCCTTATCGCAAAGAATATGACAGACTTTGAAGAGCCCCTACAGAAGGCCTCACCCTCCCTGAGAGCAGAAAGCGTATGGGATGGGTAGGAGGCTAGTTGGGGAGACAGGGGAGGAGGGGAGAGCGAGGGACCTGGGATTGACATGTAAAATAATTGTCCTTCTAATAAAAAAAAGGGAAAGAAGAAAGTCAGAAATTTCACAGAATCAAAATAGCAACTCTGGATATGTCAAGTGGCCAAGTAACTGCCAATCTTCAAAGCAGTTATGAGCAAAATCTGTTGGCACAAACCACTGCCTTTGGGTCCATTTGTGAGCTTCCTTCATAGTTCAACCAGTGAAGATTTTCTGATGAAGACTGACTCATTGCTGCCAATAGAAGTAGAAAACAAAGTTCTGATGAGTAATTGTTTGGGGGGGTGGTGAGGATCAAGAAACAACAGAGAAATTTATATAAAACTGCACTTTTATGATTTCTGTATCATGATATTTGGACGTTATTATTTTTATTGTTGTTGTTGTTGTTTTTGAGACAGTTTCTCTGTGTAGCTTTCAAGCCTGTCCTGGTACTGACTTTGTAAGCCAGTTCAGCCTCAAATTCACAGAGATCCACCTGCGTCTGCCAGATTGCTGTGATTAAAGGCTTGCACCACTATTGCCTAGCTAGAAGTAAATTTCAACACTTTTTTTACAATTTCAACAAAATAATAAAAAAGAACCAAAGTTTTAAATGGTAAACACAATAGTTATTGTTTTCCTAAGTGATTCAATGCACTATGCTAAAAGTAACAATGATAGTAGAACAAGAAACTATGATCAAACCTTAATTTCTGTGGCATATTTTAGCAGGATATTTACATATCTATGCATTTGTTCACTCATTTTTTATGGGGCTTTCCATAAAAAATAGTAGTTGCAAATAAATGTCAAATTCTACAGTTTGGAAATGAAAAACCATTCCTTCTTTACTTTCCCTGGGAAAACTTAGGATACAGTTTGTGTTGTAGCCTAAGAGGAGCCCATGATTTATGGCTCTAAACAGATTCTGTCTTCTGTGTTCTGTTTGTCATGTATTCTATATTGAACTTAATTGCCAGCCTTAAAGATAATAAAAGTCAAGAGTTTTCTTGTATTCAGGGAATTGTTCCAGAAACATCTCAGGAGAATTTTGCTCAGGGAATTTCTCTGAAGGCATTTAAACCTGAAACTTTCAAGGAGAAAAACCAAATCTGTGATTGCCTGAATAAAGTCAGCTTTATTTAATACTTGCCAGGAAGATGGACACTAGCCAGGTCCATACCCCAGATTCTCAGTGAATGGCTCTGAATCAGGTTATTCAGGTGCTCATAAATGCAAAATCCACAAGGCTGAGATATTTCCTGCTTACATCCTATCAGGGGCAAGTGTACACCCTTACATATTTTCTGCCTATGTATATCCTGCTTATGTGTTATCAAGCATATCCTACACGGTTTGGGGCAACAAACCATTTTTACTGAAGTGAATACAGGTGACTTGTTATTTCACATTAAGAGCTCCCAGAATTCCATGAAGCTATTTATCCTTGGTCAAGTGGGACTTTATAGTTTAGCTTTAGTTCTCACAAGACAACCCTTTTAAGAGGCTCTTATGGATGCCTTCACCAGTCTCTCTCATGGCATCTAATTCCCTTACTTGCCCTATGTCTTTCAATCTCACTCTTAATGAAGAAGACGCTCCCTCCCATATTTTAAAAGCAAATTTCTCCTCCTTTTAAAGGTCTATCATGTTTAGATCTTCATATGTTCCATTTGTTTCTCCCTAATCCTCTTTTTCCTGCACTGAGATATGAAGGGCATTTTGATTCAACTTTCTTTCCAGACAAATTTTTAGTTTTACCTTTAGGTTTACATTCTTTGTTGTATGTATATGTGGGAGGTGGTTTACAGGAGGCACTTACCTGTCATGTTGTGTTTGTATGCACATGTATCATAAGACAAATTGCCAAGTAGGTTTTATCCTTCCACCATATGTATACTTAGCATCAAACTTGTTATAAGGCTTAGCAATAAAGGTCGTTACTTACTGAACCATATCAATAGTCCTGTGGGCATTTGTATGATACATTTCCATTACTGTGGAATCAGGTTTGCCTGCCACTACTGACACACCTCTTCCAATCCCATACCCCTTCATCCTTACCAAATAGTTTAAAATGTAAACAAAGTATTCAAATACATTAAATTATGGAGGTCATTCTCATTCAAACCAGTACACTAAGAGAAAATAACATAACAAAAAGAACAATGTAGTGTAAAGGTTCTTTGTCCCGGCCGGACCTTTGGCCGTTGAGCCCCAAATGAACACACAAATGATTATATTAATTATGCAACTCTTGGCCATTGGCTAGGGTTTCTTACTGCCTAGCACTGTCTTAATTGTTAACCCATTTCTATTAATCTAAGTATTTTCACATGGTCTTATCTTACCAGAGCAGGGTCCAGACATCTTATTCCATTTCTGTCTATATGGCGATTTCTAAGTGTCTTTGCAGAGAAGAGAGTGATTTCCTCTTTGTCCCTTCCTATTTTCTGATTCTGCCCACCTAAATCACTTCCTGTCTATCCATACAGACCTCCAGACCTCTATGGCTAGCTAGCAGCAAGTTTCTGCCCAGCTACGTCACTTCCTATCTGACCCATCAGCCAATCAGTGTTTTAGTCATTAACAAATAAGAAAAACATATATATAGAAGAACATTCCCCTTCAGAACACTTTGATTTTTTTATTTTGTTTTGTTTTGTTATGGTTTGGTTTCATTAATTTGGTTTATGATTCCAGAGGGATAAGACTCCATATCTTAAAGAAGACATTGTAGCAGGAGTGCTGAAAAATCATATCTTTAATTACAATTGGGAATCAGATGGAGAAATTAGTATTGGGGTGATGCTATGTATTCTCTACCCCAAGCTCCAGTGACAAAATTCCTCCAGAAAAGCTGTACCAGCTCACAAAAGATTGCCAACAAACTGGTGATCAAGTATTCAAATAATTGAGCATATCTGGGCGGCATTCTCATTAAAACTGCCATGTATGTCTTTTGCAATGGAGGCTGTCAATTCATATCATGGTAGAAAGTGAAAACAAGAACTTCAGAAAAAGAGTGAGAAGGCTCAGTTCATTAAGGAGCACATTTAGGCTTTTTTCACTATTCAAAATAAAAAGAGATAGGAAAGAATGAAAAATAAAAGTTAGGTCTCAGAAAAGCAGGAAGCCTGCATGACAGACCCTCTTCAGTGTTATCTTATGGGATTCCATGCAGTGGTTACTGCAAGCAGCTGCAATGAGAAGGGTCTTCTGGAAAGCACATTGCCTCATTAAGGGGATAGTTATTCCTCCCTTCTCCTTAGCATATCTTCTGGTGAATCAGATTTCCTGGGAATGGGGGAGCTCCTGGCCAGGTGATAGAAAATTCTAGGTAGATTAACACTTAAAAGAATGAAATTATAGTATGAAATGCAATGCTTTTGTTTGTTTGGAATGGCAGGTCTGTATTCAAGCAGAGAAGCCGAGCTCCATTTCTATGCTTTTAACAAAGAAGAACTGGCTTGCCTTCATTGGCCACAGCAAATCCCAGATATCTCCTTCTTTTTATATGGTAATTAAAATTCTCAGATGTGTCAAAGTTGATGTTTAGATTTCTATTTTTACCTGGGAAATCAATAGTGGAATTCAAAGTCTCTGAAGCCTTTAAGGATATAGCAATACATCAAGGCAACAAAAGTTAAAACAATAGTATATGAAAGAAAACTCATTTGTTGTTTTTATATTTGTTAATGTCAAACACTGAAAAGCAAAAGTAGATAGAATTAAAATATGTTTTTATAAACTCTATATGGAATTCCCAAAGTATGCTGTAACTTTCTAAAATATAGAAGTTTTATGAGTTGTGCTTTAACCTGACTTTTTATTACCTAAACAGTGTTATCAATATCATAGAAAATAAAATTGAGATAATAAAATACGTTATCAGTATCTCAGCTTACTTTTGGATGTAAGGACGCTATAGGAAACACATTTGTGAACATGCTTGTGTTTTCAAATGTCAGAATTTATTGAATAGCAATAAATAAACAAAATTTAAAAAATATTCAATGACAACAATTGGTGAGAGAACCCACCTAATTTAGTTTCCTGGTTGAGGTGAATGCAGGTTCTTCCTTTTTTGACAGGTTTTTTCTAAATAGCCCTGGCTGTCATGGAAATATGCAGCCTAAAACTTTACCTTTTCCTGCTGAATGCTAACATTAAAAATGTGCACAATCACAACTGGTAAATGCATGCTCTTTTATCCAAATTTTAATTATTTACATTAATTTTCACATCACAAAACACAGTAAATATACTTTATATGCATATATAGGTTACAGAATGAATATAAGCTAAAGAGGCTTTAGAAGAGTTCAATATTGCTTAAACGTAGGCTGGATAAGAGTCTGCATTAATAAGAAAATGGAGCAAATCCGTTCTAGGAGAAAGTTAGCTCTGGAATCACTAGAATTAAGTTTGAGACCAATGTTACAGTAAACAGCTGGTAGGTGAAATCCTGAACCAAGTCGTGGGGAAGAAAGGGCAGTTCAAGTCCATCTCCAGATGGGAGAAGAGGTGAGCAGGAAAGGCTCAGCAAGGGGCTGAGCTTAGTCAAAGCTCCAGAAACAATCAGGAAGTTCTTGGTCTTTGAAGAATATACAAGGTATCAGATGATAGGTTGTTGTGGGACCATGCCATCTCAGTGGTAGGAGTCTATTTGCAGCTGTTGAAACTAGTATTGTTGGTAAAATGACTGTCATCTAATTTAAACTCTCATCTTGTAGTATTAATAAATGAGATTTTGGAATTTAATTAGGTTCAGAGGAGGTAGTAAAAGTAAAGTCCTTAAACCATACAATAATGGAATTAATGCTCTGACAAGAAAAAAAATTGCATTTTGGTATGTGAGCAAACAGAAACAAATTTAAGTTCAGAAAGATAATCCTTACAAACAGCCAAATAACAATCTTTGATATAGCTTTCCTAAGTTTAGGGAAATGAATGTCTGTTCTTTAAGCTGATCTCTCTTTTTCGCTCTTTCCTCTCTCTCTCTTCCTCTTCCTCTCTCTCTCTCTCTCTCTCTCTCTCTCTCTCTCTCTCTCTCTCTCTCTCTCGCCCCCCCGTGTGTGTGTGTGTGTGTGTGTGTGTGTGTGTGTGTGTGTGTGTGTGTGTGGTGTGCGTATTTAAAGAAGAGTGATGAGATCATGCTGTGTGCTCTAATCTAAGTTACTCCACCATGGAATTCAACAGCTGCAAATACAAAGGTAAAACACATTTGAAATGAAATACTAAAATTTACTTCTGATTTAAAACAAACATAAGTTGTAGTTAGGATGACAACAATATATTGTTTGAATTTTTTTCTATTTCTTTTTATAAGCTTATTTTTAGGATTGCTTTTAGATATGAATGAAAAAATATTTTAAAAGACATGGAACACATAGAAATAACAGATATAATAATTCAGCGCATTATTATTATTATAGTATTGTCCATGACAATAAGCATAAAAGGCTATACATTCCAATAAAAAGGGAATTACTGAAGTTAGAACACAGAAAAATATACTAAGTCCTTACTAACAAAAATAAAACTATTATAAAAGCACTAAAATAAAATAAAGACAAAAATAAAAATAGCATGACAGTAAGATTTACTATTAAAATATACTAAAATTTCACTTTCAAAATATATGAAACAAAACTTTAATATTAATAAATCCATTTGAAAATCTTAATTTTGTCTCTAAGCAAATATCAAAAGTCAGAAATTATTTAGAATTTATAGTGAAATCACAGGCAAATTAAATAGAAACCATATAAGCCAACTGTAAATTTACAAAATGTTTGTTGAATTTGTTACACATTTTAAAAATAACCCTTCATCAAAATATATGAATGTAATTAAATAATTTGAATTAGTATAGAAAAATTGTATGTTAGTATTTCTCATGAAAACAATTAGGAAACTTCTAAATAAAATATCAAGTTAAAATAAAGTGAAATGAAAAGCTAAAATCCCTTAAATATGATTTATCAATGAAATATGTATTTAGCATATAAAGCAATCAGTGTAATTTTCTATAATTAGGAAAACAGATAAAAGAAGAAAAAATAACAAACGTTTCTGGCATTCATGATATTATAAAATCAACAGATTGATGACATAATGAATTGTTACAAAACAGGGCTGCATTTTTGCCAGATGCTACAGCCTGAATTAAGGCTTGTCTCTCTGTAGCTGACCCTGGCATGGGGAGTTAAGAAATAGTCTATGTTGTAACTTGAGAGGTTTTAATTTATGCTCCTGACTCCTCTGTTGTCCTTGTCATTCATGCTGTGCTGAACTGAATCTTGTGATATGGAATTTCCTCTCCCCCATAAAAGGTTGTAAATAGACCTTACCTTTAGTATTGGAATGGGTCAGATTCCTCGGAGACACTGTACCTGGGGATTTGGTATGGAGAAGAAAATCCTCTTGTATTCCCTTGCTGTTCCTCTGAGGACAGCTATCTCTCCCACTCTCCTTTCCTCTCTCTTACACTCACTCTTAATGAAGCTACTTTCTAAACTGTAATGGTAAACCTCTACTTCACCCTAAAGCCACATTATATTTATATTTTTCCCTATATTGTAGAGTTTCTGTCTAATGTTCTTCTTTTCACTTTGATGTCTGATCATTCCAATAAACTTCATTGGAGGGAATTATGTTTCAGTTACCTTTTCAGATCAACCCTTGCAATTCCATTACTCATAGTTAGAAATAATATTTTAGGTTATTTTCCTATTAGTTTTATAAGAAACAGGACATGCATCATTTATCACCTGTTGCATTGGCAGTCTTAACACGTGCACTAGATTAAGTAAAACAAATAAAAGTCAGCAGAATTAAAAAATAATCCAATCATTATTGTCAGATTTAAGGATATGCATTACACCAAAGAAATTTACATACAAAGTGATAGAACTAAGAAATACAATTGATAAAATTATTAGATGCATGTCTGTGTATAAATATGAATTTCATATTTATATGATGAAAATCAAATTAAAATACAGTGCAGTATAAAGTTTTTAACAGCGTAGGAAAACAGTTTTTAAAAGAAGTATAATAAAAGATGCAAAATAATTCTAGAGACACAACCACTAAATATCACAGGGAAAATATAAAAAAAACTCATATAACAAATACTTTAGAATACTTCAGATTCTGCAGTTCATAAGAGATATCTATCAGTTTTGATATAAAATTACATATAATATATATATATATATATATATATATATATATAAATATATGATGCAAATAGAAACTCAGAGATAGACTTTCAGGTTTATACTGGCTGTAATTTTATACAACTTCCTAAATCAATGTAGAAAGTCAATTACCTACAAAAGCTTACCACAATTTAAACAATTTATCTCAGTTACTTTTATTTCAGTATTCTTTTATTTCAGAATTCCTAATTTGTTAACTATCCCTTTATCTAAGCAATGACATTCTGTTCAGTTCAATATCTATTACTTTTATGTGGTCAGTCTGCAAATTTCATTCCTTATATTGGACTAAGTAGTAAATAAGTCATTTTCTTTAGCAGTCATATATATGTATGTGTGTGTGTATGTGTCTGTGTGTGTGTGTGTGTGTGTGTATTATCCAATAGCATTTTTCATAATTCTGCTTATTGTTTCATGGAAACTTAGTTGTAAATTTGTATAGTTTTAAGTCTATTAAAATTTGAGAAAATCTCATATTTATTGTGGCAAACACTTACTAAATATCATTTCAAATAAAAGGGGATTATTTGTGTTCATATATAAATATTATTAAATTTATTATATAATGTTAGCTTATTTTACTATTTTAATTCACAAAATATGCACATTTTAAACATTTATGTGTGTCCCAATGATTTTCCAAGCAGGAAATATCTTCTGCTTTGAACAGCATAAGTATTGAACATCCTAAGAAATAGTTTTATCTGGGATGAAAATATAATCTCCTCTAATTAATTCCTTTTTAAACTTGTTAAATGCATATGTGGGAAATATAAACATAAATATCAATATTATTTAACTTGAAGCTTTTAACAATTTATGTACATATAGAAATTTACTTCATGGAGACTTTATAATGAAATGTGGATATAGTTCTTGTACTTGGCTTTACGATGGATCAATCAATAACTTAAACACTTCAACCAGAATATCTAATAAGATTTGCATGTAATATTAACATGAAGAAAACACTTTAGAAAATGCTATTATCACCTTTAAATTACAAAACTCATTGTTATTACATATGCTAAGAATGTACCTCCAGATGGAATTCTAAATTTGACCATTTCCTTTATTAAGAAAGCAATTTTAAGTGCTTTCTTTCTTAAAAAAAAAGTTTGACTCCCACATTTAATATACTGGACCTCAAATTGAAACCAATGTAAAGAAATACAGAGTAAGGGTCTGAAATTTGCCTGAGCTGGGAGATCACAAATAAGCCTGTTATAGTTAAGTAGAAGACAATAGAATATCAAGTCATAAAAAGAACATCTTACATACAACATTTTTCCAGTTGTAAATGAGATTTTTTGGAAAGAAGCTGTGTCTGCAAAGACTGGTTGACTGGTAAAAATCACAGTGTTGTGTGGAGGTTGGAATGTTACTGGTTTACGAGCTAATTTCCTAATTTTGAGATAGCTGTAGTCCCACAAATATCGATCGATCCCTTACACATTCTGTGTCTGAACCAATATCCGCCTACAAATAGTAAAATCTCTTTAAAATCTATTTACTTAGCAGACCACTAGGTTCCATCAACCCTAAACCTCACAATGTCATTAAATAGCATCTCAGGCTTGTAATTAACAGTCCTCCATCTTACTGTAACCACCTCTCTGATGTACACACCAATGTATTTTAAACTTGATTTATGACATTCTTTATTCTGTAAAAGTATGAAACTTCATGAAGCTGTTTCCATGTTGCAATATTGAATTTGGCACAATCACAATCTGTGGTCCCAGGCCATATATTGAAAAGGGCTCCAGAAAATAATACCTCTCATTCTCTTAAATAAGATCTGTGGTTTCTGCATTAGTAGGTGTTGCATTTTTTCTCAGGGTTCCTGTTGATACTGGAAATGTAAGTGGCAGCTTTGCCATTCCATAGGATTTATTTAGCATGTGAAAAGGTGCAGATTATCAGGCCTTTGTTGAGGTCCAGAACGGCAAAGGTATTTCTTCCTGACATCCCAAGATTCCCAAAACATAACATGTAATGATCTTCCCCACACAATTTAATCCACCTGGCACTGTCAATCACCTGGACAAGAGATTACCTTTCAGGAAGGCTGTTTTTGTCTAAAGAAATGTTAAAGAAATAGAAGAACAACTATTACTTACAGTTTAAAAGGTCAGCCTATAATCATAATGGGAGGATGGAGACATGCATGGAATTGGAACGATAGCCGAGAGTTTACTTTGTGATCTGAAGGCAGCAGGCAGGGGAGGGAGGGAGGGAGGACCTGGTGTGAGCCTTTGAAATCTCAAAGCTCACCCCCCCCCAGTGACATTCTTCCTCTAGTAAATCTATACCTACTCCATTAGGCCATACCTCCTAATCCTATCCAAATAGCGACACTCCCTGGTAACAAACCATTCAAATATCTTTGCCTATCAAGGGCCATTCACATTCAGTCCACCACAATTCTCCTGACATATATTTTCAGTCTAGCTTTGACTTCAAATGTTTCTACAATATAAAGATTCAAAATGAACTAGCAGTGACCAGTTTTCCAGAGAACATTATGTTGGTACACAAAGATCCACCCACATTGCAGAGCAGGTGCTCCCCCAATCTGCTTTCAGTGATTCATCACCAGCAGCTATGTCCCTACTAGCTGCCAAAATGCAACACATTCCCACTGTTTCCAGAAGTCCTGTACACTTTATAAAGCCCATGCCATCACAACCTGCCCCTTTTGTTCTATTCTCTCAAAAAATTAATCTCTTCCATGAAGTTTGTTGCATTCCTTGGTCCTCCAATCACTGTAAAACCCTAATATTGTGGAAAATATTTTTGTGTACTGTGAATAATTGTCACTAGGGTTGGTTTTTAAAAATCTACACAGCCAATAGCTATACAAAATTTGGGGCACAGATTGAATCCTGTAAAGAAGAAGGCAGAGTTGCCAGCCAGACTGAGAGGGAACAAGACATACAGGAAGACAAGACAGGTAAATGTTACACATCACATGGAAGCACTTAGATGAATAGAAGTTGATAAATTTAATGTATAACTGCTAGTGTGATAAGCCTAAGCCATCAGCAAAGCTTTCAAAACTAACAACAAATCTCCATGTTGTGATTTGGGAGCTGGCTGGCGGCATAGAGAAATCTGCCTACACCCTAACATTGGTGCTATGACTCAGTAGGATATCCCAGTGCTTGTGTTCCCCTTTCAGAAGTCTGAGCTGCACTGGAACTCAACCCCATTTTATGACCTTGGTTTTGGCCCTTTGTCATTACTCAAAAGTTCGGGTACGAGGCATTGATTTTCCTTGGGCTGTTAGCCCCAATTCTTTTGGAGTACAGTGATGACTCACTGATCAGCTCCCTCACTCAGTTCTCACTGAGTCATGGAGTTGCTCTGGGATGTAGGCATATGACTGTCCCCTCTTCCTCATCTGTGGGAACTGCATGTGAACTCCCTCTCCCAAATTTGAGATGACACTTAGAAAATGTCCAGCTTCTTCATCTGTCACCTACCTAAAGGGTCCAAAATTTATTTAGTTTTGAAATCAAATCTGGCTTCAATATCCCTTAGATGATCAATCCAAAGGTGGCCAACAAATGACACCCTAGATACCAATATTTTCCGGTACCTTTACAAACACTGCAAGTGAGTAAGGGGAATAAAAAGAGAGTTCCAATTTCCCACATCTATTTTGTCTGCCCAAACTCCTGTTTGTTTTTGTCTGGTCTCCAAAATACATTGTGACAATTTCCTGTCTTATGTTATCATTTATGGAACTCTAAGTTTGTGACATTGGAACAGGACCTAGCAGTAGAAAGAGAAAGCAAATGAGTAGACCCACACAGGGTACACACAACCAGCAGACACCCCTCACGGGCTGGTGTGTCTCTCTGCTTCCCCCTGAAGCATCTGCTCTAAACCAAGTCATTGATCTGATTCTCCTAAGGTATGTAGGGATTGTTTCTTCTGGCTTCTGCTACCACAAAATTTGATTCCAAATTTTAGAGTCTGATTCTTCAGTTGCTGCTTCCTGCTATCTGCTTTCTAACCACTTATCTCCTGTCTCTCTGGGCTCTAGCCTACTCTGCCCTCCATGGAGCATCTGGTCATCTTCATGCTCCTGCACCCTGCTATGCCTCTGGCTTGCTACACCTCATGGATATCTTTCTTTTCTACTGCCTCCATTTCTATATCATCCTTTGTACCTTCCTAGGTCTATATATCCCAAATTTCTTTGCCTCACCATAGAAGCTTCAGGTTAAGTCACACAGCTTCTGTTCACTCAGATTCCCTCATAGAAGATATAGATATTCCCTGTAGTGAAACTTTGTTTTGAAGCCTTCTGTCTTACTCAAGGGACTCAGATTTTATTACTATATCTTGGCCTAGGTAAAGAGCAATGGCCAAGTAAAGATCAATTTGATGCATGTGGTTTCTGAATTCTCACAAATCCTAGCAACTGTTACTGCAGAGCCAAATGATCCTAAAATATCTTATATCTAAACTTGCTTCACTCTACATTTTCTCTACTTCGCAATCTTAACAATCGTTTCTCTCAATCCAGGCAGTGGTGGTGCACAACTTTCATCTCAGCACTTGGGGGGCAGAAGCAGGAAGATTCTCTGTGAGTTTGAGGCTAGTCTGGTCTACAAAGTGAGTTCCAGGAGAGACAGGGCTGTTACACAAAGAAACCCAGAATCGAAATATATATATAATATATTAAACTTTATCTCAAGATTTGTAAGTTCATTGGATATGGCTTAAATCTCTAAAATCTATAAAAAAGATAGGTTTTAAACATAAAAGTAAGGCATATAATTAAAATCTATATATAGGTAACCTTAACTCGATGTAACATGTGAAACATGTGATTCAACTTGTTGTGTGTGTGTGTGTGTGTGTGTGTGTGTGTGTGTGTGTGTGTGTGTGTGTGTGTAACTTGGATTCAGCTCTGAGTGTATATGTGACTTGGATTTAACTATTATTTAAAAAAAATGGATCTACTAGGAAAACATGTTTTGAAATAGCAATCAGGTGGTTCTCCTTTATCTTGGCTTATGACCTCATCAATATGTAAACAGCCACATGGAAGGCAGCCATCACTACTAATGTTAAAGAGTACATGCCATGTGACTTAAGCACCACCATGAGATGACCACATAGCATAGAACAATTATGATACTTTGTAGTCCTATTGATCTCTGTCTTTGACAATGTAACTCTTCTTGTATTAAGGGAGCAGCAACAAGTCTCCAAAACATTTTGAGGTTTAATAATTTTTTGTATGGTAATAAAAAATCTGAATATTATATATGTGATTTACCACTCTTTTAGAATATACTGTATAGGATGATAAAATTTTAAGATTATAAATGTCTACTCAGTTTAACAAAAGCTTATTTAAGATGTGTGTTCAGTTCTTTGCTAACTGTTCAACACCAGGTTCCTAGAAAATTTAGTTAAGTAAAAACATATATGTGATAAATAAAATCTACTTGATAATTAAGATTTATAAATTCTGGAGGTTTACTCAGCTTCCCAATATAGCTTATTTTTCTTTGATCATCTTGTTAGCCTTTATATATTTGGATAAACTAAGTATAAAAGTATATTTTATGATGGAGCACACTAAATTCAGTAAGTTCCAAGTCTCTCCATTGACTAAAGTTTAGTGAAATTATGAATTATTTTGATGTTATTGTTCCTCAACCAAAGTTAACTTAACAATGATAAAGTGATAGTATACTAGTTGTATAAAGGCTAGTAAATTATTTTAAATTGTTAAAGATAATTAAGATATGCAGCTTAATTTTAAGTTACCTTAACATTCAAATTAATAGTCATCTTATAAGTTATCAAATTCTTCACCTTATAAATGATCAAATGTATTCAGAACTAAATTTGTAGATGTCCGAAGTATTATTGCAATGAATTACAGAGATAATATTTATTTAGCATCTTGTATATGTTTTCAAAGCAACTAGAAACAACTACAAAAAAGCTAAGTTCATCTTAGGTTTACCTAATAGCTAATTGCCCTCAAAATTTTCATAGATCTGCTGAATATGGTATTTAAAATGTTGCATGGAAAACGCTTACTATGACATACAAAGACCCTTAACTCCTAGAAGTCACCCGAGGTTATTCAAAGAAAATGATGGGGCACAGAAGTACTCCATCTGAAACCAGCTTTAAATATGTCAAAGCTGGATTCTGGGTGAAAACTGCCCTTCCCCTTGACAACAGAATCCTGTACAAACTGTGGACAAGCAAAACACTGCATGCCCAAACTTTCCTAGAAAAGGTAGGCTGGTCAAAGCAGGTACTATGCCACAGGAAAGTCTGTTGGATCTTCTGGGTCTGGCATCTGAAGACTGACACTGCCTAGGACCTCTGCCCACAACAAAATCAAGAGTACCATGGAGGAACCTAGGATGTGACTGTCAAGGTTGTGGGTAAGTTTTTGTCATTTTTAATACATTCAGGATTTGCCTGGACTGTACTTCCTGTTTAATCCAGAGAAATTTATCATTCTCAAATTTATCATGGCATTGATGACTGGGCTGGTGATATTTTCATCTGTTTAACAGCAGTAACCAAGGCTGCCTTCTCAGTTATCAGTTCTCTTCATATGTAAAAATTTGTCCTCTGGCCTCACATTCTTGGAGTTACTATTAGGTTCAGACAAATTTTAACTTGCTAACACACTCTAAAAAGGGATAAACTCATGTCTTACTTATGTTTCTATTGCTGTGAAGAGACACCATGACCACGGAAGCTCTTGTAATGAAAGCATTTAATTGGGGGGAGGGTGGCTCACACAGTTTCAGAGTTTCAGTCTATTATCATCATGATGGGGAACATGGTGGTGTGGAAGCAGACATGATGTCTGAGAGATAGCTTAGTGTCCTACATCTTGCAGTCAGCAGAAAGTTGATTGAGACACTAGGCAGTGTGCTGAGCATAGAAAAATTCATTGCCCTTCAGACAGAAATCTGGAGAGGTTTACAAAAATTTCCCATAAGAATTAAATGTATATTGCTTTTGTGATACTACATGAGATTTTTTATTCTCCAAAAAGAGTGAAGACCCTGAAGAATACCAACAGCAAATGGGTAAGTATATGTGGTTGTCAGTTTTAATGACGGGGTGTTAGCATTGCTGGAATTTATGACTGGACAGTAAATTATAGGTAAAAATGAAGTCACTATTTTGTGATGCAGTATTTTACCACCTTATTATTTTTAATTGATACATATTAGTTGTACCTATTCATGGAGTATACTACATTCAATTATAAGAACAAGTAAATGTGCCTTTATAAAATTATAGATCAATGTAACATCCATCGCCTCAAATAGTCAGCATTTCTTCCTGTCACCCACATCTATGCTAACCCATCAGGAATATTTAGCACCTGTGCCAAATCACTTGTGGGATGATTATCTTAAATACTTGACTTAAATATTTTAGGAATATGATAGAAAAGTGAAATTATGTTAGATGATTTAGAATGAAGGCATAAGATTCAGACAACTGTAAATATTAGAACTGACTTAATAAATGGCATAAGAGAACCTCATTAGTTTCTTACCAAGTAAGTACTGTGATGGTTGTTCTTCTACAATGAGCTCCATTTTGTTACACCTAAAGAGGAATATACTACTATCTGGAGAACTATTATTTGTGATAAATCTCCATTAGCCTTTTTCCTAGGTGAAAGCAGATAGCAAGAAGTGGAATTTGGCTCAATTTCCTCAAAAAATGACAAGTTTCATAAAAAGTGGACATAGAGGATTGCATGTTTTTCACCATTTCTGAGAAAGTTAAAAGTGTCAAAGTGATTTTAATATGCATTGATCTGGCTACATATGTTGAAGGATTTTTTTTATTTGTTTCTTTGTTTTTGGGGACAGGCCATCTTATACTTTACTGGCTGTCCTAGAGCTCTCTATATAGATGAGGTTGTTCATGACCTCACAAATATCCTCCTGCCTCTGTGTCCTGAATGATGGGATTGAAGTCATGGAGCAACACACAGACAGTTTAAATTTTTAATTGATTTTATTCTTTGTTTTATGAGTTAGGGTTTATCAGTGTAGGCCTGGCTGTACTGTAACTTTCAGCGATGGAGCCAGAAGGAGCTGGTGAAGGACCTTTTGGAATAATACCTGTTCTAGCATGATGCCAGCTGTACCGGTGGAGGTTCTTCTCTGCAAAGGTGCTGGTGACATGTTTGCTGAAGGACCAGAAGAAATTTTCTGGGAAGAATCTTCTGATGAGAGCCTTGAGAATTCTGGTGCCCAAAACAGTCCAGAGACGTCCATGATTAAAGTTCCCAGTCCTGACTTCAGTTTCCATAAGGATGAGTGTCTAGACATCTACATTTCTGCTTATGAACATCCTACCTACTTCTGGATCCAAATCATTGGCTCTCATAGACACCAGTTGGATCAACTTATCATTGAGATGGCCCAGCACTATGAAAATAGTCTGCCTGAAGACTTGACTGTGCAAGTAGGAGACATTGTAGCAGCACGTTATTCTGCAGATGGTTCCTGGTATCGAGCCCAGATTCTTGGTACCCTGGAAAATGGGAACTGGGATGTCTATTTTGTGGACTTTGGAAATAATGGAAATTCCCCACTGAAGGAACTCAGGGCTCTCAGGAGTGACTTCCTGAGCCTTCTCTTTCAAGCAATAGAATACAGTCTGGCACAAATTGTCCCCTCAGGTGAACAATGGGAAGAAGAAGCTCTAGATGAGTTTGAGAGACTCACTCATTTTGCTGACTCAAAGCCATTGGTCGCCAAGATTTCTAGCTATGTCTGGACTGGAAACTCAACTTGGCCAAAAATCCACTTAAATGATACCAGTAATGGGAAAAACTTGGTATTGGGCTAGAATTAGTTCACAAATGATATGCAGTAGAACTTCGTGAAGATGTGAAAGAAGATGGGACTGTCCCAGATGTGTTGAAGGACATGGCCACTGAAGCAGATGCTTCTCTTGCCAGCACACTCAATGAGACCAAAGAGAGCCCTGAAGAGACAGCACATACCCTATCCTGCCTCAGCCTATCAGAAAAAACTATACAGTGTTTTCTTATGTAGCCCAGGCTTCAACTGTGAAGTTTTCAGGACTAACTTCTCATCAGTTATTATTGTCATTAAATAAAATTATTTTGAGTAAGAAAAAAAGTGGAAGTATAAACAAGCTATCACTACATTCCACTGCTTAATAATCTGACTCTGGTTTTTTATTATTAAGAACAATTAGAACTTGTGCAACCAGTGGAGATCAGGTGGCAGTGTTGAAGGATCATAAGTTAGAGGCAAAATTACCATGAAAGCCAGGACAAAATCTGAATATTTTGATCACTTTAACATTCAGAGAGTAATGGCTATGAGCAACAGTCCTAAGGGTGAAATAAGTAAACAACAAATTAAAGTATTTTTGGATAGGTACAATCACAGAAACTAATACCTAGAAAACAAATCTAGTGTCATCCATCACGAAGACAAATCCACAGTTTCTGATCTAGTGCTCAAATGCTGTACTAGCTCTGGCATCTTATGCCCATAATTTGAATATGTTACTACTTACTTTGATGACAGAGATTATTCATTAAGCACACAAAGAACATATTTTCTCAGTCTCTCTTGATAAGGTTTGAAGCAATTTACCAAACTGAACATATTCTAGGTTAGTGGTTCTCAATCTTCCTAATGCTGTGACTCTTTAATACAGTTCCTCACATTGTGATCCCCAACCATACAATTATTTTCATAGTTGTAGTTTTGCTACTGCTATGAATTATAATGTAAATATCTGATATGAAGGATATCTGGTATATGACCCCTGTGTAAGGGTCACTCAACCACCAAAGGTATCTCAACACACAGTATGAAAGCCACTGTTCTAGAGCAGAATGAACAAACTATTTGTTTTTACCATGTCTTATAAATGACCTGAGCTAATAAAAGCCCCTAGTAGAATTATAAAATCCCTTTTGAACTGATATTTAGAAATTACGCGTTTAATACAGTCTTGCTCTAAATTTGTCTTGCAGTATTGATCCTGAATTTCTAGCAAAGAACTGCTAGTTCCTTGTGAGCTATACTTAGGATGAATATACTATTGCCTGGTACAGATCTACTACTGTTTCTTTGAGACTCCAAACCTGACTTCCTAGTTCAAGAGAACATATCAGGCCAGTACCACAAATGAAGTATAATCAAAGAGACAAGTACCATATTCCAAATTCAAGTAATGCCAAGAAGGTAAATCCCACCATAGTGCCTATAGAATCATTTAATTAATGTTTGGGGCTCTGAACAAGGCAGAAGGTAATCAAAAATACACTTAGTCAAATTAAAATATTCATTATGCTCTGTACTAAAGGTAGAATATTTATTGTATCATCAATATAGCCTCTGGCATTTGGTGATAACTATGAATATTTTTCATCAGTTTTCATAGGAAATATGCTACACTTTTTCTTTTTTTCTGTCACATTTTTTATTATGACTTTAGATATGTTAATGCAAACACTGTTCTTAATTTCCTTGGTTATGCTTGCCTATGTATTCATTATTCTTTATGAACTCTATAATAAGTTCATTGCATTTTCTACAAGTGTCATTAAAATCCCATTTGGAATTGCATTTATGAAATAATAGAGTTTTCCAGTCCAGGAGCATAGTCGTTCTTTTAGTTGTGTCTTCATTTCTAGCATCTCCTGTTAGAGTGCCCAGTAGAGTTTCATGATTTTTGTTTGTTTTGTTGTTTTCTTTAATGGAGGTGATGCACATTTCTTAAGTGTTTTGTGTTTTTAAGACACTTTGTAAAATTACATGTTGATTTTGCATGTAAATATTGAGGCAGCTCCCTCCTCCTACTGTGCGGGTCTGAGAGATCATGCTCAGGCTTGGTGGCAAGCAGCTTGGTTCATTTGGCCATCTTGCCAGCCTCATGTTTGTAGGTTTTGTTGCTCCTGGTAATAGAGTCTTTTCTCCGCCATTCATTCAGCACTCTGCTCGTTCCTTCCCTTCCTTGCACTTTTTGTGTTGCTGGGGATGGAACCTAGTCAGGTGTAGATTAGAAGAAAAGACATATGATAGGTAGAATTTTAGTTGGGGGGGTGATAGAGGAGGAAGGGAGGGAGAAGGGAATTGGGATCGTCATGTAATTCAATCTTGTTTGTAATTCAAATACATAAAAATAAAATCAAAAATGAAAAGAAAGTAGAATACATATGGCTCAACTTTAGAGCCTGAGGCAGGAGGATACCTTGAGTTGTTGAATTCAAGACCAGGCTAAGTGACATAGTAAGACTTTGAAGAAGAAAAAGAAATCTGTAACTTTCTTTTATTTCAATAATATTTAAGCACCAAGAAAAATGAGTATAGAAGGATAGTTCAATAGTAAACTAAGTCTTAGGTTCCATCCCCAGCAACACTTTTACTTATTACAATAGTGATAAGGGTAATAGTGCATATGTATTAACATTGTTTAGGTTTTATTACATATACCATTGTTACCATGAGGTCCAAAAGAACTTTGATGATTTCACCATGTTAAAAAGAGGCATAGGATTTGGTGGCCAAGTTTTGATATAGAGGCAGAATATGCAATAATTAGGGTTATTGCTTAAAACACAGCAATGAAGTTACTTAGTAGAATTTTGTTAGTTTTTTACATAATAGAAAATATACTTGAGCAATATACATCACCCTTTATAGCTGGAGACACTTGGATAATGCTATATGTTTGAATTTTTAATGGTCCCACAAAGAGCACTGTATTAAAAACTTGATTTCTATTGTGACATTATTTAAAAAGAGTGAAAACTCTGAAAAGTGAGAATTTTTGAAAGATTACTAGGTATTAGTAATATGTCATTGAAAGGATGTGTAAAATGTTTGTTCAGTCCACTTTGTTTCTATTGTGTTCTTGTCAGTGTGCACTCACTAGTATTGCCCCAAAATGACCAGCAGCATTGTAAAGCAAAGAGCCTGTACCATTAGGACAAGAACCTTAAAAATTGAGCCAAAATAAATACCATTTTATTAGTTATCTCAAGTATTCTCTAATTGTTATCTTTGTAAATGCAATTAATTGCACATAATTAATGATAAATTTAAACATAAGCACATAAATGAAGAAAGCATAGATGGCTATCAAATGGGGAGTGGATAAAAAATAGAATTTTAAAAGTAGAGTATGTTTACTGTTCTTTTGTTGTGACATATATATATATATATATATATATATATATATATATATATATGTATATATTATATTTTTTTCTAACAGTTCCAGAGGCACAGAAATTCAAGATTAAGTTGTAAGCATCTGTGATATTGGTAAGTGCACTTTGTCTGATGGAAAGATGGTACTTTGAACGTTGTATACTGTGTAGGTTACAGAAATTGTCCCTTATATGAAGGAACAATACAAGAAGTTTAATCTACTGTCCAGAGTGATTTTTATTGTAGTCATGATGTATTCATGAAATCTCTGCCTTTATAACATAAACTAAAAAATCCCAATCACTGACTACTCACTTCTCAATAATGTCTCATCTAGTATTAAGTTTATGAATGACTTCCAGGAGAGCTAACATCATTCAAATCATAGCAAAATTATATATACATTTAATTCAGAATCAACAAGTTTTATATACATACAAAAATGAATAGATCTTAAGAGTAGGATGTAATGTTGAACTTTAGTATATTACAATTCCTGTTATATATGCTAAAATTCTGCATACATTTGAATATTTCAACGGTAATAAGTGGTATTAGCATAAAAATTGGGAACTATATATTGGGACAAAATTTCAGTGGAAATCTGAGTAAAAGAAATTAGTAAAAATGGTGTTCACACTCTAAATGATTATGACAATGTGTCCTACCTACCTAAATTTGTGCAAGGAAAATAAAAATGCTGCTACATAGGGAACCAAACCACAAATATCAATCTCATAATACTCATGAGTTCTTAAAATAGTACACAGAGTTCGATAAATCATTTGGAAGAGTAGCTGAAGTATGCTACATTATTTCTGTAATAATAGTTAAACACAGATGCCATCATTTATCTATTGGTATCTCTATATATTTCTTTATCTTCCTGTTTTCTGTAGCAGATATGCTGACCATTTTCTATTTGGTTTTATTCTTTTTTATGTGTATAATTGAATATAACATGCATTGTCTTGAATCAAGACACTTTTTCTATTCAATTAATATTATTTATTTATTTTTGAAATTAGTCACAATCTTGCTTCACATGCCAATCCCAGGTCATTTTCCCGCCCCTCCTCAACGAACCCAAACAATTCCCCCGAGCCCTCAACTCACTCCCACTATGCTCCCCAGGGAAGGTGAGGCCCTTCATGGGGGATCTCCAAAGTCTCTCAACCCAAGCAGGATCCTTCCCCATGTGTCCAGACTGAGAGAGCATCCCTACATGTGGAATGGGCTCCCAAAGTCCATTTGTATGCCAGGGATACAAATACTGGTCTACTGTCCCAGGCCCCATAGATTGTCGAGGCCTCCTCACTTACACCATCATTTAAGGGGTCTGGATCAGTCCCATGCTGGCCTCTCAGCCATCAATATGGGGTCCCTGAGCTCCCCCTTATTAAGGTTAGCTGTTTTCATGAGTTTCACCAGTCCAGTTGTAACCCAATTGCTCATCACATATCCCTCTCTGAAATTGGGTTCCAGGAGCTCTATTCAGTTTTCAGCTGTGGGTGTCTGCCTCTGATTCCATCAACCACTGGTTGAAGCCTCTAGGGTGGCATATAAGGTAGTCATCAATCTCATTATCGAGGAATAGTATTTAAGGTAGCCTCTCCACTATTGCTTGGATTGCCAGTTGGCGTCATGCTTGTAGATTTCTGGAAATCTCCCTAGTACCTGATTTCTCTTTAAACCTATCTATAATGACTCCCTCTATTATGATATCTCTTAACTTGCTCTCCTATATCTTTGACCTGACTCAACCTGCCTGATCCCCCATGTCCTCTTCTAAGCTCCTCTTCTCCACGTCTTTTACTCCCATCTCCCTCTCCTTCTCCCCTCCTTGCATGCTCCCAATTTGAGCATTTCCCTTCTCTCAGGTACAATGCATATCTCTTTTAAGGTCCTCCCTGTTTCCGAGACTCTCTGGTGGTAGAATTGTAGGCTTGAAATGTCCTGCTTCATGTCTAAAATCCATATATTAGTGAGTACATACCATGTTTGCCTTTTTGTGACTGGGTTACATCACTCAGAATGGTTTCTTACAGTACTATCCATTTGTCTGCAAATTTCAAGATTCAAATTTTTCCCCACTGAGTAGTACTCCATTGTGTAAATGTACCACATTTTCTGTATCTATTCTTCAATTGAGGGGCATCTAGTTTATTTCCAGATTCTGGCTATTACAAATAAAGCTGCTACGAATATAGTTGAACAGATGTTCTTATTGTATGAATGTGCATCCTTTGTGTATATTCTTAGGAGTGGAATTGCTGGATCTTATGGTAGACTGATTTCCATTTTCCTGAGGAATCTCCATTTTGATTAACAAAGTGGCTGTACGAGTTGGCACTCCCACTGGCAGTGAAGGAGTGTCACCCTCTCTCCACATCCTCTCTAGCATAAACTGTCATTGATGTTTTTGATTTCCACCATTCTGATAGGAGTGAGATGCTCTCTCAGAGTTGTTTTGATTTGTATTTCCCAGATGGCTAAGGATGTTGAGCACTTTTGTAAGTGTCTTTCAGCCATTTTAGATTCCTCTCTTGAGAATTGTCTATTTAGTTCTTTCTGTACTCTACTTTTTAATTGAATTATTTGGTGTTTTGGGGACTAGCTTCTTGAGTTCTTTGTAAATTTTAGAGATCAGACCTCTGTCAGATATGGGGTTGATGAATATCTTTTCCAATCTGTGGGCTGAAGTTTTGTCTTGCTGACAAAATCCTTTGCCTTGCAGAAGCTGCTCAGTTTTAGGAGGTGCAATTTACTTGTCAATCTCTGTGTCTGTGCTACTGGTGTTATGTTCAAGAAGTGGTCTCCTGTGCCAATTCATTCATGGGTACTTTCCACTTTCTATTCTAAGAGGTTGAGTGTGGCTGGATTAATATTGAGGTCTTTTATCTATTTGGACCTAAGTTTTCTGCATGGTGATAGATATGGATCTATCTGCAATCTTCTACATGCCAGCATCCAGTTATGCCAGCATCATTTGTCAAAGATCAGGTGTTCATAAGTGAGTGGGTAAATATCAGAGTCTTCAATTTGATTCCATTGGTCTACCTGTCTATTTTTGTGCCAAATACCAAGGTGTTTCCAAGACTATAGCTCTGTAATAGAGCTTGAAGCCAGGGATGGTGATGCCTCTGGAAGTTCTTTTATTATACAGGGTTGTTTTGGCTATCCTGGGTCTTTTATTTTTCCATATAATGTTGAGAATTGTCCTTTCAAGGTCTGTGAAGAATTGTATCGGTATTTTGGCTGGGATTGAGTTCAATCTGTAGATTGCTTTTGGCAAAATTTCCATTTTTACTATGTTGATCCTATCTACCCAAGAGCATGGGAAATATTTCCATTTTCTGGTATCTTCTTTAATTTCTTTTTTAATGACTCAAAGTTCTTGTCATACAGGTCTTTCACCTGTTTTGTTAGAGTTTCCTCAAGATATTTTATGTTGTTTGTGGCAACCGTAAAGGGTAATGTTTCTCTGAATTCTTTCTCAGCCCCTTTATTGTCTAAATATCATAGGGCTACTGATTTTATTTTTTGAGTTAAATCCTGTATCCTGCCACTTTTTGGAAGGTCTTTTTCAGCTGTCGGAGTTCCCTGGTAGAATTCTTTGGGTCACTTATGTAGACTATCATATCATCTGTAAATAGTGAAAGTTTGACTTCTTCCGTTCCAGTATATATCCCCTTTTTCTCCTTTTGTTGTCTTATTGCTTTAGCTAGAAATTCAAGGACAATATTTTAAGAGGTATGGAGAGAGTGGACAACCTTATCTTGTTCCTGATTTTAGAGGAATTGCCTTGAGTTTCTCTCCAGTTAGTTTGATGTTGGCTGTCATTTTGTTGTACATTGCTGTTATTATGTTTAGGTATGTTCTTGTTATCCCCGATCTCTCCAAGAACTTTATCATGAAGTGTTGTTGAATTTTGTTAAAGGATTTTTCAGCATCTAGTGAGATGGTCATGTGTTCTTCTTTTTCAGTTTTTTATATGGTGGATTATATTGATGGATTTTCAGATGTTGAACCATCCCTCCAACCCTGGTATGAAGCCTTCTTGATCATGGTGAATGCTTTCTCTGATGTTTTCATGGATTCGATTTGCCAATATTCTATTGAGTATTTTTGTATCTATGTTCATGAGGGATATTGTTGTGTAGTTCTATATCTTGTCTGTGTCTTTGTGTGTTTTGAGCACCAAAGTAATTGTGGACACATAAAAAGAGTTTGGCAATGATCCTCCTTCTTCTACTGTGTGGAACAATTTGAAGAGTTTTGGTATTAGCTCTTTTTGAATTTTTGGTATAATTCAGTGCTGAGACCATCTGGCCCTTGGCATTTTTTGGTGGTGATAATTTTGATGATTGCTTCTATTTCCTAAGAGGTTCTAGGTCTATTTAAATAGTTTATCTCTTCTTGATTTAATTTTGGTAAGTTATATCTATCCAAAAAATCGTCCATTTCCTTTAAATTTTCCAATTTTGTGGAGTACAGTTTTTCATAGTATGACCTGATGATTCTTTGGATTCCCCAGTATCTGTTGTTATGTCCCCCTTTTCATTTTTGATTTTGTTAATTTGACTGTTCTTCTCTCTGCCTTTTGGTTTGGCTTGATAAAGGTTTCTCTATCTGGTTGATTTTCTCAAATAACCAACTCTTGGTTTCATTGATTATTTTTATTGTTTTCTTTCTTCTACTTTATTGATTTCATTTCTATTTTTGGTGTTTTGAGACAGGGTTTCTCTGTGTAGCTTTGGAGCCTATTCTGGCACTCACTCTGTAGACCAGGCTGGCCTCAAACTCACAGAGATCTGCCTGCCTCTACCTCTGGAGTGCTGGGATTAAAGGCATACACCACCAACACCCAGCTGATTTCAGTTCTTAATTTGGTTATTTCCTAGCATCTACTACTCCTGGGTGAGTATACTACTTTTTGTTATAGAGCTTTCAGGTGTTCTGTAAATTCTCTAGAGTGGCTATTCTCCAATTTCTTCATGAGGGCATTTAGTGCTAAGAACTTTCCTCTTAGAATTGCTTTCAGAGTTTCCCATAGGTTTGTGTATGTTTTGCCTTCATTTTCATTGAATTCAAATTCATTGATTTCTTTCTTATTTCTTCTTTCATCCAGGAGTGATGCAATTGAGCATTGTTTAATTTCCATGAGTTTGTTTGGTTTCTGCAATTTGTGATGTTGTTGAATTTCAATTTTATGCCCTGCTGGCCTGATAAGATCCAGGGGATTATTCCATTTTTTTGTATCTGTTTAGGTTTGCTTTATTGACCAGTATGTGGCCAATTTTAGAGATGGTTCCATGTGGTGCTGAGAAGGTTTATCCTTTTGTTTTTGGATGGAATGTTCTATATATGTCTGTTAAACCCAAATGAATCATAACTTCTGTTAGTTCCTTTGTTTCTTAAGTTTCTGTCTGGTATTCCTATCCAGTTGTGAGAGTGGGGTGTTGAAGTCTCCCACTATAAGTGTGTGGAGTTTAATTGTGCTTTTTAGTTTAGTAGTGTTTCTTTTATGAATGTGGGTGCCTTTGTATTTGGGGCATATATGTTCAGAATTGAGACTTCATCCTGATGGATGATTCCTGTGATGAATTTGAAATGACGTTCATCTCTTTTGATTAATTTTTGTGTAAAGTCTAATTTGTTAGATATTAGGATATCTACATCTGCTTGCTTCCTAGGTCCATTTGATTGGAAAATCTTTTCCCAACACTTAATTCTGAGATAACATCTGTCTTTGAAGGTGAGGTGTGTTTATTTAATGCTGAAGAGTGATGGATTCTGTCTTTGTATCCATTATGTGAGCCTGTGTCTTTTTATAGGTGAGTTAAGACTATTGATATTGATGGATATTAATGACAATTGATTGTTGATTATTTGTTTTGTAATCATTTTTGGTGTTGGTATTGTGTGTGAGTTTTCCCCCTATTTATGGCTTTTGGTAAAGTGCAATTATCTAATGCATATGTTTTTCTGGTTGTAGTTAACTTCTTTGGGTTGGAGTTTTCCTTCCAGAAGTTTCTGTAGGGCTGGATTGGTGGGCATGTATTGTATAAATCTGGTTTTGTGTTGGAACATTTTGTTTTTTTTCCATCTATAGTGATTGAGAGATTTTCTAGGTGTAGTAGTTTGGGATGGAATCTATGGTCTCTTAGTGTTTGTAGAACATCTATCCAGGACCTCCTGGCTTTCAGAGTTTCCATGGAGAAATCAGGAGTCATTCTGCTTTGTCTGCCTTTATATGTTACTTGGATTTTTGCCTTTTCTG
Source organism: Cricetulus griseus (assembly GCF_003668045.3). NCBI lineage: Eukaryota > Metazoa > Chordata > Mammalia > Rodentia > Cricetidae > Cricetulus > Cricetulus griseus. The sequence goes on from NC_048604.1 coordinate 56,411,991, forward strand.
CTTTTAATATGGTTTCTTTATCCCAGATGTTTTGATTATTATGTGGTGAGGGGGCTTTTTTGGTTACATTCTATTTGGTATTCTGTAGGCTTCTTATACTTTCATGGGTGTGTCCTTCTTCAGGTTGGGAAATTTTTCTTCCATAATTTTGTTGAAAATATTTTCTGCACCTTTGAGCTGGGCTTCTTTTATACCTATATTCCTTAGTTTGGTCTTTTCACAGTGTCCTGTATTTCCTGGATATTTTGTGTTAGGATTTGTTGGACTTTAGATTTTCTTTGGTTGATGAATCTATTTCCTCTAGTTTATCTTCAGCATCTGAGATTTTGTCTTCCATCTCTTGTATTCTGTTAGTTATGCTTGCATCTGTGGTTCCTGATTGTTTACTCAGCTTTTCTATTTCCAGCATTCCCTCAGTTTGTGTTTTCTTTATTGTCTCTATTTCAGTTTTCTGGTCTTGAACTGTCTAAATTGTTTCTTCAACTGTTTGTATTTTCTGGGCTTTCCTTAAAAGATTTGTTGATTTCTTGCATTTTTTTGCTTTGTTTTTTTTTTCCTTCATTTCTCTAAGGGATTTTCTCATATCCTTTTTGAGGGCCTTTATCATTTTCATGAAGTTGCTTTTAAGGTCATTCTCTTCTGGTTCATCTGTGTGGGCATGTTCAAGTCTTGTTGGTGTAGCGTCCACGGACTCTGGTGGTGTTATATAAGTCTTTCTGTTGTTGTACATGTTCTTTTGCTCTCATCTTCCCATCTCTCCTTCTCCACTCAACCAGGGGGTTTAGTGGCAATTGCAGAATGTCTCTCAACTCTCAACTCACAATTCTCAACTCTCAACAGGTAGCTATGCAGCAGGAAAACAAACAGGGCATGAATCTGATGATGCCGAAGCCATGAAGAGTAGTGCTTACTGACTTGTTCCCTAGGGCCGCATAACTTTCTCACCTGATTTCTTATAGAACCCCAAAACACCAGCTCAGTGTTCTTCCACTCACAATGAGATTGCCCCCACATGAATCACTAATTAAGAAGATGTCCTACAGGTTTGCCTACACCTCAACCTTATGGAGGGATTTCCATAATTGGGGATCTCTCCACTCAAATGACTTTAGCTTGTATCAAGTTGACATTAAAGTAGCCAGAACACCACCAAATTATAACAAGAACAACAAAAAGCACACAATGTAGAATGCAGTCCAATTTATATTCTTCAACTACTGTTGAGCATGAATCTTTTCCTGGGCTGTGGTTGATATACCCAGTGTTGTTCCATTGCAGAAAACTGATTTTCCTTCCTCTATCAGGTATTAATTTGAAATAATTCTTGGTTAGGGATGGAAATGTATGCCTACTATCTTATCTCTTTGCTAGGATTTTATTTGGCCTGATGTTGTGTAGGTTTTATGAATATTATTACAGTCACTCTGAGTTAATTTGCGCCTCAGTTTTATTGTTTCTGAAAGATGCTGGTTCCTTGGAGTCATCTACCAGGTCTAGCATATAAAATCTTTCTGTCTGTTTTTCCATGTAGATGCCTCAGCTTTGAGTCGGGGATTTTATATAGACATCTCATTTTGTACAAAGTGTTCGAAGTTCTGTCACTCTATGCACATTGTCCATGTGTGGGCTTCTGTGTTTATTACCATCTAGTGTAAGAAGAAGCTTCTCTGATGAGTGATGAATTGGGCATTTATCTATAATCATAATCATATGTCACTAAGAATCATTTAGTTTTTATGTTTATTTAACAGAATAGTAGTATCAGGTTATCCTCCAATGCTCATTATTTTATGAGAATATTATTTTTAAATACAGTGTCTTTAGATGTAGACAATTTTCAAGACAGGGATTCTTTGTGTAGATTGGGCTGTCCTGGAACTCACTCGGTAGAACAGACTGGACTCAAACTCACAGAGATCTGCCTATCTCTGCCTCTCAAGTGCTGGGATTAAAGGCTCATACCACCACTCCCAGGTTAAAAATATTTCATTTCCCGACATTTAAGGTAAATTGACTACATCTTTATGAGAAGCTAGATGGGAAATTAATTGCATCTGTAGGAGAAGCTAGAAAGGAAGAAGGTGATGTGATTGATAGATAAATAAAAGCATTGTGGACTGCACTGTTTAGAAAATGATCTGAAAAGTATCTGTAGTATACCTTAGCCTAGTTATCTTCAAAAATGAAATCTATTTATTATTATTATGACAATTTTTAATTATTAATAGAGATCACTATAATCTCAAGAATTTTCCATATATGAATGATAACTAATTTAATGTGAATTTCAACCCTAGGTGACAAGTATGGTGATCCATGCTAATTTAAAGGGGAGGAAGTAAAGCATTATTGGATTTAAAAATACCTAGAATTCCTTGTCATGGAGATAATATTACAACCTCAGAACATATGCTATAAACTCCATTTTTAAACATATAAAATCATAGTACTCATTTTTTGACAAGAAATTTAATCTGAGTTTTGTTTCACGTGAATTGTGACACATATAATTAAGGATGATGGATATCTAATTGCAATGTATATTATATTACAACTCTTCAACATCTAACACCTATTAATTCCAATGGAAATACTAAGCTTTTTATTGTACATTTATTAATTTTAATGAGGTATGATTATAACAAATGTATGTTATAGACCATTAATGATATATGCTATTATTCTGTTTTCTTAATTTTCATGGTAATAACACATTCTATGTAAAACTTGTTTAGTTGTACATGCTAGGTTATCACAAGACCAATTAGCTACATAAAACTCTTCAGGAAATTCACAGAGCATTGCCACTGAAATTATGGCTTTAGTAGTCATATTGTCCTACAGGAAACTAAGCTTTGCCGGGATCTTAGAAAAGTTATTTAATTTGTACATGCTTTAGTTTCTTATCTGGAAAATTTCAAGCATACTTTTACATAATCCATTAGGTTTCTTTGAAAATTAGAAGCACAAAACTTGAATTTAATTTACACTGTTGCCACAGTGAAACACTCGGCAACAATAGGTATTTTCATTATCACCGAGGAACAAACTATGTGACTTTGGGCAAAGCAATATCACAGGATTTCAGACTCCTTGTCTGTAAAATAGGGGGAATGTCATTACCTAACCTGCAGGATATTTGATGAAATTAAATGAAATGTAAAACACAAATGCCAGGTGTTATATGGTCTGCAATAAATGTCATTTACTGTTTAGAACACTTCAAGATGAAGAAAGATAAAAAAATATGGAAGTTACTGCACAAAAAATAAGAGGAAATAAAGTAAGCATCTTTTTGCTCTATTTCTTTATAGCAATATTGCATTGTAATGGATAGTGAGGATAGTTTACAAGGTAGTCTATAAAAGTAGCTTGATTTGACAAAAATCAATTAATCATGCAATTCAAAAATCTGCATACTTGAAAGTTCACAATGTAGGCAAATCACCAGAAAGTTTTCATTTCTACAGAATGAAATTTAGGTGCACATGAATAGAGTCTTTTATTCTGCTCTGGAGGAAAATCTGGCTTGCAACACTATAAGAAAATAGTATACCTGAATTATGGCAGTAGAATTGGAAGTGTAGAGAAAGAGCAGATCCAAGACATACTTAGAAGGCAAACAAGGTTGTGGCTGTTTGTTGGGGTTGTGTTGCTGTAGAATTAGGTTCATTGACAGCAGAGTGAACCAAAGCTTTAACATTTTTAAATTTAAGAAACTTTTTCTTTTTTGGTTTTTTGAAACAGCGTTTCTCTGTGTAGCTTTGGAGCTTATCCTGGCACTCGCTCTGGAGACCAGGCTGGACTCGAACTCACAGAGATCTGCCTGCCTCTGCCTCACGAGGGCTGGGATTAAAGGCATGTGCCATCAACGCCCAGCGAATTTAAGAAACATTTAACTGAGAAGTAAGTTACTGTTTCCTCCCACTCTCTCACTGCTTAAGTAAATAATTCTCTGAATGAGTAGACACTATGGTATTCAGTTGCAGTCTAGTAACAACTGCTTCCTTTAAACTTTTTTTCCTTGCAGTATTAATGTTTTACCTTTAAGAATTTTACTATGTAGATGAGTGAAATGAAACACTTTTACAAAGAATTGTCCATATAGTATATAAAATAGGCAATTTAAAGACATAATTTTATTTTTTTAAAAAAAATCAAGAATGCAGCAAGCTAACATGTATTGATTTACTAAATAAAAAAACTATGAATGTATTTATCAATGTATTCTCAGAACACCAAAAGCAGACTGGATTCATCTCCATAATTTATACATGAGAAAAGTGGGGTGTGTCAAAGTTGTGGGGATTATGCTGAGGTCATACAATTAGAAGCAGCAGTAACATTTCAATTTATATGCTCCATGCAAAACACATTCTCCTAATTACTATGAAATACATGCTAATGTGTGGACATGATTAAGAAGCAATAAGAATTATTTGGGGATTAAGAAAAAAAAGAAAATTAATTTCTCCTAGTAGAGAAACTTAATTGTATTTTCTCTACTCTGAGAAGTTAGGTAATATTCGTAGTTCTTTTAAAATCTACTTACAATGAAAATACTCTCAGAGCATATTAGACTTATCTTTGATTCATTTTGATTTATCCCTTATTGTATATATGCTTGCGAACGCACATCATGTACCCGAACAGATGATATTATATTTTTGCATTGTAAAAAAAAAAAACATGAATGAAGTGGCTGTCATTGTTGAGGGTACTTTAGATTGTTTCATTAATAAAAAATAAAAACAACTGTATATATTTTATTTGTTTTGGCTACTTCCATCATCATTGAATAATGTAGCATGACATTTAATGTAATTTTTTAATATTTTCACTACAATTTATTTTGGGGAAATACTTGTAAAATTTATAAAAATACCAAGCTGTTTGTCTCAATTGTTAAAATGAAAACTCATCTTTTTGAAGAAAAAAAAAAGATCTTGAGAATGTGTGCTGGTTAGAATGAGAAATGTTATCTATATATCAGACATTTTGAAAAATTTAGCCTTCCTGGTAGAAGTATATCACTAGTGACACACTTTGAAAATTCTTCCCATGCATTCTTCTTCCCCATTCAACTCCTGCCCTGTCTGATTCACTCCATTTAAATTTCACAAGAACTCTTTTTTTAATTATTGTTTATAGCAGTACATATATGAATTGTTGGTTTTCATGCGCAAGTATAACTGAATCTATTTAGCATTTCTCTTATGTATATATAAAAGCTATTGCTATCTAATCAAGATGTACACAATGCCAGTTGTCATGCCAGCACGAATGGAGGAAATTTCACAACGTTCTATTCCTAGATAAAGTGTTCCAGTAAATTGATGGATGCTGAGTGGGGGAGAATGAGAATTCTCCAGGAATAAAGCCCTGATGAGTTACTCAGTCTCAAGTAGTCAAACTTTCATTACGTAATAGATAACTAGAAGAATGAAAGATACAGCTAGTGCAGTCCAGGAGGCATTTTAATTCATTTACAAGGAATTTGATGTCTACATTAGATAACCAAAATTGTCCAAACTCCCTCAAATTCAGATAAAGTTAGGTAAAAATCTAAGCTGATGAAATAGAGAAGCAGATATTGCAGATAATAATGAAGAAAGACAAGTCAAATCTGCTTAAATATTACAGATAATGACAGAAAAATGAAAATCTCCCCCAACATTCTTCTTTTCACATTTGTATTTCCTGTGTTCTACTACCCTTTACCCATTAAGATCTTAGAACCCTATCACCCCCATGCATTTTTTCCTAATCTTCTGCTTATACAACCTCCAATTAAACCCACCACTCTAAAGATGCAAAAGTAGGATCTACATAATAGAGATAAGATGTGGCATTTGTCTTTTAGGGTCAAGGTTGCCTCATTTATTATATCACTTCCCTCCTTTATTCTTATACAGGGCTTCTGTCTGTCCATGGTATTAGCATTTTTGACTAACTGGAAGTCAGAAAGTTTCACAAATCTTCCTATCTCTTCCTCCTTGGAGCTGGAACTCGATGTTTACTCTAGATGCCTGGCTTCTTACATGGGCACAAAAATTAATAAATACATATTTTCTTGAGATAGAACTCCTAAACTGATCACAAAATGCATAAATTACATCTAGTAAAACTGTGTAGGAATATGGAAGCAAAATTTGTACAAGTATTTAAAATCTAGTTGTCACCAGATATGCCATGATCTCAGCTTTTTCTTCACCATCTTTGCAAATCAATTTGGGCCATTTATCTAATTGGTGCTATAAAACAAGTTATAAAATCTACTTTCAGACTGGCCTCTTTCATACATACTACTTTTTGCTGTCAATGATAACCTTGAAAGCCATATGTTCTAGAAGATACTACTACAAGGTATCAGAACATCTGTCAGGCCTAGAGAGGATGGGTAATGTGAATGAAAAACACATACCACTGGGATTTCAAGGTTAGCGTACTATTTTATGCTAATTGCAAATAACTAATAACTTCCTATGAAAGAAATAGGAAAAAATTAACTTCTGTGTACTGAACTCAGTAGCTTTCCAACACTTTTCAAATGGCAGAGAACAAAACAGTCACATTTCAGACTGAAGACAGAAGTATAAATTGTTATGGAAAATTTGAAAAACATGACACTGTCCGGCAAAACTGGTTATATACCTGAAGCCAAACTTAGCAATTCTATGTAATTCTAGACATATAGTCAGGAATCAACACACAAATTTACTAATGTGCAAGAATAGTCACAGAATAATTTTTCCAATTACATAAACTTGGAATGCAATGTGAATGTCAATATGCAGTATAGCATAAGACGTAGTATTTAAGATATTGGAATCAGTGAATAAGAACTTAAAGTAATAACCTGAACAAATACCACAAAAATGTTTGTGCAAAGAAATAAGGAATATGCATAAAAGTTTTTATCTGCAACATGGAAAATTGTTAATTCTCTGGTATATATTTCAAATCATATGAAAATATCATTTAAGTTTCTTCACCACAGGAAAAATGTAAATAAAACAAATAATTATAAGAAAGGCCAGCTGGGGGTGGGTGTGCATGCCTTTAATTCCAGCACTTGGAAGGCAGAGGTAGGAGGATCTCTGTGAGTTTGAGACCAGCCTGGTCTACCAGAGCTTGTTCCAAACCAGGCTCCAAAGCCACAGAGTAACCCTGTCTCAAAAAACCAAACAAAAAAATTCAAAAACAAAGAAAGGCCACAATTGTGTTTAATTCTATTAGAAATGGAATGTCAGACATAGCTACCTCTAGAAGTACTGATGGTGTTTTTTGAGTTAAACAGTAATCACATCGCTATTCAATTTGTAGCTCTTTGTGTAGTATATACATATATTTTTCCATGCTATTTTTGACCCAATGTACCAGAATTAGAGGGACTTGAGTAGACAGGGAATTTGTGCTCCATGACAAGATGAATTTTGTTCTCAAACACACTGCAAGAAAAAATGGCAGGAAGATTCAGATGTTGGTATCTAAACAGGGTCAATAAAGGAAAGGAGAGAACCCAAGAGCCCAATAAAATGACCAAGCAAGTGTCTGTTTAGCAGGCTTCCAAAATTAGGCCTGCCTAGCAATAAAGTTAGAAAGCAAACTACTTTCCTATTCCCCATAGCATAGTCTTGTGTCTTTCCTAGATGATCAATTCTTTGTCCATATAAGGCAACAAACTATGATTTCCTAGGTGCCTGTTAGTACCCCCACTACACTACAGTATATTTCAACATTAATAAAATATAGGCTTGTTGGCTAGAGACATGGCTCAGTGGGTAAAAGTGCTTTCTACAAAAGCCTGACAACACGAGTTTAATCCCTGGGGAGCACACAAAAAGAGCCAGATGAGAGGCACACATGTGAAATCTCAGCATTCCTACTGTAGGATGGGAGAAGTACTTGAGAGAATATTGTAGAACAAGTAGCCCACAGTATGCTGATCAATGAGAGAAACAAGAAATATCATGTCTCAATGGTGGCGAACATGAGAAAAATCTCCTAATATTTATTCTTTGATGTAGAAGATTTGCCATGAATTTTATATGCACACAACCTATACACAAAATTAAAAATACGTACAGTACAATGCAATCATTAATATGGAAGACTGATTTAATTCTACTATATTTTAGGCCAATAAAATGGTATTATAGAATTGAATTAGTTAAAAAACAAAGATATTTAAGATTTCTGCTCTAAAAATAAGAGGCTAAGACAGTAGGGCACTACAGTTGTTGCATTGGGAATCATTTCTATTTATGTGTATGACAACATACACATAAATAGACAGGGTTTCTCTTTATTGTTTTGGAATCTGTCCTGGAACTTGCTTGGTAGATCAGACTGGCCTCGAACTCACAGAGATCTGCCAGCCTCTGCATTCTGAGTACTGGTATTTAAGGCGTGGGCCACCAATGCTCATCTATATTTATGACAACATTTTTTACAGTATTATTTTATACTCCTTGGTAGTTTCCACTGTCATAATATTTTTCAGATACAGCTAGACTATGTTATGAAAAATATCCCACAAGAAACTTTCATTTTTTTGTTTTGTTTTGGTTTTTTACAGTGATAATTATACTTTATTTTTTACTTTTTTCTCCATTTTTTATTTGAATTACAAAGAAGATTGTTTTACATGTCAAACCACCAAGTTCCCTCTCTCTCCCCTTGTCCCCTGCCCCCCCAACAAACACCCTACCTATCCCAAACACTTTTTGCCCCCCCAGGGGGGTGAAGCCTTCTATAGGGGGTTTTCAGAGTCTGTCACACCCTTTGGTATAGTGCCTAGGTCCACCCCAGTGTCTCTAGGCTCAGGGAGTATTCCTCTTTGTGGAATGGGCTCCCAAAGTCCATTCCTATGCTAGAGACAAGTCCTGATCTATGACAACGGGCCTGATAGATTTCTGAGGTCTCCTCACTGACACCCACTTTCAAGGGGTCTTGATAAGCCCCATGCTGGTTTACCAGCTATCAGCCTGGGTACTAAGAGCTATCCCTTGTTTAGGTCAGCTGTTTCTGTGGGTTTCACCAGCCTGGTCTGGACCCCTTTGCTCATGACTCCTCATTCTCTGCAACTGGATTCCAGTTCAGTTCAGTGTTTAGCTGTAGGTGTCTGCTTCTACTTCCACCAGCTGCTAGATGAAGGCTCTAGGATGGCATATAAGTTAGTCATCTACCTCAGTATCTGGGAAGGGCACTTAAGGTAGCCTCTCCACTGTCGCTTAGATTGTTAGTTGGTGTCAACCTTCTAAATCTCCATACATTTTCCTAGTGCCTGATTTCTCTTTAAACATACAATGACTCTCACTATTGTGGTATCTATTATCTTTCTCTCTTCTCTTCTGCCCCCAACTCAATTTTCCTGCTCCCTCATATCCTCCTCACCCCTCCTCTTCTCCCCTTCTCATTCTCCTAGCTACCTCTCACCTCCCCCATGCTCCCGATTAGCTCAGGAAATCTTGGCCTTTTCCCCTTCTCTGGGGGACCATGTATGTCTTTCTTGGAGTCCTCCTTGTTCCCTAGCTTCTCTGGCAGTGTGGATTTTCTGCTGCTAATCTTTTCTCTATGCTAGAATCCATATATGAGTGAATACATATCATGTTTGTGTCTTTTTGTGACTGGGTTACCTCAACTTTCCATAAGCATTCTGTGCAAAATTACAATTGCTATTTATATAATTTTTGTGCACTGTTAGCATAAGTAATGTATTTCCCATAATACTTCTGATCAATTTTTCTTTCTCTGTTCTTCTAATACCAATGTATTTTCAAGGAAGATATCTGAGTTGTCAGACACAACATAAAAGACAGGAAAAATGTAATTCTGTCAAAGAAGTACTATAGAAATGCTTGAAATTAAAAAAAATATTAGAAAGTTATAGACTTCATGGAAGCAATGCAGAAGTTAAACATTTTGCTTTCTTGCTCATGTTTATTCTCATACTTCTTCAGAATCAAAGTAATTTGCTTACCCAGCTTCAGCTACAATAATATATTTTCTGAAGAAGATAGCTAAATTTAAGTAATTTAAGTTTGTAGGTGCCCATAGTGGCATGATCATAAAGTTGTAAAGAGGAAATGATTTTGAGATTAAAGGTAAAACATAGAGCATGGATACACTTTGTTTGCGACACTAGTCCTAATGGAATGGCAAATAAAGAAAATGTTATCAGACTATATATCTGGGTTACATCAATATAGAGACAGTGTTTTGCTTTGAGTTTTTATTTTATTTCTTCCTGAAGTTGATGTAGCAGGGTATCTAATAGTGTAAAAACTCTCTGGTAAAGTACATCTAGGCCAAAAGCCAGCTTTTAAATATTACATTTGAAATAGTGTCACCTGTCCTGGGATATCACCCCTAGAGCAGATTACTCAGGCAAGATATTGGCAATATTAGCTTCGGGGGAAGGTTGTGCTGCTGTGACATTCTCCCCATGCACAGAAACTTGGTGATATTTCATTTCCAACTTAAAATTGCATTGCCACTACTTACAGACCAGATCATTGTCAGCATGATGCAAATATTTGTTCACCAATAACAAGTAGTTCTAGAAGGCTTTATATTTATATATTTGCTTATTTGATCCTCATAAAATGTGATGGCAGAGATATGATTTGTATTCCTCTTTTATAAACAGAGCAATCAAATCTCATTAAGGTTAAAGTATGTGCACAAGGTTATGTTTATGCTGCATGGCTAATAATTAGACTAGTTAGGACACAGATACCAAACATGTAGTTGGATAACCTGCATTTAATAATATCACCTTTCTGGCTTTCCTGTGATGTGGTATAAATTTATTATTTTGTCTTGGGAGAATTAAGTGGAATGCATAAACAGAAATAATATGCAAAGTTCCTGTCTTAGGAGTAAATACATGACAATGATGAAATGATAAATAGCAATATAAAAAAGCACATAAACTCATATGTATCATTGTCTGTAATACATGATGAGTTTTCCTAAGTACTTTTTATGAATTTTATTTTTCTATGTGGGGAACATAATATAAATACCAGGAATAAATTTATTAGAAAGCAGATTAATGCTATAGTAGAGGGAAAGCATTACGATACATCATTTAAACCAAAATAATCTCAAATATTTATCTTTTATTTATTTGAGAAAAAATATTTTCAAAATGTTTTCCTTACCTTGACTTTTTATACAGAAATAAATCTATAATAGTAATTTATTTCCTCTCCTATATAAAAGCAAACTGGATTGCTAACTGTACTCTTTACCCCATCACATCTTAAATGTCCTAAGGTTCCTGAGGCAGTAGTTGCTCACTAATTGTTTTAGCATGCAGATGGCTATTTTTCACCTCCAAGTTCAAACTTCATTCATTTCAAGAAGTCCATGAACTTTTGAAACTTCTTCCATAGTTAGAACCAAAATGTCATTCTGATTGTTTTTTTGCCCAGAGCCACAGGCTCATATAAATTTTTGTGTCATTTTTAAAGTATTCATCATGTCCATCTGCCCTTTCCAACATTACTAAACACATTCAAATTTTTGTACTATAACTTGATACCACGTAAGACTGACATAACAAACAGGTATAACTTAGCACTTCAGATTTTAACAATTCCAGTAACGTCCATGGAAGCACCAATAGTGTAAATCTTTCTGTTATAAATTTTTCCTTCATTATAACACCAAATCCATAAATGTCATATAAAATTTTTAGATTTTTTTCTAATCAGCATATGCTTGGATTACCAATGTGTTCATGAGTAATATTCAGATACTACATCTTGTGATTAAATGTTAAATGTTTTATTATCTTTGCTTTTTTTGGTCTCTCATGACACTTCTGTTAGTTTGTGATCAGTTGAGGATTCTGATAAAATTTGTGAACTATGCTGTGTAGCATGAATAAAAAAAAACAGAGACATATAGTGGGTTAAAGCTGAAGATCAGAAAAGCAAAGCTGTCAGCCACTAGAGATTTCTCACCACTCCTAATGCTCAATCAGAGTGGCTCAAACTGCTCCTGACTGCAGTGCTGCTCAGACTTATGGAAACTGCAAAGAGTTCCTGTCTCCTCCCACCTTATACTCTTCTCTCCACCCAGCCATATCACTCCCTTCACCTCCCTAGTGCTGGGATTAAATTTGTGAGCTGTTTCTTTTTTACACGGATTCCATCTGCCTATGTCTCAAGAATCCTGAGATTAAAGTTGTGCACCACCACTGCCTGGCCTTTATGGCTTAGTAGTATATTTGAACTCTGATCATCAAGTAAGTTTTATTAGATCATAAACAAAATATCACCACAATGATCTTCCTTCCGGAATAGTAGGAAAAAGGGAAAAGGAAGTGCTAAAGAAAATAAAGGAAGGAGGGAAAGGAAAAGTTGAAGGGAATGAGAATCTAGACTAAACCAAGTGCTTTCTAATTTGAACTTTAACCCAAATTTTATTTAAGCTAAGTTAGTGGAGAGGTAAAAAAAAAAGTCATTTTGTAACCACTATCAACATGTGAACTCATGTATCATTTTTATGAAAAAATTACTCATTTTTATTTCATGTTCGTGAGTGTTGTGCCCAGGTGTATGTCTGTGCACCATGTGCATGCTTGGTGACTACAGAAGCCAGAAGAGGGCACTGGGTCCCATAAAACTGTGGTTAAAAATAGTCATGAGCTACTATGTGAAGGCTGGGAATAAACCCCACTCTTCTGGAAGAGAAGCCAGTGTTCTTATCCTCTGAGCCATCTCTCCAGTCCCTAGAATCAATATCTTATACATTCCTTGCTCAGTAACTGTAGTGGAAACCGTATCTAACTTTGATATCATTATGTACAGTTGGGAGATTTTACTTGAGATATATAACAATATTGATACTTTAGGAGCTTTTTTATTGTCTCCTGCTGATTTCCAATTACTTTAGACAACCAGTATTTGGATTTTGTATCATTTGATCCTTTTTGTACTTAATGTAGAAGACAAAGTATTCTAAGCCATCCTCAATATCAAGCTTGTATTGCTCAACATTGATACCTTCTCTATTTTCTTTATTGTTGAATATATTCAACAGTAAAAAATACAGCAATTGGCTTACCCATTGTTTTAATCATTGGTGCATTCAACTTTAGAGTCATATTTAAAAGCTATTTTACTATGAGCTTTTATATACATATTTTTTTCTTTACTGTTACATAAATATGAACCAAGTTAATTGTTGGGTATGTGGTCAATTTTTAATAACCAAAATTATTTAAGAACAATTATACCATGTGGCATAATCACAAGAAATTCATGAGAAGTTTCATATCCTTTGCAACTATCTCAGTATTTTAAAGTGTCAGAGTTTAAACTGCAGCTATACTAAGCTGATTGCACTTTTCCAGTGTTTTCATTTTCCTTCAATATTTACAGTTTTCATTCTCCACTGCCATGCTAAGGTTATTTATCATTTGTATATTTTCATATGTAAACACTATTTAGTCTTTTTTAACTTTATTATGAATTGCCTTGTTGGAAATACAATTTTAGAGTGCTCAAAACTCTTAATGTATTCCAAAACTCTTAATATACAATCTCCTATCATAAGCACTTATATAGACAACAATGCACATATACACAGACACAGAAACAAAGATGATCATGCTTATTATTATGTGGGTCTTGGTTTTAATGACATTTGTCTGTTGAAGTGTAAAAAGTTTAGCTATGGAAAGCAAATGTAATCATTTTATTTTCCTTTTCTGGTGTATGATTTATATTTGATATTATCTTCAAAACCATGACCTGTGCTAGAAAATATCAAGTGTTGAAAATGATGTGGGACATTCCATTTTTCTTGATGGTGGTAGCGTAACTGCTTTCTTTTACTCTTAAAAGATTTATAGCTGTAATAAAAAAAGGTTAAGAAACAAGTTGTATGACTGAAACCAGTTTGGAAGTTGTAGGAAAAAGAAAAATTCTTGACACATGATACAGTGAGGTGAGTCTCAGACACTGTCAATTCTTTAACAGCATGACACTGAATTTTATGTTCCATGTATCTGACCCATATGCTATTTCTCCATGTCATGCCTAGTGCTACTAAACTGTTTTATTCCATAAAATGCTCATGTGCAAAACTTCTCTTAGTTATAGTCTATTATATTAAATTCTTTAAAAAGAAAAAAATAATTTTAATTTCTTGTCTAAAAGACTGAACACAATACTTCTAAAAATGGCAATGGCATGGTTGATGCTCCATATCAAGGTCCTGCTTTGTCTTGTTTCTTCCATCCAATTGTATTAGACAAAGTAGTCATCATTATTTAGAAATGTGTGGTGCTCATCACTAATTCATATTACAAAGAAGTAAGTTATTCTACAGGCTCCTGCAAACTTGCTCAACCAAGAAGTTTGTTAACAAATTTTGAAGTTCATGCCACTGTCACTCTAGAACTTACGTGTAGGATTACTCACACCCAGCCCTTTAATTAGAATAATGATAAACATAAGCTCCCACATCATAGAAACCTGAAGATTTACCAGATGCTCATAATGGCTTTTCACGTGTATTTTTCCTACAAGGTCATCAAGTTTGATTTCTTTTTCTCTTGCTGCCATTTCACTCAACTGAAAATTATCTCATTCTTTTCATTTTATTTCAGTATATTTCCTTGTTTTCTTTATATGTTTGTCTCAGTTGCTAATTTTCATCTCACAACACAGTTTTTCATCTCAACTGTTTTATAAATATTCCTTCCAAGCTTTCAGGACTTCCCTCTGACCTTTCTTGATCTTAAGTCAGCTGAGCCATCCAACTTAAAGCCCTCATTGTGGTAAACATCAAAACTGTAGAACTGGCCAAACTAGATGAGATTGGCTCAGGCCAGTCTCCAGCCATTAGTGTTCTACATGTGATACAGCAGCTTTCTCAAGTGCATTTGTTCGGTGGATTACAATTACTCCAGGGCTTTGCATTGTGCTCTATTTGCTACTTGTATTTTAACGGTCCCTTAGGGAATATTTTAACCAATATTTGACACTGTCAAAGAAATTCAATCCAGATGCAAGGACCTAGAAACACTAATGTTGAATATGTCCACTAGCATCACTTACAATTGTTTATGAAAGTATATGTATAAGAATGTTCTGGGAATATATTTTTAA
Source organism: Cricetulus griseus (assembly GCF_003668045.3). NCBI lineage: Eukaryota > Metazoa > Chordata > Mammalia > Rodentia > Cricetidae > Cricetulus > Cricetulus griseus. The sequence continues at coordinate 56,427,125 of NC_048604.1, forward strand.
ATAAAGATATGGAAACAGAAAGCAGGCTACTTAGAGGAAGAAAAGGGATGAGCTGAACTGGGAAGAAGAAACAAGAGAAGGTGATGAAATTTTATATGATCAAAATACCTTAGATTCTTAAGTGAAATTTATCAAGGTATTATAATTAAACTATTATGTTAAGGATTGTATATACACTATTTTGAAAAGCTAAAAGAAAAAATATTTTTGATTTATAGCTGTCCCCAAATGGTATTAAGCTAAATATAGGGTAGTAGTATAATTGATACATCAAAATTAATTTAATCCTCTATATTATAATATTTTCCAAAGATAAGAATCAAAATAAATATATAAAATGTAAAGATGAATATGGCAACTCTAGTGTTGAGGCAAAGGAAAAAATTCAATAAAAATGTATGCACTGTACGTTTCCATTCATGTAAAATTCAAAACCTGACCTATTTATTAAATTAAAACTACAGATAATGGCTCATGTGATACAGAATGTAATTTAAGGAATTCTGTATTTGAAATGAATAATTATCATTGTATCAATAGTTATATGATAGGTTATTTTAGTGCATCTACTTTTTTGACATCCATTTTCTTTCTTGAATTTTTTATGAGTAGTGTTGTTTGGCCTGGATGTATGACTTTGCACTAGGTTGTAGGTGCAAAGAATGAAACCCAGGTCCTCTGTAAGTTCAGTCAGTAGCCTTAACTGCTAGTCCATCTCTGCAGTCACTTTCTTTCATTATATATTCTAAAAGTTTTCAATGTTTACACATATTGTTTATATATCTTGTGATATTCTTCTTGTGCTCCAAAATAAGTTTTATCATCAAAGTAATAATGAAAAATTACTGTAAAGTCAGATCATTTAGCACAAATAGATTTTAAAATTTTAATAAATTCTTTGCCAATAAGAAACAAATTTGTAAGAGGATCTATATGGTGAATATCCTGTAGGCATAAAATTGTGTCAATACATTTTATGAAGTTTATTAATTTTAAAATTTCATTTTGCATTACAGCCATAGTACTCCCTGCCACCCATCCTACCACCACTCCTCATCTCCCCCATCAAGCCCACTACCATCCACTCTTCCCAAATTATAAAGGCTCACATACAGGGTGATCAACAAAGCCTGTCTCATTAAGTTGAGGCAGGAACAATCCAGCCCCCCTCCTGCATTAAGGCTGACCATAATATCCCACCATAGGGAATGGGCTCCAACAAACTAATTCATACACCAGGGATAGATAATCATCCTTTGGTCAGTGGACCCTCAGATAGAACTAGATACACAGTAATCTCTAAAATGCACAAGGCCTAGTTCAATCTCATGGAGGATTCCTGTCTGTTGGGCTACAGTTCATGAGTTCCTACAAGCTTGGTTCAGCTGTCTGTGTAGATTTCCCCTTCATGTTCTTGTCCTCCTTTGCTCATCTATTCCCTCCTCCCTCTCTTCACCTGGACTACTGGAGCTTGGTTTATGATTTCTTATCTGGCTCCATCAATTACTGAGTGAAGGCTTTATCATAACAGTTAGGGTATTCACCAGTCTGAATAAAGTGTAATGCCAGTTCAGGCACTATCTCCACTATAGCTAGAAATCTTAATTTGGGTCATCCTTGTGGATTCCTGGAAGTTTCCCTATCAGCAGATTTCTCCCTAACCTCATAATGGCTCTTGATCAAGATATCCCTTTCATTACTCTCCCACTCCATCCTTCTCCCAACTTGAGCCTCCTGTTACCTCATGTACTTATCCCCTATCCCCTCTACTTTACCACCTCCCCACCCACAGTTTAACCAGGAGATCTTATCTAATTCCCCTTCCAAGGGTGATCCATGTTTCCCTCTTAGGATTATCCTTATTACCTAGCTACTCTGGAGCTGTGGGTTGTAGTCTGGTTATCCTTTACTTTACATCTAGTATCCACATATGAGTGAGTAAACACCCTGCTTGTTTTTCTGAGACTGGATTACCTCATTCAGTATAGCTTATTTTTTATAGTTCCATCCATTTGCCTATAAGTTTCAGGGTGTCATTGTTTTTTACAGCTGAGTAATGCTCTATTGTGTAAATGTATCGTATTTTCTTTATGCATTCTTCGGTTGGAGGGAAGGAGGGAGAGAGGGAGGGTGGGTGGGAGAGAGGGAGGGAGAGAGGAAGGGAGGTAAGGTGCTGATCTTCTTATTGAATCTGGAAACAATGAAAGTGGAGGAGGTACCATACCACATCAATTCATTATATACTACAAATCTGGAGCAACTAAAACAATGTGATACTTGGAAGAAGCAGACTCATACACCACTGAAACAGATTAGACAACTGGGGGAGAAGGAATGGGGGTAAGGGGAGGGAGAGGGAGAGGGAAAGGGGAATTACATGTGAAACAAGTCTGTTCCCTAACTTGAATTAATAATAAAAAATGAAAAAAATACAAATTAAAGATTTTATTTTCATTTTCTAACTCTATATATATATATATATATATATATATATATATATATGATAAAGATTACTATCAGGTTTACATCACATTAAAAAGATCAGATGTAATAAACTTAAAGAAAGCTGGCATGTAGATAGATAGACATGTAGATCCATATCTATCATCATGCACAAAACTTAAGTCCAAATGGATCAAAGACCACAACATAAATCCAGATACACTGAACCTCTTAGAAGAGAAAATAGGAAATACCCTTGAACAAATTAATACAGGAGACCTCTTCCTGAACATTACACCAGTAGCACAGACACTTAGTTAGACAATTAATAAATGGGACCACTTTAAACTGAGAAGCTTCTGTAAGGCAAAAGACACAGTCAGCAAGACAAAACATCAGCCCACAGAATGAGAAAAGATATTCACCAATCCCACACCTTACAGAGGGCAGATAACCAAAATTTACAAAGAAATCCAGAAGCTAGTCTCCAAAACAACAAATAATCCAATTAAAAAGTAGGGTACATAACTAAATAAACAATTCTCAATAGAGGAATCTAAAATGGCTGAAAGACACATAAGAAAGTATTCAACATCCTTACCCATCAGGGAAATGCAAATCAAAACAACTCTGAGATACCATCTTACACCTGTGAGAATGGGTAAAATCACTAACACCAATGACAGTTTATGCTGGATAGGATGTGGAGAAAGGGAACACTCCTCCACTGCTGGTGGGAGTGCCAACTTTTACAACCACTTTGGAAATCAGTATGGCGATTTCTCAGGAAAACGGGAATCAGTCTACCACAAGATCCAGCAATTCCACTCTTAGGCATATACTCAAAAGAAGTGCATTCATACAACAAGGACATCTTTTCAACCATGTTCATCAGCATCATTACTTGTAATAGCCAGAACCAGGAAGCAACCTAGATGCCCCTCAAATGAAGAATGGATAGAGAAAATGTGGTACATTTACACAATGGAGTACTACTCAGCAGTGGAAAACAAAAACAAACAAAAACAATGGAATCTTGAAATTCCCTGGCAAATGGATAGAACTAAGAGAAACCATTCTGAGCCAGGTAACCCAGTCACAAAAAGACAAACATAGAAGGTATTCACTCATATATTGATTATAAACATAGAGCAAAGAATTACCAACCTACAACCCACACTGCCAAAGAGGTTAAGAAATAAAGGAGAAATCTAAGAGAGATATACATGCTTTCCAGAAAAGGGGAAAGAGACAAGATCTCCTGAGCAAATTTGGAGCATGTGGAGAGAGAGCCAGGAGAATGGTAAGGGGAGGAGAGGGGGATGAGGAGAACAGGAGGGAGCAGGAAGTTTGAATTGGGGGAAGAATAGAGGAGAGCAAGTTAAGCGATACCATAATAGAGGGAGCCAGTATAGGTTTAAAGAGAAATCAGGCACTAGGGAAATGTCTGGAGATCTACAAAGATGACACCAATTAATGATCTAAGCAACAGTGGAGAGGCTAACTTAAATACCCTCCCCTGATAATGAGATTGATGACTTACTTATATGCCATCCTATAGCCTTCACCCAGCAGCTGGTGGAAGTAGAAGCAGACACATACAGCTAAACACTGAACTGAACTGGAATGCAGTTGCAGAGAAGGAGGACTGATGGGCAAAGTGGTCCAGACCAGCTGTTGAAACCCATAGAAATAGCTGACCTGAATAATTGAGAACTCTTTGTCCCCAGACTGATAGCAGGGCAACCAGCATGGGACAGACCCAGACTCCATGAATGTGGGTGTCAGTGAGGAGACCTCAAAAATCTATGAGGACCCTTGTAGTATATCAGTACTCATCCCTGGCATAGGAATGGACTTCAGGAGCCCATCCCACATAGAGGGACCCTAGACACACACAGACATGACAGACTCTGAAGACCCCCTATGGAAGGCCTCACCCTCACTCTGGAGTAGAATGGGTGTGGGACAGGTAGTGTGTTCATTGGGGGGGGGCAGGCGAGGAAAGGAGGGAGAGAGAACTGGAGTTGACATGTAAAGCACTCTTGTTTCTAATTCAATAAAAAGAAAAAAAATGACTTATTTTGGATGATGGTTTCATGGTTCAGTCCATGTCACTTGGCTTCATTCCTTTGACCCTACTGCGAATCCAAGCATCATAGTGGACAGTGCATGATAGATCAAGGGTTATTACAAAAAGCAAAACAGAGACAGAGAAAGAAATATTGACTAAATAGCAAAACTTTAGTCTAGGCTCTGCCCTCAATAGCCTACTTTTTCCAGTTAGGCCCCATCTTCTATAAGATCCCACCATCCTCCAATTATATCATAATCTGGAAAACAAGGCATATAGCTTATATAGCTTTAAGGGATACACACACACACACACACACACACACACACACACACACACACACACACACACACCATAGTATGTCTTCCCTGAGTCACAATTGCTCATCACTTTCTCTCAATGCAAAATGAATTCAGATCATCTCCAAGAATTCCAAGTATGTTAACAGTATTGGTCAAAATTCCATGACCAAAAGTGTCCTTTAAACTGTTTGATTTATAAGCCTTCCTAAAAGTCTACAAAACAGGTATGCATTTTTAAAGTATGGCAGCACAGGGTTAGCTTTCTCATGTAAAAGAGATGACAGGAAACAATTAGCAAGAAAAACTTGGCAAAATTGAGACTGAAGACTAACAATATAGAAATTCAATTGAATAACTATATCAAGTGTTTAGGTTATGGCATGAGATCTAACGTGGTTGGGAACTTTGCATGCACTATCAAAAGGCACATAAATGACCTGACTTGAGTTTTCTCTGTTCACTTCCTGCTGCTTATTTTGGCTTTGTAATCACTTTTAATATCATGAAATTTCTGAGGTTACATGAGACTTCAGCTTACTCTCACAACCTCATTTATCAGTAGATGCTTACAGAGCCTTAGACCACTAGTCTTTCTTTTTAAATATGATTGGAAATCTTCATGTTAGTATAATTAATGCACTCTATATGCTTACAAAGCCAACACAACATTTCTGATTTTGAGGTCTACTGGCAACAGGAACATTAGTTACACACCCTGAGACCATGACTGCAATGGTCTTTCAGTGCTTATGTGGATGTATTTCAGGAAAAGAATCCCAGTGAACCATCTCCCTAGATAATTTTTTGTAAGTCAGGTTATTTGAGGCTTTCCCCTCAAACAAGATTATGCTTTCAAATAAGTTTATGCTTCAATAGCCTTGAGTCTATGGGGGATGCCATCTAGCCAGTTCCTAACATACCCTACAAGCATATTTATTAGTGTCCTGATGAATGCTACTGGACTTCATTTTAACTGCTCCAATCTCATTAGCAATCAAACCTCCTTAGTTGCAATTTTAAATGTTTTCTCTCTTGGAGACAAATGTCATTTTTTCTCCTTCTTTTCCTGCCTCTGGTTACTAATACAGTATATTAGACTCAAAGCTCAAGACAGCACATTGTGCTTTATTTGTATTTCCTAGATAAGGTAGTATATCCCTTTTCATCTGAGCTTCCCACAGATCTCAAAGAATGGACAAAATGAAGACAAATCCCTTGTCACAGTCTAACACACATTTATTCTACTAACAAAACCCTTAAATAAATCTAAAACCTCATGAGCACAGCCTTCTCTGTCTATATTGGTCCCAATATTCATCATCTGCTATCCAGTAAAAATCACCTCTACTATTTCAGCACTCTAAGGGTATGCTTTCCTGAAACTTCAGTGTTCTCTGAATACTTCCAATAAACCAACTGGAAATGTTTCTGAGCCACATTATCAATTATAGTTACATGTATGTCTTCTATTTTAGTATCACTTTTCTTAGGTTTCTGTTGCTGGGACTGTCTCAGCAATGTTCCATTGCTGTGAAGAGACACCATGATCAAAGCAACTCTTATAGAAGAAAACATTTCATTAGGGCTTATTTACAGTTTCAGGTGTTTAGTCCATTATCATCATGGTGTGATGCATGGTAGCTGACATGGTGTTGGAGAAGTAGCTGAGAGTTCAACATTCTGATCCAAAGGCAGCAGGCATATATAGCTATTAGGCCTGCCAGGGGCCTTTGAAACCTCAAAGCCCACCATCAGTGTCACAATTACTCCAAGAAGACCACATAAAACTCCCAATCCTTTCAAAGGGTTCTATTCCCTGATGACTAAGTATTCAAATATATGAGACTATGGAAGTCATTCTTATTTAAACAAGCACAGGAGTATTTTTGGATAAGAAATACATTATTCAAAGAATAAAGTGACTCAAACAGCTCAACATTGAGTAAACAACCCACATCCAATTAAAAATATGAAATCATTCTGAGCAGAAATTCGTGAGAAATAGAATACAAATGAGCAATAAGCTATGGAAAAATTTCAAATCAAATAGAAAGAAAATTGACATTAAAACGTGCTTAAAATGTCTTCTTACTTCAATTATAATGGGTTTTATTAAAACAGACCTCAGGCAAAACCCAAGAAATATTAGTGCAAATTTGCATGCTTGACTACTTTGATAGAACTATATATGTTAGCACATCTATGAAAAGCAGGAGAGTTTCTCAAAAAATTAGACACTAAAGGGCTATATCCTTGAACAATACTACTACTGACTGTATATCCAACGGAAAGAAATTTAACATGTCAGAAAAATATCTTTGTTACTATGATTATTATTGTACCCTTATGCACAATAATAAATATAGCATTTACCTAAGTATACATCAATGGAGGACTTCTTAAAGAAATTGTTATTAATTTGCACAATGAAAGTTATTAATGCATAAAATGATGAATTTCTATTATTTGAAGTTTTAAAACTAAATCCATTTATTTTTACCTTTCACTGTGAACAATAATTCACAATTAACATTTACATAAATATAATCTTAATCTGCAGAAATACTGGGTAACAGCCACTGTATACTACATTTGAAGAAGAAAGCAATATATATAGCCTGCTTTAGCAATCATGAATTGTATGTTCCCATGGGAACTGTTAATAAAATATTCCTTTGCCCCATTTAAAAGGCTTGACCAGATAACTTTAAGATATTATGATTAGGTGTTTAAGTTATTTTAGGTATATTATTAATTAACATTGTATTGAAAATGTTCCAGTCGTGTTTAAGAATAATGTCAAAATTAGTTAACTAATGAAAATATCTCACCCTATATAAATAAGTTTCATTAAAAGAATACTCTGAAGAACATTCTCGAAGTTTCTATTTCAATTTATCATATATTCTTCAAAATGTACATAATAATTCATTTCTTCACTCAGTTTTATTTCTCTAATGTATTTGGCAGGTAGAATATTTGCAGAGCTGGTTTCTGTAATTAATGACATCTGAAACTCACTTCAGTAGATAATATTTCATGATTCTTTAATTAAATAAGACTTTTGTGGTACAGTCCCTGGCTAGATACTAAATAATTATATGCAAATAAAAGCCAGTAATGTATGAATTTAGCTCACTGTCATTTTCACCTCTTTAAGGATATTTAGTTATTTTTAAATTAGATGTTGTAATGCCTACAGAATAAGAAAAAGAAAAAAAGTCCTGTGTGAATAGCCTACAGATTCAATGTAACAACATATTAGGGAAAGAAAGCCTACTTGAATCATCAGTCATGATTCTCTCTGTCATAGGTAGACATGCATGTAGTGTGTGTGTGTGTGTGTGTGTGTGTGTGTGTGTGTGTGTGTGCATGTGTGTTTAGTGACAATCAACAATCTCATACACTCAGAAAGTGGCCATTTGGAAGACATTGCTTTGACTGTTGCCCGGCAAATACATGCTTCTCTGACAAAGGCTAAGAGCAGTGGCAGTCAGTAGACATAAAGACCAATATTTAGGTAGTATTGTGGCATTGTGTACATGTAAGGAAAGAAAAGATAAGAAGTGTTGATGGCAGTTTTCTCCTTATGGCTTATGACATCCCCAGGCATGGATTTTAGGATTTTTATCCAGGTTTCCAGTACAAAGCATAAAAGCCTCTTATGAATTGGTCCTAAAATCTAAGTAGAAAGCAATTATCACCTTAAACATTATGCTGCAATTGTTCCATGGAATCCATTTTGTCTAGTAGGCTGGCAATGTATCTCACACAATTCACTGTTTGGTAAGACTATTGATTATTTATTCCACTCAACAGCTTGCATAACCACTGTCTGGCATTATAAAAGCTAGCCATATAGAAAGAAGCATTCATGTCAGTTCCAGTTAGATTTTCTATGTTCCACATTTAAATGCATTGTGAATTCAGCAATGGTGTCTGATTATTTCTTGTGAATACCTAAAAAGTAAAACAAAAGGCAAGAGTCTTCACAGTTTGGGGGAATCAACCAACAATTCCTCAGGAGCATTTCACATCTGGCAATGAGATTTGTGTTTGATGGGATTCCTGTATTCACACGTTTAAATAGTTATCTTTGATCTTGACCAAATGACTCACTTCCTCTGACTATCTTCAGGTATTTATAGTCTGTCTTTTACATAATACATTCTGCTAAGTAGGCTACCCACTGAATTTATTTGAGTTTCGTTTTATTGTGCTCCTGTAATTATTTGTTTTTTAAGCCATATTTTTATTCTAATCCATCACTTTACTCAATATAATTTTTGTGCACTTTATTGACTTCCTTATTTAAATTAGAAACATGTCAGTCCCAGTACCTCTCCGTTCCCACCTCCCAGGCACCACCAACAGACCCCATATTCCAACCCGGTTCTGCACCCAGGGAGGGTGAGGCCTTTCATGGGGGATAGTCAAAGTCTGTCATATCATTTGCAGCAGGGTCTATACCTTCCCTAGTGTGTCTAGACTGAGAGAGTATCCCTTTATGCGGAGAGGGCCTGAAAAGTTCATTTGTGTATTAGGGGTAAATACTGATCCACTACCAGTGGCCCCATAGATTGTTCAGAACTCCAAACTGATTTACTCCTTCAGAGGATCTGGAACAGTCTTATGCTGGTTTCCCAACTATCAGTCTGGGGTCTACGACCAACCCCTTGTTAAGGTCTGCTGATTCTGTGGATTTCTCCAGCCTGGTCTTGACCCGTTTACTCATCACTCCTCCGTCTCTGCAACTGGATTCCAGAGTTCAGTTCTGTGTGGGAGTCTGAGTTTGATTCCATCAGCTACAGGATGAATGCACTCGGATGGCATATGAGGTAGTCATCAACCTCATTATCGCAGAAGGGCATTTAAGGTAGCCTCTTGACTATGGCTTAGATTGTAAGTTGGGGTCAACCTTGTAGATCTCTGGACATTTCCCTAGTTCAATTTCTCTTTAAAACTGTAATGACTGTCTCTACGGTGGTATGTCTTTTCTTCTCTTCTCTATTCTTTCTTTGACAAAATCTTCCTGTTCATCATGTCTTCCTCTTCCCTCCTCTTCTCCCCTTCTCATTCTTCTAACTCCCTCCCCACTCCCCCATGCTCCCAATTAGCATAGGAGATCTTGTCCCTTTTCTCTTCGCTGGGGAACCATGTATTTCACTCTTGGCATCATTCTTCTTTCCTAGATTCTCAAGCGTTGTGGATTGTAGGCTGCTACTTCTCTGTTCTATATCTAAAATCCATATATGAGTGAGGACATACCCTGTTTGTCTTTTTGTGACTTGGTTACCTCACTCAGGATGGTTTCTCCTAGATCCATCCATATGCCCACGAATTTGAGATCCTTTTTTTTTCTTCTGAGTAGTACTCCATTGTGTAAATGTACCACATTTTCTCCATCCTTTCTTCACTAGAGGAGTGTGAAGGTTGCTTCCAGGTTCTGACTATTACAAATAATGCTGCTATGAACATGGTGGAACAGATGTCCTTATTGTATGAATGTTTGTCTTTGGGTATATGCCTAAGAATGGAATGGCTGGATCTGGTGGTAGATTGATTCCCATTTTCCTGAGGAACTGCCATACTAATTTCCAAAGTGGATATGTGAGTTGGCACTCCAACCAGCACTGGAGGAGTGATCTCCTTTCTCCACATCCTCTCCAGCATAAACTGTTCTTGGTGTTTTTGATTTCAGCCATTCTTACAGGAGTAAGATATTATCTCTGAGTTGTTTTGATTTGCATTTCCCTGATGGCTAAGGATGTTGAGCAGTTTCTTATGTGTTTGTCAGTCATTTTAGATTCCTCTATTGAGAATTGTCTATTTTTTGCTGTAACCCTCTTTTTAATTGGATTAGTTGTTGTTTTGGAGACTAGCATGTTGAGTTGTTTTTATATTTTGGAAACCAGCCCACTGTCAGATGTGGGGTTGGTGAAGATCTTTTCCAATTCTGTGGACTGCCATTTTGTCTTGTTCACTGTGTCTTTTGACTTACAGAAGCTTCTCAGTTTCAGGAAGTCCCATTAGTTAAATGTTCATCTCATTGTCTGTGCTACTGGTGTTATTTTCAGGAAGCAGTCTCCTGTACCAATTTGTTCCAGGGTACCGCCTACCTTCTCTTCTAAGACTTTCAGTGTGGCTGGATTTATGTTGAGGTCCTTGATCCATTTGGACTTAAGTTTTGTGCATGGTGACAGATATGGATATATCTGCAGTCTTCTACATGCCAGTATCTAGTTATATCAGCACCATTTGTTGAAGATGCTTTCTTTTTACCATTGTATAATTTCAGCATCTTTATCAAAAATTATGTATCTGTAGGTGTGTGGGTTAATATCAGGGTTTTCAATTCAATTCCATTGGTCTACATGTCTATTTTTGTGCCAATACCAAGATGTTTTCAGGACTATAGCTCTATAATAGATCTTGAAAACAGGGATGGTGATGCCTCCCGAAGTTCCTTTATAGTACTGTGTTATATTGGCTATCAAAGGTCTTTTGTTCTTAAAAGGTCTATAAAGACTTATGCTGGGATTTTGATGGGTGTTGAAATGAATCTGTAGATTGCTTTTAGGAAGAGTGCCATTTTTACTATGTTGATCCTACCTATCCAAGATCATGGGAGATCCTTCCATTTTCTGGTATATTCTTTAATTTCTTTTTTTAATTTTTTTATTTTAATTTGAAAGAAGATTATTTTACATGTTAACCCCAGCTCCCTATCCCTCCCCTCTTCCCTGCCCCCAAAATAACACCCTACCTATCCTATACTCTTTCTGCTCCCCAGGGAGCATCTGTAGGGGGTTTTCAGAGCCTGTCTTATCCTTTGGGAAAGGGCCTAGGCACACCCCCTTGTGTCTATGCTCAGGGAGTATCCCTCCATGTGGGATGGCTCCCAAAGACCATTCCTATGCTACAGATAAGTACTGATCTATTAAGAGGGGCCCATAGATTTCCTGGGTCCCTGACTGACACCCACATTCAGGGGGTCTGAATCAGTCCCATGCTGGTTTCCCAACTGTCAGTCTGGAGACACAGAGCTCTCACTTGTTCAGGTTAGCTGTTTCTGTGAGTTTTACTATCCTGGTAAGGTCAACTTTGCCCATCTCTCCTCCTTCTCTGCAACTGGATTTCAGTTCAGTTCAAGGTTTAGCTGTGGCAGTCTGCTTCTACTTCCACCAGCTTCTGGATGGCATATAAAATAGTAATCAATCTCATTATCAGGGGAGGTTATTTAAGGTAACCTCTCCTCTGTTGCTTAGATTGTTAGTGTCATCTTTGTACCTCTCCAGACATTTCCCTAGTGCCTGATTTCTCTTTAAACTTACAATGTCTCCCACTATTATAGTATCTCTTATCTTGCTCTTTTCTTTTCTTCTCTCACCTCACCCTCCTGCCCCTTCATGTCCTCCTCACTCCTCCTCTTCTCCCCTTCTCATTCTCCTAGTTCCCTCTCCCCTCCCCCCATGCTACAAATTTGTTCATGAGATCTTGTCCCTTTCCCCTTCTTCAGGGGAAAATGTATGTCTCTCTTAGGGTCCTCCTTGTTTACTAGTTTCTCTAGCATTGTGGATTATAGGGTGGTAATAATTTACTCTATGTCTAAAATCCAGATATCTGTGAGTACATATCATTTTTGTCTTTTTGTGACTGGGTAACCTCTCTCAGAATGTTTTTTTCTAGTTCCATCCATTTGCCAGGGAATTTCAAGATTCTGTTCTTTTGTTTGTTTATTTTTTTTTTTTTTTGGTGAGTAGTACTCCATTGTGAAAATGTACCACATTTTCTTTATCCATTCTTCAGTTGAGGGTCATCTAGGTTGCTTCCAGGTTCTGGCTATTACAAATAATGCTGCGATTAACATGGTTGAACAGATGTCCCTGTTGTATGAATGTGCTTCTTTTGGTTATATGCCTAAGAGTGGAATTGCTGGATCTTGTGGTAGACTGATTCCCACTTTCCTGAGAAATTGCCATACTGATTCCAAAGTGGCTATAAGACTTGCATTCCCATCAGCAGTGGAGGAATAGCTTTGAGTTTCTCTCCTTTTAGTTTGATGTTAGCTGTTGGTTTACTGTATACTATTTTTATTATGTTTAGGTACTTCCTGTTTCCCTGATCTCTCCAGGACCTTTTTCATGAAGGGGTATTGGATTTTGTCAAAGGGTTATTCAGTGACTTGATCATGTGGTTTTTCTTCTTAAGTTGTTTTATAGGGTGAATTACTTGATAGATTTTCAAATGCTGAACCTGCCCTGCATCCCATCAATATTCATGAAGAATATTGGTCTGTATTTCTCTTTCTTAGTTGTGTCTTTGTGTGTCATGGGTACCAAGGTAATTGTAGCCTCATAAAAAGAATTTGCCAATGAATCTTCTGCTTCTATTGTGTGGAACAATTTGAGTAGTATTGGTATTAGCTCTTCTTTGAATTTCTGGTAGAATTGTGCACTGAAGCCATCTGACCCTGGGCTTTTTATTGTTGAGAGACTATTGATGACTCCTTCTATTTCCATAGAGGTTATGGGTCTCTTTAAGTTGCTTATCTGTTCTTGATTCAATTTTGGTAAGTGATATTTGTCCGGAAAACTGTCCATTTCCTTTCCATTTTTGTATTTTGTGCAGTATGACATGAAGATTCTCTGGATTTCTTCAGTGTCTATTGTTATGTGCCCCTTTTCATTTCTGATTTTACCAGTTTGCATTTTCTCTTGGTTAGTTTGAATAGAGGTTTGTCTATCTTGTTGATTTTCTCAAAGAACCAACTATTTGCTCCATATATTCTTCGTATTGCTTTCCTAGTTTCTACTTTATTGATTTCAGCCCTCAATTTGATTATTTCCTGGTGTCTACTCATACAGGGTGTGTTGCCTTCTTTGTGTTCTAGAGCTTTCAGTTGTGCTGTTAATTTTCTAGTGTGATTATTCTCCAGTTTCTTCATATGGGCACTTAGTGCTATGAACTTTTCTCTTAGCACTGCTTTCAAAAGTGTCCCACAAGTCTGGATATGTTGTGTCCTCATTCTCAATGATTTCTAGGAAATCCTTAATTTCATTTTTTATTTCTTCTTTGTACCAGGAATAGTGCAATTGGGCATTATTCAATTTCCATGAGTTTGTAGGTTTTCTGTATTTTTTGTTGTTATTGAATTCTAATTTTAAAGCATGGTGTTCTGATAAGATACAGAGGCTTATTTTAACTTTTTTTGTACCTGTTGAGATTTGCTATGTTGCCAAGTATGTTGTCAGCTTTAGAGAAGATTTCATGTGGTACATCAAGAAGGTGTATTCTTATGTGTTTGGATGGAATGTTCTATAGATGTGTGTTAAACCCAATTGGGCTATAACTTCTATTATTTCCTTTTTTAAATTTCATTCTGGTGTTCCTGTCTAGTGGTGAGAGTGGGGTGTTGAACTCTTCCACTATAAGTGTGTGAGGCTTCATGTCTGATTTAAGTTTTAGTAATGTTTCTTTTAAAAACCGTGTATGCCTTTTTATTTGGAACATATATATTCAGAATTGAGACATCATTTTAATGAATTTCTCCTGTGATGAGTAGGAAGTATCTTCCTTTATCTCTTTTGATTGGTTTTATTTTGAAGTCTAATTTGTTAGATATTAGGATGGCTATCTCCACTTGTTTCTTGGGTACATTTGATTGTAAAATCTTTCGCAAAACTTTACTATGAGGTACTGTCTGTTTTTGAAGTTGAGGTGTATTTCTTATATGCAGGAGCATAGATTCTGTCTTCTTATACATTCTGCTAGCCTGTGTCTTTTTATAGGCGAGTTAAAAGCATTATTATTGAGGGATATTAATGACTATTAATTGTTCTTTCTTGTTTGTTTTGGATTTTGTGGTGGTGGAATTGTGTGTGGATTTCCACCCCATTTTTCTTTTGCCTATTGGTAAAGTGGGATTATCAATTGCCTATGTTTTTCTGGTTGTAGTTAACTTCCTTGGGTTGGTGTTTTCCTTCCAGAACTTTATGTAGGGCTGGGTTGGTGGATATTAATTGTTTAAATCTGGTTTTGTCATGGAATATCATTTTTTTCTCTATCTATATTGATTGAAAACTTTGCTGGCATCTGTGGTCTCTTGGTATAGGTGGAATATCTATCCAGGATCTTCTGACTTTCAGAGTTTCCATAGAAATGTCAGGTGTAATTCTAATAGTTTTGCCTTTATATGTTCCTTGACATTTTTCCTTTGCTACTCTTAATATCCTTTCTTCTATTCTGTATGTTTGGGGTTTTGATTATTATGTAGCATGGAAACAAGGAAAATCTTTGGTGTTCCACTCTATTTGGTGTTCTGAAGGCTTCTTGTACTTTATTGGCATGTCTTTCTTTTGGTTGGGAAAATTTTCTTCTATGATTTTGTTGAATATGTTTTCTGCATCTTTGAGTTGGGTTTCTTCACCTTCTTCTGTACTTATTTTTCTTAGGTTTGGACTCTTCAAGGTGTCCCATATTTCCTGGATATTTTGTGTTAGGGATTTGTTGGACTTCAGATTTTCTTTGGTCAATGAATCTATTTCTCATATTGTATCTTCAAATCCTGAGAAATTTTCTTCCATCTCTTGTATTCTGTTGGTTATGCTTGCATCTGTAGTTCCTGATCATTTACCCAGCTTTTCTATTGCCAGCATTCACTAAGATTGTGATTTCTATACTGTGTCTATTTCATTTGTTAAGTCTTGAACTGTTTCCTTGAGAGATTTGTTGATTTCTTGTATTTTTTGTTTGTTTTTTCTCCCATTTCCTTAAGGGATTTTCTCATATCCTCTTTGAGGGGCTTTATCTTTTTCATGAAGGTGTTTTTAAGGTCATTCTCTTCTGCTTCATCTACATTGTGATGTTCAGGTCTTGCTGGTGTAAGTTCCATAGACTCAAGTGGTGTCATATTTGTTTTTCTGTTGTTGAATATATTTTTATATTGTCTTCTTTCCATCCTTTCCTTCAGTGATTGTAGAATGAGTCTCCTCCTCTCCTAGTGGTTAGACGAACTATGTTCTCTTCTGATGGGTAGAAACAGGTCCAACATTCTGATGTCTTTCCTCTTCCTGTGGATGGGGAAGGACTAGTTCAGGGACTTTGGAGTCTCTGGGTGGACTGGATCCCAAAGAATTGGGATCTGCAGTGCCCAGTCCCAGGACTCAGGTGTCTCTTAGCAGGGTCGAGGAAGGAAGGCCAGAAAAAGGCCCAAGCTTGCCTAGTCCTTTGGACGGAAGCAGGACTGGTACAGGAGCATTGGTAGTCTCTGTGTAGGCTAGATCCTACTGGGATGGGATCTGCTGTGAGCAGTCCCCAGGCCTCAGGTGTCCCTGAGCAGGGCAGTGGAAGGCCAGCCACAAAAAGGCCCAAGCTCACCTAGTCCATACAGTAGGCAGGGTAAGGAAGTAGGCTTTTGCAGTCTCTGGCTAGGCTGGATCCTGCCAAATTGGGATCTGCAGTGCACAATCACAGGCCTCAGGTGTCTATTATTTGAATCTTAAGGAATTTCTTCCTTATGATTTTTGATGTATGTTTCAGATCTCATTAGTTTCAGTAGTGAATCATGAGCATAATTAGATTTAACAATAAAAATTAAATTTATTTTTTCATAAGGTATTATAATTAGAAAGGGAAATGTGTTGTAATTTTACTTTAATATTGTTAGAACTCCTTTTTTATAGAATTGATCAAATTTTGTGGGTAATTTACCTTGATTGAATTTTTATTTTTCTTTGATTAATTTGGTGTGCCAAAAGCTTTGAGTTTATATGGCATTGATTTTTGTTTAAGGAAAAGACAGTGACATAAGGGTGTTTGTTTACTTCTTATCTACTACTTTTTAATTTTAAACCTTCGCACAGAGTGTCTTTCAATGAGACCTAATTTTTAGGGTGTTGTTGATTATTGAAACTGATTCATATTTTTATTTCAAGTGCTTCAGCAATGGTCTGGTGAAGCATAACAGAAAGTAGGCTATTTTTTTATAACTATTTGTGGTGAAATACATTTTTAACGTGTTATTTATCACTTTCACAAATTCAAGGAAACAAAAAATGGCTTTATCATCAAAAGCAGATTATTGATAAGTTAGAAATATAATACCAATTGGATATAAAACATATTTAATATATTATGCACATATCTTTGAGATTTTATATAATACATACATATATACATATTAGTTAATTTTAAATATCAAAATAAGAAAAACATATTATAAGTACATAAATATCTTTGAGAAAGAGGTGTAATTCTACCATAGTAAATACACAGTTCTAATCATGTATGTTTGCTAATGTCTTTAACCGCTGGTCATATGCATATCAATTAATTGTGTGCAATGAAATGTTTTATTTTCAAAGAAACAATAATTTCCTGGTACTGCAAGTGAAATTTAAAGAATGGCTGAAAATGATTATTTATTTAGGGGTAATATTATATAGTTTTTAGTATTAGTTATGATGCAGCAAACTGATTCCATTTATATATTCGTTAAGAAATTGGGGAATATTGTTTTATACAAAACAAAACCCCACTTAAACTAGGACTGAAGTATGTATATTCCAAACAGGGTTACAAAAACGTTAACCCAACCTTTATTGCCTTATACAAAGAATTGACTTGCTAGTGAAAAAAATGATTTCTCAAAATTATCATAATGGGCTATTCAATTTCTTCAGTGAAAAAGATTTAGCAGGAGATAAAAGACTTAACACAAATTGAAGATATTTTTTTTCTCCCTTACCAAGGAAGTTGCTTTGAAGTACTTATTTTGTAAGTGCACATGTTATCTCTATGATTTTAGGTACATCACATAATTTTATTTTTACAGTGAAATCAATGATACTACCCCTCTAGGTTTCTTGCATGAATTAAATGAGACATTTCCTAGGAAATATGCTGTAAATTATAAATCAATGAAATGATACATTCAAATCAAATACTTTGACTGAAAAATACTCAATTTGTGGATTTTTATGTAACTTAGAAACCAATTACTTATATAAAATAATTTAATTTAGATGAATCCTGTAGTGGTGGTTTGATTGTAATTGCCCCCCATAATTTCATAGGGAATGGGATTATTAGGATATGAGGCTTTGTTGTGTGGTGTTTTTGGAGACAGTATGTCACATGTGGGGATGGACTTTGAGACTGCGGTCTCTTTTGTCCAAGGTTCACCCAATTAGACAGTCAGGCCACTTCCTCTTGCCTTCTGATCAAGATGTATCCAGCACCATGTCTACCTGCTTGCTGCCATGCTCTGCACTATGATGACAATTTCCTGAACCTCTGAAAATATAAGTGAACCATCCCAATTAATGTTTGCCTTTATAAGAGTTGTAATGGTTAATGTGTCTTTTCACAGCAATAAAAATCCAATTAAGACAATTCGTTTCTATTTGCGAATAGCATTTTAACAAACATCTATTTACCTGGTTAAACACACACACACACACACACACACACACACACACACACACACACACACACACACACACAAATTGTTTGTATTTAAATATAGGTCTAATGAATTTTCTTCTGTCTCCTCCTACTTTAGCAAGATTTCACTTGTTTTTCTGTAACTAAATAAGAATGGATACATTATACATGCACAATGTGTCCTGCAGAATAAGGCTTTCCCTATAATGAATTTGCAGTGTTAGTATGCATGGAAGCTAATTGCCCATTTTTTCACTCCTTCCATCAAGCTGCTGGGAATTCCTGGAGGATATCTTACAACAATGTGGGTTGGTACCTCTATAATTATCTCCAAACTCAGCTAATTATCCCCCTGCTCCATTTCCCACAGTGACTATTATATCCATTTCCCTTAAGTTCATAAGGTAAACCTTTCAATCATCAGATACCAGGCTTCCTACCTTCATAGAAAATAAAAGCAATCAAGGAATTCATCTAATTTCCTTTCCCCTTATCTTCAATATTATTTTTATCTAATTCCAAATTTAACTGTTTCCTTTCAGTTTCACACAATTAATCTCAAATTTTCCCCATATAGTTAATTCTTATAACAGTGACTTAAAAGTATATACAGCATATATACACTTTTTTGGTTTGTATCCATGAATTTTGTTGTTTGAAACGAACACTTGTATACAGATAAAGTAAACATGAAAACAGTCTTCAGTTTTAGCACACTGAAATCACCAATCTTAATACTAGAAGATTACTTCTTCCATTATTTATGGTAACAGGATGTCTATTCATATAAAAATTATATTTACAATGTCTTGTTCCTTTGGTTAACATCTTCACTGGAAGAATTTCCTGTGGTATAATTTTCTGCATTTAGAATAATGAGCTTTTTGTTTTCCATCAAATGAGGTTTGCAGATGGTAAATTCTCCTGTATTTCCCATTATCGTTTTAATTTTTGAAAATTATTTTGCCTAGTACCCTTCCCAGTAAAGCTGTGGATTTCCAGGTGTGCTACTAGTATTTTTTCTCTGATTTTCCATAGGACATAAAATGCTTTCACCCACTTCTTTTTGTCTTTATTTGTTGGTCATGTCTTCCAGAGCAAGAACTAAATCATGTTAACTCATGTTATCATGATCATCTTTCTGCCACCAGTGCTTCTCTGTCTCTGACTCTGTCTGTCTGTGTCTGTGTCTGTGTCTGTGTCTGTGTCTGTGTCTCTCTCTCTCTCCCTCCCTCTCTCTCTCTCTCTCTCTCTCTCTCTCTCTCTCTCTCTCTCTCTCTCTCTGTTTCTTTGTATATCCCTGACTGTCCTGAAGCCATCTCTGTAGCTCAGACTGACTTAAATTCCTAGAGTTCTACCTGTCTCTGCCTCCCGAGTGCTGGGATAAATGGCATGTGCCACCACTGCTTGGCAGAGTCCTACTATATTAAAACTATTTATTATACTTATAAACTCATTTTTCTTTTTCACAGATCAATGTTTCCTTAGCATCAAAATAGAAGGTGTCATAAAATATTGCTAGTGCAATTCCTAGTCCTACTTAAACTACTTCTACAAATCTTCTGTCTTTAACAAATGAACATTAAATAAATGGTGTAAACTCATTATCTCTAGTTCTTCTGTAATTGTTTATTTCCATACTGAATGGAGCTAATGCGAGATGTTCAGTATTATATTAGAATTTCCGTACCCGTGTCAGTTTTCCTATAGATCCTCTCATTCTCTGAATCTTGAACATATATTTCTTTCTTCCAAATTAGTTTATTTATTTATTTACATCAGGGCTGCATTTTCCTCTTGCTCTTCTCCCATAGTGCCTCTCCCACCAGTCTCCCCTCTGTTTCACTCCTCCTCCATTGATGTTTAGGAAAGGGCATTTCTCCCATGAGTGTCACCATAATATGGCTTATCTATTTGCAGTAAGACTAAGGACCTCCTAATATATTAAAACTGGGAAAGGAGCCCCAGCATGAGGAGTACAGTTATAAAAGCATCTAAAAATTCAGAGACAGCCCCTGCTCCTACTGTTATGAGTCCTACAAGAGGACCAAGCTACACAACTATAACATACATGCAGAGTGCCTAGGTCAGTCTAATACAAGCTTCATGGTTATCGGTTAAGTTTATGTAAGCCCCAATGAGCACAGGTTAGTTGATTCTATGAGTTTTTTAATGGAGTCCTTAATCCCCGTGTCTTTAACTGTCTTTTCTCCCCTTTTACTGCAGGATCACTCAACCTATGGACAATGTTTGGCTATTAGTCTGCATCTGTTTCTACCAGTTGCTGGATGATGCCTCTCTGGTGACAATTTGAGCTAGCCACCAGTCTGGTCACAGGAGATAGCCAGTTCAAGCTATGTATCCACCATTTCTAAGAGTCTTAGTTTAAGTTATTCCTATAGATTCCTGGAAGATTCCCTCATGCTAGGTTTTCACCAGACCCCAAAACATACCCCCTTTCCAGTAGAATCTTTTAGTATTTGCCACTCCATCCACCTCCAAACCTGACCCCAAATGTTCTTGGTCCTGTCTGCCCTAAGTACACTAATATATCTCTTCTATTTGCCTTTCCCAGAGAGATATGGGTGTCCCCATGAACCCTCTTGGTTACATACTCACTCTGCATCTGAGGATTGTAGTATAACTATAAACTACATATGTATCATGTTTGTTTATAATGATCCAGGATACCTTACTCATAATGATAGTTTTTCTAGTTCCATCCATTTGTCTTCAAGATTTCTGGTGTCCTTGTTTATGTGTAATACTCCATTGCATAAATTCAACATATTTTCATTATCCATTTCTCAGTTGAGGGACATCAAGATTTCAAGATTGTTTCCAGAATTTTGCAAGAAAAAATGAAACTGCTATGAATATAGTTCAGCAAGTGTCCTTGTGGTATGATTGTATAGCTTTTGGGTTTATAGCTAGGTCTTGTGGTAGACTGAATTTCAGTTTTCTGAGAAAACACTAAAAAGATGGCTAAGTGGTTAAAAACACTAATTGCGCTTACAGAAAACACAATTCAATTAATATATTTTTACATTTCAACCGTTTAAAATTTAAATTAGAAGCAAGATAGTTTAAATGCCAGTCCCAGTACTGTCTCCCTACCATCAACCCTGTGCCCCCCACCCCGCCCCACAATAACCCCCTATCCCAAACTCTTTCTGCTCACCAGGTAGGAGGCCTTCCAGAGCTAAACTCTAGAATCCTATTGCAGAGAGGGAGGAGTGATGAGCAAAGTGGTCAAGACCAGGCTAGAGAAACTCACAAAAACAGCTGACCTGAACAAGTGGGAGCTCATGGACCCCAGTCTGATAGCTGGAAAACCATTATAGGACTGTTCCAGAGCCCCTGAGAGAGTAGGTCAGTTTTGAGGTCTGGACAATCTATGGGGCCACTGTTAGTGGACCACTATTTACCCTTAGTACACAAATGGATTTAGGGAGCCCATTCCACATAGAGGGATACTCTCTCAGCCTAGACACAATGAGGAGGGTCTAGGCCCTGCTCCAAATGATATGACAGACATTGAAGATTTCCCATGGAAGGTCTCACACTCACTGGGGTGTAGAAAGGGTTTGGGATAGGGGGTTCGGTGGGTGGCAGGGGAGGATGGAAGGGGAGGGAACTGAGATTTACAGGTAAAAGAAGCTTTTTTCCTAATTTGAATAAAAAAAAAAATAAGCCAGGCATTGGTAATGCATGCCTTTAATCCCAGCACTAGGGAGGCAGAGGCAGGCGGATCTCTGTGATTTTGAGGCCAGCCTGGTCTCCAGAGCGAGTGCCAGGATAGGCTCCAAAGCCACCCAGAGAAACCCTGTCTTGAAAAACCAAAAAAAGGGAAATAAGAACTATAGGTGAATTTTTCTTTTTGCTTCTAGCTCAGAAAAAAATGACACAGAGAATTCTTATCACTTATTTATGATAATTGGCCAATAGCTTAGGCCTGTTTCTATCTAGCTCCTATAACTTTAATTGAGCTATATCTTTTACTTTACATTCTTTTACGTGGCTCAGTTATTAATATTTTGTAATTCTCATGGTCCTTCCTCTCCATCTAGCTAGCAGCTCTTCCTTTCTTACTGCCAAAGCTCTTTATTCCTAGAAGGTCCACCAAATCTCTTTCATTCAATAGCTATTGGCTATTCAGCTCTTTATTAAACCATTAAGAAATTACTTTGGCCAAGACATGTCTTCATAGTGTACAAAAATATTTTTCCATAACATTTCCCCCTTTTTGTCTAAACAAAAGGAAAAAGTTTACAGTCTAACACAATAAAACTATAAATGAGGAGAAGAGAATAATCATGCAGATATAGTGAAATAATGATCAAGCTGGAAAGAATAACTGGGCTGTCTATGGGGCCTCTGGCAGTGGAGCCAGCATGTATACCCTAGTGCAGGAAAGGACTTCCGTAGCCCATTTCCCATTGAGGGATACTCGCTTATCTTAGATACACAAGGAGGGTGTAGGCCCTGCCCAAAATGACTTGACAGATTTTTATGATCCCCATGGAAGGCCTCACCCTCCCTGGGGTGTAGATGTGGACCAATGGGGGCATGGGAGGATGGGAGATGAAACTGGGATTGTATTAAAATAAGATTGTTTCTAATTTACATAAAAATTAGTTAAAGGCAACATATTGTTTTTAATCTAAAACATTGTAGCTTTTAAATTTGGAAAATTACATAAATACTTAATGTAGTTTCTGTAACCTTGTAACATTCATATATTGCATTTTAGGTGTATGTTCATATATAGGTATAGGTATGTATTCTTAGTACATATGTATACATAATTAGAATATGCCTATATTTTATAATATATGTAATAAAAATGTGTCTTTGTCTTTAATATTCAAAATGTATATTTTGTACTTTTAATTTTTGCATCAAAAATTGATTACAAATTCAACAGTATTTCATCATAGACATATATCAGTTATACCAATAAAAACTATACCTAAATTACCAGTACTAAAATTAAAAAAAATCATTGCAAACAATTTTTCCCAGACCCCAAAATTTATATGAATAAAATATAAATGTAAACACTTCATCAGGAATTGGGATCACTTTGAAAATTCATAAGATTCATTTTACAATTTTTATCTACAATTCTAATAAACACAAAGGCACACAAACACTGTCTTATTTGTAAAAAAAGGTCAAACATTTCTGGCAATGCATATTTCTAAATTATTATTTACAATATATAATGGATCAGATTGTAGTTACTATCTACCATATTGAAAGGAAGAAAACAACTACATAGTGGAAAGTTCCTGTGTATATCTTTAATTTATTTATATTCAATTATAATATATTATTATTATTATTATTATTATTATTATTATTATTATTATTACATTACTCACATTTATGTGTGTATGTTTGAGAGGTTTAAGTACCTTCTTATGCTGAAGCATTGGTGTTTATTTGCAGAAATTTAAAATTTTTGAGACAGATTGAAATTGTTAAATTTTTCTGTATTATTATTAATTAATTTAATTATTTGACAAGGTGACAAATGTATATAACATATTCTGATTAATCTCCCAAACATATTTTTCACGCATCCCTGTCAAACCCTCATCATCCCTACTGCTACATTTGCCGATTTTATGACTTTTGATTCTGTTTTATGATCCATTTATTTTAACCAGGGCTATCTATGTGACTGTTAAATTGGAAGTATCTATTGGAATTTGGTGTAGTAATTAGTAGATATACAACAGAAGGAAATGATTATCCCATCTCTGACTCTATTAGTAGCAAACAATTCAGCAGTAGAATAGCCCCCAATGGCCACTTATTCTATCCTTGTATGATGGTTTATAGGGACATTCTTGTGCAGATACAGTATAGGCACCTGCAGCTGTTGTGAGATTTTGATTGCAACATCTGTGTCTTGCCTAGAACGTAGCAATTTTTGTTCATACTATCTAGCTTCATGCTCATATTCTCTCTTCTCTTGCAAAATATTCAATGAATCTGAGTGGAAATTTTGTAAATATCCTGTTTAAGATGAAGAACTCATATGTCACTTATTCTCATGTGCAATCATAAGACTCAGATTTCTCCACCATTTACTGAAACAAATGCTTCTCTCAGAGTAGTGATTATCTATGCATATAAACATATTTAGGTAGTAATTGATGCTATGTCTATTTTGGTATTCAAAAATATTCACTTGTTCTCCCGAGGACCTATAATTTCACTTACTATGGATTCTTTTAGCAGGTTTGCGGTAACAGGAATGGATCCATGAAATGCTCTTAAAATTTCTATTCATGTTTCTTTATTTATCTCTAAATAAAATGGGTGTCACATCCAATGTAAGGACAGAATCTGGTTAGCCCAAAAAAAGATATTATATAAGTATGCATGAACAATTTTGTCTCTGAAAATAAGGGGACCTTTAACTCTAATATCCTCTCACAACCTAATTCCTGATAGACAGATGATATTGATATTCTAAGATGATCTTACACACCTGCCAGATTTGCTTCACATAATTTCTATGAACTGAATCAGTGAAAAAGGTATTTTGAAGCTTACCATAGAATTTAAAGTTCTAAACAAGATTCTAAGATTATAATATATTTTACATGCATAAAATCTAATTGTTTTTCTTGAATACTCATAATATGCTCATGCATATATGCATAAACATCTAAATTTTAGTATAGTCAATTAACATTCAAATCAATTTCTACTGTTTAAATTGAAACAAAAACCAAAGACGATGGTAGATGATACCATTTAAATGTTCTTGTTATAGGAACACACTGATTTTATATATATATAAATATATATATATTCCTCCTTTTGATAAGTATTCATCACAGCAATTCAAATGTGAAACAACCACCATTTTTTCTAAAAATTCCTAAACATTCTATACTATGAAGATGGTTCATCTGTTTTATAGTTCAAAATATGATTTGGAAAACAATTGACTACTCCATAGAAGATAAGGTCCTTTAAAGACCTTCCTATCATTACACTTTTATGTGTTTTATTAAACATTGATCTTATATATCACAAAATGAAAACTACTGGCTTTACTTTGAGTAAAGCAATAGAAACTTCAAAACTAATTGATCTGAGACATCAAAAACAAACTTTAGATTTGGTTGTATATTCTGGTCTTCAATTTTAGAGGAAGACATGATGCTGAGGCCAGAAAGCATCAAATGACGCAAGGTAAGATACCTCCCTCTGCTTGCTAGCACTCCTTAAAGCTAGAACAAATTTTCCCAACTGCACCTCCCTGAACTGAGGGAATCCATGAAATAGAAAACCTGGGGGAAGTGAACAGGAACTACAGATGCAAGCATTACTAACAGAATACAAGAAAAGGAAGAGAGAACCTCAGACGTTGAAGATACTACAGAGGAAACAGATTCATCAATCAAAGAATATTTTAAATCTAAAATTTCCTAACACAAAATATCCAGGAAATCTGGGACTCTATGAAAAGACCAAATGTAAGAATAATAGGAATGGATGTCAAAGATGAATCCCGGCTCAAGGGCTCAGAAAATATATTCAACAAAATTGTAGAAGAAAAATTTCCCAACCTAAAGAAGGACATGTCCATAAAGGTACAAAAAGCATGTAGAACACCAAATAGACTGGACCAGAATAAAAACAATGTGTGTGCCACATTATAATCAAAACACTAAATATACAGAATAAAGAAACAATACTAAAAGCTGCAAAGATGAAGTCAAGTAACATATAAAAGAATACCTATTAGAATCACATCCAGTTTCTTTGTGGAGACTCTCAAAGCTGGAAGGGCCTTATTTTAGTTAGGGTTTCCATTGCTGGGAAGAGACAAGAGGACCATGGCAACTCATATAAAGGAAAACATTTAATTGACGTGACAGCTTACAGTTGAAAGGTTTAGTCCATTATCATCAAGGCAATAATCATAAAGGCTGGGAGTAGGGCTGGATACAGTCAGCCATGGTGCTGAATATGTCTACATTTAGATCTATAGGCAACAGGAAATAAACTCAAACACTAGGTGTGGTTTGAACATGTATGAAACCTCAAAGCCTACCTACACAGTGACACACTTCCTCTAATAAGGACACCCAAAAACTGGCTAAGCAATATCTATATCTCCTAATAGTGCCACTCCTTTTGAGGTCATTTCCATGTAAACCCCTACATTCTACTCCATAGCCCCCAAAAGCTTGTAGTGATATCATAATGCAAAAATACAATCAGTCCAACTTCAACACTCCCAATAGTCTATCATAGTGTCAACAATGTTTAAAAGATCAAAGTCTCTTCTGAGATTCATGCAATCTATTAAATATAATCCCCTATATCCCTCCCATGACAAATTACTTCTTATGTATAACAATATATTGATTATTGTTCAAAAACATAGGGAAGAGAGCGTAGTTAGGAAATCCTGGACAGAGCAACACCAAAAAACCAGCTGGACAAACCCCGAACTCTGCATCTCTATGCCTGATGATATTTGATTACACCATGTAAAGATATGACTCTGTGATATTTTTAATACAATGCAAAATGTCCAATAGCTGGTCAGGAGGTATTGGTGGGACTTTTGGACAGTAAGTGGTCTAGGACGAAGAAAGAGGCAATTGACAGCTGGATGCAGAGGTAGCAGTTCATGCAGGAGGAGACATAAACTCCATGAGCCATGTGACAACACATTGATTAGAGAAATCAGTTCATTGAAGTTATGAGATAGAAAGAAGTCAGGGTTACGGATGAGCTTTCATAATTAAAAAGAAGTCTCCATGACATTATTTGGGAGTGGGCTGCAAGGACAGAGAAAGACTCCTTACTGATGTCAAAGTAATCTTCACATCTCAAATCCTTCAGCTTTTTTTTTAACTGCAACACACCTCCTTCTCTTGGGCTAGTTCCATTCCCTGTAAGCAGATTTCCTCAGCAGATATCCCATGGCTCTGACATCTTTAATATTTTGGGTTGCCCAAGGCATCAATTTCAGAGTACCACAGGATGCCCCCTTTATGTCCCCATTCAGGAATAATGAATCCATTCACATTCATTCAATCAATCCTCCATCCACAGCCCTGACACATGGTTTGCCTCAAAGGCTTTTCTTAGTTACAGAAGCAAATTCCATAAACCCCTTTTTCCACAATTAACTCAAAAGCCAGGACTTCATGGCCAAAACTGTCAAGTTCTGTTGGCATTCTAGGGCAGGAATATGACCTCCTTGATCAATTACATCTTCTCCAGCTTTCTATTTTTGATGGTTTCCTTCATTTTCCAAGCTTGGTTGTCCATGAATTTGCTCTGTAGACCAAGTTGGCCTCAAATTCAGAGATCTGACAGCCTGTGTTTTTTGAGTGTTCCATTAAACCCTGCTCTAAGCTTTAAAAAAAAAAACCTTTTAAGGAGTTGGAAACTTAGCTGGGTGGGATCTTGGCCTGAGTTCACCACTCACTTTATTCTATTTCTTAATCTGTTTATCTCTGTGAATACAAGACTTAATTCTATCCTTCTTCATGGTATGCCTTTGTTCAGTCTGCGTATTTTGTATTTATATTTTCTCAGGTTGATCCTTTTTGTTATAAATATTCATCAGGGTTAACACTAATCACCACATGATAGAGTCTATGCTAGGCTGTTTTGAGATATCCTTTGCCAAAGGAATTGATTCAAATTTCTTCAATATAGACTCAGGGAGACTTTTTGGACAAGGGCAAAAATCAGTCAAATTCTTCACCCAAAATGTCACAAGAATGATCTCTAAGCAACATACTAAAGTTTTCATTCTCTGAAACCTCTTGAAATAGGATCCCACAATTTATCAAACCACACATAGCACCACTGTCTACCATGCTCCTAGTGTAGCACATAAATTGCATTCCTTAAGCATGACTATTAAGCAGCAATTAAAAACATTCAGTTGCTTTTTGTAATCCAGTCTCAATGTCAATATTCCTTCAAAGCAAAGCATATCCAAGCCTATCATATCAATACTCTAGTCACTGATACAAATTTCTTTCTTAGTTATGGTCTCTATTGCTTGCAAAAGACACCAGGACCATGGCAACTCTTAAAAAGGAAAACATTTAATTGACATGGCAGACTACAGTTCAGAGGTTTAGTCCATTATCATCATGGTGGAGAGCATGGCATCTGGTAATATGGAAGCCTACAGGCAGTAATGGTGCTGGAGAATTCTATATCTTGATCAAAAATCAACAGATACTGAGTGCAGCTGGAGCATGTATGATACTTCAAAGCCTCTGCAGTGGCATACTTCCACCAACATGGCCACAGGTACTCAAACAAAGCAGCACCTCCTATAGTGTCACTCCTTTTGGGAGATAGTTTTTTTTTTCTAAACTACCATAAGCTTAGAAAGAATACTTGCAGTCTCTAAAAACCATGGATGCCCATCTACACTACTATACCTATCAATATTTTCAATACCTGTAGTGGAGAAAACAAGGTATTTCATGATAAACTCAAATTTAAACAGTAGCTATCCACAAACTCAGCACTACTGAAGGTAATAGTAGAAAAGGCCCAAGCCAAGGAGGTTGTCTACACCCATGAAATATATAATTTCAGATAATAGATAACCACACACCACCAAAACCCAAAGAAGGGAAATACACACACACACACACACACACACACACACACACACACACACACCCTACCAGCACCATCTAAAGCAACAAAACAAGAATAACAGTTATTGGTCAATAATATCTCTCTAACTCAATTCACCAATAAAAAGGCCCAGGCTAACAGAATGAATACAAATCAGGATTCATCTTTCTGTTGAATACAAGAAACACACCTCAACATCAAAGACATATATTACTTCAGTGTAAGGGTTGGAAAAGAGTTTCCAATTGAACACAGTTGGAATCAAGCTTATTTGGCTATTCTAATATCTAACAAAATACACTTCAAAGCAAAAGTAATCAAAAGAGTTGGAGAAGGACATTTCATATTCATCAACAGAAAAATCCACCAAGATGATGTTTTAATTCTGAAAATCTATGTCCCAAATAAAAGGGTACCCACAACTATGAAATAATCCTTACTGGTCCACACTCTGCCCTCTGACCTGTGGCATGTGCCTGAACCTCAGGTGAGTCTGGGCAGTGTTCTGTCCCCCAAATTACCCCATTAACCACTGTTCGATTTTCCCTGAGCTCCCCAGGACAAGAGTGGACCTACCCAGACCAGAAGGCCCACCTTGACTCCAGATACACCTCACCCCTGACAACTCTCCACCCTCTGTCCTGCTGAGGGCTCAGGAACCTCAGGTGAGTCTGGGCATTGCTCTGTTCCCCAACCTCCCCTATCAACCCCTGCTAGCTTATGCTTGAGCCCACCATGTCAAGAGTGGACCTTTCCAAACTGGGAAGACCCAAACCCTGAGTCTGGACACACCCCACACTTGTCCACACAACACCCTCTGCCATCCTGATGCAGCCCTAGGCTGAGCCCTCCACCAGCCACGAGAGAGAGAAAAAGAGAGAGAGAGAGAGAGAGAGAGAGAGAGAGAGAGAGAGAGAGACCCCACCTGCACTCACTAGAAGAAGGGATAGGAAAAAGACATAGTAAGACAAAAAAGGAACACCCACAACAACAGAAAAACCAATATGACACCACCAGAATCTAGGGTGCTTTAAAGAGGAAACAAGAAAATCCCTTAAAGAAATAGAAGGAAAAAAAAAGCAAAAAATTACATGAGATGCAGGAAAAGACAAACCAAAAAATTCAAGAATTAAACAAATCTCTTAAAGAATCTAAAAAACAAGCCAAGAAAAAACAACCAAACAAGTGAAGGAAGCACACAAAACAGTTCAAGGCATGAAAGTTGAAATAGAACCAATAAAGAAAACACAGAATGAGGTGATGCTGGAAATAGAAAGGATGGATAAATGATCAGGACCTAAAGAATGTGAGTATAACCAATAGAATTCAAGAGATGGAAGAGAGAATCTCAGTTGTTGAAGACTTGCTAGAGGATGGAAAGTCATTAACCAAACAAAATCTCAAGTCCAACAAATGCTTAACACAAAATATCCAGAAAATATGGGACACCGTAAAAAGGCAAAAGCTAAGAATAATAGATATAGAAGAAGGTGAAGAAATACAGCTCAAAGGTAATGGAAACATATTCAAGAAAATCAAAGAAGAAAACTTCCCCAACCTACAGAAGGATATGCCTATGAAAGTACAAGAACCTTACAGAAAATCAAACAGACAGGACCACAAAAAGACATCCCCTCGGCGCATAACAATCAAAACACAAAAACTTCTGAATAAAGAGAAAATATTAAGAGCAGCAAAGGAAAAAGGCCAACTAACATACAAAGGCAGACCTATCAGAATCACACCCAACATCTCAATGGAAACTTTAAAGGCCAGAATGTCCTGGATAGATATCCTACAAACACTAAGGGAGCATGGATGTCAACCCAGGCTACTGTACTCAGCAAATCTTTCCATCATTATAAATAGAGAAAACAAGTCCATGACAAAACCAGACTTAAACAATATATATACACAAATCCAGCCCTAAAGAGAGTTCTAGAAGTAAAACTCAAACCTAAGGAAGATAACTACACTCACAAAAGCATAGGCAAGAGAGAATCCAATTTAAACAAACAGGAAAAGAAACAGGAGGGCAAAATCCACACACATTGACACCATCAAAATAAACCCAAAACAATCAGGAACCAACAATCAATGGACATTAATATCCCTCAATGTCAATGCTCTTAACCTGCCCATAAAAAGACACAGGTTAACAGAATGGATATGAAGACAAAATCCATCCTTCTGCTGTATACAAGAAACACACCTCAACTTCAAAGACAGGCATCACCTCAGAATAAGGGGTTTGGAAAAGATTTTCCAATCATATGGGTCCAAGAAACAAGCTGGTGAAACAATCCTAATATCTAAAAAATTAGACTTCAAGGGTATCTCATACTCATCTAATGAAAGTCCATCCAGATGAAGTCTAAATCCTGAACATCTATCCCCAAAATATGAAGGCACACAAATTTTAAAAGAAACATTACTAAAGCTCAAACCACACATAATACCACACACACTTGTAGTAGGAGACGTCAACATCTCGCTTTCACCATTAGACAGGACCAGCAGACAGAAACTTAACAAAGGATCTAACAGAAGTTATGACCCAATTGGGTTTAATAGATATCTATAGAACATTCCATCCAAACACAAAAGAATATAGCTTCTTCTCAGAGCCACATGGAACCTTCTCTAAAATTGACCACATACTTTTCTGCAATACAAATTGCAGAAAACCTACACACTCATGGAAATTGAATAACACACATTTTCTGAGTTGAGGAAGAAATAAAAAAAAGAAATTAAAGACTTCCTAGAATTTAATGAGAATGTAGACACAACATACACAAATTTATGGGATACTCTGAAAGAAGTGTTAAGAAAAAAGTCCGTAGCAATAGGTGCTCACGTGTAGAAACTGGACAATAGTCATATTAGAGAATTGAGAGAACAACTGAAAGCTTTAGAACAAAATGAAGCAAACTAACCATGGAGGAGTAGACACCAGGAAATTATCAAACTGAGGGCTGAAAACAATAAAGTAGAAACTAGGAAAATATTATGAAGAATCAATGGAACAATGAGTTGTTCTTTGAGAAGATCAACAAGATAGACAAACCTCTATCCAAACTAAACAAAAGTCCAACAGAGAGAGAGCATGCTAATTAACAAAATGAGAAACGAAAGGGGGGTAGTAACAATGGACACTGAGGAAATGCAGAGAATCATCAGGTCATACTTCGAAAACTTGTATGCCTCACAATTCGAAAATCTAAATGAAATGGACAATTTTCTGGACAGATTTCACTTACCAAAATTAAATCAAGAACAGATAAGCAACTTAAAAAGACCTATAACCCCTAATGAAATTGAAGCAGTCATCAGAAATCTCCCAGCCAAAAACAGCCCAGGGCCAGATGGCTTCACTGCAGAATTCTACCAGAAATTCAAATAAGAGCTAATACCAGTATTCCTCAAAATGTTGCACACAATAGAAGCTGAAGGGACATTGCCAAACTCTTTTAATGAGGCTACACTCACTTTGATACCCAAGCCACACAAAGATACAACTAAAAAAGAGAACAACAGACCAATATCCCTCCTTAACATCAATGCAAAAATACTCAACAAAATATTGGCCAATCAAATCCAAGAACACATCAGAAAAATCATCTACCATGTTCAAGTAGGCTTCATCCCAGGGATGCAAGAATGGTTCAACATATGAAAATCCATCAATTTAATCTACAATATAAACTAGCCTAAATCCTTTAACAAAATCCAACATCCCTTCATGATAAAGACCTTGGAGAAAACAGGAATAACAGGAAAGCATCTAAACATGATAAAAATAATATACACCAAACCAACAGCCAACATCAAAATAAATGGAGAGAAACTCAAAGTGATTCCTCTAAAATCAGGAACAAGACAAGGCTGTCCACTCTATATCTCTTCAATATTGTACTTGAAGTTCTATCAAGAGCAATAGGACAGCAAATGGAGATCAAGGGGATACAAATTGGAAAGGAAGAAGTCAAACTTTCACTATTTGCAGATGACATGATAGTCTACATTAGTGACCCAAAAAACTCTACCAGGGAACTCCTACAGCTGATAAACACCTTCAGCAAAGTAGCAGGTTACAAAATTAACTCAAAAAAATCAGTGGCCCTACTATATACAGATGATAAATACAATGAGAAAGAAATCAGAGAAACATTACCTTTCACAATATCCCCAAGCAACATAAAATATCTTGGGGTAACACTAACCAAAAAAGCCAAAGACCTGTACAGTAAGAACTTTGAGTCTTTAAAGAAAGAAATTAAGGACGATACCAGATAATGGAAAGATCTCCCATGCTCTTGGATAGGTAGAATCAACATAGTAAAAATGTCAATCTTGCCAAAAGTAATCGACAGAGTCAACGCAATCCCCATCAAAATCCGAACACGGTTCAGATGGAAAAAAGACAGCATCTTCAACAAAAGGTTCTGGAGCAATGGGATTCAGACACGCAGATGATTGCACATAGATCCATATCTGTCACAATGTACAAAACTTTATTGCAAATTGATCAAAGATCTCAACATAAATCCAGCCCACACTGAATTTTCTAGTAGAGAAAGTGGGAGATACCCTTGAAGGATTTGGCACGGGAGACTGCTTCTTGAACATTACAATAGTAGCACAGTGTTTGAGACCTTCAATTACTAAATGGTACCTCCTGAAAATGAGAACCTTCTGTAAGGCAAATGACACAGTCAGTAAGACAAAATGACAGCCAACAGAATGGGTAAAGATCTTCACCAACCCCACATCTGACAGAAGGCTGATTTCCAAAATATACAATGAACTCAAGAAGCTAGCCACCAAAACACCAAACAATGGAATTAAAACGTGGGGTGCAGAACAAAATAGAGAATTCTCAACAGAGGAATATGAATTAGCTGAAAGTCACATAAGAAAGTGTTCAAAATCTTTGGCCATCAGAGAAATGCAACTCAAAACAACTCTGAGGTACCACCTCATACCTGTAAGAATGGCTAAAATAAAAAATACCAGTGACAATCTATGCAGGAGAGGATGTGGAGAAAAAGGAATACTCCTCCATTGCTGGTGGGAGTGCAAACTTGTAAGGCCACTTTGGAAATCAGTATGGCTGTTGCTAAGAAAAAATGGGAATCAGTCTACCTCAAAATCCAGCAATTCCTCTCTTGGGCATATACCCAAATAATGCACGTTCATACAACAAGGACATATGTTCAACCATGTTCATTGCAGCATTGTTTGTAATAGCCAGCATCTGGAAGCAACCTAGATGCCCCTCAACTGAAGAATGGATAGAGAAAATATGGTACATTTATACAGTGGAGGACTACTCAGCAGAAAAAAAGCAATGGAAACTTGAAATTCGCAGGCAAATGGATGGAACTAGAAGAAACCAACCTGCGTGAGGTAACCCAGTCACAAAAAAGATAAATATCTATGTACACACTCATATATGCATTTTAGACATACAGTAAAGGATTATAAGGCTACAATCCTCTTCACCAAAGAAACTAGGAAACATGAATAACTCTAAAGGAAAAATGCATGGACCCCAGGAACAGAAAGAGGCAGGAATTCCTGAGAAAATTGGGAGCATGAGGGTAGGGGAGAGGGAGCTGCAAGAATGAGAGGAGGAGAAGAGGAGAGGAGAGGAGGAAATAGTGGAGAAGAAATATTTAGTTGGGGGAAGAATAGAGGAGAGCAGGATGAGTGTAGGGGAAGCTCTAGCCAGGCCTATTTAGGGGCTGGCTACAGGTGTGCCTGACCACACATGTGAGGGTGTGGTCAGAGTGACATAGTGTGACTGCATTTGTGCTTTTGGTTTCTCTTTGCTTTTTGCTGTACAGGTTGCTGCCATGCCAGCTGGCTAAGTTGTTCTGTAAGTAAGGCTTTTCCCTATTAAATACCCTTATATTTCTACCTGACTCCGTATTGGTAATTTCCCACTTTAGATGAGACATACCATATTAGAGGGAATCATTATAGATCCCAGGAGAGATCTGGCTCTAGGGAGATTTCCAGAGACTTACAAGGATGACATGAACTGACAATCCAGGCATTGGTGGAGAGGATAACCTACAGCACCTTCCCCTAAAATGAGATTGATTACTACTTTTTATGCCATCCTAGAGCCCTCATCCAGTGACTGATGGAAGCAGAGGCAGACATCCACAGATATACACTGAACTGAACTCTGAAACTTACTTGCAGAGTGTGAGGAATGAAGATCAAAGGGGTCAGTACCAGCCTGGTGAAATTGACAGAAACTGCTCCCCTGAACAAGGGGGAGAACATGGACCCCAGACTGCTGTCTGGGATGCCAGTAGAGGACAGATCCAGACCCCTGAACATGGATGTCAATGAGGAGGCCGCTGCACTCTAGGGGGCCCCGGTAGTGGATTAGTATTTTTCCCTGGTGTAAGAAGGGATTTTGAGAGCTCTTCCCAAGTGAAGTGATACACTCTTGGCCTGGACACATGGGGAAGGGCCTAGGCCCAGTCTAGGATGATGTGGTGGACTTTGGGGAGTCCCCATTGGGGGCCCTGCCCTGCCTTGGGAGGGGAGCATGGATGGGGTTGGGGGTAGATAGAGGGTGGGGGAGGAGAGGTGGGGGTGAGTGTAGGGAGAAGGAGAATGTATTGGTATTTGAAACATGCTTGTTTCTAATTTGAACTAATAAAAATAATTTTAAAAAATCATTACTAAGACTTAAAGCATCAAGTGAACACCACACAATACTCAGAGACTTGAAAAGCTAATGCTTACCAATGGATAGGTGTCCATGACAGAAATTAAACACAGAAATAATGGAATGAACAGATGTTATGACTCAAATGGACAATGCATCCAATCACAAAAGAATACAATTAATTTTCAGCACCTCATGGAATCTTCTCCAAAACTGACTTTATACTCAATCACAAAACAAGCCTCAAGAGATGCAAAATAATTGGATAGGCTGCTGTATCTTATCAGATCACCCTGGATTAAAGAGGAGTTCAACAATAGAAAGTACAGAAATCCTACAATCTCAAGGAAAATTAACAACTCTCACCTGAGTTATCACTGGGTCAATGGGTAAATAAATTAAAGTCTCCCTAGTATTCAATGAAAATTTATGTAGAACATACCCAAAATTATGGAACACAATGAAAGTGGTGTTAAAAAGGAAACTCATAGCAATAATTGCTGCATACAGAATTTGGAAAAATCTCATGCTAGCAATTTAACAGCACATCTGAATACTCTGGAACAAAAAGAAGCAAACACACTCAAGATGAGTAGATAATAAGAAACATTTATACTCAGGGCTGAAAACAATAAAATAGAAACAAGAACAACAATACAAAGAATCATTGAAGCAAAGAGATGTTGCTTTGAAAAAGCCAACAAGTTAGACAAACCCATACAGAAACTAACTAAATGGCAGTCTAAGAATATCTAAATTAACAAAAGCAGAAAGGAAGGGAGGACAGACACTGTGGAAATCCAGACAAACATTAGGTCATACTTCAAGAATTTGTACGTTAAAAAACAGAAAAATCTAAAAGAAATTGACAAATTTCTTGGTAGATACCACATAGCCAAATTAATTCAATGTCAGATAAATGACCTACTATTCCCAAAGAAATACAAACTGTCATTAAACTATCCCAACAACAACAAAAATCCCAGGGCCAGATTTTTTGCATCGAATTCTACTAGACTTTCCAAGAAGAACTAATACCAATACTCCTCAAATTTTACCATAAAACAAAAACAGAAGGAACATTGCCAAATTATTTTAATGAGGCCACAGTAAACTGGATACCCAAACAACAAAAGACTCAACAAACAAAGAGAATTACATGTCAGTTTCCCTCATGAACCTTGGTGCAAACAATGCACAATAAAATACTGGCAAACTGAATCCAAGAACACATCAAAAAGAGTATCTCACATGATCAACTAGGCTTCATCCAAGGAAAGTAGGGAAGGTTCAACATACAAAAATTCTGTCAAACTAATTTGCCATTTAAGCAAACTGAAAGGAAAAAATACTATGTGATCATCTCAGTAGATGCTGAAAAGCTTTTCACAAAATAGAACACCCTTTCATAATAAAAGCCTTGCATAGATCATCATTATGAGGAAAGTAAACATAATGAAAGCTATAATTGGCCAGCCTACAGCCAACATCAAATTAAATGGAGAGAAACTCAACACAATTCCACCAAAATCAGGCATAAGACAATACTGTCCACTATTTCAATATATATTTAATATTGTATTTAAAGTTCTAGCTAGAACAATAAAACAACTAAATGAGTTCAAGTAGATAAAAATTTGAAGGGGAGAAGTTCATGGGTCCCATTTTGCTGATGATGTAATAGTATACATAAGCAACCCAAAAAATTATAACAGGGAACTCCTATTGCTGATAAAAACCTTTAGTGAAGAAGATGGATTCAAGATTAAGTAAAAAAAAATAAAAAACTAGCACTCTTATATACAAATGATGAGTTGAGAAAGAAATCAGAAATACAACTCCCTTCACAATAGCCACAACTATTGTAAAATATCTTAGGATAATTCTAACCGAGCAAGTGAAAGACCTGTATGAAAATAACTTCAAGTCTTTGAAGAAAGAACTTGGAGAAGATATCAGAAGATAGAAAGATCTCCCATGCTCTTGGATCAGTAGGATTCACATAGTAAAAATGACCATATTAACAAATGCAATCTACAGATTCAATGCAACCTCCATTAAAAATAAAATAAAATTCTTCACAGATCTTGAAAGAAAAATGCTGTGGGACTTTATAATTTACTGCAGAAGTAGCAATTAATATTCTAGGTATCAACTACAGAATATTTGTTGGTAAGAATTTGGCTGTTTATGGAATATATACTGGGTGCTTTGTAGTCTCAAATAGGACCCAGAGAAAGGAAATTCCTTCTCACTGGGGTAGTGGCAGTAAGAGCTGCAGCCCAAGATCTCACATTACATTGCTTTAGTTTTTCATTTTGATATGGTACCAAGAAGCCCACTTTAATCAGTTAACAGCAGAAGCTGTAAGTCATGTCCCCCCTGAGACTTAAGTCTGTCAGGATGTTTGCAAGTCACATCCAGGGAAAAGACATGAGGCACCTGCTTTTCTAAAGATTCTATGTGTCTTCCTGGCTTTGAGAGATATGTAAGCCCTATTGTCAGATAGTTGTTAAATGTGCCTGTGGGTATAAAAAAAAAAAGAAGCCTCATGGGATAGAAAAAAAGACCTCAGGAGAACATTTGGAAGAAGGAACTTTTAGAGACTTTTTATAGGGACATCTGGAGAACTTTTACAGGAAAAATCTTTTAGAGACTTTTTAGAAGAATGAAATTTTAGGGACTTTTTATAGGAAACTTGAGAGATTTTTAGAAAGAACTTTTAGATCTTAAAAGAACTTTAATGGACCTTTTAGAGAAAGAACTTCTGAGGAGAGAGCTTTTAGAGAGAAATCTTAAAGAGAGCTTTTGAGAGAGAACTTTTTGGGAAGAACATTTTCTTGAAGATTAAAGAGCCACGAGAGGAAACCTTGTATGAGCATATTTATTTCCATCTTGCCCTCAGACTCCTTTTAGAAAACACTACTCTCTTGCTCTCTAGCCCCTAGATTGAATCCTGAGAGAGCTGTAGGTTGAATCTTGAATGATTTCAATATAATACTCAACTACATATAAAAACGTAAGAATCCCAAGATAGCTAAAACTGTGCTGTATCATAAAAGAACTTGCAGAAATATCATCATCCCTGATTTCAAACTCTATCACAGAGCCATAGTAATAAAAACAGCATGGTTTAGGCATAAATAGAGACAGATTGATCATCAAATAAGAATCAAAGACACACATGAAAATCTGCACAACTATGGACACCTTATCTTTGACAAAAATCCAACATTCTACATTGGAAAACAAGAAAGTATCTTCAATAAATAGTGTTGGCATAACTGGATGTTATCATGGAAAAGACTTCAAATTGATCCATATCTATCACGTTGCATAAAACTCAAGAACAAGTAGATAAAAGGCCTCAACATAAATCCAGTTACACTGAACCTGGTAGAAGAGAAAGTGGGAAATATCCTTGAACGCATTGGCACAATTTACAGCTTCCTAAATAAAAAAAAAGGCAGTTTCACAGACTCTAAGATTGATGATATGTAGGACTTCATAAAACTAAAAAAACTTGTGTACAGCAAAGGATATTGTCAATATTACAAAACAGTACCTTACAGAAAAGGAAATTATCTTCTCCAACTCACTTTTGACAGATGGGTAATTTCCAAGAGATAAAAAATACTCAAGAAGGCAGACATCAGAAAAACAAATAACCCAACTAAAAATGGGTTACAGATCTGAACAGAGAATTCAAAACAGAAGAATTTCAAATGGTCAGGGAAGACTTAAGATGTTCACCATCCATAGCCATCAGGGAAATGCAATCAAAATGACAGAGATTTGGTGTAACACCTGTGTGAATGGCAAAGCTCAAAAACACAGGGCAGGTTATGCTGGATAGGATGTGCAGCAAGGGTGACATTCCTCCATTGTTGGTGGGAGTGCATTGTAGAGCCTCTTTGGAAATCATTATGATTTTTTTGTGTTTAGAAAATTGGGAATCAATCTACCCCAAAACCAAGCATTACCACTCTTGGGCATGCACCTAGATGCCCTTCAACAGAAGAATGGAAAAAGAAAATGTGGCAAATTTGCACAAGGGAGTATTAGTCATCTGTCAAAAAAAATGACATCATGAAATTTGTAGGCACATGGATAAAACTAGAAAAAAGTCATCCTAAGTGAGGTGACCCAGACTCAGAAATACAAATGGTGTATGTACTTACTTAAAAGTGGATTTTAGCTATAAAGCAAAGGATAACCATGCTACCATCCATAGACTCAGAGAGGCTAGGTAACAAAGAAGGTTCAAGTGGTTGCAGAGATCTTCTTGGAAAAGTCAAATAGAATTATTGAGGTAGACCATGGGTGGGTGGATATGGGAACATTAGGGATTAGATTGAAGATTGATGGACAGGGAGATCACGAAAAGAGATAACTGGTAAGGAATGGGCATTTTGAGGTCAGATAGAAACCTGATTCAGTTGGGCATTGGTGGCGCAAGCCTTTAATAACAGCACTCAGGAGGCAGAGGCAGGTGGATCTCTATGAGTTCGAGACCAGCATGGTCTACAAGAGCCAGTTCCAGGAGAGTCTCCAAAGCCACAGAGAAACCCTGTCTCAAAAAACCAAAAAAAAAGAACAAACCTGATTCAAGGGAAACTCACAGGTATCTACAAGGATACATGGCTTGAACTGGCAATTTCCTTCGATCAGGCCAGTCTTCCAATTGAGGGATGAGATACCAATCCAGACACATACCATTTGCCCTACAGTGTGTACTGACTATGTGATTTGTTGGTGTAAGGGTTGCCCAGAGATTGTGGGAGTGGCCAAACAAAGACTGGTCCAGCCTGTGACACATGCCACTAGAGTGAATTTACCCCTGACATTCCTGGTGTTCCTGGATCCAGAGGCTGTATATCTCAGAGACCTAGAATAGAATCAAACATGAGTTTAGAGAAAAAAGATGTCAATGTAATGATGCCTAATGATATTCTGCTGTACTCACGGATAAGTGCCTAGCCAAATTGTCATCAGTCTTCATACAATAACTGATGGAAACAGATAAAGACCCAAAGCCAAAAATTAAGCAAAGTTTGGGGTATCCTGCTGAAGAAAGGGAGAGAGAATTGTATGAGCTAGAGGGGTCAAGGACTTCACAAGAAAACACACAGAAACAACTAACCTGGTGTCATAGGAGCTCACAGAGTATGAACTGACAACCAGGGAGCCTGCTTGCGATCCACCTACATATTCCCTATATACAAAAAAGTTGTGTAACTTTGTCTACTTGTTTCACTCTTAACAGTGGGAACAGGAGGTATCTCTGATTGTTTACTGGCTTCAAGGACCCTATACCTCATACTGGGTTGCCTTGTCCATCCTAAATACAAGGGGAGGTGATATACTGCACATTCATATGCCATGTTTTGTTGATATCCATGGGAGGGCTGACTCTTTCTGACAGAAACAGAGGAGGGGGGGATAGGGAGGTCAGAGGGGAGGTGCATGGAGGGAATGGTTAGAGTGGGGAGAGAGAACTGCATGTGGCCTCTAAAATCCAAGCACATTATTTAACTAAGCTTTAGTTGTATAAAGAAGCCAATTGATGTAATACAGAATAAAAGAAGAATTTGGGGACTGTCTTTGTCTTTTCTTGGATCTTTCTCTCAAGGTGTACACCCTTTCATAATTGTTATGCTCTCATGGTTGCATTCCCTAGCATGTGTACATACACAAGCAAACATTTCTCTCCTAACTGTTTATGTTTGAGTCCCACACAGCCAATGAAGACCTGCCTGACAGCAATCCCTGGACACCCTGGAAAGAAAATTGGCCACACCTCCTCGACTGCACTGGATCCAACTTGCTCCATTTCAACTGACTGATTTCAATCAAGTTGAGGATTTCAAGCGAGATCTTCAATCAAGTGAATCCCATCTAACATGGACTGGATACTAACATTTTCTTTCTACAGGACCCCACATGACTATCATCGTCCCATTTCAGCAGGAAGTAACTTGGAGAATGCTACGCCCCCTTTCCCCATTGTTGTCACTTAGGATAGTGTATATACCTAGTTAGGAATAGCTTCCTATTGTTTATGGTTCGGTTTGGAAGGAGGTGTTCAGGCTTGGACACCTCTTTCAGATGACTTTAGGGTTTAGTTAAAATAGATAGTTAGGAGGTGACATAAGCAGATTGTTGTATCTTCTTACTGTTAAGTTTTAATCCTCTTTTAGACTAAAAGGGGAATTGTAGGGGAAGCTGTAGCCATGCCTTCTTAGGGGCTGGCTACAGGAGTACCTGAGCAGGCTTGTGAGGGCGTGGTCAGAGTGAGTAGGGGGACTGCATTTCGGTTTCGGTTTTTCTTTTTGCTTCTTGCTGTACAGACTACCACCCACTGGCTGGTTCACTCTGTAAGTAAGGCTTTTCCCTATTAAATACCCTTATATTTCTACCTGACTCCATATTGGTAATTTCCCACTATATGTGGAACATTAATTAATAAGAAAAAGAAGCTTAGTTTTGATTTATAAAATGAGGATGTTTGTCTTCCTTTCTTACCTTGATAGTAATTATTAATATGTAAAATAAATTTGTATGTTTCAATCATATATGAATTTATTACTTTGTTTAAAAGTCTACTATTTCATAGAGTTTTAAACTAAGTGCATTGTCATATTTCACTCAAACTGAATTTAAAATAGTGATGTAATTTATTTGAGAGTGCTAAAATATGTCACCAGTGGTCATCTGTGAAAATATATTCATACAAGCAACATTATTCTGACTGCATTGGTTGTATTTATTATTTAGTTCTGTGGACATATGTGTGAACTGTCAACTGATCTGTTTCTAATAGCATCACTTGTATTTTTTAGTCTCTCTACACCTGTGAGGCTACTTCAAAAACTAGGAACATAAAGAAGGATATTATTGGCAGTCCTTGACTAATGGGCATGATCTAACCTGACCACACCTGTGGTATAATATTTGATAGATCTAAGGCTGATCCACTTATAATGGTTTATGATAGAGTTGGATAGAATAACAGTGTCAACTCACAAAAAGTTATTGATCAAAAGGTATGATCCAGTCTCTTGGAACTGACAGAAATTGTACAAAAGAGTCAATAGGATAATTCACTTTTCACTTGTCAACTTACTATATGAATAAAACATAATTGGTATACTATTACTTGATTATAAACATGGTTTATTTATGGGATTGTTAAAAAACTATATTGACCTGTATGCTTATCCATACGCCCATGTTATGCTACCTTTATCATTTAGATTTATAAAAGATGGAAAAGAAGGGCATTTATAATTTCCAACTTCTTTCTTTTTCAAAATTGTTTTGGGTCCCAAGTACAATGTATTAATCGCAATAATATTTTTCATGTGTTTTTTTCTGCTTATGAATTTCTTCCATTTTTATTTGAATTAGAAACAAGAATGTTCTATATGTAAATCCCAGTTCCTTCTCCATTCACTCCACCCCTGCCACCCTCTCCAACTAAAACCCTACCTATCACATACCCTTTCTGAAACCCAGGGAGGGTGAGGCCATCCATAGGGGGTCTTTAGAGTCTGTCATATCCTTTGGGATAGGGCCTAGGCCCACCCACGTTTCTTGGCTCAGGGAGTATCCCTCTATATGGAATGGGCTCCCAAAGTCCATACCTACTCTAGGGATAAGACCTGATCTAATACAGGAGGCCCCATGGATTTCTGAGGTCTCCTCCCTGACACCCACATTCAGGGGGCCTGGATCAGCCCAATGCTGGTTTCCTAGCTATTAGTCTGGGGATAAAGAGCTCTCCCTTTTTCAGGTCAGCTGTTTCTGTGGGGTTCACCAGCCTGGTATTGACCACTTTGCTCATCAGTCCTCCTTCTCTGCAACTAGATTTCAATTCAGTTCAAGGTTTAGGTGTGGGTGTCTGCTACTTTCACTAGCTGTTGGATGAAGGCTATACGATGCCATATAAAATAGTCATTAATCTCATTATCAGGGGAGGGCATTTAAGGTAGTCTCTCTACTGTTGCTTAGATTGTTATTTGGTGTCATCTTTGTTGAGCCCCAGGCATTTCC
This sequence comes from Cricetulus griseus, assembly GCF_003668045.3. Lineage (NCBI taxonomy): Eukaryota > Metazoa > Chordata > Mammalia > Rodentia > Cricetidae > Cricetulus > Cricetulus griseus. The sequence continues at coordinate 56,470,794 of NC_048604.1, forward strand.
CTAGTGTCTGATTCCACTATTGTAAATCTCATTTTATCTTTCTAATTACCTTGTAAACATTTTGAAGTCTATACAAGACAATGCTTTATAAGTGGAACCCGTACTTCTCTTATGATATGATTACTTAGGTGGTTAAATTAGATGACATTTCCCTGCTGATTACTGAGCATCCTTAGGGTATTCAGATTTCAGATTTATAAAATAATTTATGCAGTACAATGAGGAGTGATTTATCCTCTTGGATGTAATTTTCACCTGTCATAATTTGCTATCTGTGCCCCATTTTAGTATATATCATCATAAATCTCATTAGTTCATCTCAGTCCTTACCGATTTCACTTTTTATATATTAGAAAACCCATCTTCCAATTTTTCCCTTTCAGTTTCACCATTTGTTTAGTATAATACTTCAAACCTACACAGAAACCTACAATTTCCCCATGTTCTCTAATTTTCACCTTCCTTCCTTTAGATGTCTAAATACTCATGTCTAGGCCTAGGTTTGTACATTACATCCTTCTCTCAAATGAAACTCTTCCTTGTTGGCCCTTATATTATTCCTCATAAATATACATGTTATAAAGTTTCCATCTTTCAAATCTAAATTACATGTACTTTCCTTTGGTCTTCCAAAATTTTAGATGCACTCTTGTTACAGCTGAAAGTTACCTCATTGATAACCTTTAAGAATTCAATCAGTTGATATTTATGTCTTTTTCTCAGCTTATTTATCTATCTATAAAAAATATTTCCCTGCATCCTGCATTTCCCTTGCAGTTTTCAGAATAATGTAGTTCTAAACAGTATCTCATTTTTTGTTGACAACTGTTCTCACTGTTTTGATCATCTCTTGTTAATTTCTGGAATGGTGAAGTAGCAAGATAATTTTTGATTGTATGGCCATGTCTGAAGTTGTTATATACTCTTCTTCAAACATGTATACACTATTTTCATTCCTTTGAGAACTATGGACTTTCACAAGTGAGTGCTTTTTCTTATCCACTCATGTTAGAAATAGCTGTGAATGAAAAAATGAGTGAATTTAAGCAGAAGTATGATGTCAACAATATAGGAAGTGTTTCAATATGGTAAATATCTTGGAAGAGTATTAAAATTTACAAACACCATTCTTCAATTTTCCATATTGTTAAGCATGAAGTGTGAAACCAGAAAGATTGATTATTTTGCCATTCATTTAGTTTACAAACACGCAAGATACACACACACACACACACACACACACACACACACACACACATATATATATATATATATATATATATATATATATTCAGTAGTGTGTATTCTATGTATATAAAATTTATTATTTATTTATTTCTACCAAAAAATATTTGATGATTTTCACATGTCCTCTCTCCTCCTGGGGGAAAAGGATACAGCATAAGCAAGAAATAAATACGGTTGACGAGATGAGGGATGTTTTAACATTTCTATTTTGAATTTCTAGATGAGAATTTACTAGAAATTTTAAACCCAAACTATTCGAATATTGAAGAGAATGGAGTTTTGTGAATTCTCTATTAATCCAAGCAAAGAAACACATAATTATAAGTTTTTTTTTACAAATTAAGAAAAGCAAATATAATATATATTTTACATCAATTATGTTATAATGCATTATACTTGTGCTATTGCATATATTTCTACACAATCAGGTCATGCAAGTATTTGTAAATGTGTCCTACTCATAAAGGGAGTCTACTAAATACACAAATGAAAAGATGATACTCAATCCGTAGTAGCTTTTAGTGATATGTAAACTAGCCTGCTATATCCTTTAAAATAAAACAAATATTTTATCTTCTACATTGACTTTCAAAGTTCAAGATTATCCATTCTCCTCTTCTGTTTCATGCATCAAAGATTTCCCAGATGGTTTACTCTTATTAAAACACCTGTCTATGCCTCTGAATCCCATTTTAGCTAATGATTTTGACTTTAGGTTGCACTGTCTCTATTAGTCTCTATTCAATGTCTGAACCTCCATTCATTGTTAAGGATGGTATTAGTGGGAGTTCCCAGATTTTTTTTCCCAGGGTGGTGCGAAAATGCCACCAGTGAGATAAGGAGAAAGCAACAATATGTACTTAGAGGTATGGTTTAAATCTAAAACATTTATGTGATTATAAAATTTAAAGAAAGCACTGTAAGTGGGAAGGCACTTCAGAGATGAAAAAAATATGGCAAGGGGCCAAGTTCTACACCCTCTAATCATTGAATAATTGTAGATATGCTCACTCTGGGAAGAGATTTAACCCTGTGAGCAGCAACACTCCCTCACTGAAGGAAATTGACAGGAAGAAACACTGTTATGTATAATAAGCCATCAACAATCTTGCATTTGGGCACTAAGGGTCACAGTCTGAGAGGAATCATGACATCCACTAGAGGATCATACTTTAATTTTTACCTCTTCAAGATTCATTTTGGAAATTATTTTATACTTTCTTTAATATCATCAGGCCTACTAGGAGAGAGGCCTGGGAGTAGCCCCAAAACATCTAGCACCACATCTACCGCAAATGGAGTCTTGGCCTTGCCCCCACCAAGAGATGTAAGTTTCCCCCAATCATGTAGTTGGTACATGTTCCATGCCCCATTCTGCTCCCTGAAACCCCAGAGACCTAGTCACAGACCCAAAACAGCCAACATCATATCTTGTGGCATTGGGGCCTTGACACCACCCCAACCAGGAAAGAAAGCCCCGAGACCTACGGGCACCCTCTCAACAACCCAAACCATCCTGCAAGAACTTTAAGTCTTTAAAGAAAGAAATTAAAGATGATATCAGAAAATGTAAAGGTCTTCCATTCAGGGAATCTTTTCAATGCAGGAGATCTTTCCCATTACAGGAAACATTGAACAAGAAGTCTTAATCCTGATTATATATGCCCCAACTACAAGGGAACACACATTCATAAAAGAAACATTGCTAAATCTGAAATCACACATCAAACCCCAAACACTAATAGTGGCAGATTTCATCACCCTACTGGCACCAGTTGACAGGTGTGCCAGACAGAAAATTAACCGAGAAACAGATGTTATGACTCAAATAAGCTTAACAAACAACTGTAGAACATTCCACCCAAACACAAAAGAATATATATTCTTCTCAGCACCACATTGAGCCTTCTCTGAAATTGATCATACACTCAGTTACAAAGCAAATACCAACAGATAAAGAAAAATTGGAATAACCCATTGTATCTTATCAGATCATCCTGCTTTAAGTTAGAATTAAGCAACAACACAAATTCTGAAAGCCTACTAACTCATAGAAAATGAATAGTACAAAATTTAATCACCCCGGGGTAAGGAAGAAATGAAGAAAAATATTAAAGATGTCCTAGAATTCAATGAAAATTAATGTACAACATATCCAAACCTTTGCGACACTATGAAAGCAGTGCTAAGAAGAAAGTTCATAGAACTAAATGCCTATATAAAGAAGTAAGAGAATCCTACAAGAGGGAATTGACAAAACACCTGAAAGCACTTGCACAAAAAGAGGCAAACTCACACAGGAGGAGAAGATGACAGGAAATAATCAAATTGAGGGATGAAATAAATAAAATAAGAACAATACATAGAATGAATAAAACAAAGACATGATTCTTTTAGAAAATCATCAAGATAGACAAGCACTTACCCAAGCTAACTAAAAGGCAGACAAACAATATCCAAATTAACTAACTAAGAAATGAAAATGGGGACATAACAACAGACTCTGAGGAAATCCAGAGAATCATCAGGTCATATTTTGAAAACCTGTACTCCACAAAATTGGAAAATGTAAAAAGAAATGGATAATTATACCAAAATTAAATCTAAACCAGATATGGAAATTGAAGAAGTCATCAAAAGTTTCCCAAACAAACAAAAAAGACCAGGGCCACATGGTCTCAGCACAAAATTCTAACATAACTTCAAACAAGTGCTAATACCTATACTCTTCAAACTGTTCCAAACAACAGAAAGAGAAGGAACATTGCCAAATTCCTTTTATGAGGCTACAATAACCCTGATACACAAACCACACATAGGTGCAATTACAGACCCTTGTGAACATTGATACAAATTACTCAATAAAATACTGGCAAACTGAATCCAGGAACCCTCAAAAAATCATCAGACTTGCCCAACTAGGCTACATTCCAGAGATGCAGGTTTGGTACACCATACCAAAATCTATCAATGTAAACCACCATATAAACAAACTGAAAGAAAAAAAAAACACATGATCATCTCTTTAGATGCTGAAAAAGCCATTGACAAAACTAATCACCATTTTATTATAAAGGTCCTAGAGAGATTAAGGGATACCCAGGAACATAACTAAACATAATAAAGGCAATATATAGCAAGTCAACAGCCAACATCAAACTAAATGGAGGTGAATTGAAAGTGATTACACTAAAATCAGGAACAAGGAAAGACAGTCCACTTTCTCCTAATCTATTCAATATAATAATAGAAGTTCTAGCTAGAGCAATAATACAACCAAGATGATCAAGTGGATATAAATTGGAAAGGAAGAAGTCAAAATATAGCTAATCAAAGATGCTATGACAGTATACATTAAGTGACACCAAAAACTCTACCTGGGACCTCCTATACTTGATAAACACCTTTAGTAATGTGACCGGATACAAGATTAATTCAAAAAATCAATAACCTTCCTATATACAAATGATAGAGGGGCTGAGAAAGAAATCAGGAACATCATCCTTTACAATAGCCACAAATGTCTCCCCACTCGTCTCCTTACTCCTACTTCCCTCTTCCCTCTCCCCTGTGCTTCCAATTTATTTGGGAGATCTTGTCCCTTTCCCCTTTTCCAGGTAACCATTTCTGTCATTCTTAGGGTCCTCCCTGTTTCCTAGCTTCTCCAGGGTTGTGCATTATAGGCTGGTAGCCGTTTGCTCTATGTCTAATATCCACTTTGAGTGAATACATACCATGTTTCTTCTAGTTCCATCCATTTGCCTACAGATTTCAAGATTTCCTTGTTTTTTTTTTTTTTTTTCCACTGAGTAGTACTCGAGGATGGGGGAGAAAAACATGAGGATCCAGGAAGATCAATTCAAGGGGAGAATAGAGAAGGAGAGCAAGAAAAGAGATACTTTAATAGAGGGAACCATTATAGTTTTAAAGAGAAATCTGTCACTAGGGAAATGTCTAGGGATCCACAAGTATGACCCCAAATAGGAATGTAAGCAATAGTGGAGAGGCTACCTTAAATGCCCTTCCCCTATAAAGAGATTGATGACTACATTAAATGTCATCATAGAGCCGTCACCCAGTAGCTGATAAAAGAAAAGAAGAGACACAGACATTGAGATACAATGAGCAAGATAAGAGAGTTGCTTAAATATGTAGAATGTTACAAGTATAAAATTTGGATGATGGTTGTGGACATAGATGAAGGAGATGATCAAGACCAAAAGCATCTCATAGTTTTGTGTGCTTAATAATTTTCACTTAATTTAGTACTTAATAATTTTCACTTACATCACAAGTCATTTCACTTTTATTAAATCGTTGTATGTTTATGCTATATTTTACTTATCATTTGTATTGACACTAAAGTATAGATATGGTGTATTTTCATTTGTGGGTTTGTCATGACATACATTCATATCTAGCTACAAAAACTACAGTAACATTTTCAATGCCTTTACTATGATTTTATTGATTTGGAGTGAACTAGATATTTCATTGAGCAGAATCTCTAGAAATCCCTCATGTGACTTTGTCTAGCTCTCTATTGTTATCTTTACCAGGATCTTGTTGAGTTGGTAGTCAGTAACAATACTCCTATCAGCAGAAATCAATGTTAAGATAGTTGAAAACATGATCTGGTTTCAGCTGATGACTCAGTATTGATTAACAGCTTGATATGTCAGTGGTCAAAATGAAGGTTAATTCTCTTCCCTGAGATGTTCCTTGAAGTACATAATCAGTCTGCATTCAGTTTTGTATTACACTGTAATTATACTAAATTTACAGATCACAAAACATTGTTTCAGATGAATATTAACATCGTTTAGCTTTATTAGTAAAAAAATTAAAAGGAAAGAGTTTATCCTGCTTTAATTTCCAGAAAAGTTACAGGAATGATGTTTAAAATCTTGGAAGTTGTTGAATTCATATCAACAGATGGGACACAGATATTTCCAATTATTAGTGTAGGTTATGATTACTAATCTCACTTTGTCATGAGCTCTGAAATTATTTTCAAAACCTTTTCTATGGACAATGTTTTGGGTTCAGCACTGTGGCATGTAGAATCTTGATCTCACTGAAGGGTAGTTTCCATTGTTGTTTTGATAGGACTTACTAGTTTTTCTTTGAGTCATTCTTTAAGAAGTGGGTGGTAGTAGCACACTCTCAAAGGCCTTCCAAAAGCTATATTCCTTTCGATATTGTTGAGAACATTTTGGTAATCAAGAAGGGCTACATATTTATGCTTTATCCACTTTTTAGGTTGATGATGTTCAGATGGAGAGGAATGTCTGCCACATTAGGCAAATAAACATTCTACTTATCTTATCAATATTAATGAATGGGACTAGCAACCACAGGAAATGAGGATGTAGCATTAGGTCATGTAAGGAACTATGAAAGTAATCACATATTCTCATCTCCTTTTTTTCCTGGGTAGAATATTATTTTATCAAATAAAAGCTTTTTTCATGAGTTTGTGTGTGTGGGATATACAGATAGATAATTCTAAACAATCTTAACCTAGGAAAGATAAGCTTTATAGAAATAGGTATCTATAGTGTAATAAAGTCTTCTATTAATTCTTCATTTGGTCGATCAGTTTGAGTCTTCTCTGCTTCAGATTGGATATTTTCTGCTGCTTGGGGACCTGTATCTCCTTGGGTGTTTGATGAGCTTGGCTCCTTTCCTGATACATTGGTTTCCACCTGAGAAATTATGTTGACATCAGCAAGTGGAAGTTCTTTCTCTGCCTCTCAGGCATTTGGTGCTACAATTTCAGCATTTTTGACAGCATCTTCAGCTGGATCTCTTCCTCCATTTGTAGAAGACATGATAGATGCTATTTTGGGGACAGGAAAGATAAAGTTTTATTAAACTGAGGAATGTTTCACTTCTTAACAAGTCAGTACTTTTAGTCTTTCAGAGAGCATTATATATGTGTAATTTCTGTATTTCTTCAGAATTCTAAACATTTTATCAGTTTTTTTCCTTTTTTTATTAATTCAAGTTAGGGAACAAGCTTGTTTCACATGTAAGTCCCTTCTCCCTCTCACTCCCCTCACACCAGCCCTCCTCTACCACCCCCAAGCTACCCCCACTCCATCCACCCACCACTCTCCAGGCAGGGTAGGGCCCTCAACAGGGGCTCTGCAAAGTCCACCAAATCTTCCTGTGCTGGGCCTGGACCCTTCCCCATGTGTCCAGGGCCAGAGTGTATCCCTTCATGTGGGATGGTCTCTCAAAGTCCCTTCTTACTCCAGGGAAAAATGCTAATCCACTTCCAGAGGCTCCCTGGAGTGCAGAGGCCTCCTTATTGGCATCCATGTTCAGGAGGCTGGACCAGTCTTGTACTGGCCTCCCAGATAGCATCTGGGGTCGATGTGCTCTCCCTTGTTCAGGCCAAATGTTTTTGTGGGTTTCTCCAACCTGGTACCGACCCCTTCGATCTTCATTCCTCCCTCTCTTCAACAAAATTCCAGATTTCAGCTCAGTGTATTTCTGTGGATGTCTGTCTCAGCTTCCATCAGCCACTGGATGAGAGCTCTAGGATGGCATAAAGAGTAGTAATAAATCTCATTTTAGGGGAAGGGCTTTTAGGTTATCCTCTCCTCCATTGCCTGGATTGTCAGTTCGTGTCATCCTTTTAGGTCTCTGGAGATCTCCCTAGTTCCAGATCTCTTCTTGGACCTATAGTGGCTCCCTCTAATATGGTATCTCTCATCTTGATCTCTCTCCTCTATTCTCCCCCCTAATCAATATCTCTGCTCCTCCATTTCCTCCCCTCTACTCCTCTTATTGTGGCAGCACCCTCTCCCCTACCCACATGCTCCCAATTAGCTCAGGAGTTTACGCCATTTCCCATTCCTAGGGTCTATTTATCCCTTAGTGTTCTTCGTGCTTCCTAGTTTCTTTGGTGAAGAGGATTATAGGCTGGTAAACCTTTGCTCTATGTCTAAAATTAATATATGAGTGAGTACATTCCATGTTTGTCTTTTTGTGACTGGTTTACCTCACTCAGGATGGTTTCTTCTAGTTCCATCCATTTGCCTGTGAATTTCAAGATTCCATTGATTTTTTTCTGCTGAGTAGTACACCATTGTGAAAATGTACCACTTTTCCTCTATCCATTTTTCAGTTGAAGGGCATCTAGGTTGCTTCAAGTTTCTGGCTATTACAAACAATGCTTCTATGAACATGGTTGAACATATATGTCCTTGTTGTATGAACATGCGTGATTTGGGTATATACCCAGAGAGGAATGGCTGAATCTTGAGGCTGAGCCCTGCACCAGCCATGAGAGAGAGAGAGAGAGAGAGAGAGAGAGAGAGAGAGAGAGAGAGAGAGAGAGATCCCACATGCACTCACTGGAAGAAGGGATGGGAAGAAGACATAGTAAGACAAAAATAGGAACATGCTCAACAACAGAAAAACCAATATGACACCACCAGAATCTAGGGACTCCACACCAACAAGATCTGAAAAGACCAACACACAGCATGAAGAAGACATGGACCACAAAAATGATCTTAGGAAGATGATAGAGACCTTTAATGAGGAAATAAGAAAATCCCTTAAACAAAAAAGAAGGAAAAAAAGCAAAAAATTACATGGGATGCAGGAAAAGACAAACAAAAGAATTAAAAAAGTAAACAAATCTCTCAAAGAATCTAAAGAAAGCCAAGAAAAACAACCAAACAAGTGAAGGAAGCACTCGAAACAGTGCAAGGCATGAAAGGTGAAATAGAAACAATAAAGAAAACAGACAATGAAGTAATGCTGAAAATAGAAAAGCTGGATAAACCTTTCCAGAATCTCAGTTGTTGAAGACTCTCTAGAGGATATACAATCATCGACCAAGAAAATCTCAAGCCCAACAAATCCTTAACACAAAATATCCAGGAAATATGGGACACCATGAAAAGGCCGAAACTACGAATAATAGGTAAAGAAGAAGGTGAAGAAATACGGCTCAAATGTACAGAAAACATATCCAACAAAATCATAGTAGAAAACTTCCCCAACCTAGAGAAGGATATGCCTATGAAAGTACAAGAAGCTTATAGAACAGGAAACACAATAAAAAGAAGTCCTCTTGACACATAATAATCAAAACACTAAACCTTCAGAATAAAGAGAAAATATTAAGAGCAACAAAGGAAAAAGACCAAGTAACATATAAAGGCAGACCTATCAGAATCACACCCGACTTCTCAATGGAATTTGTGAAAGCCAGAAGGTCCTGGATAGATGTCCTTCAAACACTAAGGGAGCATGGATGCCAAAGAAGACTACAGTACCCAGCAAAACTTGAGTCACTATAGATGGAGAAAACAAGATATTCCATGACAAAACCAGACTTAAACAATACATATCCACTAATCCAGCACTACAGAAATTTCTAGAAGGAAAACTCCAAAACAACGAATGTAACCTCACTCACAAAAATACAGGCAATAGATAATCCAATTCTACCAAACAGGAAAAGAAACAGGAGGGCAAAATCCACACATAATGACACCACCAACAATAAATCCAAAACAAAAAAGAACAAACAATCAATGGACATTAATATCCCTCAATGTCAATGGTCTTAACCTACCCATAAAAGATACAGGCTAACAAAATGGATACGAAGACAGAATCCATCCTTCTGCTGTATACAAGAACACCCCTCAACTTCAAAGACAGGCGTTACCTCAGAGTAAAGGGTTGTGAAAAGATTTTCCAATGAAATGTGCCCAAGAAACATGCTGGTGTAGCAATCCTAATATTTAACAAATTAGACCTCAAACTAAAATCAATCAAAAGAGATGAAGAAGGACATTTCATACTCATCACAGGAAAAGTCTTTCAAGAAGTCTCAGTCATGAACATCTATTCCCCAAACATGAAGGCTCCCGCATTTGTAAAAGAAACATTACTAAAGCTCAAACCACACATAAAACCACACAAACTTATAGTAGGAGACTGCAACATGCGGCTTTCACCACTAGACAGGACCGGCAGACAGAAACTTAACAAAAAAAAAAAAAAAAAGGATCTAACAAGTTATGACATGAATGGATTTCACAGATAACTATAGAACATTCCATTCAAACACAAAAGAATATACCTTCTTCTCAGTGCCACAGGGCACCTTCTATAAAATTGACCACATAGTTGGCAACAAAGCAAAACTCCACAGATACAAAAGAATTGAAATAACCCCCTGTATCTTATCAGATCACCATTCTTTAAAGCTAAAATTCAACAGCAATACAAATTGCAGAAAACCTACAAACTCATGGAAAATGAATAACACCCAATTACACCATTCCTGGGTTGAGGAAGAAATAAAATAAGAAATTAAACAATTCCTAGAATTTAATGGGAATGTAGATACAACATACCCAAACTTATGGGACACTTTTAAAGCAGCGCTAAGAGGAAATTTCAAAGCACTAAGTGCTCATATGAAGAAACTGGAGAATTGTCACATGAGAGACTTGACAGAACAATTAAAAGCTTTAGAGCAAAAAGAAGCAAACTCACCACGGAGTAGTAGACTCCAGGAAATATTCAAACTGTGAGCTGAAATCAATAAAGTAGAAACTAGGAAAAAATTACAAAGAATCAATGAAATAAAGAGTTGGTTCTTTGAGAAGATCAACAAGTTAGACAAACCTCTATCCAAACTAACCAAAAGGCAGAGAGAGATAGACCATGCTAATAAACAAAATCAGAAACAAAAAGGGGGATATAACAATGGACACTGAGGAAATCCAGAGAATCATCAGGTCATACTTTGAAAACCTGTACTCCATAAAATTCAAAAATCTAAAGGAAATGGACAGTTTTCTGGATAGATATGACTTACGAAAATTAAACCAAGAACAGATAAACAGTTTAAATAGACCTATAACCCAAAATGAAACAGAAGCAGTCATCAAAAGCCTTCCAACCAACAAAAGCCAAGGGCCAGATGGCTTCACTGCTGAATTCTACCAGAAATTCAAACAAGAGCTAATACCAGTACTGCACAAGTTGTTCCACACAATTGAAGCTGAAGGAAAATTGCCAAACTCTTTTTACGAGGCTAACATCACTTTGATACCCAAGCCACACAAAGATACAACCAAAAAAGAGAACTACAGACCAATATCCCTCATAAACAAAACTGCAAAAATACTCAACAAAATATTGGTGAATCGAGGGCCTGGAGAGATGGCTCAGCAGTCAAGAGCACTGGCTGTTCTTCCAGAGGACCCAGGTTCAATTCCCAGCACCCACATGTCAGCTCATAACTGTCTATAACTCCAGTTACAGGAGATCTAACACCTTCACACCAATGCACATAAATTAAACTTAAATAAACTAGATTTAAAAAAAATATTGGTGAATCGAATCCAAGAACACACCTGAAAATCATGCACTATAATCTAGTAGGCTTCTTCCCAGATGAAGGGATGGTTCAAAGTATGAAAATCAATCAATGTAATCCAAACTGAAAAGGCAAAACCACATGATCATCTCACTAGATGCTTATAAAGCCTTTGACAAAATCCAACACACTTCATGATAAAGATCTTGGAGAGAACAGGAATAACAAGAATATATCTAAACATGATAAAGGCAATATACACCAAAACAACAGCCAACATCAAAATAAATGGAGAGAAACTCAAAGCGATTCCTCTAAAATCAGGAACAAAACAAGGCTCCCCACTCTCTCCATATCGCTTCAATATTGCACTTGAAGTTCTAGCTAGAGCAATAAGACCACAAAAAGTGATCAAAGGGATACAAATTGGAAAGGAAAAACTCAAATTTTCACTCTTTGCAGATGATATGATAGTCTACATAAGTGACCTGAAAACCTCTACCAGGGAACTCCTACAGTTGATAAACACCTTCAGCAAAGTAGCAGGTTACAAAACTTACTCAAAAAATCATTATCCCTACTTTATACAGATGATAAATGCAATGAGAAAGAAATCAGAGAAACATCACCCTTCACAATTTCCACAAGCAACATAAAATATCTTGGGGGTAACTGTAACCAAAAAAGCCAAAGACCTGTACAGTAAGAACTTTGAGTCTTTAAAGAAAGAAATTAAAGAAGATACCACAAAATGGAAATATCTCCCATGCTCTTGGATATGTAGAATCAACATATTAAAAATGGCAGTCTTGCCAAAAGTAATCCCAACAAAGTTCTTCACAGACCTTGAAAGAACAATACTTAAATTTATATGGAAAATCAAAAAACTCAGGATAGCCAAAACAACTCTATACCATAAAGGATCTTCTGATGGCAGAACCATCCCTGACTTCAAGCTCCATTATAGAGCCATAGCTTTGTAAACAGCTTGGTATTGGCACAAAAATAGACAGACATACCAATGGAATCAAATTGAAAACCCTGATATTAACCGACACACCTATAAACACCTTATTTTATATGAAGATGCTAAATCTATACAATGGAAGATAGATAGCATCTTCAACAAATGGTGCTGGCACAACTGGATTAAGAAATGCAGAAGATTGCAGATAGATCCATATCTTGCATCATGGACAAAACTTAAGTGCAAATGGATCAAAGATCTCACCATAAATACAGGCACACTGAAGCTTCTAGAAGAGAAAGTGGGAGATACCCTTGAATAAATAGGCACAGGAGACCGCTCCTGAACATTACACCAGTAGCACAGACATTGACATCTTCAATTAATAAATGGGACCTCCTGAACCTGAGAAGATTCTGTAAGGCAAAGGACACAGTCAGTAAGACAAAAAATGACAGCCCACAGAATTGGAAAATATCTTCACCAACCCCACATCTAACAGAGGGCTGATTTCCAAAACATACAATGAACTCAAGAAGCTAGCCACCAAAACACCAACCAATGAAATGAAAAAGTTGGGTGCAGAACTACACATATAATTCTCAACAGAGGAATCTGAAATGGCTTAAAGACACTTAAGAAAGTGTTCAAATCCTTGGCCATCAGAGAAATGCAACTCATAACAACTCTGAGATACCACTTCACACCTGTCAGAATGTCTAAAATCAAGAATACCAATAAAAATCTATGCTGGAGAGGATGTGAAGAAAAAGGAACACTCTTCCATTGCTGGTGGGAATGCGAACTTGTAAGACAACTCTGGAAATCAGTATGGCGGTTGCTCAGAATAATGGGAATCGGTCTACCTCAAGATCCAGCAATTCCTCTCTTGGGTATTAACCAAATAATGGGTATATACCCAAATAATGCACTTTCATACAACAAGTTCAAATATGTTCATAGCAGCATTATTTGTAATAGCCAGAACCTGGAAGCAACCTAGATGCCCCTCAACTGAAGAATGGATTGAGAAAATGTGGTATATTTATACAATGGAGTACAACTCAGCAGAAAGAAGCAATGAAATCTTGAAATTTGCGTCAAATGGATGGAACTAGAATAAACCATCCTGAGTGAGGTAACCCAGTCACAAAAAGACAAACATGGCATATACTCACTCATAAATGAATTTTTTACATAGATCAAAGGATTACTAGCCTACAATCCTCTTTTCCAAAGAAATTAGGAAACATGAAGTACTCTTGGGGATAAATGCATGGACTCCAGGAATCGGAAGGGGCAGGAACGCCTGAGCTATTTGGGAGCATGAAGGTAGGGGAGAGGGAGATGCCAGAATGACAGGAGGAGAAGAGGAGAGGAGAGGAGGAAATGCAGGAGCAGAAATATTGAGTTGGGTGAAGAATAGAAGAGAGCAGGATGAGAGATTCAATATTAGAGGGAGACATTACCGGTCTGAGGAGAGATCTGGCACTAGGGAGACTTCCAGTGATCTACAAGGATGACACGAACTGACAATCCATGCAATGGTGGAGAAGATAACTTAAACGCCCTTCACCTAAAATGAGATTGATTACTACTTTTTATGCCATCCTGGAGACCTCATCCATTGGCTGATGGAAGCAGAGGTAAACACCCACAGATATACACTGAACTGAACTCTGGAACTTAGTTGCAGATTGGGAGGAATGAAGATCGAAAGGGTCGGTACTAGGTTGGAGAAACCCACAGAAACAGCTGGCCTATACAAGGGGGAGCACATCGACCCCAGACTGCTGTCTGGGAGGCCAGTATAGGACTGATGGAGACCCCTGAACATGGATGTCAACAAGGAGACCTCTGCACTCTAGGGGGCCCCTCATAGTGGATTAGTGTTTTTCCTTGGTGTAAGAGGGGACTTTGATATCCCATCCCAAGTGAGGTGATGCACTCGTGGCCTGGGCACATGGGTAAGGGCCCAGGATGATGTGGTGGACTTTGAGGAGACCCAGTTGAGGGCCCTACCCTGCCTGGGGAGGGTGGATGGGGTTGGGGTTAGGTTGAGAGTGGGGGAGAATGGGTGGGAGTGAGGGGAGGGAGGAAAAGGGATTGAAATGTGAAACAAGCTTGTTCCTAATTTGAACTAATAAAAAATAAAAATTAATATAAAAAGAATGTGGATAGAATGGTGCTCAATCCATATTCATTGTTAATACATTAGAAGAACTTCTAAATTCATCACTCAGCAATTGCACAGCCTTAGGGTGATCAAGCTGATAGTTACTATAGAGCAACATGTGGTTGATAGTAGCTGATTAAACTCTCCACTTGCTAATGCACCCTAACCTATTGTCTCTTATTCTGCTTAATGTCTTTCTTCCTCTCATTTACCCACAGAAACATTTTCAGTGCATCTTAAAATTCTAAAAACTGTGTATCCAATTCTCCTATCTGAATTGATTGAGAATAATCCCAGGTAGTGATTTCTTCAGGGCAGGAAAATAGATAAGAAGTTATTTATTTATTTAAAAATTTTAATTACCTATTCTTTGAGAACTTCAAAAACATATAAAATGTGTTTAGATAACTTAGATCTCCCTACTCCTCCTCCAACTTTTCACAGGCACAACCAAGTATTTTGCCCATATTTGTATCATGTTCTTTGCTAACTTTATAGCCCTCTGAGTCCATTTAGTGCCCCCTTTATGTATATGGGTGTATAACCACTTCTGTGTGTGCAACCTATGAGAGGCCATGCCAATGAAGAAAATTGACTGTCTCCTGCCCTGATTGCAGCCATCAACATTCATAGTACCATAAGGTATTATAATTTGCTAGGGGGGAATTTTTTCAACAGTCTTATGCTGCTGTCAGCCAGATAAGCCAAAATAATGACCAGTGTGACAAGATATGTCCATTGATACATTGTTGGTCTTATTTCTATGGAATTAATCAATTTCTTACTGATTGGAAGTCATACACATTTCTATAAATCTGGTGAACAACTCATGGCTGGGGAGATGACATATTCTAGGGAGAATCTACTGTTATTTTGCTAATCAGACTTAGCAAAAATTACTTTCGTGAGACTTTAAATTTTTATTTTTATACCCATAGATTACTGCCTCAAGAAAGTTTCTTAATCTAGTAGACTGTGGTTAACAGAGAGATTCACAAGTAGTGAGTTACAGAGAATAAGAGATTATGGACTATTCTTCCCCAAGTGAGACATCTCTATCAGCTTCTCCTGTTCAAGCTCTGTGACCATCATGGAAGAAGTGGTGCAAACCCAGCAGGAGCCAGTGTGGGGAAGAATTCTTTGAAAAAGTGTCTTCTATCTATTTTACTCATGAGCTCACAGCAGCTGTGGCTACCTGTACAAATCTTGCAGAAGAATAGTAAGACAGTCAAATTCATTCAGAAGCCATGATCACCAGCCAAATCTTTTGATTTGCTTTGATAAAAAAACAGTGATGAGGAAAAAAATATAAATAGTCTGATAATAATTCTGTAGAAATTTAAGGAATTAGCATGGCTTCCATTTCATCTCATGTCTACCATTCATGACTACTCTAGATAAAATTTATGTATAGGTCAGCTGTATTTTATGAACCATTGCCTAATATAGGAGTCCTGAGGGGACTTTATATCCTGACTTCACCTGCACTGATAAATTCTCTCCTCTAATCACTCAGCAGATATTCTGTGTAGCAGACTTAAGTATGTACTGCATGCTCATCTTTTCCTTCAACTTAAGCCTTAATTGAAGGTGTATGAATGAATGATATTAAGGAAAGAATGAATTTATTTCAATCAAAAGCATTTCACATTATTTTATAATCAATGAGTTTAATGATATTTAATTTTATATTCTTCTCTACATTGTGCTATTTTAAGATCATGAACAATACACTTATTCATTTTCTACAATATTTAAGCAATCTACAAATTTATTTATGTTCAATGTAATAGTTTGTTATGATTGAACTTCTTTTATCCTAATTTTTGTCTTCCTTATTTGTTTATTATTGAGTAAGAGTACATGATGGGTATGAATGAATTTGAACAAAAAGCACCTTTTTTTTCTTTTTCTTTTTTTTTTTTTTTTGCAGAGAAAGGTCTGCATTCCCCAGGTTGGGATCTAGGTCTATTAGGCCCCAAGACAGGAGTCAACCACATCTCTGCCACCAAGTGATTCTCTGAAGCTCTCCAGGTGGTGGTGCCAGGCAGGTGAGTCTTCCTTGGAATGGCTGCTTGGTCTCCAACACGCTCCCCACCAGGCACCCAAGCTACTTTTGAGTCAAATCCATGAGAGCTGGGGGTGCTTGTGCGGTGAACTTGTGTGTGTGCATGCATCTGTGCATGCTGGCACAAGACTGCCCGGCAAGAGTCCTGTCTCTCCCCTCCAGGGTTCTGTGGTGCGTGGATGCAGACAGAGGAGGGATGAAGGGGGCCACAGAGACATCCTCTCCTCCACCCCACAGTGCCCAGACCTCCGGGAGGTGGAAGGGGCCTCCTTTATCTCTCTGCCTCCATGGAAAGGTGGACACTTTGTTCTGAGGTGGCCTGTTGAGGGGCCAGGTGAGGCCAGTCTGAAGCCGAGGAAAGGGGTGCCACAGTCCACAGGGGAAGCTGAGGCTGGTGGTGCTGTGGGCCTCCTGGGCAAGAGGCTGCAGTCGGCCAGTTTCAAAAAGCACCTTTATGTCCTTTCTACTTCCTACTTAAGCATTCTACCTGGAGAGTCCACTCCTTATTCTCTAAATTTATTTTACACATCTCTTGCCCAGAGTTTTCATTGTCTTTCCAAACTCCACAGGCATATATGTGGTACCCTATAAACTTTTTTGAGTTTCAGTCTTTTCACATATAGAATATGAAGAAAAATCTTTACTAAAACACCTCTACATTAATAATTAAGATTATAATTAACATAAATCAATAAAGAGAACCTTTGTTTTAGGAAAAGTTTGGAGTAATTAAACTCACCAGTTTGATGACAATAAGACTGGAAGCATTTTAATGAGGATGAGATCTTGTTCGATAGAGCCTTAAATCAAACAATAAAGTTTTTTTTCAGGAAATAGAAGAAAAGTGAATTCCTACAACTTCTTCTTTAGGATGGTGCTTGTGCTGATTTGATATTTGGTAGGATCTTATTCTTATATTCAGTGGTAACTTTTAGATATACTGCTTCTTTTAACTTCTCAAGTGACATTTACATAAGAAAATATGTGTTAATTGTTCATGTATTCAGAAATATGCAACAGGTGTTTATACTACTATACTATAGTAGCATAATTATCAAGAAACAGTATGTTGTGTAAAAAGATTTTCTTATAGAAAGATGTAACACCAAGCATCGTGTACTAAGGCATTGATGTTGTTAATAAAACACATATCTTGGGGCCCTTATAATTCATATTCTACCTCAGCCATTCTTCCCAGGTTTATCCCCATTTGTTTTTGACTCCCTGCTATCTGCCTGATTTAGATCCACTCTTTTCCAGGAATCCTACAGCCACCACCCTTGGCAGAGACCCAGGCAAGATGCATGTTCACTACTTCTTTTCCATTGTAGACTTCCTAGTATACTACTATACTCTTCACTTCTGTGTCCCTAATCCCATCTTCCCAGCCTACACTCATACCCTTGGAATTCACTATTACCTATGGCATGGCACAGGATCCTCATAGTTCTTCATTCACCAACCTACTCAGCCATTAATCCAATTAATCTCTAATCTTTTAGGATTTCTCACTGACCCTAGTCCCTCTTCAGGGATCTCATAACTACCACAATTGTCAGTTACCCAGGTAAGCTAACTGTGCTAATAGAAAGATTTTTCCAGACAAAACCTAAACAGAGAAACCCTGGAGTTAAATAACATTTTAAATCAAATGGACTTAATAGACATATGCAAAATATTCCACACCAAAATTAAAGAATGAATTTTCTTTTCAGCAGCTCAGGAACTTACTTCAAAATTGATGACATTTAGTTCAAATAGGAATTACCAGATATAGGAGAATTTAAATAGAACCTGGAATCCTATCTTACTACCAAGAATAAAAGCAAAACCTGAATGATAATAGAAACATTAGGAAGTATAAAAACACATGGAATTTAAATAAATCAGTACTGAATGAAAACTAGGTCAAGAAAGAAATTAAGATTTAAAATTAAAAATGTTTTAAAAGTAGAATGAGACTGAAAACACAACATTCCAAAATTTGCACGTCATAAGGAAAATTAGATTAAAAAGATCTATCCATATCAAGAACCAGGAGAGATCACCTAATAAATATTTAATGATGAAATTAAATGCTTTACAAATAAGAAATAATACCTCCAAAGAGTAAATCTCAGGCTTCAAATTATTGATGTAAACATATGAAAATAAGTGAAAGGGAGAATTGGTACTTAGAAAACATTCAAGACTGACAAAAATTTAGTCAGATTAAGGAAAAGATTGAGAGACAAAATCCAAATTAAAAAAATTAGAGGTGAAATGGTAACATTAGAATGGACATTCCAGCTATTAAATATAACATTAAAAATATGCATCCCAGTGAACTGGAAATAATAAAAGAAGTGGATGGATTTCATGAAATGCATATAGAATATCTACCTAATTTGAATAAAGATAAACAAATTAAAAGGTCCATAACATCTCCTGAAGTAAAAGCAGTGAGTTAAATTCTGTCAAAAAACAAACAAAACAAAAGAAACAAACAAAACAAAACAAGGCCAGCCAGATGTACTCAATGTAGACTCTAATAAAGAATAAAGTGAAATTAACTGTAAAACTTTCTAAGGAGAATAAGCTTCTTGGAGAGAGAACATCATTTTTTTTCTCAATGGATTGACACCGGATATCAACAATATCCCAGAGTGAGAATGATGCTCAAAGGTAGTCAATAAAAATGGACTCTATGATTGTGTGTGTATGTGTTTATGGATTATTCTACAAAATGTGAACTTAAGTAATATTTCAAAATTCTTCTTATGGCACCAATACACAAATCTCAAAACTACACGGACATAACAAAAAAGAGAAAATTATAGATCAATATTCCTTAAGAACATAGAAGCATCACCATTTACAATTGCCACAAACAAAATAAAATACCTTAGAGTAACACTAACCAAAAAAGTGAAAGACCTGTACCGTAAGAATTTTGAGTCTCTAAAGAAAGAAATTAAAGTAGATACCCGAAAATGGAAAGATCTCCCATACTCTTGGATTGGCAGGATCAACATAGTAAAAATGGTAATCTTGCCAAAAGCAATCTAGAGTTTCAATGCAATCCCCATCAAAATACCAACACAATTCTTCACTGACCTTGAAAGAACAATTCTCTACATTATGAAGAGACAAAAGACCCAGGATAGCCAAAACAACCCGGTACAATAGAGGAACTTCTGGAGGCATCACCATCCCTAATTTTAAGCTCTGTTACAGAGCTATAGTCCTGAAAACAGCTTGGTATTGGCACAAAAATAGACAGGTAGACCAGTGGAATAGAGTTGAAAAGCTGATATTAACCCACACACCTACGAACACCTGATTTTTGACAAACAATCCAAATATATACGCTGGCACAAAGAGAACATCGTCAACAAATGATGCTGGATTAACTGGATGCAAACATGTAGAAGACTACAGATAGACCCAAGCCTTTCACCCTGCACAAAACTTAAGTCAAAATGGATCAAAGACTTCAACATAAAACCAGCCATCATGAACCTACTAGAAGATAAAGTGGGAAATACCCTTGAATTAATCGGTACAGGAGACCACTTCATGAACGTAACACCAGTAGCACAGACACTGAGATGAACAATTAATAAATGGGACCTCCTGAAACTGAGAAGCTTCTGTAAGGCAAAGGACATAGTCATCAAGACAAAATGGCAGCCCACAGACTGGGAAAAGATATTCACCAACCCCACTTCTGACAGAGGGATGATCACCAAAATATACAAAGAACTCAAGAAGCTATTCTCTAAAACACCAAACAATCCAATTAAAAAATGGGGTACAGAACTAAATAGACAATTGTCAATAGAGGAATCTAAAAGGGCTGAAAGACATATAAGAAAGTGTTCAACATCCTTAGCCATCAGGGAAATGCAAATCAAAACAACTCTGAGATACCACCTTACTCCTGTCAGAATGGCTAAAATCAAAAATACCAATGACAGTTTATGCTGGAGAGGATGCAGAGAAAGAGTAACACTCCTCCACCTCTGGTGGGAGTGCGAACTTGTATAGCCACTTTGGAAATCAGTATGGTGACTCCTCACAAAAACTGTAATGAGTCTACCACAAGATCCAGCAATTCCATTCTTAGGCATATATCCAAAAGAGGCACATTCATATAACAAGGACATCTGTTCAACCATGTTCATAGCAGCATAATTTGTAATAGCCAGAAACTGGAAGCAGCCTAGATGCCGCTCAACTAAAGAATAGATAGAGAAAATGTGGTACATTTACACAATGGAGTACTAATCAGCAGAAAAAAATTGAATCTTGAAATTTGCAGGAAAATGGATGGAACTCGAAGAAAGCATTCTGAGTGAGGTAACCCAATCACAAAAAGATAAACATGATATGTACTCACTCAGATTTGGACCTGCTTTATGATACATAGTAGTGACCATGCTTTATCAGAGCTGTTTTTAATGATGTTCCTCACAATGGTTCCTTCCAGATGATGATTGAGAAGCTAATTAAAAAAAAATGGTGCCAAGTACCGCAAGAATAACAGAACTGTGCTGTTTTCTGGGATTATGTTTTTTACTTTTTGTTGTTGTTGTTATGTTTTAAATGGAGTGTGCTGGATGTCCATACAATTTTGTTCAAATGACTGAAGAATCTGGAAAAGCTGTTGCTGCTATTGATGCATAACATATTGCCATTATTGGTCTTTCTATATAAATGTATATATATATATATATATATTATATATATATAATTTTTTCATTATGATGCTTGCCACCAAAATTCATGAATACTTTAAAAAGTTTATCCACTATGATCAAGTCCTTTTAATCCCAGAACTGCATGAATAGTTCAACACATAAATATCAATAAGTGTAATCTACCACATAAAGAGATGAGAAGAAACCACATGATCATCTAAATAGATACAGAAAAGGCTTTTGACAAAATCCAACACAGCTTTGTGATGAAAGCCCTGTGGAGACCATGGATATGAAAACATATCTTAACTTAATAAAGGAAATGTACTGCAAGAACACAGTCAACCTTATCCAAACTGGAGATATGCTGAAACCATTTCCCCTGAAATCTGGAATAAGACAGGGATGTCTACCCTCTCTATACCTATCCAATATAGTATTTGAAATCTTAGAACAATGATACAACTGAAGGAGATCAAGGGGATACAAATAGGAAAGGAAGGAGTCAGAGTTTTTTATTTGCAGATGGTCATGATTTAACGTGGAAACCTCTGCATCTGACAAGGTATTTTCAGTATCAGGACGCAATAGTAACATAAAAAGTAGTTTCTTCCTATACACAAATGACTGAGAAAGAAACCAGGTCCACAATATCATTCACACATGCCTCAAATGAAAAAAATCATAGAATAACTCTAAACAAGCAAGTGAAAGACTTGTATAGTCAGTTCATTAAGGTATTAAAGAAAGAAATTTTAAAAAGACATCAGAAAACAAAACGACTTCCCATGGCATTTATCAGGGTGATTACTTATGAATACACAAAGGTTGGGACAGGGTATAAAAACCTAGTGCAAGTTCAGACAAATTCCTGCACAGTGAAGAGGAAGTGTGCACAATGGCATAATCAATCATGAAAGTGCTTTAAACTGATAGCTAATGGGAGAGAGAACATCATTTTTTTAATAGATTGACTCTGGATATCAAAAATATCCCAGAGTGAGACTCATTTTCAGAAGTGGTGAGTCAACAAAAATGGACTCTGATTGCCTGTGGATGTGCTTATTGTTTTGGTTTCTTTTTGAGACACAAACAACATAAATTTGGGTGAATGGGAAGGGTAGATCTTGAAGGAAATGGGAGAAGGGTAAAGAAGCAAGAAAAAAAACCAATATCTCAATAAGAGTGCTAAATTATTTGGTCTTGACTATTTACTGTTCAGTTTGTATTTAAGGGGATATTTTAAGAGTAACTATCCTCTTCCTTATCTTTATTTCTTTTCTTTAGATTTATTTATTATGTGCACAGTGTTCTGCCTGTATGCATGCCTCTATGGCAGAAGAAGCCACCAGATCACTTAATAGATGGTTGTGAGCCACCATGTGGTTGCTGGAAATTGAACTCAAGACCTCTGGAAGATTAGCCAGAGCTGTAAATTGCTGAGTCCCTCTCCAGGCCTAATTATCTTATTTTCAAGTAACTTAGGCAATGAAGGTGGGCCATTACTATTCTCCCGTTTTTTATGCTGATTTTTTTTGGTATTCCCTAAGAACTTATCACATATATTTTACAAATATACATTAAACAAATGTAAATATACACATGAAAGAAAATTATGTATCTTCACATTGTTCAATAAAATAATTTATAGCATAAATTATATATATATACATATATATATATGTGTGTGTATATAAATTTTGGTAAAATATTAAACATGATATGTAAAATAAGATTGTTTCTAATTTAAATAGAAATATTTTAAAAAGATAAACTCTTTATGCTTGACAAGGATAAATGTTTAAATGTTTCATAACTTACAACAATATAATATATAACATTGAACATATTTGTAATTCCTGAAGTTGGAAGGCTGAGGCAAGAGGATGAGGATAACACCATGTTCAAGGCCATTCTGTTCTATCTGTTCTATATAGTGAGTACCAGGCTTGACAGTGATACACAGTGAAATCAACTCCTCTCTCTTCCACTTTCACACACACACACACACACACACACACACACACACACACATACACAACACCTATAATATTCAAAATTATTAAATTAAAATAAATATTGAGTGGATAATTATTTTCCTAAAGAGATACAAAATTATACATTGTTTTTTCAGATGGGTATTTTTAAAGCAATAATCAAAATATAAAAAATTTATGTAAATTCTGATATATATCTTTCACAAGAAGTCCTGCTTTGTTTTAGAGAACATATGTAGAACTTGAAATGTAGTCAAATGTACATTGCTTGTAGATTTCATTATTAATGGATTCCATTATTAATATGAATGTCACAAAAATTACTCACAAATACTATTTAAAATATTTGAACTCAATAAATTTATGAAATATAAAAATCAATTTACAGAAGTCTATAGTGTTACTACATAGTAATAAAAACTTTAAATCAAGGAAAACCAACCCATGTATTATAGTTTCAAAATATATAAAATAAAAAAAAATGTTTTAGTACAAACATGTAATCCCAGTACTCAGTACTCAGAAGGTAGATCCAAAGACTCAGGAGTTTAAGTCCAACCATGGTTTGACAGTGACATGGGCTACATGATACCACATCATTTCATAGATACACATAAACACACACACACACACACACACACACACACACACACACACACACATATATATATATATATATATGAATAAATATATGTGGAAAAATAACCAGAGTTGAAATATCTCTTCAAAGAAAATTGAAAAACAATTATAAAATATAATTATAAAAGCCCACAAATAAAGCAGAAAGACACTCCAGTTTCATTGTTTAGAAAAAATAGCATTATTAACATGTCCCCACTACCTAAAACAATTTATATATCAAATGAGTTTCCTATGAAAATATCCTTGTGTCCTTTACAGATTTAAAATATTCTATTTGAATATTAAATTATCAAGATAATCCTAAATAGTCAAAGCCAATATTAGCAAAAGAAACAACACAATAGATAACCACTTCATTACTTGGCTTCAAAATTTATTTCAAAGAAGGTATATCAAAACATCATGTAATTGATGTAAATATAGACAGAAAGTGAGAGTTCTTTTGATTTTTTGCTTTATTGGATCTGGAATCACCTAAGAGCAATACATTTGAGCAGGACTTGAAGGAATTTCTAGGAAGCATTAAATCATGACTGAGGACCCTGATCCAAAGTGGGCAGGAACTTTATTGGTAAATCTGAGCCATAAAGCAAGCCAAGGGAAAAAATACTGCTATTTGCTTGTTTGCATTTTCTTTGCTCTGGTGAGTGCTCATATCCTTCTATTACTACTCTTGTCACTATCCTCTTTTATAGACAGAATCCAGGTTTTTAGCTTTCCAATGTGAACTGAAGACTAACAACTTTTCAACAATCTTTAAGGCCTTCAAGGACAAACAGGTTATGCTGTGGCATCTACCCTTGTAGGTTGAGCAGTTTCTCAGTCTCTTGAGTGTACAGGCAGTTGGATATCCACACCATATCGTGAGAGAATCTAGTGGGTCTGCTGGTTTATTTCTACTAAAATCAATGTACAGAACTTCCTTTAAAAAGTTTCCTGATAGTATGGAACACATTAACAATCCATAATGTAGACAATTTAAAGAACTATGCCAGTCAATACATTTGATATTCTTCATATATCTCCTATAAGGAGAAAGGAATTTAGTGAATACAGATATAAGTTTTACAAGTATCTTGAAAAGAAAGACATATAAAGATGCTGTCTTGTTCTTTCTAGTATCCTGGATTGAGTAACAAAGCAAAGTACTGAACTCAAAGATTAAATATTTCATCTCCAGCTTCAGATAAACAAATAAAATACTTACTGTTGTTAGCCAAAGCCAATAATGCAAATATCTACTCTCATCTTATGATTTTTCTGAATAATATAGCATGTTTAAATATTGTTTGAATTTAATGTCTGGGGCTGTGATAAAATTCCCTGACAAAAAATCAACTTCGGGGAGAAGGGGTTTTATTTACTCAGTCAGGCTCACTGTGTAATTATATTTTATCCACAGTTAAGAGAAGAGAGAAATGGATGCATGTATGTTCAATTCACTACTTATGATTACTCACCTCCACTTTTACAGGTAGGAGCTTCTGCTTAGGGAATGGTGCCACTCACAAAAGGTTCAGTCTTCCCACATTAATTATTTAATCTACCACAGACATGTAGACAAGACAATTCAATGAAGAAAATCCCTCAGTGAAACACTTTAATGTGATTCTAGATTGTTTGCAGTAGACAAAACTAACTATTATATATCCCACCCTCTAAATATGTCTATAAATAAAATGAATATGAATAAATAAAGTGGATACAGCTGGAGGACTTAAACTTTCACATTCCAAGGTAATAATTTTCTCTGAAGTAGTTACCGAGCTCAGTGATAGACACATGAGTGTCCCTAATCTACTCGGTACTGTTCTCTTAGACATTTCCGGAGGGAATTAACCTTGCATTATCTGTGTAACTGACAGATGACTATCCCTAAAGCAGATGCTAAGTGTGGCATATCTATGCCAGTACCTCTCAAGGAATTCTTCCAATAGCCAACATTTCCTGTAGACAGATGCATGTCATGTTTCAGCATGTCTCTGGAGATGAGGTTCACAGTGTGACCCATGAGGTGATGTGCTACACTACTTAGGAAATTAATGGATTTTCTCATTCATGCATGCAGAGGTCCCAGGAAAATATGTGGGAATGAAATTTTACAGTGTGGGATACCTGTGGAAGTAGGACAAAACCAGATCAAACTGAATGTTTTCAAAAAGATTCAAAGCTAAAACACAGAAAATTAAGGGGACAAGGGAGGAAGAAACCAGCCTTTAGCCTGGAATTTTGCTTTTCTTTCCTGCTGATAGAGTCACAGAGTCAGGAGACTTCAAACACAACTACTAAGGAAAATTGCCTACAGAAGTAATGTGCTTCTTCCTAAAGCTATTTGTGCTTACTTACAGCCAAAATAAAATGTAAGCTCAAATTTTAACACTCCTCTCAGATTCCTAAAGTTATCTTGCCTATATTGGTCCAAAATAACACTACCTGTAATTTTGACACTTTTCTCTCCCTGACTAATATATACTGCACACTCAAACATTGTCTACAAAAGAAAACAGACCTTTTAACTTTGTTGTAGACTAGACTCTTGGAGCAATGTTTTTTCCTGGCTTCTTTGCAACCTTCGGAAATGTAACTGGCTAGCTATCCAACTTGTATGTATTACTGAGTACACAAAAGGTAGGGTTTAAGAAACTCATACCCAAATGAGTACATCTGATTTTTCCTGGCATTTAATTTTCTTATCCCTTATACATAAATCTATATTATAATCTCATACTATACTCCCACTCTTCCTTATACTGGTTATTCCTTGAATACTTTTCTGTACCAAAGCTAATACATCAAGGTTTTCCTGTTTGGGTAAATGTAACGTCTCAGGCTGCAAGACAACGGTGTGGAACAATGTTTCCAGAACTGCCACCCTTGCCATATTTGACAGAGATTATATGTTTAACATTTCACTTGCTGGAAATAAAAAGAAGAAACTGCCATAAGTTTATTAGAGTTGTTAGATGAGCCATGGGTCAAAAGCTTGACTTCTATGAATGATATGAAGATGATTTTGTGTTGATTAAGGTATTTATGGCTCAGAGAAGTTAAAATACTGGAGTTGATTTACCTTGATAAAAATAATCATTCAAATGATGAACCTAGAAGATGGTTATATCCTTCATTAATACAATAAGAAATCAATATGTAAGAAGTGCAGAAATATATTTAAGAGCTCTCTCATCACTCTTTTCTGAACACCAGACCTTACAGTGAGAGCCACAGCTCTGAAATGGTAACAAATGCCATAGGCCTAATTTGATCCTGGAGTAGCAGAAGCCAGGTGGCAGCACTAGCTTGCCAAAGACAAGGGAAGCTTAGATATTTTAATACATAACATAGGATAACAAACAATTCTAGTAGTCTGATTCATTTGGATGATAACAAAGCCTAATTTATGATGAAGTTCCCAGAGTGAAATAAATGGGAAGCATACTAATTCCCCCTTGCTTGATATTTATGAGCAGAACTATTACAGAGCAAATGAATGAAAGCATATTTTGATTCATCCCAACAGTAAATTAAGGATTATTAACCAATTCCCCAACTTGTACTTATGTAGAAAAACAGAACTTCTTGAATAAATTATAGGCTAGGATTCCTGAGGAAGGACCTTTCTAAAGTATTCCAAAGTTTCCTTGTTGTTCTTATCCCATATTTCTTCTAAAGAACCCAAATTTCCAGAATAAATTTAAATTGGGAAAAAGTAAATAATGAAAAGATAATTGGGTCAAGGAAGAAATCAAGAAGGAAATTTTAAAACTCATAAAAGTAAACAAAAATGAAAGCACAAATACAACATAAAAATCTGTGGGACACAATGAAGGAAATCAAAAGGAAAGTTGATAGCAGTTAATGCCTAAATAAAAAAGCCAATTAAGAGATCCAAGTACACTGAAATAATTTGAGGCCTTGGAAAAATAAGAACAAATAATACCACCAAATAGAATGGAAGAGACAATCAAACTCAGAGTCAAAATTAACAAAATAGAAATGAGAAGACAACATGCAAAGATCCAATGGATCAAATACTTTATCCTTTGAAGTTATTTACAAATGCTTAGTCAATTAACCAAAACAAAGTGTGTGAAGACCTAAATTGATAAAATTAGAAATGAAAACAGAGACATTACAATAGATACTGAGGAAATCCAGAGAATCATAGGGCATATATAAAACATTTTATATATAGATGCCCTGCTTAGATGCAGGTCAAGCCAACCTGCAAGTCTGCCCAGAAAATCTTCCCTATTCACTCCATTCCCAAAACACAGTCCTCCAATATTGCTCCACTGTCCACCCCTTGTTGCCATGTGCTGTAAGCCACAATATCACACAGTATTTATACAGCCATCCATCATGAGATAACTCAGAATTAATGATTCTCCTGAAGGATGAAACAAGTACAAAGGCTGTACTTGGTGTTATAATCTTGTCAGGGAATTTTCTGTTTCTTGCTATAGATTCTTTCTGTAGATTATTCCTTTCTATAACAAATTTGGTATTTAATTCCAAAAGTTTAGCACTATCTGATCATTTTCTGGGAACAAATTTCTCCCATGCATTTAGAGTTTTACTGATTATACTCCCTAGCTTTGTGTAAAACCTGTTCTCCATTAACAGGTCCTAGTTTACTGATTATATTCCTTAGGTATGTTTGAGGCCTGTTTCCCACTATCAGGACCTTGTTCCCCTCTCCATTTTATTTGCAGAGACCTGCCTTCCTGCAGTTATCTTTATTGACAGAATTTGGTCAGTGTTTAGGGGCCAGGCAAAAGCATCCCATCTAAGACATCCCCAGATAACCAAGGACAAAGAATTACTGCATATCCGAAGTTGTCGATTCACAGCTGCCTAGATGGATAGAAAAAAGGAGCATGCCCTGGCTTTACCACACTGGCATACAGAGAAGTGATAACCTAAACTAACCCTGCACTAAAAGATCCTCAAACTTCTTGTTTTATTAACTGAAGATTTTGGCTCAGAGATTTACTGTTCCCTCCTTTTTCCCCTGAGAAGATAAAGACAAAGGTAACCAGTCCATTTGCTCATGCTCAGGAAAAATTATACTTTCCTGAAGGCCTGTGCTGCCAGGTTTTGCTTCTTGTGCAAATTAATCTTGGACACCCTTTTTGATCTACAGCCCTAAGCAAATGATGCTAAAAAAGTTTCTCCTAGCAGTTTTAGTTTATTGCTCTGTGTGTAAATCTTTTTTCTTTTCTTTTTAAATTTAAATTAGAAACAATCTTCTTTTACATGTCAATCTCAGTTCCCTCTCCCTATCCTCCCCTGACCCCCATTGAATCCCTTGCTCAACCCCTTTCTGCTCCCCAGGGATGGGGAGAAACACACACACACACACACACACACACACACACACACACACACACACATATATTATATATATATATATATATATATATATATATTTCCAAGAACATCACACAATGACCCTCACACATTGATAGTGGGAAACTTCAATACCACAGTCTTATATATATAATCAAGGCCAAAGGTTAACAGAGAAACCATGGAGCTAACAGGCAGTATGAACCAAATGTACTTAACAGATATCTACAGAACATGTCACCCAGAAACAAAAGAATATGCTTTCTCCTCAGCACTTCATAGAATAGTCTCCAATATTATCCACATATTCTGTCACAAAGTTAATTTCAATAGATCCAAGAAAATTTAATAACCCCATAGTATCCTATCAGACCATCATGGATTAAAGATGGATTTCATCTTCAACAGAAACATATGAAAGCTTACAAACTTATGGAAATGGAACAACTCCCTAATGAATGACTACTGGTAAAAGTCAAACATAAGAAATAAATTAAAGACTTCCTAGAATTCAATGAAAATGAATATACAACATACCCAAACTAAGAAAATGCTGCTAAGAGGAAAGTTCATACCACTATATACCTATATAAAGAATTGGAAAGATCTCATAATAGCAACTTAACAGCACACCTGAAAACTCTAGAACAAAAATAAGCAAACATACCAAAGAGGAATAGAAGGCAAGAAATTATAAAACTCAGGGTTGAAATCAATAAAATAGGAACAAATATAACAATACAAAGAATCAATGAAAAAAGAGTTCATTCTTCAAGTAAATCAACCAGATAGACAAACCCTTAAACAAACTACCAAAAAGACACACAGAGAATATCCAAATAAACAAAATCAGAAAAGAAAAGGGGGACATAACAATACAAACCAAGAAATCTAAAGGATAGTTAAGTCATACTTTAAAAACCTGTACTCCACCAAATTGGGAAAAGCTAAAAGAAATGTGTAATTTTTTGATAGATCCAACTTAACAAAGTTAATTCAAGGTAACATAAAAAATTTAAATAGACCTATATCATCTGGTAAAACAAAAACAGTCATTTAAAAACTTCCAACCCCCTTCCCCAAAAGCCTAAAGCCAGACAGTTTTAGTGTAGAGTTATACCAGATGTTCAAAGAATAGTTAATGCCAAAATACCACAAATTATTTCACAAATCCAAGTAGAAGGAACATTTCCAAATTCATTTGAGACCATGGTCTCCCTGATACACAAACCACACAAAGAATCAACAAAGAGAATTACAGACCAATTTTCTCTTATTAATATAAGGCATGTTCATATGAACATAGAAGCACAATTTCTCAATGAAATGCTTGTAAACTGAATTCAGGAATACATCAAAAAGATGTCCTTACCAGGTGGACTTCATTCCAGAGATGCAGGAATGGTTTAACACATAAAAATTTCTCAATGTTACCCACCACATAAACAAACTGAAGGAAAAAAAACCTACATGAACATCTCATTAAACGCTCAAAAAAAAAAAAAAAACTGTGACAAAATCCAACAACCCTTCATGATAAAAGTTCTGTGGAGATTAGGAATCCAAGGGACATACCTAACCATAACAAAGGCAATTTACTGCAAGTCTATAGCCAGCATCAAATGAAATACAGAGAAACTCAAAGCAATTACACTAAAACCAGTAAAAAGACAAGACTTTCCACTCTCTCTATATCTATTAAATATAGTATTTGAAATTCCAATAATACAACTGAAGGAGATCAAGGGAACAAATATTGGAAAAGAGAATTCAAAATATCATTATCCATAAACAATATGATAGTATATATAAACAACCCAGAAATAAACCAGGGAAATCCAACAGTTGATAAACAAACACCTTCAGAGAAGTGACTGCTTACAAGATTCACTCAAAAAATTAGTAGCCCTCCAAATTGAAAATGACAAATTGCCTTAGAAAGAAATCAGGCAAACAAAACCCTTCACAATAGCACAAATAATAGAAAATATCTCAGGTAATGCTGTCCAAAGACGTGAAAAATCTGTATGACAAAATCTTCAAAACATTGAAGAAAGAAATTGAATAAGATATCAGAAGTTGGATAGATCTCCCACACTCATTGATCAGTAAGATCAGCATAGTAAAAATGGCCATCTTCCCAAAGCAATCTACAGAGTCAATGCAATCCCCATCAAAGTTCCAATAAAATTACTTACAGACATTGAAGGCAAAATACTCAACTTCATATTGAAAAACAAATGAACAAAAAACCCAGCAAGACAGTATAAACAAGCTTGTACGATTATAAAAAAAAAGAGGAGGAGGGGGGACAGGAGGAGGAGGAGGATGAGGAAGAAGGAGAAGGAGAAGGAGAAGAAGGAGAAAGAGAAGGAAAGAGAAGAAGAACTTCTGCCCATTGCCCATGATTACAAATCATAACTCAGAGCTATAGGAAAAAAATATGTTGTTGGCATAAAAATGAACATGTTGATCAATGAAATCAAATCAAAGACCCAGAAACAAATCCAAACACCTATTTTTTTTTTGTTTTGATGAAGAAGCAAGAAATATATGGTGGAAACAAAGAAAGCATCTTCAATAAATGGTGCTTGTTTAACTGGATACCTCAATGTAGAAGAATACAAATAGATTCATATCTATTGCCCTGCACAAAATTCAAGTCCAAGTGGATCAAAGAACTCAACATAAAACCAGAAACACTAAACCTAAAAGAAGGCTAACTGGGGAATAGCTTTTAACTCTTTGGCACAGTAGACATCTTCTTGAACAAACCATCCATAGCACAGGCACTAAAACCAAAAATTAGCAAATGGGACATCATGAACCTTAAAAACTTCATTAAGGCAAAGGTTATTGTCAATAGAACCAAATGGTGGCCGACAGAATGGGAAAATACTTTCACTAATGCCACATCCGATAGAAAAATAATTTCTAAAATATATGAAGAAATTATGAAACTAGACATAAACAAACTGAATATTCCAATTAAAAGTGTGGTACAGATTTAAACCAAGAATTCTCAACAGATAAACCTCAAATGGCTGAGAAACACTTAAAGAAATATCCAACATCCTTAGGCTTCAGGTAGATGCTAATTAAAACTACTTTGAGATTCCACCTTACACCTGTCAGGATTTGGACATGCAGAAGATTGCAGATTGATCAACATCTGTCACCATGCACAAAACTTAAGTGCAAATGGATGAGAGATCTCAACATAAATCCAGCCACACTCAATCTTCTAGAAGAGAAAGTGAGAGATACCCTTGAATGAATTGTCACAGGAGACCGCTTCCTGAACATTACACTAGTATCACAGACACTGAGATCTACAATTAATAAATGGGACTTCGTGAAACTGAGAAGCTACTGTAAGGTAAAGGACACAGCCAGTAAAACAAATCGACAGCCCACAGAATGGGAAAAGATCTTCACCAACACCACATCTGACCGAGGGCTAATTTCCAAAATATACAATGAACTCAAGAAAGTAGCCACCAAAACACCAACCAATGAAAAGAAAAAGTGGGGTGCAAAACTAAATAGAGAATTCTCAACAGAGGAAACTGAAATTGCTGAAAGACACATAATAATGTGCTCAAAATCCTTGGCCAACCGAGAAATGCAACTCAAAACAACTCTGAGATACCATCTTAAACCGACCAGAAAGGCTAAATTCTAAAACACCAATGACAATCTATGCTGGAGAGAATGTGGAGAAAAAGGAACACTCCTCCATTGGTGGTGGAAGTTTAAACTTGTAAGACCACTTTGGAAATGAGTATGTTGGTTACTCAGAAAAATGGGAATCAATCTACCTCAAGAACAAGCAATTCATCTCTTGGGTATATACCCAAATAATGCACGTTCATACAACAAGGACATATGTTCAACCATGTTCATAGTCAGAAGCTGGAAGCAACCTAGATGCCCATAAACTGATGGATAGAGAAAATGTGGTACATTTGTACAATGGAGTACTACTCAGCAGAAAAAAGCAATGGGATCTTGAAATTTGCAGGCAAATGGATGGAACTAGAAGAAACCATCCTGTGTGAGGTAACCCAGTCACAAAAAGACAAACATAGTATTACTCACTCATATATGAATTTTAGACATAGAGCAAAGAATTACAAGCCTACAATCCTCTTCACCATAGAAACTAGGAAACAAGAAGGACTCTAAGGGAAATAAGCATGGACCCCAGGAATTGGAAGGGGCAGGAACTCCTCCTGAGCTAATTGGGAGTATGAAGGTAGGGGAGAGGGAGCTGCCAGAATGAGAGGAGGAGAAGAGGAGAGGAGAGGAGGAAATGGAGGAGCAGAAATATTGAGTTGGGGGAAGAACAGAGGAGAGCAGGATGAGAGATATCATATTAGAGGGAGTCATTATAGGTCTGAGGAGAGATATGGCACTAGGGAAATTTCCAGAGATCTACAAGTATGACACGAACTGACAATCTAGGCAATGGTGGAGAGGGTAACCTAAACGCTTTCCCCTATAATGAGACTGATGACTACTTTTTATGCCATTCGAGAGTCCTCATCCAGTGGCTGATGGAAGCAGAGGCAGATACCCACAGTTATACA
Organism: Cricetulus griseus; assembly: GCF_003668045.3. Taxonomy (NCBI): domain Eukaryota; kingdom Metazoa; phylum Chordata; class Mammalia; order Rodentia; family Cricetidae; genus Cricetulus; species Cricetulus griseus. The sequence continues at coordinate 56,504,878 of NC_048604.1, forward strand.
CTGAACTGAACTCTGGAACTTAGTTGGAGAGAAGGAGGAATGAAGATCAATTGCGTTGGTGCCAGGCTTTTGAAACCCACAGAATCATCTGGCCCATACAAGGGGGAGCACATTGACTCCAGACTGCTATCTGGGAGGTCAGTGCAGAACTGATGCAGACCCCTGAACATGGATGTCATTTAGGAGACCTCTGCTGTCTAGGGGTCCCTGCTAGTGGATCAGTATTTTTCCCTGGTGTAAGAAGGGACTTTGAGAGCCCATCCCATGTGAAGGGATGCACTCTCCTCCTGGACACATGGGGCAGGGACTAGGCTCAGGCTAGGATGATGTGGTGAACTTTGGGAGCTGCCGTGGAGGGTCCTACCCTGCCTGGGGAGTGGAGTGTGGTTGGGGTGCAGGTAGGTCAGTAGTAGGGAGGGAGTGGTGGGGGAGAGTAGGGAGAGGGAAAAGGGATTGTCATGTGAAACAAGCTTGTTCCTAATTTGAACTAATAAAAATTTATAAAAAGTACCCCTTCATAGTCAACATTTATGATACTCCAATTTCTTGTCTGTCATCTGGGAATTTATGTGAAGTCCAATGCTGCTTATGAAGAAGTGCCCATCCTTAATGGCTTACAAACCTGGTAACATCTAACATTTTATTCAACAAGAGTGTTGTTTGGTATACTAAATTATTCATCCCATGGCAGGCATAAAATAAATAGAAAGAGTGAGTAATGATTAAAGTTCTCAATTTTCAGTGCATTTCTCTAATGATTTAACATACTCTGATGCAGAAATCTTTCACCCACTACCAACAGAACAGGAAACTAATCTTTCAACTCATAGGTCTTTGGAGGATATTCTAGGTCTGTACAATTTCATTGTTTTCAAGTCTCAAAAGGCACCTGTACATCTCGTAATGCAAAACACATTCAATCCATAGTGAAGAGTCACCAAAGTCAGAAGAATATCAGCTTTGTTCAAAAGACTGGGTACAAAATCTCCTCTGAGATTCAAAGCAATTTTAGCTGTCATTTCTTGTAAAGATCACAAGAAAATGTACCAAATTCTAAGCCACAGTGATGCAGCGTTAGCATTCTTACCTCTAAACGGAGGAATCAGAGAAACAAAGAGAGGAATCATAACAGTGCAAAACTGAAAACAATCAGGGAGAACACAAAATCCCACAGGTCCATTTCAAGTTTTACAGTCCTTAGTGGCATAATACTAATTTCAAAGGCAATGCTAAGGTTTACCTTATGGCCTTCTTGGCTGCAGCCCTGCTAGCTATTCTGATGGACTGTCTGCATTTGCTGTCTCCTGATTATTCAGGCAAGAATTCCACATGCTTGGCATATTTAACCTTTCAGGGTCTCCATTGGAGAAGTTTGTCTCATATCTCACAGCTCTAGGGTTTACTCATCAGAGGCTATTCTCAAAGTCTATGACATTACCACATATTTCTTGGCCTCTAAAATTTTCCTTTGAATTCTCGGTGGAATCATTGAGGAACCCATGAATTTTTCATTCTATATGCCAACAAAAGTAGCATCAAGTGCATGACCCTATTGTCTACAGTTGCTGTATGATGTACTTGGAACCACTTCAGGAATGCCTGCAGTAACTCTGAGTGCTGTGAGGGAAGAAGGGAAAGTGCTTCACAAGGAGCTAACTCTTTGAGTTTGTGGGAGCATTGTGCCCTTGGGTTCTCTTCTCAAACAAATATCTTTTTTAAGGAAACTGACATGTTAGACCCTTTAGCCTGCCATGCCTTGGGTCTTGAACATTTCTGAGTTGTCTTGAATGCATTTTTCCTATTGATAACATGAGGAAAAATAATTGGCTTTTTAAGAGTATAAATATCTTTTGGCAGTGCTTTTTCATTATCAGTACTTTAACTCTACTCTTAGGTTGCAGTATTCTTGTACTTGAATGAATGGTATGCTGTCTTAGAACTTGCAGTGCTAGGCAAATTACTCTGTCATCTTTAGTCATCAGCAGCCTGCCACAAAATCTCAGAATGTGAGCATGACAAAAAAGTTACTTTTTATGACCTTTATTCCCATTCTTAATGAATACCTCAATTCCACATGAAGCTTAAGAATCATAATCACACTCTTGCATATTTCTACCATCAGTCTCTTCTTTGAGGCCCTTGCAAGAATATCTCATCAAATAGTAAATGCACAATTCTATGCTTTTTACAGTCTGCTTCTCCAAGTTTTTCAAACTCTTTTCCCCAAAGCAATTAACAAAGCTTTCAATTTATACTATTAAGTACATACAAAAGAGAGATCCCTATTCTTGGTATCCATTTTCAAAGGCAATCTTCTCCTGCTATACCAAAATACCAGAGAAAATAAATATAGAATGAATAAAGTTTTGGATTAACTTACAGTTTAAAGGTTCATTGACACTTGCTTTTTCCCTTTAGGTGTGACACAGAGCTTTAGATTAACTGACAAAATGTACATATATTTTTCAATGACAACATTTAATAGCCTTATGGCATAAAAAAGACCCTGTGTTCAAAAATATTCTCTTCCTTTGTGTCTTCTGAGCCACCATTGTCCATTAATGGCAACATTAGTTACTTTAAGAAAAATGTCTGAGTATTCTAGGAATTTCTGGGAGAGAGTGAAATAAAGGTTTCCTTCATGTCAGTGTTCCTATGTTACAGAATACCTTAATTTCAGTTTTTGTTGTTGCTGTGGCTATGAATATATACTCCGATAAAAGTAATTTAAGGGAGAAATGTTCTAATTTTAGCTCACTGTTTAAGGTGAGAAAGCATGAAAACATGAGATTGGAACAGATGGTCACATTGTGTCCATAGCCAGAAAGCAGAGAGTAAGGAATATGTTCTGGTGTTTAGCTTGCTTTCTGAATTTCATGCAGGACAGAATCTCCTGCAGAGGGAAGAGTCCAGGCCATATTAAAGATTCATATAAATGAATGTAATAAAAATAATCCCCCACAGGACTGACTAGATGCTTATCTCCCAGGTGATTCTAGATTCTGTCAAATTGACAACTATCATCACAAAGTTGACAATTACCATCACAATTAACCGTCACAAAGACTATGGGTTCTTCAGAGAGACAGAGCCAAAAATGATGAGAAAATTGAACAGCCACACATGAAACAATGAAGTGAATTCTTATAAATCAAATATAAAAATATAGGGTTGGAGAGGACACTGCCTTTATTAACACATACTACTGCTGCCGAAGACTCAAGCCCAGTACCTAGTCTACATGTTGGGGGTGCTTATAGCAACCTGAAACTTTCGGCTCCAGCAGATTAAATGCTTTCTTCTGGGCCCTGCTGGCATTTGCATACATGTTCACAAACACACAGGAACATAATTTAAAGTAAAATTAAATGTTTTAGAGAGTAGACAAAAGTTGTAATTTAATTGGATGAACTAAAGCTATAAAACTCTGGGAAGACATTTATTTAAAAAATAAGGAAATTACCTTGTGTTTGGTTATAAACTTATAAATTTAGAATTACAGGTAATTTTCCTCCTTTAATGTGTATTAACTTTCTTTATTCCCCTTTGTCTTTGTTCTTTTCTATAAATTAAGTCACAATCTCATTTTTAATCATAGCATCCTGCTATCCTGCTTAAATAGTTTGTATACTGTGTGTGTGTGTGTGTGTGTGTGTGTGTGTGTGTGTGTGTGTGTGTGTGGTATATACAGAAACTAACTTTATATCCTAGATAAATGACGATATTCAAATATGTTCTACAACATCATAAATTTATAGTTGGCATTGCACTTTTTATTGTTGGACAACTGAAGTCCCCTTTTCTATGTGAAATTAAAAGCCATTCGTAGTATTCAGGATCACAAAATTGGGAAACGAAAATTCCTTCAGCAATAAATACAAATTTGTTGAAACAATTTTCATCACAGAAATTGATTTGTGGAACTAATCTGTCAAACATATCTTTGCTTTTTGAAACTGATGAGCTTATTGACTTTAGCATCATGATGATTAGTTTTTATTTAGGTAATTTGTTCTTATGGAACTTGGAAGAGGACATTAATTAAAAACTATTCACTTGTAACTAACCTGTTTTCTCCAGTGAAGGTAATGACAGGGTGTTCTGTGTTTGGTATATTAAATCTTAGGTTTCTCTATGGATGTGCCTCTTAGATGAAAGACTTGAAATTGTTAAGCCAGTCACTAAGGAGTTAATCTTCTGGGGAAGATGAAACACTGTTCCTTAGTGTATAAAGGGGGTTTTAATGTTATGAATAGACTTTTTCATTTCACAATCTTTTATTTTTAAATGAACACTGTAAGTGATTACAGAAGACTGTACTCTAAACACAGTAGATGCCATTCTGATTCTTGATTGATCAACTCTTTATTCTCCTTCAAGGGGTTTGCAACGATTTTCTTGTTGTTTTAGTTGACTAGGGCAGTTTATTCACCCGAAGACACAGATGTGCCTTGTATCTTACCCTAAAGCAGTTCCCAGTTTTTCCTGTGCAGTCTCCTTAAGATGACGTACATGTAGGGATTCTTCTTAACTTTATGTCATTTGCAACTCTACTTACCCTGACTCATCACTGTTATAACATAGGCCCTGCCTTAAAAACTGATCATTTTTCCACATTCCACATTGGAAAGGGATTAAGTTATACTTCTCTGCAGGTTTCTCTGGAAGAACAAATTAAGAAGTTGTTTGTTCTAATACCTAAGAGCAGTCCTTACTCAATGTCCCTAACCAGTACCAGGATGTACCATTCTGTTTGTTATGTACAATATGGTGAAACTTCCCTCTACCTGTAAATGAATATTAAAAGTTAATGTATTTTTTTTTTTTGTTTTCTGGGATTAGTCTGGAGACTGCTCAGTGAAATTTGCTCTGCAAAGTGATCTGAAGGCTGCTAACTAAAGAGGTTCCTTTGAGGCCCCTTCCTCATCCTTCTCATGGAGGCTTTCTCCTTATCTCTGTTGTAGCATTGAAGCCCCTTATATGGTAAGCTAGTATTTACTTTAGAAAAAAAAAAAACTCCCACCAAGCTTTCCAACATTGTTACTATTTAAGTTGCTTACCGGTGTGTATAGGTGATTGAGGCCTTCACAATTTCATCTACATTTGGATTTCATGAGTTTCTTTTTGTTTATATGTGAGAACCTCATTATGATTTTCAAGCACCTTGCTGATTTATTTCTTTGCAAAGGCAAATAGATGTAAAGAGTAGGATGACAGACTTAATTAACATGCTGAAATAAAACACAGCGTGAGTCAACAAAAAACTTGTAAGTTATGTTACATGAAAGACAAATGAGAATCAGATATGAATTTGGAAATACAGAAAAATATAAGATATACAGTTGTGTTTATATGTCTCAAAACTTGGACAAATCAATAATGGTTCACTACATTTTAAGATATTTCATAGCAGTATTTCAGTGTCTACCCACTTCTCACTGAGTTTTGGAAAAAATATGTTTGAGATCTTCAAGAGCTTCATGTATTACAAGATAATAGAGAAATATAGACGTAGAACTACCTCTCCCTTTACTGCTTTCTATTCTGTTTCCCTCATTGACTGAAGCCAATCAAGGATATTAGCAAACTTGCCATGAATGTGGTGATTGCAAACATTCAAAAGATTATCAGAAGCAACACCATTAAGGTAAATTGGAAGAGAGTAATATGAGAACAAAACTCTATTTGAGTCTATATGAGGCAGGTAGCTTAAAGAAGAAATGTACCCCAGCAACCTGAAATTAGAATTCACCCAATGGTACCCTAGAAGTCTGTTTTTTTTAATGTATATAAAACATAACATGTAAGGAAGTTACAGCAAACCTGCTGTTATAATTACATTGTTTTGTGGTCAGTTACACATGTTATACATTCCAGGCAACAACTGTGACAAGAAGGAGAATGCTTTTATTGAAGTTGTTTATTGTATTTATTGACTCAGCAAGTCTGCAGAAATCTTTTGCCTAGGGTCAGAAAGACCTAGTTGACTGTGAAATAAAGATACATGCGTTTTTCTGGGCTAAATAAAATTTACTCTATTTAAATTTTTAGTCTGTGAAATTTCTTAAATCCTCCTTAAATCTCACAGAATCTGTAGTTATCTGAGTAGAGGACAACAATGAATAATAGTTCAGGACTGCAGTGTGTGTCCTTCATGAGGCAAATGAAAATCTTGCCATCCAAATGGAAAGCAGGTAGTACACTAAAATATTGGAAAGGATAATGCATGCTAGGTTCTTGTATTCAACATTTCTCCACTACACACCCAACTTTGTGTTATTTTTTGTTAAGCCCATAAAGACCAGTTCACACTGCCCAAGTGTATATTCCATCACTGGAGAATGACTGCCATACCAATGTTTACAATTTTAGAGAAAATTGTTTCTCCCTCATCAAGTACCCAATAATTTATCATGGCATCATGTCTTGGGATGGAATATTGTGTATTCTTCATGCTGGCAATTGATCTGGCTTGGGTATGATCCACTTTTATACTTAATGTCACAACTGTTGTGAGTTCATACATACAGCCTCCCTGCTCTGTCCAGAAAATAATCTCTCCTCTTATATATTTACATCTCCAGACTCCTATACTTTCTACCATTAATTCTTCAATGATCCCTGAGTAACCCATTTCTGCAAATATAAACTTCTCGGATATATATATATATATATATATTATATATATATATATATCACTAGGATTCATTTTACTATGTTAACTTAGAAATAAAACAGAAAGATGTTCTCCCCTAGAGACCACGACTTGTCTAACTATATTTCTTGGCCTGTTATTGGTGCCAGGTATGGGCTTCAATTTGAGGAGTGGGGATACTTCCAATCAGAATATAGTTGGGTAATCCCATGATACTTATGCCACTCTAGTACAAGTAAATATGTCTTCTCAAGCCAGTTATTCTTGTAGCTCACAGAAATCATATCTGGGAATGATTAACAATTTCTTTTTGCCTTCAGTTTGCTGCCTAAACCCTGCCTGCACTATGAACACTAACAAGGATAGATAAAGATTCCAGGTTTGTACCAGTTTGATATGTCTATGTTTTTGTGATTCAAGTAGTGTCTTCAGGATAGGATCTTACCATCAAGTTCTGGAGGGAAACCAAGAGCAAAGACAAAAGCCTGTAATGTTTAGGGTGGCCTATAGGACATCAGTGGACAAGCCCTTTTTTGGAAGATTATAAAGTAGGAGGTTTCTATATGTCTTTTACAAAGGTCCTTCCTGTTACTTATTCCTCTCTATACTTTCTTTTCTGCACTACCCTTACGTCCTTCCTATTACTTATTCCTCTCTATAGTGTTTCTTCTACCTTAACCTTGACTACTTCACCAAATTTAAACCCTTTCTATTTAGTATTCAATTTAATCCCTTATACCAGTATTTTGTATCTACTCTCTTTTGAGAGACTCTTTCCATGACCCCTTATCAATTTATCCACCCCTATGGATATTACAGATATAATGCATATATCTGAATCTTTCATGCTAATATACACAGAGACAAGAGCAAAAAAACAAACCTGCAAACAAAAAAAAAAACAAGCTAAAACATATTACATTGTCTTTGGGGGTTTGGCTTACCTCACATAAAATGGTTGCTTTCTTATCCATCCATTTACTTCTAAATTTCCTAATTTTATTTTCCTTAATATTTGAATATTATTCTATTTTATAAATATATCACCTTTTACTTATACACTCAATAGTTGATGGACATTTAAGCTATTTCTTTATATTAAGAAAAACAGCATTTGGTTGGAGTTATAGGTCAGCTGTTAAGTGCTCTTGCTGCTCTAACAAAAACCTGAGCTCAATTCCCAGCACACATTGGGAACCTCAGAACCATCTGTAACTATAGCTCCATGGGATCCTTTACCCTCTTCTTGCCTCCACACGCAACCATCACTCATATGGTACACTCCTATGGTACACAGACACATATGGTACTCATGTGTGCCATATGAGTGCCTAGATGTAATATATCTGTAATTTTAACAAAGAAAACAGAGGCTTATCTTTGCTTAGAAGAATCATAAAAAATTAAGATGTTGTTGCTTTAAAAATTATTGGGATTGTCTTGCTGCTGTACAGGTAACTGACCATCCAGTTTCTAAGTGGCACTACCAGTAGACTGAAAACTACACATGGGAAACAAAAGATTAAGTTGGGAAAAAGAATCAAGCATGAAAATGTCCAATTCATAGTCTACATTTGGCAGCCAAGTAATAAACATGTTCGATCAGTGAATGAAGAACGAAAACAAACAAGGTTACCTCCTTGAGGAAACAAGAGAATTCCTTTTATCTGTTAACAAGAAGTAAAACGGATGAAGAGTAGATTGCAAAAAGATCCAAGAATTCCCAGGTGCCATAAGGTACTGGATGCATAGATCTATTGGATGAACTCAATCAAGGAAGTTACTCCTTTGAAGACAAAAGAGCCAAGGGCATAGCCTTTCCAAATAAGAAAAATCTACAACAAACAAACAAATAACAGAAATAGTACATCTGAGTTTTAAAGGAACAAAAAGCCTCAGTTAATAGAAATGAAATAATTTCCCATGCTACAACTATAAACAAATGTTTAGAGACTGGATTAGCAGTTGTAGAAACACAGCTATCAATATCTCTTTATAAACTCAGGGATGACACACACACACACACACAAAAAAAAATTAATTGGTGTAAGAACAACAGTATTCAAAGATCACATGACACTATATCCAATTTCTTATGCTACTTACTATCAAATAGAATTCAAGGAATGTAGGAAGTGACAGACACGGGGGGGGGGAGACACAGAGAAAGGGATGAGAAAAAAAGAGGAGGCTGAAGATGGGATAGTCAACATGCTATTTAAAAATATGTAGAGTATTCTCAGAAATTTGTGAGAATATCAAAATCACATTGCAATGCAAATATACATATATCTATAACATATGTGTACAGATGTTTACTTTATACCTTTATTTACTCTATTTACTTTATACCTGTGTTTCTATCTGGCGATGAAGGTCCAACAAGAAATAAGAAGTCTTTGTGATATTAAGAAAAAATAACTACCCTTATTGCAGGCTATATGGTATTGTGTTAACAATCACAAAGAATATGTGATATTAAGAAAAATAATCCACTGATATTTCTAGATATATGGTATTAGTCTAAAAATCACCAGAAAGCAACAAACTAATTTGGTCAATTTCAGTTGATATATAAATATATTTTCCAGACTTTAATATTACATGATTTAAATCTCTCATAAAAGGTAATATAAAAAATTGCATCAACCAAATAAAATCACTATATTTTTACAACCATAAGTTAATATAATTGTCAGTGGGGAAGGACAAGTTTAGTACTATCAAAGAGATTTACTGTAGTGTTTTAATTAGAGATGTCATTGGGAGTCTTGGGTACAGACATTAGATAAAATGAATAAATGATATGCTAGAACTTTAAAGAAAGAAATATAATTTTATCTTCATGTAGATGACGTAGTGTGTTAAAATACAGAACAAGAAATATGTTTATACACTTACACATATACACACAAGAATATAGAATATGAATTAATTCATAAATTTGGAAGATAGAAAGTTTTCACAAAATTATTTGTACACTGAATAATGGTAAAAAATAGAATTTGAAAGAATTTAAAATTTTCCATTTCCTCAAGAGAATAAAATTCACAGCAACCATCACAGTAATAACATTCTTGCACATTATAATCTGCAGAAAATTATGAAAGAAATTCAATGACAAGTGACACAAATAAATAAAAATACATAGCATATATGTGAGTTGTATGCTAAGATGTTAATGCCACTACCTATATAGTAAATAGAAGCCCTGTAATATCCCAATAACATTTTAACTAAAAAAAACTGTATGTCTCAGATTTCTGTTACTGTGATGAAACACTGACCAAAAACAACTTAAAAAGGCAAGGGTTTATATGTCTTATATATAGCAGGTAATGGTCCTTTGAGCAAAGCCAACAAGGTACCTAGAGGCAGGAACTAAAGCAGAAACTACAAAGGAATGCTGATTAACGGCTTGTTCTCATGGCTGACTCAACCTGTTTCCCTCTACCATGCTGGAACACTTGCCTAGGTGTGGCACAGCCCACAATGTACTGGTTACTTCTATAGCACTCATTAAAGGATATCCTTTCCTCTTAACTGACTCTAGCCAGTATCAAACATATAAAAATCACCAACACAATATGTTAATGTACTGAAAAATTGTTGGTGCAAGATATTGAGAAACTGAAATATTTGTGTTTAGGTGGTAGGAATGTAACATTGTGCAATCATTATGAATGCGGTTATTGAGGATAGGTGAATAAACAAAATGCCACATAACAGTTAAAATGGAATATTATGCCATTATTATTCCAACTATTATTCCATTGTAAGTGAAAAAAATTTGACACATGCTCAAGAAACATTCAGGGTTTTAAAAATCACATGTATTTTGAAATGTTCACAAACAAAAAGGCTAAGTATCTGAATACACTCCTGTAATGTACCTAGAATAGCCCTACTTTCTGACACAGATAATTCAAAGTCATTTTCAGGGACTGGGAAATAAAAGTGTGAAGCTGTTTAATTAATGTTGAGTTCCAGCTTGGGAGGACTGAAATATTTTGTACTTATGAATTAGTGATGATTATATACAATGATTATATGTTAGTGATATATATATATATATATATATATATATATATATATATTTATATATATGTATAATTAGTGATCATAGAACTATATATAAAACATATATTAAGTTTATCCTTATACTTTTTAATGCACTTTTCTTGAGCCAAAGAGGGGACTGTGAATCAAAGACTAGGTTGCTCTTGCAAAGGTACTAGTTTTAATTTACAGAACCCTCATGGCAGCTCACAACTGTCTGTAACTCCAATTCTATTAAATCTGCCACCCCCTTTTGTTTTCTGTGGACACCAGACATATAAATGATGTGCATACATGTACAAGCAGAATATTAATACACATCCAAATGTATTTTAAGCCACTACTTTATCTTTCCTCAAGATGGCAGAAGAATTGACTGTTGACAGCAAAACCTACAAATTAGCAATCAGATATAAATGACAAATTCTGAATATATCTAAAAAGTGGATTGCTATGAGTTGTAATTCTTTGGATCTTCAAACTATTTGGCACCCTTGGGGGAAAAGTAAAGTCATTTCACATTCAAAGTTTCCAGTCACATCCCAGAATATCCCTTCCTTTGGCTTATAGACCTCAATATTGTTTCTGGATTCTGGGTAGACTAGTGACAGGCAGAATGTAGTAGGTTTTCTCTGTTGTTCCTGCCTGAAAAGCACTGGGACATTTTGGCCAGCAGTAACCAATCCTCTCTATGGAGAACCCATTCTCTTTGTGTGACTTAAAGTAACGCAGTTTCATCAGTGATGTTATTCCCTCAAAAATCTTTTCTGATACATCCCCACTGCTACATAAATCATCTTCATGGAATATCATTACAAAGCTAACAGGAGAGTAGTTTCCTAGGCTATTAACCATGCTAACCACAGAGAAAATTCTAGGGTTTACACCTCTCAGGCTGCTGGTGCCTGAGGGAAACCCTCTTTACTGTCAGCATCTACTTGCTCAAGGTAGAATATTGGATAGACTGATACAGGAAGCTGGTTCAGAAACAATGGCTAGGACCTGGTATAGCAGGGAAAGAGGGTGATGGCTTTGGTCAGAAGTTCCCAATAGGCCTTTGTAGCCACAGTAGTCTGTAGATGTCCAGGTACCTTTGGTGCCTGCTAAAGAGATGCTCCTTGAATTTGCATTCAATAGTCACTAAAAGGGAAGGAGGAGGTCACACCATCTGAGCAGCATTAAGATGGAAATCGCTTGTCTTATCTACTCATCTGCTAATAATAGGAAAGCATATGGGTAGAAAGGACTCTCTTCTAAGGTACGGGGCATTCTCATTATGTGTTTTTCCACCAAGATCATTTCCTGGTTCTGGTACATAGTGACAGGGTGTTATACATGCTTTGTTTATGTAGTTGACCCCCCAGGTGTTTGGTTTAACTGCAGAAGGCATCTCTAGAGGTGACCTACCCCCTTTCTGTGCTTGTATGTTTAAGTGCACCAACTTGGGGAGTTGTAATAGTCATAGTCATCATAGTCTCTGCTCCAGACACAAACGAATTCTAGTTGCTTACAGGTCGAGATGGCCAAGAAGGGGAACAATGCCAAGGAAGAGCAAGCATTTCATGTTGTCATATCAAATGCTACTGAGAGTGTTCAGATAGTACCTGTACAAATTTTGGCAATTAACATGATAGTCAGGTGGTATGGGATGGTCCCCGATGAGTTCAGCAAGAGATCAATTCCAAGGAAGTCCTTCTCTGGAGTAGAAAAGGGGAATACAGCAAGCTGCAGTATCCCTGTAATCTGGATCTGCGTGTTGTCAGTATGATCTAAAAAAGGGAGATGTTCTTAGTCGGTACAATGCATGTAGCAGAAAGTTCCTTTGTTTATATTCAGAATGGTAGTGGCAGGAGCTACTCAGAACTCACTAGTCCCTATTGCCACAACAGCAGTCTTGGAAACCAGAAAACTAAGCAGGAATGAGTATCAGCATATCTCAATATAGCTTGTAGGCGAGGTGAAACTTGGAGTGCTTGTTTCATCCCAGGCAAAGGACAAGGCAGACGACAAGGTCCAAGATAAAAAAGGAGGTAGGTGAGTCACCAGAAATACTTCATACCGGGATTCTGGTTGGACAGCTTGGTCAGATATGTGATAAACTCCATCAACACGGCATCTTAGAGAGCTGGACAAGGGTGTGACCTACCAACTCTCTTATGAGCCAAACTGGAATAGTTCCACTATATTCATAAAATGTTGATTATTTTTGGTTGTTGTATTGAGAGTTTTGTTACATTTTACTTACTTGTTTGGAAAGCAAGTATATTTGCTTCAGACACCTCTTTGCATACCAACTTTCTCACTAAGAAACTATATGAAAACATACAACAGTTGACAGAAAAGGAATGTAGGACATAAAAGTTGAAAGTAAAGATAGTTGATATATAAAATGTATAACTTAAGACTGTGAGAGTGTATAACAAACAACTAATTCTAACTTCACTCGCAATCTTTTTAATGCCTGAAAAATAAAATTTAAAACTCAATGTTATAATTTTTCAGAATATTGTTTTTAACTTACAGTTTGAAATTCCTCATTTATACAAGTATATTTATACTTTTACTAATGTGGTCCACATTTCTCAAAATTTTTCTAACAGATGATGAGTGTCTTCAATATGTTGCACCAACCCAGTCCTGTCTTTCTCAAATATTTTCATTTACTTTTAAACATCATATGTTGCTAGGCTACACAGCATAAACTTAGATTTATGTTTTAGAGATTTTCCCTTGTAGCTTTTAATTGGTATACTTTGAAAAGAAGTCAAGATAAAAGGGCTGCATTTATAAGTTTTAATGAGTTTAGACTATTAGTTACTTTGATACTTTTCCCATTTGTTTCCATTTGTTATATTTTCCCAAAATAAATTGATTTGTCATCTCAAATACATAAGCGCATATTTTATAATTTTGTTTTATTTTCCTTGTAGTATTTTCAGGCCACAGTATCTGAAGATCTAATTCTCGTGCTTCATTTTTTTTCATTTTTAATAGTTTCTTTTCTTCTTACTTTTTTGGAAGACATACTTGCTAGTGGGTCTTGATAACATTAAACTGTAAACTTCTTTAATTGCTTTTCATGTTGTAGTCTCATTTTGAATCTCCATTTCTGTTTTGTTATCGCCTGGTTATACTTTCATTGATTTCATTTTATTCTCACTTTTCATTTCCTAGATTTTTAGACTGTAAACATGGAAGATTGATTTCAAGTTTTCAGTGTTTTCAAATTTAAGCATTTCATGCTACAGACTTCTGAGTGATGTTTCCAATATACCTCAGATATTTTACATTTTGTTTTTAATTTTTGTTTTAATTAATTACCATTTATAAGTGTATGCTAATATACAAATAGGAATGAATACATCATTTTTCTTTAACTTTTTTATTATTTATATTTTTATTATTTATTTAGCTAACGGTTTAGGAAATTATCTTCTGTCTTTATAAGTTATTTTGTTCTGTTATGATAAGGTGAAATACTCTAAATGATTCAACGTTACTTAACTTTGTTTGTTAGTTTCAGCCATATAAGCATGCCCTTTCTTATTCACTGTATTAAAGGTACTTCACTATTCTACTGTTATTGAGTAGTACGTTTTCATATATATATATATATATATATATATATATATATATATATGAAATTCTATTGCCTGGCTATTTTCAGGTTTTCTGTGCCCTGTAAAATTTATGTATTAGTATATTTGGATTTCTTATTTGGAAAGTTGATTTGAAAATTGCCATGAAACCTCACATCAGTGTCTGCAGTAGTCCTTCAGTCAGGGAACTTAAGTGCACAGTTGTAAGATAAAAGCATCAGAGGAGTTGACAAATCATTTGTTTTCAGCTGAGATGAGCATGGTGATGCTTTACTTTCTTGTTTCATATCCCAAACGTAAAACACATAGTCTTGCCTTAGTTTATTTAATATCACTTCATTTTTTGTGGGTTTTTGTTCATAATATGTATATTGTTTAAAATTATCCCCATGCAAATTTTGAGAAGATTAATGTCTCTACATTCAAGGAGGCTATGATATTCTTTAACAGAAGTCTCCACATATAGTGGTGCAGTGATCCAATCCCAGCTACCAGAGAGGCTGAGATCAGCAGATAAAAAATCCAGGATCACTTTGGGGTTCAGGGTGGATTTAAGGCAAGCTAAGATAATTTACTGACACCCCATTTCCAATATATATATTTGAAATATATATATATATATATATATATATATATACAAAATAACTAAATGGTAGTACACATCTCTATTTGGCACAGGGCATTAATTTCAATAAGCAATAGCATACTCAAAAAGTCTTAGGCTTTATTCAAGTATAACTTATACAGCTCTTGGAACTGAGTTCAATGTTAACTGTTGAAAGTACGAAATTACACAGAAAATAAGTAATGCATGTTCTAGTTGATGAAAATATGGCCAGAGACATGGAATAACCTAACACACACTTTTATGGAACTAAGACAAAAATGTTTCCTAATTAAATATTTGTGTGCCTTTATTGAGTATTACTGACACATTCCAAATCAATCAATCCAATGATTTCTGACAGGGAGAGGTAAAGTACTCATTTATTTCTTTTAGATTTGCTTTTGTTTTTCCTTTCATGTCCTTTAAGTAAATGCTGTTTGTTAGATTAGTCTTTCCAAATATGTTATTAGGAAAGAGTTATAACTATATTCAAACACATAAAAAGCTAGTTAACTAAGTAACTAAATGATAAATTAAATTAAAAAGGGATGCTTAAATTTAGCATATGTAAAGTTAACACAAATATTTCAAGTATCTAAAGAGGTAACAAAAAATTCTTAGAAGAAAACTTATGGTAATCTTTTCATTGTACAAGTTTTGATAATTAATTTTGTCTGTTGAACAAAATATAGATTAATTAGAAAATTATAGTTACATTGTCAATAGAGTATAAAGGTTATAAATTGAATTGGAACAAATTTTCAGCTAATAAAAATAAAAAAGAAACTAAATAAAGTTCATAAATTTGTATGTGTCAATGATAAGTAATTTTAATACAATATAGTTTCCATCTAATCATTTGGTAAAGGTCAATATCATTTGGGAAGAAAAATTTGTATTAAAATATATACAAAGCAAATGTGAATAGCAAAAAGGAGTTATTCTGTAGTTATTCTATATTGATACAAGTGATACTTAATATGTTGATTGTTCAATATATAAGAGAATGTATCATAGCTAATACATACAGAAAAAGCATAGAATATATGTTTGGGAAATCATTTATGGTTCAAGGCATCCATCGAGGCACTTCGTACATATTCTTTGCAGATAAGGGATGTGGATATAATTATAGTGATAATGTTGATATTAATGTGTGATCTTAGGGAAGGATGAGAAAGGAAAGCACACGGCTAACAGTAATATGTTTGTGTATCAAGTTGACAAGAAGTATATAATGTCGACTAATTTTATGTCAACTTGACACAAACTAGATTTCTCTGAAATGGAATAACCTCAACTAAGAAAATGCCTCCATAATATCTGGCAATATGGCATTTTCTTAATTAGTGATTGACTGTGGTTGTTGCCATCTCTGGGCTGGTTGTCCTGGCTTCTATGAGAAAGCAGGTTGAGCAAGCAATGTTCTATGGTTTCTGCATCAACTCCTGCCTCCAGGATGCCACCCAGCTTCTTTTCCTATTCTTGCTGCATTTCATGATGAACTGTTGCATGAAACTGTGAGTGAAATAAACCCTTTCCTCCTGAAATTGTTTTTGGTCATGATGCTTCATCCCAGCAATCTAACCCTAGGTATGCTAGTCAGGTAAATCCCAGATACACCACACTTTCAGTCCCAGCCTCTTTTCTAGTTTGGGTTTTGTTACTGTGATGCACATCTGAATTAAAAATAACTCAATGGAAGAAAGGGTTTATTTCACATACATCTCATACTCTAACATCAAAAGAAAGACAAGGAAGGGACTCAAGGCAGAAGCTTGAAGAAGAAGCCACAGAAGAACAATGCTTACAGGCTTGCTTTCTCTGACTTGCTCAGCTACTTTTCATATACAACTCAGGGCCACCACAATTCCCTAGTAGATATGACCAGAAAAGATCCTCTGTCCAACATATTTTAGTGAAAATTACATACATTATATAATACCCTACCAAGTTTATTTTATTTAGCCAAGCTGGAAATTTCATTTAGATTTGGACTTCTTTCCTATTTTAAGTTCTGATTCTATTCTTTGGTCTAACACAGGATTATGGGGAGTGGAAGAAGCTGGGAGTGAGTGAGGAGCAAATGAAGTTCTTAGTGAATGGGTGTAGTTGGCATGGACATGACCATGATAAAAACTAATGTCTCACACCCACAGGAAGTTGACAAAGCCTTCCCCATATAGTTCAGGCTTGAATTGTCAAAGCCTTCCTCTGGTCCAAGTGTGAATATTGAGAGTTTGTGCAAGTATGAGTGTTTATGAATAATTGCTCACTGTTTGCAAAAGCTAGCAACTGCAATTTCTTCCTCTCAAATGTTTCCTGCCTGAAACTGCTGGCCAGCAACCTGTGAGGACCAAGCAGATGCATAAACAGACTGCTCAGTTCTCTCAGAGATCAGCCCTCAATTTCAGTTCCTGAGGCTGAGCACGAAATTTTTAAAATGGCCATGAACAAAGGGGAATTAATCACTGGTGCCCATGGCAACGGGGACAAGGGAGATAAGGAATACTAAGCCTGACAACTGAGCCAGCCCCCACAGTCAGTGTGTAATAGGATAGCCAGCCTCCACAGCATCTCAAGGACAGGGCCTGGGACTTGTCCAGGCCTGCCTAAGAAATGGAAAAGTGTAGCCCTAAGCAACCCCTGAGTATCCTGGGACAGTTAGAATGCAATGATATGATTGCAACTTGTTTAACACAGTCATATTAAAGTGACCAAACTACCCTAGGAACTCCCATTCTGCTGTGCTTAAAAGGAGCCCACACATCCCTCATTGGGTCATTGACATTTTGCCTTTCTGTGGAAAGGACAGACCCAATATGATGGAATAATAAACACTCTTGCTGATTGCACACTTGCATGGTGGCTTCTTGTGGGTCTTCTCCAGGACCCTAACACAGACACTCCCTGTAGAGAGTAGGTAGCCCTTCCCCCTGGGTTGTACATAATGAAAACACCCAAGTTCTGCTTGGTACTGCATAATGTTTCCAGTTCTTTCAGCTTGTGCACAATCCACCTGATCCCACATTTGCTGTATGTGTCTAAATGTTTGTTCTTTTCTTCATTCCTTCTTTGCCCCAGTTAGGTCAAGGAGGAAAGTTGTACAGGACATGGTAAGGTATATTACCTTCTATTTAGTCATTATATCTCCATACGTTTTCTAAAATGTCAGTGTTCACAGTTTTCATGTACTTAGTGAGCTAGATAGGTATTTTTTGGTATTACAATAGTTACAATAAAAATACACATATGTGTTCTTCTGAAAACATGTAACTCTACATTTATTATCTTCATTTGATAACATGAAAACCTACTGTGATATTTCAAGTTTCTTCTGTTACTTTGAATTCATATGAAATTGACATATATGTAGCCTGAACCCCAGGAGGCTAGCCCCTAATTCTCAAACACCGATCCTGCCACAGCCTCTGGTGTTTCTAGGATTACAGGTTTGAGCCACCACTCCCAGCCAACTAGAAGAGATTTCATGAAGGCGTTGAGGGAGGGTGAGGATGGGAAGATGAGCAATGAGGTTTGGGGGAGGAATGAGGGAGAGATTACTGAAAGATGCTATTGGAAATAGCAGTGGGTAGCACTTCAGGATGAAGTAAAAGGCTAGCACAAGGGAATCTCCTGGGAATCTTCAAGGACAAACCTAGCTAGGACTCCTAGCAATGACTCTTCCCAATTAAAATAGTCATATCACCCACATTTCCTTTTCTTTCCTAATAATCCATTGAAGATGAACTTTATATCTAATAGGCTATTACTAGTGTTGGTTTTTATTTTGGATGGCTAATTACTAACCATATAGTATATTATCTGACCAAAGTTAGATATGCCAGTTTAGGACTAGTTTGAATTTACAGTTGTGAAATGACACCAATAATTTTCTCACATTTACCTAATCTTTCATGATGGATTCAGGCCATGCTTATCATTTACTGCAAATGTGATAACCAAACCGTCAGCTACGCTTCTGCTATCCCTTTAATCTTTCCCCAGAGGTGATAATAACAGATTAATAATTGAGAGTGGTTTCTAGGCTAAGGGTAATGTTTATTTAAAATATGGACAGCATAGCTACATTTTCAAAAGAAAAAATTTAAATAAATGAGGAAATTGGATCATTATTTTTCTGACTTGTAAATGACAAAAGGTGTTCAGGATCCTTAATATATCCAAGTGAAATTATTCTTCAAAATTATCCACAATTTGCTAATAAAGGCAAGATTGCAAAGTAACCAAAAACTTTGAGGAAATATGAAAATATTTTAAATAGTTCAACATTCATTTTTAAAGATTTAGTTTTGTTATAAATTTGTAAATTTATGTGTGCATCTACGTGGCTCTGTCTGTGCCAGCGGGTGAGTGTGTGCTTGTGTGTGTAGGTATGTGCTCCTATAAGCCAGAGGTGTCAATTATTAGATCACCTGAAGCTGGAGTTTCAGGCAGCTCCCATGAACCTGAGCCCTCATGAAGAGCACCAGGCTTTCTTAACCATCAGTCTTCTTTAGAGCCCCATAAAGTAATTTGATACTATTAATAAAATAGTCATAATAATTTAAAGCAAATGAAGATATTCACACTTCCTAAAATATATGACTTTATTAGAAAAAATAATAACAGTAATTGTTAATTAGTTGCCATCTCCCCAAAAAAACAAGTCCTGCAAATAAATTAGTGTTTACAAGCCAAAAAAGAAAAGTTTTTATTTTCTGATTTTCAACCTCTATCTGTAGTGTATCTCAAATACAGTACAGAAAATAGGACCAATGAAAATGATGAGGACTGGGGAAATGGTTCAGCAGTGAAAATGTTCCTTCCCTTCTAGAGGCTGCAAATTCAGATCCCAGCAAATATGTAGGTCACAGCCACACGGCCACATATAATTCCAGTTCTTATGGTTCAAGCCTTCTTCTGGCATCTGAGAACACCTCCAAATATGTGGTATATGCTCTCACTCTCACACACACACATAAACACAAACACACACACACACACACACACACACACACACACACACACACACACACACACACACACACATATATATATATATATATATATATATATATATATATATATATATATATAATCACAAAAAGAAAATATTTTGAAGAGGAATGACAGCATTGAACATTAAATAACATATGAAAAATCCCCTTTCTGTGTTGGTTAGTCATACAATAATTTTAAAGTTTCTGATTTTCATCTTGGACCATTATAGTTATTATCCTTTTTTTTCAATGAAAACTTCCATTTTATTGACAAAAATGATACATCTTAAAATTGTAACCTGTATAGTTCTTCCTAATAAAAGTAAATAAATATGTATTAATTTTGTATTTTTTGTATTATCAAGGTTCACTAAAGAAATGTGAAGTGAGTCAAAAACTTGAAATATTTAAGCAACACATAAAGGTTATTATCAATCAAATAAATGTCTAAAAGTAATATTTTCATGGTTGTTCTCCAGAAAATGAATTCCAGTAGAAATTTTGTATATCTACACTTATTAAGGATTATGATATTGAGGTTTTCAATAAAAAGAATAACAAGTCCATTTTTCTATTATTCCTTTATTGAAAATACATATTTTCATATAAATATTCTGACTATGCTAACCCTTCTCCCGATTCCTCTGTGTTCCTCTCTAAATCCCCTCTCATCCAGATTCATACCCATTCTGTCTATCCTCAGAAAACAATCAGGCATCTAAAAAATAATAAAAAAAGTAATGCAAAGCAAAAAATATCCCCCAAACAAACAGATATCTGAATAGGACAAAGCATACAAACAGAAAAAAATAGCCAAAGAAAAAGACATGAGAAACATATATAGAGCTTGGCGTTGGTGGCACATGCCTTTAATCTCAGCACTCAGGAGGCAAATTCAGGTGGATCTCTGTGAGACTGAGACCAGCCTGGTCTACAAGAGCTAGTTCCAGGAAACCCGTCAAAGACACAGAGAACCCCCCCACACACAAAAAAGGAAAAGAAACACTTATAGATGCAGAGATACAACACACACAAGTTCACCCACACAGGAATCTCCATAAAACCCTTAGCATGCATATATATATATATATATATATATATATATATATATATCACTTTAAAATGTCCTAACAAATCATTTTGGCATGATTAACCCCAATAATGCCATTGAGATAATTTTCTGTTGGCCATCTACTATGGGAAGTGGGGACTGGATTGACATAAGAGTAGTTTGTATGCCAAGTGATATTCTATTGAAGAATATTATTTTTTAATTTGCAAATGGTTATCAATTAACGAGAGCTTCCATATTAGGGATGCAGGCTTTCATCCATTCTCTTTTCAGTGCTGGGACCCAATCTGGTACAGATACATACAAGCCTTTCATATGCTGCCACCGTTTCTATGAATACATATGTACTTTGGTCATTCTGTACTTAGAAGGCTTTGTTTTCTTTCTTAGTGTTTTTTATCCCTCTGGCTGTTGCACTATTTCTGCCTCCTCTTCCACAGAGTTCCCTGAGCCCTGAGGGGAGGGATTTGATAGATAAATCCCATTTAGAATTGAGTGCTGAAAAGTCTTATTCCATCTCTTGCATTGTCTTGGTGATGCTTACATCTGAGATTTTTGTTTGACTTCCCTATTTTTTCCATTTCCAGTTTTCCCTCAGGTTAGTCTTTCTTTATTGCTTCTATTTCTACTTTCAGGTCTTGAACTGTTATAATCACTTATTTCCATTATACATTTGTGCTGCCATAGATTTCATTAATGGATTTATTCACATAATCTTTTAGGAACTCCAACATAGTCATAATAGGCATTTTGGAGTCCTTATCATGTGCTTCAGCTATGTTGCACATCTAAGGGACCACTGTAGTGGCTAGGCTGTAGTAGGAGCATGTTGTCCTAGATTTACTGATTGTTTAATCCTGGAATCCAGGCATTGAGGTTACTGGTTATTATAATCCTAAGTACTGATATCTAGTCTTGTCTTTGTTGGGTGTGTTTGTTTTTGATTTCTGTTGCCATCTCTGTTTATTAAGAGAGTGTGGTGAGTGTGGATTCCCAAGTAAGGAATGTTTCTGAAATCCTTTGAGCTGTGGCCACTGGTGATCCTGCATAGAAAGTTTTAGGTCTTTGGACCTGACATTTAGCAATAGGGTTGTGCTAAGAGGGGTGGTGACAGCATGGTCCACAGGCAGGAGGAAAGTAGTGTGTGCCACCAGGATCTGTGTAGAACCCTTGGAATAGGGGCAGGCCAGGGTAGGTGGTTTGCTACAGAGCTGAGAACGAGACTAAAGAACTGAAATTGGAGGAGAAGAGGGAGCATGAAAAAACCCTAACTCATTCCCTAGCTCAGAGGACTAATAGGTTTACAGGGAGTGGATTCAGGAGTTGGAAACTAAGACAAAAGGATGTTGTGGTGGCAAAGGCTACAGAAAAGACATGAGTAATATGCTGGATATGGGGCTAGGGAAGAAGGGAAGTTTGTAGGCAATGTTCTGCTACAGAGGTGGGGATGGAAGGGAAATGGGAATTGGAGGAAACACAGGAATATGATTCTGCTGTGGCCCTTTGGTTTTCAGAGAGTTCAAAATTAAATTTTTAAAAAGGAAAATAAGGAAGATCGAGATAAAAATAATTAGATGCATCATATAAACAGAAAAGACTGACAGACTAGGATGCATGAAATAAAAATGAAATATGTGGTGGTTAATATGGAAAGCTGGTGCATATACCAGAAAAAAGTGAAAGCTAGAAATGATACTATATAATGGGTAATTCTAAGAATCTGAATGGAATTGACAAGTGTGTCAGTGCAGACTTTTCTGGGCATCAGACTCATTATGGAAGCTGTCATTTTACCAAGAATTGTCAGAACATCTAAAACTGAATCAAATATGAATGTGAAAAATTCAAGTCTTGTTGACATTTCTCTCAATTTCCATTCATATTAAAACATAAAAGTTACTCTGAAACCTTTGACATTGCTAAAAGAGAAAATGGCCTGTCATGGAAAGCAGTAACACTATAAATGATGTTGTTTGTATACAAAATATGGTAATAATAAGACTCACAGCAATGTATACAGTTTTCAATTATTTTACAGCAATTTAAAATAGTTTTAAATGGTAACTGTCTTTAAGTTCAATAAATCTTTATTATTTCTGTTATTAATTTGACAGGGAGTTATTCATTCAGTTCATAAAATAATGACACATGTCATCAGCTAAATTGTGAATACATTTTCAGTAGTCCTATGTTGCACCTTGAAAATGCTGATCAAACACTGAGAATATGTTAGGCACATGAGCATGAGCTTCAATATGAGTGTTCAAAACAATAATGAAATGGTGTATTTGTCCCTTTGTCATAAACTGAAACCTATTGTTTTTAAATCTGAAGCTATTCCATTAACAGTTCTATTTCAAAATTGATTTTATAAATATTGAAGAGTGAACTTCAGAAGACTAATTTAGAAAAAGGAAGAATAAATGCACTAATTAAGAAAGAGAAAAGGAAAAGTTCTCAAAGAAATCCAGCATAAATCAGAGATAGAAGTTAAAAACCGAGAAAAGTGAGCAAGACATAATTAAACATCTGAAAAGGTGCATACATATTTTATAAATCATGTTAGAAATGGAAGTTTACTCATTTAAGTTGGAGATAAAATTACTCTGTGTGAGCTAGGTGAAAGAGTATAATTTTATACTCCCAAGACAACAAGTACTCTGATAAGAGGATCCAACAATGCATGTATTTTCAATGCAGAAGATATATAATGTGCAAGTCTAATGATAAAATGAAAACAGAATAGCCAAGCACATAGGGCTTGATAGTGAGAAGAATACACAACCTGGGTATGCCAGAATAGCAGATAAACTGACTCCACTTAACTAAAGTAGCTAATATAAACTCCTCGTGTACTCACTGCTTGAAGCTATCCCCTAACTTGGACATAGCCATGGCAGAGTTTTGGCAGCCTTTTTACTTTCTCTTGCTTCCTCTTTAATTTATGAGCAAACTTAGTCACCTAAGCATGCTAACTTTGAAATATTTTTACCAGTATTCAGAAAATAATCCATAGAAATCAAAGCTATTTTAATTTATGATAATTTCCCTAGAGCAAGCAAAGTTTTGAGGAATGAGGAAAAGCATTTAATTACTTAAATGTCTGCTAAATATCATTATTTGATTTACTTGAAATGCATTGTTATTCCCTTCAGGTTTGCATGACACAAGGGGTGAAAACATAAAAGTTTGTACCACTTTTCTCCACTTTGTACATTCTTCTATTTTGAGGAAAGCATGGAGTTTAGTATTGATATTGCATAATTGATACAATCTAGCATTTTGTCCTTGAAGATTTTAAAAGGTACTTCAGGGATCAAGAAATAGAAAATAGAGAAATTCCAGAGAGGTATTTGTCCTCATATCATCTAGTCCCTTCAAAGTTCTTGCCTAACTCCAACAAACCATATTACCTACATTCCATTGATTCATACTCAGTCATATTTGCACATATGATAAATGAGACCTGAACTCTTTTATGAAGGAAACATTAAAGAAATAGGCACTGTACAAGATAAGCAATATTCTCTCATCTAACATCAGTATAATGATTTCTCAGAATTTCAAATAATGCATGATTTGGCTGATGAATAGTTAAAAACTGAAAATGAACAGTGTAGAATTATGGTATTATATGGATATTCATTCCTGGTCTTATTAAAATATGCAGAACAAAATAAATCAATTATAATTTAAGTCAAATGAGACTCTTATCACATAAAATTAATTTTCTTAAATGAACTAAGATTCTTTCTTTTTGGACGTGCCTTGTATTCTGCCATATATTTCCCAATGGACATGGTTCAGATAGTATATTATGTAGTAGAAGAAACTAATTATTTAGTTAACTCATTAGAAAAGATTACCTAATTAAAACCACCATCACCCATTGATATCTTGGAAAACTCATTTACTGAGACAATGGCATATTAGGTGGGTTGAAATTGTGAATGGTTAGCAAGAAAAATTTAAGATGGAAAGTACTCCATAGGTACTGATAAGTCTATGAAATTCCTCAGAGGAATAAGGAGAAAAGAAGCCAGTATTTAATAGACTTTTTCTACTTGCCAACTCACTACAAAAACATTGTTGGGTTTATTTCACAAGAGGCCAAATAAGGAATTGACAATCTTATCAGATATGTAAATAGATGAGTGAATAAGCAAGGAAAAAAATCATTCTATCCATTATTTTATTTCCCCATGCAGACTCTGGAAACCAACATTCCACTATCTTCTTGTATGAGAATGAGTTTTAAAATTAAGCATATGCTTATGATTTGAATACTGAATGTTTCACAGAAGCTCATGTTTTATAAGCCCAGATGATGGTGATATTTGAGGATATTGAAAATTCTTCAGGTAGTCAGGAATAATTGGAATAATTGGGTCAGTGGGGATGTCTTTGAATGTTATCATATTGTTGGCCCATTTCTGTCCTTGTTTCTAGCTGCCATGATCTGAGACGTTATCTTCTTCGATAGGCTACCCACCATGGTGTTCTTTCTTAACATGCATACATCAGCCCATACATCCCAATGGTAGCATACTGAAATATCTCAAGTGGGAGCCGAAATAAATCTTTCATTCTCTGAATTTGATTATCTCAGATCTATGTCATAGTGATAAAATAAATATGTAGTGAGGTTATACAACATTTGTTTTCAGTACCTGTTCTATTTCACTTTGACAACATCTAATTTCATTCTGTTGTTGAAACTTCTAGAATTTCCCACTTTAAAATTGTATAATATGTTACTCAGGGTCAAACTTGTAGAACTCTGAACATTTCCCTAGTGCCGGATTTCTCTTTAAACCTATAATGGCTCCCTCTATGATGGTATCTCTTTTCTTGCTCTCCTCTACTCTTCCCCTGACTAGATCTTCCTGTTCTCTCATGTACTCCTCTCCTCTTCTCTTTCTTCTAACTCTCAACCCTACCCCTATGCTCCCAATAAGATTAAGAGGTTTTGTCCCTTTCCCCTTCTCCAGGGGACCATTTATGTCTCTCTGAGGGTCCTCCTTGTTTCCTAAATTCTCTGCCCATGTGGATTGTAGGCTTCTACTTCTTTGCTCTAGATATAAAATCCATATATAAGTGAGTATATGGCATGTTTGTCTTTTTGTGACTGGGTTATCTCACTCAGGATGGTTTCTTCTAGTGCCATGCATTTGCCTGAGAATTTCAAGATTCCATTGCTTTTTTTCTGCTGAGTAGTACTGCATTGTATAAATGAACCACATCTTCTCTATCCATTCTTCAGTTGAGGAGCGTCTATCTTGCTTCCAGGTTCTGGCTATTACAAATAATACTGCTATGAACATGGTTGAATAGATGACTTTTTATGAATGTGCATCTTTTGGTTATATGTCTAAGAGTGTAATTGCTGGATCTTGTGGTAGATTGATTCCCATTTTCCTGAGGAATCACCATACTGATTTCCAAAGTGGCTGTATGAGTTGGCATTCCCACCAGCAGTGGAGGAGTGATCCCCTTTCTCTACAGATTCTCTAGGATACACTGTCATTGGTGTTTTTGATTTTAGCCATTATGACAGGAGTAAGATGGTAAGCAATAGTCGAGAGGCTACCTTATATGCCCTTTTCCAAATGTGACATGAATGACTACCTCATATGCCATCCTAGTGACTTCATCCAGTAGCTGATTGAAGCTGATGCAGACATCAAAAACTAAACAACGAGCTGAACTCTGGAATCTAGTTTCAGAGAGGGAGAAGTGATGAGCAAAGGATTCAAGACAAGGCTGGAGAAACCCACAGAAACTGCTGACCTGAACAATGGGTTGCTCATAGACACCAGACTGATAGCTGGGAAATTGGCATATGACTTTTCCAGACGCCCTGAGGAAGGAAGTCAGTTTGGTGGTCTGGACAATCTATGGGGCCACTGGTAGTAGATCAGTATTTACCTCTAGTACACAAATGAACTTTGGGATCCCTCTCCACATAGAGGGATACTCTCTCAGCCTAGACACACTTCAAATGATATGACAGACTTTAAAGATCCCCCATGGAAGGCCTCACCCTCCGTGTGCAGCAGCCTCATCCTCCCTGAGGAGCAGAAAGGGGTTGGGATAGGGGGTCAGTGGGGACACGGGAGGAGTGGAGTGAGAGGTAACTAAGATTGACATGTAAAAGAAGCTTGATTCTAATTTAAAGAAAACAGAAAAATAATTGTATATTATGCACACAGTTACTCATCAGTTGATAGACACTTAGGCTGCTTTCTTCTAGTAGCTATCATGACTAATACTAAAATTTATGTGAAACTTCAGGTATTTCATCATATTTAGTGCATTTTTAAATATATGCTCAGATATAGGATTATTGGATAACATTATCATTCTGTTTATTTTGAGACAGGGTTTCTCTGCATAGCCCTGGCTATTTGGAACTCACTCTGTAGACCAGGCTGGCCTCAAACTCAGAGATCTGCCTATCTCTGCCTCCCAAGTATTGTAATTAAAGGCATGCATATTCATAGTCTGGAACACGTTTTATTTGTGGTGATATATTTTTTATGATATAGTAAATCCACTGAAGATCAGAATACAAATCTAACCACAGACATAGAAGCTGGATAGTGGTGGCACACACCTTTAATCCCAGGCAGATGGATCTCTGTGGGATCCAGGCCATCCCGGGCTACAGGAGAATGAATCAGTCTAAAAGAGAAACAAATCTTAGACCTTTAATCTCAGTACTAGAGAAGTATAAAAGAGCAGGGCATTCGGGCTTAGCCAATTTGTCTCTAGCCACTTTGAGGAAAGGATCGCCCCAGCCCTGGTAGCATTAAGAGCTCTCTGGTAAATTGGCTGTTTTGCTTTCTGATCTTCAGCTTGAACACCAATATCTGTCTCTGGGTTTTTATTATTCATGTTACATTTATTGTTATTTTATGAAGATTTCCACATGTATTTCAAAAGTGGCATTATTAGTTTATGGTAACATTAACAATGTACAAAGCCTCCCTGTTTCTACACCTAAGTTACATGTAGTATCACATGTGATTTTGATAATAGCCATTCTAACAGTCATGAGCTATCATCTCACTGTAGTTTTATTTATCATTGCATTGATATTTATTAATGTAGAATATTTTCATACATTTCTTGTCCACTCATTTTTCTCTTTTAAAATTTCTGCTCAAGTTTGTGAACCATGTTTAGTCATAATTTGTTCAGTTGTTACTCGTTTTCTTACATATTTTAGATATTAGTGTCTTACAAATATTTGCTTTGCAAATATTTCTTTATTAATGCAAGGAATTTCTGTTCATCATGTGCTGTTAATTATTTCACATACATAATAAAAGCTTTTGCATTTCATGCGATCAAATCACATGTATTGGTTTTGTTGTTTGAGCTTTATTAAATGTATCCATGAGATTATTCCCAGATAAGGGTTGTACAGAACTCATCCTCTATTTTTTTTCAGTATATTTGAAAGTACATGTCTTATAATTAGGGCTTCTGATAAGTTTTCTTTGTTCTGGCTATTTTCTACATATTATGATATAATGGCACATATCCATTTTTCCACCACAATGAATGATAAGTTCATTCACTCATCATTGTGTATACTGAACAAAATATAATTCTACAATTAAAGCACAATTATAACAATGTTGATATATCTATTTTAGAATATTTTTAACCAAAAAGGTAAAAAAAAGACACTAAAACTACATAGTTATAAAAGAAATTGAGTAATGTATGAATCAATGAAGAGAAATCTATAAAGATAGTTTGGAAGATTTAATATTACTAGAACATTAATATCACCAAAAGCACTCAGCATAGCGAATGCAATCTCCATCTAATTTCCTATGTCATTTTCAAATGTTTGTATGTGTGTGCCTGTGTGTTTATAGGGAGAGAGAGATTTAAAATGGATAACATATATGAAATCATAGAAGTTTTACAGATTCAGAATGCTCCCAAAATATCAAGGAAATAAGGGGATCAAATACTATGATTCTGCTAAATGAATCTATCAATAAAATTACTCCTAATGACATTCTGCTCTACTCATAGATCAGTGCCTTGCTCAGTTATCATCAGAGGGGCTCCCTACTGCAGCAGATGGGAAAAACACAGATTAATAATCAGACAATATACAGAGAGTGATAGACCTTGGAAGACTCAGCCCTAAAAGAAATGTCTCCATCAAATCCCTCCCGTCAATGCTGAGGGAACACTGCTGAAGATGAAACAGAAAGTATGTAAGAGCCAGAGGTGATGGAAGACACCAAGTACTCAAATGGTTGTAGAAAACCAGGGCTGGAGCACATTGAACTCACAAAACAGCATACACAAGGCATGCATGGGTCTGCACCAGACAGTGTTCTGGAGATGAAAGGAGAAGTAGATACACAGCCCTTCTTCTAATCCAGAAGCAATCTACAGCTGGTAGCTATTTGCAAATGAAAAAGCAGCTTTCTCCAAGGGAGTCTCACTGGAAAAACAAACTACTCTTAACAGTAGACCCCTTGACCAACAGTATATAGCCAACAGATTAAAGATCTCAAAGGTGTCTTTGGAGGTTCTTTGTTTCAATATGTTAAGTCGCAGTTTGGTTTTGGTATGTTTGCTTATTTTTATACCTTGTGAGTCATGTAGAAGTGTATTATGGCTTCTGGTTTAGGGTTTTTTATGAGATTCCTCTGTGTGTAAACATGTTTGTGTCTCTATGTGATCCTTATGCTTTTTCGCTGGATCTTTTTGTGTGTCTAAGAGTTTTGTAATATGAAAATTGGTATGTTTATGATCTATCTTATTTTATTTTATTATTATTCTTTAGAACCCTGTTTGTTTTCTAATGAGACAAGAGTGTGGATTCATATGAGAAGAAAGGTGGGGAGGAAGTGGTAGGAGTATGAAGAGGGGTAACCTTAATCAGAACACATTGTATGGAAAAATTCCAGAAAAGTAAAAACAAAAAGAAATAATGTTTCTAAGCTGGAGATACCCTTAAATGAATAGGCACAGGACACTGCTTGTGAACATTACACCAGTAGCACAGACATTGAGATCTTCAATTAAAAATGGGACCTCCTGAAACTGAGAAGATTCTGTAAGGCAAAGGACACAGTTGGTAAGACAAACTGACAGCCCACAGAATGGGAAAAGATCTTCACCAACCCCACATCTGACAGAGGGCTGATTTCCAAAATATACAATGAACTCAAGAAGCTAGCCACCAAAACACCAAACAATGAAATTAAAAAGTGAACCCCACATCTGACAGAGGGCTGATTTCCAAAATATACAATGAACTCAAGAAGCTAGCCACCAAAACACCAAACAATGAAATTAAAAAGTGGGTGCCAAACTAAATAGAGAATTCTCAACAGAGGAATCTGGAATGGCTGAAAGACAGTTAAGAAAGTGCTCAAAATCCTTGGCCATCAGAGAAATGCAACTCAAAACAACACTGAGATACCATCTCAGACCTGTCAGAATGGCTAAAATCAAAAATACCAATGACAATCTATGCTGGAGAGGATGTGGAGAAAAAGAACACTCCTCCATTGCTGGTAGGAATCTGAAATTGTAACACCACTCTGGAAATCAGTATGGCAGTTTCTCAGAAAAATGGGAATCAGTCTAACTCAAGATCCAGCAATTCGTCTCTTGGGTATATACCCAAATAATGAATGTTCATACAACAAGGACATATGTTCAACCATGTTCATAGCAGCGTTGTTTGTAATAGCCAGAACATGGAAGCAACCTAGATGCCCCTCAACTGAAGAATGGATAGAGAAAATGTGGTACATTTATACAATGGAGTACTACTCAGCAGATAAAAAGCAATGGAATCTTGAAATTCACAGGCAAATGGATGGAACTAGAGGAAACCATCCTGAGTGAGGTAACCCAGTCACAAAAAGACAAACATAGTATGTAGTCACCCATAAATGAATTTTATAATAGAGCAAATGATTACCAACCTACAACCCTCTTCGCCAAAGAAATTAGGAAAAATGAAGTGCTCTAGGGGATGGATGCATTGACCCTAGGAATCAGAAGGGGCAGGAACTCCTGAGCAAATTGGGAGCATGAGGGTAGGGGAGAAGAAGCTGCCAGAATGAGAGCAGGAGAAGAGAGGAGGAGAGGAGGAAATGCAGGAGCAGAAATATTGAGTTGGGAGAAGAATAGAGGAGAGCAGGATGAGAGATACAATAATAGAGGGAGCCATTACAGGACTTAGAAGAGATCTGGCACTAGGGAGACTTCCAGAGATCTACAAGGATGACACGAACTGACAATCCAGGTAATGGTGCAGAGGATAACCTAATGCCCTTCTCCTAAAATGAGATTTATTACTACTTTTTATGCCATCTCAGAGCCCTCATCCAGTGGCTGTTGGAAGCAGAGGCAGACATCCACAGATACACACTGAACTGATCTCTGGAACTTAGTTGCAGAGAGGGAGGAGTGAAGATCAGAGGGGTCGGTACCAGGTTGGAGAAACCCACAGAAACAGCTGTCCTGAAGAAAGGGGAACACATCAACACCAGATGCTGTCTGGGAGGCCAGTAAAGGACTGATTCAGACCCCTGAACATGGATGGCAATGAGGAGGCCTCTTCAATCTAGGAGGCCCCTGGTAGTGGATTAATATTTTTACCTGGTGTAAGAAGGGACTTTGCAAGCCCATCCCACATGAAGGAATGCACTCTTGCCCTGGACACATGGGGAAGGACCTAGACCCGGCCCAGGATGATGTGGTGGACTTTGGGGAGCCCTGGTTGAGGACCCTACCCTTCCTGGGGAGTGGAGGGTGGATGGGGTGTGGGGTAAGTCCAGGTGGGGTAGGTGTGTTGAGGGTGAAGGGAGGGAGAGGGAGAAGGGATTGACATGTGAAACAAGTTTTTCCTAATTTGAATTAATAAAAAAACAGCTTTTCTTTTTCCTGCCCTAGCCTAGAGCTAGTTTAAAAAGCATACGCTTTTAATATAGATTTTTTGAGACTATTTATCTAGATAATCACTATAAAGTTGGACCCATAACTTTCTTCACTTGTGATATTTTCATCTGTCCTTGGTATCAAGTATGATGAAATGAGTTTCCAGTTACATTTTTCAAAGATTTCAAGAAAGACTGGTTGAAACTCTTCTTTGAATGCTTGGAAAATTCAGCAAAGAGGTTTTCATTGATGAGGGTTTTTTTGTTGATGTTGTTTGTTTGTTGTGTTTTGTTTTTATACGTTTGAGTGTTTTGTTTTGCCTTACATGTATGTCTGTGCACGATTTGCTTGCTTGGTAACTGAAATAAACAGAAAAAGGTACCGTTTCCTCTGGAAGTGGAATAACAGTGCTTGGGAGCCAACATATGAGTGCTGAGAATTCACACTCCATGCTCTCTGGAAGAGCAACTTTTGTTCCTAGCTGCTCAACCATACAAACCAAGGAATAATTTTATTATTTAGCAACTCTCTTTATAATTGCGTGCTTAGGGTTTTAATTTCTTCTTGACTCAACCAAAGCAGATTGTATTTTTCTCAGTGTTTATCCTTTTTGTCCAAGATTATCCAATTTCTTGATGAGGATTTGACACACTCGTTTGAAATTTTTTATTTCTCTGACATCTGCTGTAATTTTGTCATTTAAATTATTAAAATCACTTTTTTAGAAAGTTAACTTAAAAAGTGACAAATTTCTTATGTGAAATTTACATACATATTTCATATTGTTTAATTTGTTTCTACGAAGTTTCTGCTCATCTGATTCTACAGCTCTTTCCCAACTGTGCCTTTCTTCATCATTGATATATGTATTAATTAGTAAGAAAGGCATATATTAGAATTGCTTTGGGGCAGTCCCTAAGTTTGAATATTTGGTGTTCATTTCTCTTAAATTTTTAAGTAGCCTGTTGGATCAATGAACTTTATTTATTGTATTATCCATAAAAGCTGAAGCATTATTCATAAAACAAACTATATTTTGTCATTTGCCACAAGAGTGCATGAGATTGGAGAATATTAGACTAAATGAACATAGCCAAGAGCAGAATTAGAAGTATTACCTCTCACATATATAATATATAAATACATTAAAAATCTGCAGAGCTATAGAGCAAACCAGTGCTCTCTAGAGTCTCTTAACGAGGAGAAATAGAGATTAAATATATTTGAGGGGCAAATTTTGCAAAGCATAGGAACAAGTTCAGATGCTGTATGTCCAACACAAGGACTGAGGTTGGTAAAATTGTACTGTACTCAGGATTTGCAAAATGAGTTTATTATAACTATTCTTGCCATACACACACAAAGCAGCTCTGTGAGATGATGGGAATGTTAATTTGCTACAGTAACACTTCTAGCATTTCTATGGATCTCAAAAAATTCACTGGTAACATTTAACTATGAATAGCATAATCCAAAATGAACTATGAAAACTTAAAAGGGTAAATATACATAAATGTATATTTCTATATAAAAGAAGTAAACTGAATGCATAACAATGCAAACTTCTTGAAAAGCCATCCCTGACAGTCAAAAGACTAGTGGCTGCCAAGGGTTTGTAAAAGTAGAGGAAATGAATAAGAATAACAGAGAGGTGGTGGTTCATGCCTTTAGTCCCAGCACTTGGGAGGCAGAGGCAGGCAGATCTCTGTGAGTTCAAGACCAGCCTGTTCTACAAGAGCTAATTCCAGGACAGGCTCCAAAGCCACAGAGAAACACTGTCTCAAAAAAACATAAAACAACCCCCCCAAAAAAATAAACCCCAAAAACAGAGAGGATAGATAAGATAGGGAACCTAACATATGTAATATTATATATGTAACACAGAAATTTCAAATATATAGTGGTAATAACAAGTAACATTCTGAGTAGAGATTAGGAAGGGAGGTACTAGGAATCATCAACACTTTTATACTTTTAAATTTAGCTTAAAGCAATGCCACATGTTTTAAAAATTGCAGAGGATTCATTGTAAAATAGGTGTCTCATGTGTTCTAGATTTGCTTCCTCAAAAAATTAGATTTTTCAAAGGACTCTGGATTACATTTGTAAAATATCTTACCTATACTCTGTTATTTTCAATTAACATTTGGTGATTTCATATAACCTTGAACTTTTACCAATAAGTTATCACAAAGAGAACTCATAGAAAGAATGCAGTCACTAATATGAATATTTTTAAAAGCTTAGTTGATTTTGTAGCATATACTTAGAAAATATTGGTTGTTAATGACACAAACATATATTGTGTGTTTCCGTAAGAGAAAAGTAAATAATGTAACCTTTCTAAGTACAATGAATGCATCTTTAGTAAATTGTTCACATCTGGCCAGAAGGTATATTGGTTCAGTTTATAACTAGGTAGTTGCCTATAGGTAGGTCATTATAAAGCCATGTACATGCTGGGAATAAGAGGTGGGTTGCAATCCATTTATAACCTCAGAGATAAATAAAATGAAAATATTGATTTTTCTCATAAAATTCACTGTGATGAAATTCGCCAATATCTCTAGGCATAGTAATGTTGGGAGATGTTTTATTGAGCAAAAATAAAAAGTAAACATGTTTCTTCGATTAAGAAAATCAAAATATATGAAGCTATTTTTACTTATCGTACTGTGACTCATAAAAAACATAATTATGATGAAACAACATGTAACATAAGAATGTACAACGTCTGGCAAATGTGGTTTTTAATTTTGAACGTGATTTTAATGATATAAAGTTCTCCATTTTTTGTTTTTCCTCTCTGTTTCCTAAATTTTTTGTCATTTCTTCTCATCTAAGGAGAATTACCTATGTCTGACATTGGCAACTTTGATCATAAAAGATCAGTCATAAAGATGAACTGTTTAAAGTTAGGGAGATGTTCAATATGTAAAAGAACTTGCTTGAGGACATGAGTTTGAAGCTACATTGCTCACAAAAGCAACACAGGTAGGACAGGTGTCTCTAAACCCAGTGTTTCTTTGGGAAGAATGGAAGCATACCCAAGCATTCTCCACAAAATTGTTTGTCAGCTAACTTATCATATGCAGTGGATAAACAACCTTAAAAGCTGTCTCAAATAAGGCAAATGGTGACAACTTATACACAAGGTTGTCCTGTGAACAACACTCATTCACCATGGCAGAGACATGTTTCTATTCATACATGCACAAATATGGATACATATACATATCATAAATATTCTGACAAATTCATTTTCTTCAGTGAACACAAGTTGTTATTTTGTTGAATATACGCTTGGTGATTAAATTATCATTTCCAAAAATGTATTGGTGTCACATTAAGGAAAGAAATAAAACCAATTCCCCTTGGAGTCATTTAACAAAGATCAAGTACAGATTTGAATACTAAACTTCATGCTCTCTGCATCTTCGATTTTCTGTCTGTTACTTTAGTCTGAGATATACTGTCTTATAAATATCTTGGTCCCTGAATATGTGTCTGTCCTTTTCTGTGTGACCCTGCCTTCTGAGTATTCTATCTCTGTGTGTATGGCTTGTGTCTATCTGCTATGTTACTATGTATGTCTACCTGTGCCTGTCTCTGACAAAGGGATTCACTTTGTCTTTATTGAACTACACAGAAAGCATCACATGAGGAAGGATTGGGAAAGTTTACAGAAATCTTTAACAGAGTTTTACAAGAGTTTAAGTTATTGGTTCCAACCAATCCTAACTGAGGCAGACAATGAGCAGCACTATAAATATCACTGCTTATCAACCATTATTTATAAATTGAGGTTTTCACCCTTCATGGTAAATTTTAGAAGGTGTTTTTGACCTCTGTACTTGATGCTTCCAGTAAATAGTAAGCATGCATTGTTCTGGGTCAGGGACATGGAAGGGTACATAGCCTAGATTGTAGCTATATAGTTGCATAGGTTTTAAAACATAATTATTTGGGAAAGTCAATGCAACTAAGGTTGATCTTTACAAACTTCTCTTAGAAGAAGGTTTAAAAAAGGCTCTGTACACAGTAGGATAGCAGTCTAAGTCTTAAGTGGTCTCAAGGTGTATTATTAACTCTGGCTGAGAGATAGAACAAAATATTCTGTCCCCACAGTTAGTATAAAAGAAAACTATTATTGAGTTTCTTTCTTAGGTTAGTTTTATGAAATCATAATAAAATACCAAATACATTTAAGTTGCCATCATCAGGGAAGTTTATATTATGTATCAGCTTCTTCCTGATCTAGTAATGGGGAAAACTCTAACTTGTCTTTCCAAATATGCTTATGATTTATATCATGATTTATCAAAATCATCTTGAAAATGCATATAGAAAAAAGTGTTATGAGTCATTTTAATAGTTTTCTTCAAAATATATTAACAAACTCATACGATTTTACTATACATGTATTTAATTTTAATTGAATAGATTGTTTTATATTCTTCTTGGTCAATATTAACTTTAAACAAAAACATGAACATTATTTTTTCAAACAGAAGTAGTAACTATTCTTATTTTTTATTAAAAGGTGTTAAAATGACAATTTTGTACAATTTGTTTATTTTATGACAGCCTTGCCAAAACTATACTTTCTTCGCCCTTAGATAAAATAATTATTATCTGATTTTTATTTCTATTTGGTTCTTCAAGAAGAATTTCTGATCAATTCACAGGGCTCATTTTTTGCATTCACAGAGCAAAATTGCTGTTTTTCAAACCACATTAAATATTTCCCTTACTTTGAAAGAACATAATTATCTATTTATCTTGATGTGCAATACCTTGTACACCATTCTCTATTTCTATTTCATTTATTTTGATAGTTTCTAAAAATTATTTTCTTAGGTACAAACATCACAAAATTGTTGTTCTAAAAATTAAATGTATTGACTTTTCAAACTGTTACATTCATTATATTCAGTAATGATAAGACATTTTGACTGGAGAAATGGAAAATGTACTGGTTTATGCTTCTATCACCTGAATAATGATGAATAAAAATCACATATATAATTCATACATAATGTGAGGCAGTTCAGGCTAAAACTGATAACAGAAAATTTGAAGGGAATTTGAAAATTCACTTAGAGAATTTTAGTGTGAGAAGGTTCAGAGAATTATCCATAATGAATAGCTGCCAGTTTTAGAAAACAGGGAAAGTTGATTTAAATATTTATTCTTTCAACTATTACATCATGTATGTGATACTAGAGTTTTGCTTGAATATAAACACCTTTATTTGAACTGTATATTAAATTGCAATAAATGAGTATTTAAATATTATATTTCTATTGAAAGATAGAAAACACTTTAAATGTATAACAGAATTTGGGTTGGGGAGATTGCTCTTGTAGAGGTACTTGCAATAAGTCCTGAGGACTTGAATTCAGTCCCCAGATTCTACAGTTTGGCAGTAGAGAAAGGATTATCATGAGATGTCTTCTGATCTCTACACATGAGCTCTGGCATGTCTGCACCTACAAATGTTTTCTTGCATGTGTACACACAAAGACACACATGCAAACACTTAATATAAGAAACAAAGCAAAAATCTCCCCCAAATGATATGACAGACTTTGAAGGTCCCTGGTGGAGGATCTCACTATCCCTGTGGAGGAGTTGGGGGATGGGTTGGGGGAGTTGGTGGGGACCATGGGAGGATGGGAGGGTGAGGGAATCGGGTGATGGGAATATAAATATCAGTAGTAATTAAAGAATCTAAATTTTACAAAAGAGAAAAACTCAAATAACATACACAACAAAATTTGGGATTATTTGTG
The DNA here is from genome assembly GCF_003668045.3 of Cricetulus griseus. Lineage (NCBI taxonomy): Eukaryota > Metazoa > Chordata > Mammalia > Rodentia > Cricetidae > Cricetulus > Cricetulus griseus. The sequence goes on from NC_048604.1 coordinate 56,542,600, forward strand.
TCTGTTTTTATGTGTATGGGTGTATCAAACATACACCTAATTTAGATTAAATTTATTGTCCATAATCATATACAGAGGAACTATGTTGTGCAATTATTATCATTCTATAGATAATTTACTACATGTCTATCATCTTCTCTATCATTCTCATCCATCAGTGAGATATTTTATACACTTCATAGTAAGTAGTTTATGTATGTACAGTTCTCAGATATTTCATCCTGATTGATCAATGAGCATTCAATATTATAACACACAAATATTAACATATTTTAAAGGTTAGAGAGAATTTAGAATCTCTGAAAGCTACAAAAAAACAAGAATGGGGATTTTCAACTATTCATGAACTTTCCCACAACGATGCACTAAATGTTCTATTTCTTTTCTTTTCTTTTCTTTTCTTTTCTTTTCTTTTCTTTTCTTTTTTTTTTGAGTTACAATGCTGCTGGCCAGTGAGTAGGATTTCTTATTTGCTAGCTCAGTCTTAATTATCAACCATAACTACTGATCTATATATTTTTATAAGGACTTATCTTACCAAAGGATGCCAGCCTTATGTGCCCTCTCTTCCTAGGATCACATAGCAACCCTCTCCCTTTCCTACATTTCCCAGAATCATCCTTCTTCTAACTTGCTTCCCTATTGGCCAACAGTGCTTTCTTTATCAACTAGTAAGACAAACATATGCACAGAAGGAACTTCCCCATCAGATATGTTAGAGTTAATTTAGTGTTATTGATTGCTTACAACTCAAAAGTTACATAGCTTTATGAAGTCACTAAATTTCACTATAATGAGGACAACCTGTTACACCTAACAGAAAATCAATTTTGAAGTATGACAGATCCTTGGTTCTTTCCATCCAAATAATGAATTAAATCACTAAACAATGAGAAACTGGGGAGGCTGTTTACAAAATTAAGAAAACTGGGAGTCGAGATAAAAGATCTGAAAGGAAAAATTTCTAAGACACAGGTATATAGATTTTCTCAAACATCAAGTTAGAGGATAAGAGAGACAATTCCAATAGAATTATTAGAATTGAGACTGATTAACAATCAGACTCCATTTACATACCAACAATGTTTGGAATATCCGAGGTAAACAATTTGATGCAAAACACAGGTACTGGCAGTTAAATAAGGAAGAAAATATCCATGAAATTCCATGCACTGAAACAGCACGTATGTTATAAGCATAACAGTGTAGTATTCTTTAAATACTCAAACAGAACTAGTAAGAAATATGCCAATGCAACAAAAGCACAAATCCTGCCAAAGAAGAAAAGATGAAAGCTTGCAAAAATGTCCTGGTATTTAGTTTTCTTATTAAGTCACTTTACAAGCTTCATCATACTCCCTCAGAATGGGAATAAATCTTTGTCTTGGCCATACATTTGACAGAAGATTAGTCTGTCAAATATAAAAAATTAAAAAGCATCCATACCAAAAAATCTAAACACCAAGGAAACAAATAATCTGATTAAATAGTAGGCTACATAATTAAACAGAGTTCTCAAAAGAAGTTATTGAAAAGGAAAAAAATCATAAAAAGTGCTCAGCAACACTGACCATTAGGGAAATGTAGATTAAAATTAGATTAAAATAAATCTAAGATTTCCACTCACTTCAGTCAGAATGGCTATCATCAAGATATCAAATACTAATGAGAAATACTATTGAGAATATGGGGCAAGATGTCTTCGGGTATAATCTGGCATAGTTACTATGGAAATTAGTTTGAAGCATCCTCAAAAAGATAGAAGTAAATCTATGGTAAGACTAAGCTATACCACTCTTGGACATATAACCAAAGTACTGTATATCTGACTACAGGGACACTTACTCATCCATGTTTATTATTACTATATTCTCAATAGCCAGAAAATGAAAAGAGCCTAGATGTCTATCATAGTTAATGGATAATAATAATGCAGTGTGTATTTTTACTCAAAGGGAAATTTTTCAGCTATAAAGAAAAATAAAGTTAACATTTACATTACAGGTAAATGAATGAAACTGGGAAAAATACAACAAATGAGGAACAGGGAGATTAGCACTGTATGTCCCCTTGCCTATGTGGCTGATTGCTTCAACTCTCTGTTTCTATTCACTTAACTTATAGTTCCCCTAGAAATCTGGAAACTAAAAGGCAGAAATTAGAAGAAATGTCCTTAGAGAAGAGGGATAATAAGAAACAAGTAAAAAGAAAGTGTTGAAGGGGAATATCAGAGGGGAAAGACTTCAGTAGGGAGAGATACATGAAATTTTCAGTTTTGCCAATAAGAGCCCTCAGGATAGAAAAGACACCCAAGGACAAATGCAGATAAGAGAATTCAGAGCACTGTATTGAATTTTAAACTCAAACCTACCAATGATTGTCTAAAATATAAATAAATTAAAATAATTAGAAGTATTAAATTGTCAGAGTGTGTCAAATAAAGGCAAGATATGGCCTTACTTATAAGGAAGATATTTCACAATAAAGAAAGATTTGAAAAATAAAAGAAACAGCAACCATTACCTCACACAATCAGAAGAAATAGGAAATAGCTATGTTGTTATTATGTAAAATAAAGGAAAATAATGACCACAGGAATATTTTATAATAATATAGGACAGTAGTTTAAGAAGGCAAAATATATTTGAGATATGTTCATGATTCTTTTTGGTGAATACTTGTAAGAGGGGATAATATGTCAAACAGTTGCTCGATTTCAAAGTCAATGTTATACCACTACACAGTTTTCCCTAATGCCTGTACTGATCTACTATTCTATGAACAGTTCATACTAAATTACACCATTAAGAGATGATTTTGCTATCTGAATGTATCCAGCAACACCATGTTATAAACTCTCTCTCTCTTTCTCTCTCTCTCTCTCTCTCTCTCTCTCTCTCTCTCTCTCTCTCTCTCTCTGTGTGTGTGTGTGTGTGTTACATTCTTTTGAAGATATCTAATTTTGGCTAAGTTGTTAGAAAGTGTTTTGGTTGCACTCTTAAATTCAGTGACCCTGAACCTACATTAATAATAATAATAATAATAATAATAATAATAATAATAATAATAAATAGGGGCTGGAAAGATGGCTTAGTGATTTAGAGTACTTGTTGCTCTTGTAGAGTACACAGGTTTTGATTCGCAGCACCCATATTGTTGTTATTTTATTTCAGTTACAGCTGTGGGCGACGAAACAGGAACCACAAAACTCAACAAACCCAAACAAGTCAGATTCAATCCAAATAAATATTACTCAACCTTTTCCTGGTCCTGGGATGTCCTTTCCTCAACTTGGGGCCCCTTGGGAACCCCTCCCTCATTTTATGATCCTCCTCCACTCAAGTACCAGGACCTAAGAAACACTTTTTTCTTAAACTTAACTTTGTCCTCTGCTCTGCCAACATCTTGCAAGGTCTAAGAGGTGACAGAGAAATCCATACAGCCTGGACTACAATGAAATAAGCAACTATCCCAGAACATGGCAGCACTCCTGCTTTCTCAGTTCCCCTAAAGATGGTCAATGTCCGAAGGTCAGCTAGAAGCAGTGTTGATGATTTGGTGCCTGATATCCCTGCCCTACCTAACATCGCCTGGTAAGTCTCCCACCATTTTTAATAGTAAGAAGAGGTATGATTGTTGGAATCCTTGCATTATGTTGATTCCGTCCCATGACAACAGGCAGGATATGAACACCAGCATTCAAGTGGACACTCACACAGCTCAAAGGGCCCTGTGATGTATGGCTACATCATTTCTAAGGACTCTGTGCATGTGCGAGCTTTCCCATTTAAATGAGCATCTCTGACTGTTGGCCCTTTCTTCTTCATCCTCCTTCTCCCCCCTTCCACTTTGTTCCCCACCCCTTCCACCTTCTTTTCTGTTCCTGGTTGTTCAACCTATGCCACCCCCTTTTCCTTCCCCCAATAAAATCCACTTTCATAATGGAATCTTAAGCTTTGTAAATAGTTGAAATAGACCTTTATATCCTTAATTTTTTATTTAGTTAGACCAATCTTAAATTATAAACAAGCTTCTTTTACATGACAAGTCCAGTTCTCTCTCCCTCCTCCCTTCCTTCCCTGTCCCCCACCCCCTATCCCAACCCCTTTCTGCTCCCCAGGAAAGGTGAGGCCTTCCATGGAGGAATCTTCAGAGTCAGTCATTTCATTTGGAGCAGGGCCTAGACCCTCCCCGTGTGTCAATGCTGAGAGAGTATCCATCCATGCATAGTGGACACCCAAATTCCATTCCTGTAATAGGGATAAATACTGATCCACTACCAGAGGCCCCATAGATTGCCGAATCCTCAAAACTGACATCCTCTTTCAGGGCGTCTGGAAGAATCCTATGCTGGTTTCCCAGCTATCTGTCCGGCGTCAATGATCAACCCCATATTTCAGGTCAGCTCAGTCTGTGTGTTTCTCTAGCCGGGTCTTAACCCATTTGCTTATCACTCTTCCCTCTCTGCAACTGGATTTGAGAGTTCAGCTGAGTGTTTAGCTGTGAGTATCTGCTTCTGCTTCCATCAGCTACTGGATGAAGGCTCTAGGATGGCATATAAGGTAGTCATCAATCTCATTATCAAGAAGAGCATTTACGGTAACCCCTCAACTGTTGATTAGATTGTTAGTTGGGGTCAAACTTGTAGATCTCTGGATATTTCCCTTTAAACCTATAATGGCTCCCTCTTCAGTATTGTACTTGAAGTTCTACCTAGAGCAATTAGAAAACAAAAGGAGATCAAGGGGATACAAATAGGAAAAGAAGAAGTCAAATTTTCACTATTTGCAGATGACACAATAGTCTACATGAGTGACCCAAAAAAGTCTACCAGGGAAGTCTTACAGCTGATAAACATCTTCAGCAAAATGGCAGGACACAAGATTTACTAAAAAAAATAATAAGTAGCCCTACTAAATGCAGAAGATAAATGGGCTGAGAATGAAATCAGAGACACATCAACCTTTACAATTGCCACAAACAACATAAAATATATTGGCGTAATGCTAACCAAACAAGTGAAAAGCCTGTATCAATAGAACTTTGAGTTTGTAAAGAAAGATGTAAATGAAGATACTAGAAAAAATTAAAAAAGAAAGAAATTAAAGAATATACCAGAAAATGGAAGGATCTCCCATGTTCTTGGATATGAAGGATCAACATAGTAAAAATGGCAATCTTGCCAAAAATAATCTACAGTTTCAATGCAACACCCATCAAAATCACAGTACAATTCTTCACAGAACTTGAAAGAACAATTCTCAACTTTGAATGTAAAAACAAAAGACCCAGGATAGCCAATACAACCCTGTTTAAAAAGGAACATCTGGTAGCATCACCATCCCTGACTTCAAACTCTATTATAGAGCTACAGTCCTGAAAACTGCTTGGTATTGCAATAAAATAGACAAGTAGACCAATGGAATCAAATTGAAAACCCTGATATTAAGCCACACACCTACAAACATCTGATTTTCAACAAAGAAGCTAAAGTTATACAATGGAACAAAGTAAGCATCTTCAACAAATGGTTCTGGCATAACTAGATGCTGGCATGTAGAAGACTGAAGATAGATCCATACCTATCTCCATGGACAAAACTTACATCCAAATGGATCAAAGACCTCAACAAAAATCCAGCCACACTGAACCTCTTAGAAGAGAAAGTAGTTGGTATCCTTGAACAAATTGGTACAGGAATCCAATTCTTGAACATAACACCAGTAGCACAGTCACTGAAATCCACAATTAATAAGTGGGGCACCTGAAACTGAGAAGCTTCTGTAAGGCAAAGGACATAGTCAAAAAGACAAAACAGCAGCCCAAAGAATTGAAAAAGATATTCACCAACCTCACATCCGACAGACTGTTGATTTCCAAAATATACAAAGATCTCAAGAAGATAGTCACTAAAACGCCAACTAATCCAATTAAAAAGTGGTGTACAGAACTAAATAGAGAATTCTTAATGGAGGAATCTAAAATGGCTGAAAGACACATGAAAAAGTGCTCAACAGTCTTGGCCATCAGGGAAATGCAAATCAAAACAACTCTGAGATACCATCTTACTCTTGTCAGAATGGCTAAATCAAAACACCAAGAATAGCTTTTGCTAGAGAGAATATGGAGAAAAGGGAACATTCCTCCACTGGTTGTGGGAGTGCCAACTCATACAGCCACTTTGGAAATCAGTATGGCAGTTCCTCAGGAAAATTTGAATCTGTCTACCACAAGATCCAGCAATTCCTCTCTTAGGCATATATTCAAAAGATGCACATTTATACAAGGAAATCTGTTCAACCATGTTCATAGCAGCATTATTTGTAATAGCCAGAAACTGGAAGCAACCTAGATGCCCCTCAACTGAATAATAGTTAGAGAAAATGTGGTACATTTACACAATGGAGTACTACTCAGCAGAAAAAAAATACAGTGGAAACTTGAAATTCTCAGGAAAATGGATGGAATTAGAAGAAACCATCCTGAGTGAGGTAACCCAGTCCAAAAATGACAAACATGGTATGTACTCACTCATGCATGGATTTTAGACATAGAGCAAAGATTACCAGCTTACAATCCATACTGCCAGAGAACTTATGATATAAGGAGGACTCTAAGAGAGACATACATGATCCCCTGGAGAAGGAGAAAGGAAAAAGATCTCTTCAGCTAATTGGGAGCATAGGGGTAGGGGAGAGGGAGTTAGAAGAAAGATAAGAGGAGAGGAGTACATAAGCGAACAGGAAGATTTAGTCAGTGGAACCTTAAATTATTATCATCATTTAAAGATACATAAAAATTTGAGATTTAGAACAGTTGAATTTAATTTACATACAGAGTTGCTTACATACACACATATATATATAGTTAAATTTAAATCACATGTACAGAGAGACATGCTGATATATCAAACAGGACTCGGTAAAAGTAAAAAGTATGGGAAATCCAGAGTGTAATCTCTGATTCTCATTTTACAGCAAACAGACAGGACATTTAAAGAAACAGAGTAGACTTAAAACTGCTAGCAAGTGACAAAAAAGTAGATCAGTTGCAGATGAAACTGACAAGGTTTGTTTCTTGGTTTTGGTTTTGGTTTTTGGTTTTTGTTTTTTTTTTTTTTTTTCATGCATGCATGCATGCAATGTGTGACCTACTGGGCAAAGGAAAATCACAATATTCTCCAAACAAACCATATGCAACAGAAACCAGTGAAAGAAGAAATTGGAGACAAAGAAATGAAAGGCAAAAAAGTAAATGAATTATGCTTAACAGCAGAGTTTGTTGGCAGAAGCTGGCTAGACTGTCCTTCTGCCTAGGCATGGAGTGGGAGGTCCTACAGCTAAGCTGCATGGTCAAGATGGCAGCTTCCATATACACATTCCCATTCAGCAGAAGTTGGAAAGTTTTGAGATATAATTTTGTTAGCTTTTTTTTTCCAGGAGTGAGGCAGAAAGATATGTGAAACCAACAGGACACCAGAGTCTAAGAAGCACAACCTCCAAAAAGACCACTATAGTCTGAGAAGCAAATGCATGAGTCAGTATGCACAGTGCTAGAATACAAATCCCGAGAGACCCCTTGTGGGTCTTATAAACACATGCACCTCTCAATATGGATGGTGCTAGGGCACAAAACCCGAAAACCTCATTCGTGGGGAAAAATGAAAAACGTTCAGACCGTCCTGAGCAGATGCTGTCTCAGGGCAGCTTACTGTGAACCACTGGCATCTGAGCAGAGAAGAAACAAGGTAGAAGGACAGCAGCAACAGAAATAAGACAAACAAGAGAGTGGGATATTTGAACAGGAGCATACCATGTTTAGTAAAACAGGAAGTTCACAGGTGGAGGGAGGATCCCATCCTGAGGCAGGCTTACCCATGATGGGAAGCAGCAGGATGCCCCTAGGGCAGCCAGGAGAGTTTTAGCATGCCTGGGAACAGGAGGAAAACAGACAAGTGAAAAAGAGTAGAGGCCACTCTTCCAACCATGGATGCCAATAAGCTGGCACATGGTTTGATATGGGAGGCTCATCTTCCATGAGAGAGGTAGAAAAGATCCAAAGCCTATAATCTCCAGTGTCCCAGAGACTAAGGGAGGATTGTTTAGGCACAGGCTGATTTTGTGGTCCATTGAGCACAGTTCAGGGGCCAGGGCTCCCAGAGCCTGAGAAACACATGGTTTTCAGCACTGGGATTTTTGACGAGGCCAACAAGGTGAAAGACCACAATCTAGATACGAGTTCTAACTCATGGAAGCATGGGCAGAGGTAGAGAATGAGAGGTGGGCTTACCAGACTTGGTGTTGGTGGATGGAAGAATCCAGAGATCCTTAGTTGGAAAAGTGACCAAGTTGAAGGTTCCAGGATCCTGGCATATCATAGACTGCCACGGGCAGAAGCAAATGCTGGGAAAACCTGCTGAGTCACATGCACTGATGTTAGGATAAAGCTTGAACAGGGTCCTTAGGTGGTAAAATGTGGTGGATTCCATGGCAGGTAAGTGTGACCTAGGCAGGGGACAAACATGCCAGGCAGACAGAGCTTAAGTGAGAAGTTTTATTAGAAAGGGGAGGGAGGGGTAAGGAAAGGAAAAAGAGGTAAAGAGATACAGAGAGAGGACAGAAGAGAAGAGAAGAGACAGGAAAAGTTCTGTCTTCCACAGTGGGACAGCAGGAAGAGAGAGCAGGAAGAGAGCTGGAGAAAAGGAGAAAGAAAGGAGAGCAGAGACAGAGAAGAGCCAGAAAGAGAGCAGAGTCAGAAAAACAGCATAAGTGGCCAGGAGGTGTGTCTTTTATAGGGGTCCTTTGCACCTGTGTGCAGATTAGTACTCATGGAACCCTGGGCTGACCAGGGTACTGCCTGAGTGCATTCTGCCAGGTGACAGGGGCAGTCCAGCATAATGCCTGGATACCAACAAGCTCACCTCTTCTTATTATTAAGAATATAGGGAGTTATGCATAGCAGATTAGGAAATAAGGGCATAGAGTTCTAAAGACTACTTCCTGGCAAGGATACCAATACATACGGTGGCTCAAAACCATCTGTTACGTCCAGTCCCAAGGATCCACTGCACTCTTCTGGCCTTCACTGGCACCATGCATGTGCACATATCTCCATGCTGACCAAAAATCATACATATAAAATAAAATAAATAAATCTACAAAATTTAAGAAATAATAACAGGTCATGGTAGCATAGGCTTTGTTGTGCTCAAACTCCGAACTCAAATCACCAAGAGACCCGATCTGATGCAAAAGGATAGAGTCTTTAATTTTGCCAGTTAACTCAGTCCCTGGTCCATCCAACACAGTGGATGAAGCAGGCAGGACCAGGAGGGACCTAGAGCAGCAGTTGGGCATGGACTATATTGGGGTAAACAAGAAGAGTGTCTGGGGATATGCATAACAACAGTCTCATGATTGGTGCACCTCCAGGCTTGGGTGACCTGTCCTGTGTAGATTGGTCAACTGCAGCTGCAGGTAGGTTGCTATGCTCAGAGACCCTCCCAGGGTGATTGCTACACTCTGCATTCCAGAGCCTGCCAGCTAACTTCTGACTGGTTCTTTGACACATGGAGGGTATCTAGCTTCCTAGTGATGAGAAGGTCAGGAAAGGTTGGGAGCTCAGCACAAGTTGCTGAATCAGTGGCCTGTGACTTGCTGGGCCTTTTCTGAAGCCGGTCATGACTGCCAAAGCAGAGGTCTGGGTGAGAGTCTGGTACCTTCAGTTTATATTTCTAGCACTGAGGAGGTAGCAGAAAAGCATATTCCCTAAGGATAGCTGGTCAGTGAGTCTAACCTAAATGTTGTGTTCCAGGCCAATCAGGACCCAGCTTCAAAAAACAAGGTAGTAGTAATCAGATTGGTGACTACCCTAACTGTCATCATAGAACCTTCATCCAGTAACTGATGGAAGCAGATTCAGAGATCCACAGTCAAGCACCAGGCCAAGCTCTGGGAGTCCAGTCGAAGAGAAGGAAGAGGGATTATATGAACAAAAGGGGTCAAAATCATAATGGGGAAACCCACAGAGACAAGTGTGTCAAAGTTGTGGGAGATTATGTACTCTAGAACAACAGCTGCGGAGCCTGCATGACACCGAGACCGAACTAGGCCCTCGCCATGTTGTATATTCTGGCCTGTTTGGGGGACCCTGACAGTGAGAACTGGATCTGTCCCTGGAACATGACTTGACTTTTGGGAGCCCATTCCATATGGTAGAATTCCTTTGCACATCCTTGATGCTGAGAGGAGGGGCTGGGTCCTGTCTCAACTGAATGTGCCAGGCTTAGTTGACTTCCCTTGGGCGGCCGCACCCTATATAAAGGAGTGAATGAATGATGAGTTAGGGGAAAGTGGGGGGAGCGGGAGGAGGGGAGGGAGAACTGTGGTTGGTATCTAAAATGAATAATAATAAATACACAGGATATATTGTTCCTGAAGAATGACACTCGGGTTGTCCTATGGTCTCTATATGCATGTGCACACACATGAATACAAACCTACATACATATATGTGCCTGCACTTTCACATTCACATACAGGTAGAGACAGTATACAGTTGTTTAATGCACCGGTTCTCAAACTTCCTAATATGACCCTTTGATACGGTTCCTTTACATTGTGCTGGGCCCCAAACATAAAATGATTTTGTTGCTGCTTCACAAGTGTAATTTTGCTACTGTTGTGAATTATAAGGCAAATACGGGATATGCAGGATATCTGATATGCTACCACTGTGAAATGATCATTTGTTCCCCCCAAAGGGTAATGACACACATGTTGAAAGCTATTGGTCTAATGTATAAAGCAAAAATAATAAAAGAAAGAATTAGACAGGTAAAGATTATAGTTGTTCACTCTAGCCACCTTTTCACAGTTTAATTGAAATGCACAAAAGCATATGAGAAAATTTACTAACATTGTCAACCATCTCGACATGGCATTTGAAAACTATTATACTTACAATATATGTAGACAATTTTCCTAACTTTACCATAATTATTCATTGAGATATATTCCATTCTGTGCTATAACATTAATTGAAATAAAATTTAAAAAATATAAAACACATAGTGTATTTCTCAAGCACAACATTGTTAACACAGAAATTCACAGGCATAAAATATGTAAAAGGTATTTTAATAATCCATAGGTTAAATGACAGAAAGGAAACTGATGTGCTGGTGCATACAAGAGATCACAAACCAGGGACTGAGAAAGGGAGATTGTGACTTTCCATGGCAGCCTGTGGTACATTCTTTGATCTGGTCTCAAAAATACAATCAAACAAATAGAAACATAAGAAATCAATAAACACACAACAAAAAATACAAAAAGAAATGTTTTATATGAATATGAACATGCAAATGTATATGAAAGAACGAAACAAATAGCATTGGATATACCTAAACTCACCTCTGAAAGGATGCTTGTGGATTTAGGGGCCCATTTCAAATCTAATATGCAGTAGAGAACTAATAATCTATGCTTTCACATCAAACTCTGTTCAGGTATAGCAGGAAATTACCATGGGTATATCAGGCAATTTCTAGATAGTAAACAATCATCTTGGAGCATGCCAACCAAAAAATCCAAAGCCTGAACAGTTAACCACTTCCTGTAGCATGCTTTTCTCACTTGGGGTTCAATAACCAAACAACTAGGGAATAGAATCTTTGCTTTAATATTCCCCTCATTATTGAAAATGTCCAATTTTAACAGTGTTCAACCTGCCTTATCCATCGGTTTCCAAGGAAAGCAAAAATAATTCTCAACAGAAATTTTTGGTTTCGTTCCTGAGCCTGGTACATTCCAATATTGCAGCATGTGGAATAGCATGCTTCTTCAGTTTGGTTTTGAACATAGCACTTGTGTTATATAGAAGTGGGATCAAATGGAGGTCCTTGTCCATGGTAGGTAAGTACTCTACCACTGAGAAGTGACCTTAGCCCCAAACCATCTTTGCTATGACAGTTTCTCCTGATCTATTAGGCTTGCCATGAACTTTTCTGCAGTATGTTGGTTCTGTTCTTGTGCTCCAGCTGAAAATGTTGCACTGACCAGGTTTTTAACAACCATTCTCTGCTTACACTCTGAGGTGGAAAAACAGAATTCCTTCAGTGTGCTGGTCTTTGCTGAATTATTTATATAGGTTTTGAATTCTGTTCTCAGGAACATTATCTTTTAAATATTTATTAACTAACCTTCTGAAATATTTCTCCAAAGGTTATGAGATGTGACTTCCATTACAGCAACATGGAATTGGAAGATAAGCCAAATAAGCCGCACAGACAGAGGTCAGATAAATTGAGTTATCGTCCAGTAGGTTTCAGGCTACTCGGTGCAACAGAAGGAGTAGGATCGTCCTAACTGTTCACATGTTGTAATCACATCACTGTGTGAACATTAATCTCAGGGGCCATTCCATGGCAGCTTGACAAAGGTATTTTTTGTGTGTGTCTGACATACCCTTGTGTGCTTCTGCCTGCTTATTATTGCCATGAAGTAGTCACTGATCCACTGGGACACAAAGGGATAACAGTCCTGGCAAACAGAGCTAGCTAAGACTTACTTAAAATGAAAAGAAGGAAAAAAATCTTCATTTACATCCTGCAGAAGACCTCTAAAGTGCTTCCATGATTAATTTTGGAATGTAAAATACCATGGCAATACGAGAGACCATTATAGCTACACCATTTATGAGCACACCAAGAGGCAAATGCTCAAAGCTTAGAGCAGTGAAAATCTCTAGAATTGATACATGGGGAAAGGGAGACTCTAAGCCAAGTGACTGCAAACCCAAGCTGGATTAACTTTTTAAATGAAAAGACAACAGTTTGTGATGCTTGGGGAAGTTTGGAATGTCAAATCTCAATCCAAACTGTCCATAGAGTTCAGAATCCATTCTACCTACCTGGAGAAAGTAGCTTTGCCTTAATGGGCCTCTATAAAGCCTAGTTAGCTCCATCTTTTCATATGGTAATTGAAATTCCAAGGAGAGACAAAGGGGATGTTTACCTTTCTAGTGTTACAACAGAAACCAGAGGTGGGGTGCAAAGCCTGATTAGAACACTTTAAAGGGTTTTTTTTTTTTATTGTTTACTTTTCTGTCTGCTCATTGAGAGCATTTTTGAAGTTTTTCTCTTGTATAGATATGAGAGCTCAGAAAGAAATCCAGGCTATATGGTCACATGATTTACAACAAAACTGCCAAAGGTACCAAGAGCACACAGTAAGGCAGAGCAACATTGAGACAAAAGAAACAAACCCCACAGTATCCAGAAACCAAATAAAAACATCTGACTGTGCATTTGGTTAATTTCAGTGTGGGATGGCTTCTTATTTGCAAGTTTTATAAAGAAAAGCATGTACATTCCAAACATCCATTTAAGAGTTACATATGCCAGGAATCGAAGACAACTTGAAGAAAACCGGGCAAATAGAAAACCTTTAGGATATGTGGCCAATATTTTGTTTTGGTTTGGTTTGGTTTTTGGTTTTTCAAGACAGGGTTTCTCTGTGTAGCTTTGTATGCCAGGCTGGCCTTGAACTCATATAGATTCCCCTGCCTGTGGCTCTGGAGTGCTGGGATTAAAGACATATGCCACCACTGCCCATTTTTTTTTCAACTTTTTATTGTTAGTGAATTCAGTGACTGTGGCAGCAAAATTAAATGTGGAACAGTGGTATTGCTAGCAAACTGAAACCTTTCTGTAAGGAAACAAAACAAAGATGTGAGCCAGAGAACTTGGGTTCAATTCCCTGAACCCACAGAATGACTCACAGCATCAGTAAAAGCAATCCTAGAGGAATGAACTGATACCCTCCTCAGGCCTCTGCATGCTACGGGCATGAACGTGGAACACAAAATACATGCAAGCACATGCAATTACAAATAAAAATGTAATGACACAGAGTGAAAATTTTACCTGTAGAACAAAGGAACCTTTCGAACTGAATGCAATTGGATGCTTAACATCTAATTTGTGTAAATAAGGTAAAGAAATAAGTATTAAGAAAATAACCTTATTGTAAAACAAGCAATGGAAAGAGACATGTTTAAAAACGAGCCTAGGCAGGATCCAAACATCAATCATTAAGGAAACTAGACTTCAAAGCACACTGTGATATCATCTCATACCTGTCAGAATAAATAAACATTATCTAGAAGATGAGTGGTAAAGTCTGAAAGGATGAAGACAGTGAGAATTTATGTTAACTAAGACAAATACACCATATAATATGGAGCTTCCACAAATTAAAAATAATTGAAACTGGTATAGCTTAGATATAAATCCATAATTAGATAGAAGCCTGGCAACTCTTTCTTCCTGTTACAAAAGTGATCACTTAATTTTTATCCTTTGTTTTGTTTCCAGTGCAGGGCTTTTTAAATTGGATATGGTCTCACTTGTTCATTGTTGCTTTTGTTCTTTCTGTATTTGGTGCACACCATAAACACCATAATGAAGATAGGTATAACAGTGATTTTATGATTTTTTTCCATGTGTGCTATCAGGAGTTTAAGGTGTTAAATTTAACTATTCTATACATTTTATTTGCTGGTGTTGTTTATTGTATCTCCAGCACCATTTATTGATAATTCCATCTTTTCCCCATTATGTGACTTTAATGATGTTTGCAAACAAAACCAAAACAGAACAAAAAACATACTTTTCACCTGAAAGAGAATAAAAGTTTATTCTAGAGCCAAATTTGAGTGATCATGGTCTGTGAACACTGATTTAGGTTACCCCCAATTTCATATTCAGTGTGGAAGCATTCATTCTAGAGACGGTTGCTATTAATGTGCGATACTCTTTTACTGATGCAAAATTGCTCTAGTTTTTCTTTATTAGTTTGCATTTGGGTGTCTGTGTATTAGAAGAAGCTGTCACTTTTTCCGCAGTGTATAAAATGCTCTTGGAAACAAATGGGTTACACTCACAGAAGCCTGTGAGGGAGGTATATTGTGGCACTGGGCTTACTCAGAGATTCAGTTTCTATCATTCTAGTTTTGAAATGCCAAGGAGCCTCCTGACCACATATAGCTAGAGCCTGTCACTTTTACACATACCCAATCACTGGCATCTAAACTCTTAGAGGTCTTAAAAGACTGTAAGAAGTTCGGATCCTCTGCTATGCTGTCAGGTCCAGTGGATAGCATTCCAGACAAGCAGTGTTACGTACCAGGACCAACTCTGTAGTTTCTCAGCATCATAGTGGTCAGCTGCAGACATGCCCATAGCTTTCGAGGCTAGTTGCATTCTTACTTTGTCACCGGTGTCAGTACCAGTGACCAAAGAACTAAACCAGGTGAGAGTCTGCAGATTAAGAAGGACACTACTCGGGTCATTTGGTAGAAGCGAATGCCATCGGTTTATTGCATCCAGCAGCTTATATACAAGTTGAGATGGAAAAACATCTCCTGCAAGCAGAATGCACTCCCACGCCCTATCAGCCCTATCATAAACAAGGAACCCACAACCCCCACCCACGTAGGCAAGGCTTAGAAAAACTGGAGGTACCTGTGGTTATGCAGGAAAACCACTCACAGAGACCAGGTGGGGGCTGGGTCCCAACATTACTCATGGTGGCAGACGGAGAATACAGAGGTTAATTCAGGGGTATCTGTATTGGTGCAGATAGGAAACTTGTCTGTACACAATTGCAATGGCCTGCTGAAACTCAACAATAGGTATAGGCTGTCTTTATATGCATGGGCAATTAAAGGGAAGAACTACAGGTGTGCATGCATGAGGAGTTGCAGGGGTCAGCTGCACATCGAAGCATATTGGTGCTGACAGAAGATAGGTTGGGAAGAAGGACCATCTATTTGTAAACAATCAAATCTGGGAGCCAGAGCAGGCAGCATTTGGTGGTGAAGTTGTCAGTGCCAACCTTGGCAGTAGGCACGTGTTGTAGTAGGGCAATTTTCTTTGGGATTCTTTGGAGAGGTTTGGATGGACATACTTTACAGTTTTCTTCTGTTCTTGTGGCCTTGAGAATGAGGGGAGGTGTGCTAAGCAACTGAAGAATGGGAGTTTGGAAGCTGGACCTGTCTAATGAGAAAGCAGCAGTTCAAGTTTGTTTTGGAAAAGAAAGACAACCCAGGATCCTATATCAATACTCAAAGCCTGCCAAGGCTGCTGAGTTAGATTTCCAGGATGGAATAATTGCAGTAACAGTTTTTGTGTAGCTGTTGCTTAAAGTACAAGTTCAGGTAACTGCAAAGGTAGAGAAGCATAGTGAGGCAGTGAAGCTGTAGTGGGTACTGGCCCTGTCCATGACCTTGGGCCATTTGGCCTGACAGAGGCAGTGTCCACTTAAAAAGGAAGGAGGGAGGGGTTCTTGCTTTCTTGGATGATGAAGACTGGGTCAAGTGGCATAAAGCAGCATGAGATCAGTCCCCAACTTTCCAAGGACTCTGCAACTGGATTTAATACATCCTGAATTTTTTAGTAAATTTTCTCCTTTTCATATGGTAATAAATTCTCTATAGCTCTTCAATAGAAGTGCATGGATCTCTCATTAAAGAATCAAGTCTGCCAATGCTGCAGAAGTGACCATTCGAACTAAAAAGAGCTTTGCTGCAGCAGCCCTGTAACTGTGGCTGGCTCAAAGGAACAGGAACTCAAGATGAAGGAAGGTTTTTAAAGACTACTAGAGAGAACAATATATGGCAGTTAGGAAACTGTGGAGGACCTGAATCAGTTTTCTTGGCAATCAGAATCATCAGTGATGAGAGCAGCTAAGGTCCCCTGTAGGTAAAAATTACTGTGGTTTACCACTTCAAATACTGAAATATGCTCAGAAACAAGGGCTCTGGATTGCAGATCTTGCATGAATGCTCTTGAGATCCTGGGCAGTCAAATCTGGGGGAGATCTGTACTGAGTGGGTCACATGAGTCTTGTGTATTCTTGCCATAAGGTTGATGCTAAAAATACTCTGCAGTTTTATTTATTTATGCTTGTCTCCATATTTCCTAAATATACATTTCTAATAGACATATGAGTATGTGCAAATGGAACCAGTTGTTTAAGCAGTATAGGCCATTGTCTGTATATTCATGCAGAAGGGACCTAGAATCCAGGGAAATTTCTCTCCCTTTTGTGTGGAGCAGGGCTGCCTTTGAAAAACCTCATTCATCATATGTGTCCTTAAAAATATTAGGTAGGTACATAATTATTTATAGAATAAATGGATCAAGTGTTTAAAGCAAAATACTTAAATATCTAAATGAGTTTTATAAAGTCTTAAAAACACAAGAAACACTGTTGAACATCACAGAAGGGATTATTTGAAGTAAAATAAGCTAGGCATAGTAAGACAAATGATGAATGACTTTATTTATTTGTGGTATCAAAAGAGAAAGAAAGGAAGGAAGGAAGGAAGGAAGGAAGGAAGGAAGGAAGGAAGGAAGGAAGGAAGGAAGGAGCAAAACTTACTAAGTCTGGAAAGCAGAATAGCAATTGCCAGGGTGTCACTGGGTAGGAATTAATGGAAGATCAATTATGCACCTTGAATAAGTTTGGGGAATTTAATACATAACTTTATGATTAAGATCATGAAACTGTCTTTTAGACCTGAGCCACTGCTCTATTCATGTTAACCACTTTGAAATCTACAATGAAAATTAATAATTACTTTGATTTAAATGCTGTGTAAGAAAATTATTATGATAATACTTAAATATCTTCCCTACAAGTATGTGAAATGATATGTTATTCTTATTTCCATAAATATTTCACAGCTTATAAATACACACACACACACACACACACACCACACACACACACACACACACACACCACACACATATATATATATATATATATATATATATATATATATAGTGTTTAGTGTAATTCAGATTGTCAAAGTTTTTGTTTGTAACATAAAAAATTATTAAAATTGGCAAGTATTGCTGACACACTGCATAATAAGTTAAAATCAAATTAAGTCTTTGGCACTTCCAAATTGTCTTAATAAGATCAAATTTATGAATTCCGTGCTAACAGATAGTATGACCCCATGTGAGATAAAATAGTGCCTTCAGGAGTTAATATTTATTATATAAAACTTAGCAAGCAAGAGGATTTTACCCATTGCTTCTTTTTGCTATGGCTCTCATCAGTAAGACTCCATTATAAAGCTGGAGAGACAGTTGAGTGGATAAAATGTTTGCTTTCCAAGTAGAAAGAGCAGAGTTTGATGCAGAAAGAAAAAAAATAAAAATTTCTCGTGGAATAGTACACACTAGTCATCCCAGCACTGTGCTGGCAGACATCATCATGTCAAAATATGATAATGAGAGTGTATGGTAGAAGGAGAGAGAGAGAGAGGATAGGATAGAGAATACCATCGAAGATACCCCTTACTGATTTATTTCTTCCACAGAATTTTTGCCTCATAAATTTTCAAGGTACTCCCAAAATACTGTTACTAATTCAGTACCAGAACACCAAGCACATGAGTCTTTTAGGGAGATAGTTAAAATTCAAACTATATATTTCTGATTTCCAAATGCTAATAGACATCTCATAACCAAAATGTTTTCAACAAACATTAAAAAGTCTAAGTTCCAAGTCTCTTTTGAGCCTCAAGACAACTCTTAACAGATGTGAGTCTGTAATTTGGAAACAAGAGTTTGAAAATAGAGTATCATACAGTAAATATATACAATATTTGTCCATATTCTCAACTTTCACACATTTATGGGAACTTCCTTAATACAAAATGGAGCCTACCTAGAACACTGTGGCATACTTTCCTGTATTATGAAGGAGTGGTATATTCTTCAGTGTCTTGTTGGTTGCTCAGTGATAGTGAAGATCAACTCACCTCTATGTTGCTTGTCTTGTTCTTAAGCCTTTGAGGTTAATGAAATAAGCAAAAATGTGATTTTAGAGACTGTAGTAATGACGTTGCAATCAATGTAAATGAGGGAGCTCAGTGGAATGCTCCTGTTTTCCATCATTAGGATGTTATTGCAAAGGAACAGAACCAAGACTTAGCAAAATGAGCCAAAATTTATATGGCTTTCTTGTTGTTAGATTTCCTGATTAACTAATTGCCCCCTTTACATTTATTATAAACTACTGAATTATATTCCACAAGTTTTCCCTTAAAAATTCATAGATGCTCCAAATATTAATAACCCATATCTCACAAGTCTTTCCTTATTTCAAGTCTACAATATACTTTTCTGGGACATTTCTTTATGCTTTTGAAGCTAACACCATTACAGAGTGTTAGTAAAGCACAGGTTTTACTTCACCAGATACACAAAAGTAGACTCTTACAAAAGATATTCTATAGAATATTCATACACATTGGTGATAAGCTGATATCTTCAAATAATAATTTTTCAAAATTAGGTTCAACTATGACTGTCAAAAATGATCTTTACTTTTTTCTAGGCCCTCGTCTCTCTTAATTCAAGTACTCTTTTTTAACAGAATCCTTTAATATAACTAAATGAGACAGTATAGTAACTAGTTTCATTATTTAAAGTATGGCATGTCTCACCTCTCTGTGTTTAAACATTATTGTGAACTGCAATACATGCAGATTGCAAAGGAGTCAGAGCAAGTTTGATGAGCAGATGTTTTATTGGGAAAATATTCATGTGACAGTGTCAGTCTTATACCACCAGGCAGGTCAGCAAATACAGAGAGCCACCTGTGTATGAACCTCATATTTATGGTCTTGCTATGTCACTCTGACCACATCCAAGTTTATATGGTCTGTGTCACCTGTGCCAGACCCCAAGAGGGCGTAGCTTACATTTCCCCTACAAAACATGGCATAAGAAATTCTATAATAAAAATCTGTATTTAACTATATATGTTTTATTTGCACATTAAGCATATAAAAGACTAAACTTCCATCAACTTTCCAACTGAGTATGTCTGTGCATCATTCTATATTGTGTTAATTAGTGTCACTAATTTTTATTTGGATACATCCATTTTGGACTACATAGAAAATGATCATTTTAGAAAAATCTGACTTATTTCAAGGCCAATATGTCATTGAGCTCTTTTATAATATATGGCTCTCATCAACTTACCTTTATCAAGCAAGCCAACAGCTAAAACAAAGAGACCATAGTAAAAGAATTTCAAAGTCCTACCTATAGACTAATTAATGATCAAACTCAAACCTCATATGTTCTATGTAGAAAAACAAAAACGAAAAAGAAAAGAAAGAAATCCTGTTATAAAGAATACAGTTATCATGTTAACATGGACACACTCAGGAAATATGATATTTGAAACCTACTTGCAATAAAACTCTTATTTACCAAAAAAAAAAAAACTCAGGTTACAGAAAGTTTATAGGTTCTGCCATGTATAATTGAGGTTTTAATTGTTCCAGTTAAGCTCTGAAATGAATACTAATACTACCTTTGGTATCTGTCTGTGTTGAAGTCCCTAGAGCATCAGTGCTTCTTTTAAAGTACAGATTGTTTGGTTTCAGGATAACACTATAGTGCCACGAAAATATTCCACATTAACCTAAGTAACTATCCATATGTTTACCCGAATATCATATTACAGGAATGCTAGCATGGCTCAAGACCTCACTGTTAGAAGTTTACCCCTTAAACCAGGAACTTAACCTTAATGAATAGTCAGTTTTATTAGACAATATTGAATCATTGTCTAAGAATTGTCTCCTTTATAGAAAACAGAAAAATAAAATAAAAAATCCCTCTCCCTTTCACTAGGCATTTCTTTGCATAAAGATCTACAAATGCATCAATAAAACCAAATAAAATATCTGAAAATAGAAACACATGGATTGATTCAAATGTTCTTCCATTAGCGAAAACTCCTTGGAACAGATGTCTCAGATGCTATATTCCACCATACATGTTAAAAATAAAAACATTTAGTTTTTTATGTGCTTTGATATTAGGGATTTTATTGTTACCCAGACTTAGCATCTGCTTAGCCCATGATTTGGCAGACCCTTTGACCTCTAACAAATGTAAAGTTTTTCAGTGTTTTGCAAAAAAATATATTAGTAGAATTTCCATCAATTACATTCTAAAATTAAAAAACATTTTTGCTTTACTGCAGAAGGCATCTGTTTCAGAGCAACAAATAGTATAATTATCTGCAGAGAGGATAATATAATACCTCTTATCTCCCCAGAAGCATACATCCCATGTCTATATAGTTTACTCACAAATGTATACCCCATATCCATATACAACCCAGTGTCTCCCCATAGTTGTACACCTGCTATACAGATTTCCATAAAAATTTCCCAGGGTGTGCATCAGATTACAACAGTAATCCATACTATTTGCATGCAGCAGCCAATAATATTTACATACATTTTTCCTAAAATATTTTTAATAAATTGTGTGCACATGCACACGTGTGTGCGTGCGTGCGTGCGTGCGTGCGTGCGTGCGTGCGTGTGTGCGTGTGTGTGTGCATACATAATTTGGGTGCAGTAGAAGGCCAGAAGATAGTGTCAGATTCCCTGGAGTTGGAGATTCAGGCAGTTATAAGTATCAAAATGTCAATGCTGAGAACCTAACTTCTATCCTCTAGAAGAGCAGTGGATGCTCTTGATACTGAGCTATCACTTCAGTACTTCTTCCTCAAATTTTTCTGTTGTGTGATTCACACTTGCCAGTGCTGCCAACTAGAACTGGAAAATAAATCAAAATGTTCTTGTAACAAAAGTGTGCATGGCATTATTATTCTTATATGGAGGGGAAGAATAAGAAAGATTACGCTATGTTTACAGAAACTATCAATGTTTGCTTTGGAGGTTAGGGTTTAGGATTGACTAAATAAGTCAGGAAGGAATTTTCTGCAGTGATAGAAATATTATATGCCTTGATATGTTCACAGTTTACCTAAACATATCGATTTTCAATTTGGTTTTGTGTCCTAGGTGTATATGTGCATGTCTCTGAAAAGATATGTGCAGATGGGTACCCGCAGAGGCCAGAGGAGGGCATTGGGTGGCTTTAAATTAGAGATAATGGTAGCCGTGATCTGCTCAATGAGGGTGGTATGTAAGAGCACCAAGGGCTCTTAACTGCTGAACCATTACTACAGCTCCAAGAGAAAGGATATTTTTAATGCCTGAGCTATTTGTAAAGATAAAATACATGAGTTAAACATATGCAAAATTCAGCACAATTGTTTGTTTAAAAAGATTAAAAAATGTATATTTTTCTCATTAAGTCCCCAAATTTATTTGAAATTAAAAATACCTTAACAATCCTGTCAAAACCAATATGATTATTCAATCCTAATAACCATGTTTATAAAGCTACAGTCCAATATTTGTGAGAAAAAAGAATTTTAAAAACTTCAACAAAATACAAGCAAACAAAATCCAAAAGAACATTAAAAATAGCCAGGATGTGGTTGCACATGCCTTTAATCCTAGCACTTGGTAGTCAGAGACAGGGGGATCCCTGGGAGTTTAAGGCCAGTCTGGTCTACAAAGTGAGTTCCAGAACAGCCAGAGCTACAAAGAAACCTTTCTCAAAAAACAAACAAACAAACAAGAATATTAAAACATTTTATATGATAAAGTGGGATCCATGCCAGGGACATAAAGATGTATCAAGATATACTTAATATACAAATCAGTAAATGTAATGTCATTCATCAAGAGAGTTACAGTCAAAAATCATCATCTTGGTAGATACAGAAAAATATTCTTTAAAATTCAACCTTTTCTCAGTGTAAAAATATTCAGCAAATTAGTTATACAAGAAATAGAACAATACAAAACATGTAGCAACCCAATAGCTAATATTACATTGAATAGACAAGACTGAAAACTTTTCAAAGATCTGAAATAAGACATGGAGGTCTATTGTAATCTTAGCTTTTATTGTTTCTCAGAAAATACTAGACAAAAGCAATTTAAGAGCTTGCAGTTTGAGAGAAGAGTCCCAGGAAAGCAAGGCAGCTGAGACTTGAGGAAGTTGCTCACATGATTTTATGAGCTTCTTTTCATTCAGTCTAGGTACTCAGCCTATGAAATTGTGCCATCATAATAACTGTGGATTTGTCCACCTTAATTAGCCTAAATCTTGGAAATTCCTCACAGATACGCTCAGAGTTTCATTTCCATGGTGACTATAGTCTTATTAAGCTGGCCACCCAAATTAACCATAACCCTTCCTCTTTTTTTACCATAGGCTAATGGTCATCTCATAATGTGAAGTGTGTTCAGTCTATCTTCAAATGTCTTTAAGTCTTTAACAGTTCCAGTACTATTCAAAAAGTATAAGTACAAGTCTCTTCAGAGACTCCTGTAGCCTCTCAATGGTGAGCCTCAGTTTTTATATATATATATTATATATATATATATATATATATATATATAATCAAGTTAGTATTTCCAACATACAGTGGTATAGAGTTAGTATTCTGTCAAAATGAAAAGAAAGAGAGCATGCTGAGCAATAATCACACCAAAGCAAGACCAAAAACCAGCAGGGAGAACAGCAAAATTTAACGCTCCATATTCTGCATTGGAACTTTAGTAGAATCATGTGAATTCCAAAGGGCTTAGGTAGCTTTGACCCTAGTGCTCCACTGCCTATGTCCTACATATTATTTCTCTTTGGCCAGGTCCATTCCATGCATACAACTTTCCACAGTGAAGTCCCATGGATCAAGTATTTCTAACACACTGTTGTCTCTATTGTAACTTAGGCTTCACCTTCACAGTGCCATGCTGTAACTTCTCAAAGTCTCCTTGCAGGGACTCACACTGTGCCACAATTTGCCTGGCCTCAGTAGCTCTCTGTGCAGCACACCTCCTTGGCTTTCTCATCCTACATCTTTCATAACTGAAAACCAAGAGTAAAGAAATTGCCAAGTTTTGCTGCCAGTTCAAGATGGAACCTGAAACTCATGAACCACATTTTACATCACCTTCTATGTGGTAACCCTGGGAAATACGTCTTGATTTCAAGGACTGGGGACTTCTTTCAGTTGCATTTTCAGTTTAGACTCTCTTTCAAGTAAATTTGCATTTCCCAAAGATGGACCTTTAAATGCCTTCAAGGCACCCTCTCTGCTGTTTCAGTGCATAGTGCTATGTCTCTATTCAATGTTTATACTCTCCTTAGCTATTAGAGATTCTTTGTTATCCATGTTTTCCTTGCCCTCATATTTTAAACATGCTTACATGCAATTCCTATAGAATGCTCACATTTTCTTTCTCTTATCTTTTTTTCTCTCTCCCCATCAAATGAGAGCAGTGGGTAATAGCTCTGGACATCCTGAATGTTTTCCTGCCCTGGAATTGTGCCAAGGAAATTAAATCATTATTCCTGCATTCGTCTTCACTCACTTTCTCAGGAAATGGCAGCGTGCAATCAGATTTTTATTAATTAATGTCTTCTTATTTTTCCAGAATATACCACAAATGTCTTCTACATAGTTTCTGATAGAGTTCTTCTTCCCCGGTGAAGCCTCATCAGCTGAGTGTCCATTCTCTTCATTTCTCTTGACTTTCTATTAGGTTGCCTCTGCCTTTCAATCTCATCAAAGCTTAATTGCCTGTTTATTTTCCCAATTTCTAAATACAATTCCATTAGGATATATGCGTAAATATGTACATTTGAAAAGTATGATGTGTTTAGTACATTGTAAGATTGTAGATGAATATTTCAAACACATAACCATTGTGATTTTGAAGTCATATTCATATATAAGTTGATCTAGAAAAACTTAAAGATTAAAGAAGCTAGTACAGTACAGAAACTTGGTGAACACTAAGATGTTAAGCCAAATCCAGAATAATGGTAACCCACATACTATGCTATAAAAACAGTTTATAAATTACTTTATTACTAATCTTAAACTTAGCTCCATAAAATTTATTAAACAAACTCTATTATCAGTTTTGGTTACTCATTTGACATTCATATTTATATCAGACAACTTTGTAGAGAGGAACACAGGGATTGAGCAATACTGCATTGTGGAACTGAGATATGAGATGGATTTTCTTGTTTCTCCAAGAAACAAAAGAGAAAAATAGACTATAAATTCTGAAATTATAACTTGTTCTTAAGTCTATGCAGTTTGCTATAGTAGTTTTGAGACAGACAGAGAGAGAGGGGGAGAAAGAGAGAGTGAGAGACTGTGTGATAGAGAGAGAGACCAGCAGCCTTAAAGTCTCTGTGAGCTGACTCTACTATTCTGTGGAAAACACTGTACTGTTTCATAATTAACATGCAAATATTTCTTTAGCATGTAGCACATTTTTTACTCTCCAGAAAATAATTCATCAAATTTTATGAATGCACAAAGGCATCTGTTACTGTGATATGTACTTGATAAGAATGTAGGTCAGTGCCACTCCTTTATTTCACAAGCTGCCAACAAAATTTACAAGCATGGATCTGGCATTCAAAATAGATTAGAGTTTATATTGGCTCTAATTCACCTGCTAGTTTTAATGGCTGGTGTTATATATCCCATTTAAAATTGCTTCTGGTTAAAAATTATGCAGGCTCACATTCTTAAACGATGTAGAGCTTAGAGCCATAATGACTATTTTAAATTGGTACTATTCATTACCACTTCCTTATATTTACAGTAGCGAATTGTTTGAAATATAACAGAGACAGATAAGACTATCTGATTAAAACCATGTAGACAATGTTGTAGAACTTCCAAATTGAAGTTTATAGGGCAATATTGATCTTCTTTTCCCCTTCTGCCAATCTTTAATACTTTGCTGATACTAAAGATCAAAAGGATATTTTCCATGGGATTTCAAAAGTAACTAAACTAGAAATAGAAAATGTTAGACTGTATGCATCATTTATGACAAGCTTTTCCAACTCAATAGAAGTCCAGGAGATTGTCTTGTTAAAATTATCATGTAATAAATAACTTCATTACGCTAAAATAATGAGATTGATTCTAAGGAAATTATTTTCTAAGTTGATTGTCTACACATCAAGTGACAAGAAATACTTATATCTTCAAGTCTCACTAGTTACAGTACCCATTGAAAACCATAGTATCTGTTATGTTCATAAAGATTCCTTTTTATACTCAGAATTTACTTTTGTTTGTTTCATCATGTTGTGTGGTATAAATACAAAAATAAGTCTCATCCTATACATAGTTTTTGAAAAACAGGGTTATTTGACTTTATGCTAGAAATTTTTTTCAATACCTATATACTGACTGTAATTTAGAACTTGAACCATCTATTAAGAACTCATATTGTGTTGCATTTGGGAAGCTTTATGAATGCCTAAGCTGTGATGTGATAATATGAAAAAAGATACAGCACTTATGATTATTTATCATAAAAATGTCTTCCATGATTGTTGTCTTTTATGTTTATTTTTCTCTCATACAATACATCCCAATTACAGGTTTCCTTCCCTCCACTTTTGTTGTCATTTTAACAAAAAAATAGACATATAGATCTATCCATAGTAAATAATATTTTTTGGGGAAACAAAGTCTTTTAATATAAAGATCAATAGGACTTTAGTGATTGTTTTAGTTTTGTTATTGCTATCATAAAAGACCATGACCAAAACCAACATAAGCCTTCTGGTCTCTTTAAAAAAGCCATTACTAAAAAAAGTCAAGACAGGGACACAATCCAGAAATCTGGAGGCAGAAACTGATGTAAAACCTATGGAGGAGTGCTGCTTCCTGTCTTTCTCCTTCGTGGCTTTCTCATTCTCCTGTCTTATGGGACCTAAGATCACCAGTCCACTGGTTGTCCCACCCATATTGGTTTTGATCCTCTCACATTGATTGCTAATTAAGAAAATTTCCCACAGGTTTACTTACAGGACAATCTTACCAAGGCAATTCCTCATTTGAGATACCCGAATGACTCTAATTTGTCAAGTTGACATAAAAATATCCAGAATATTGATGTTTAATAACAGATTTCAATATTCTTGGAAATTATTTCAAAGCTGATGGAAAATATATCACTATGTAAAATAGTAAACTGACACTGAAAACTGATATAATATCATTAAATTGTGGTGGGTCACTTACACTTCAGTGTCTCCATCCATTATCATCATGGTGGGACATAGCAGCATGCAGGCAGACATGGTTCTGGAGAAGTAGCCGAGTGTCCTACATCTTGTAGGCAACAGAAAGTGGTCTGTGTCACTGGGTGGTTGGTATCTTGAGTATATATGAAATTCAATGCCCACATCCATAGTGGCATACTTCCTCCAACAAGCCCATGCCTACTCCAACAAGGCCATACCTTCTAATAATATCTCTTCCTCTGATTGCCTTTTCTTTCAAACCAGCACAAGGTGAAATGTCTTTGTTTCTCTCAATCTGTTTCTCAATGTCTATCTGTATCCCTCTGTTTCTGTTTCTCTCTATTTCATCTTTCCGGCTGGCTTTGAACTCACTATGTAACTAAGGATTATGTTAAATTTCTGATCTTCCTACTTCCACATTTAAAGTGTTGAGATTTAGGTCATGTATGACCATGCCTGGTTTATGAGTTATGGGAATTAGAATCAATGATATCATACATGCTAAGCTACTCCTTGAAATATTTTTCTCTTTTTTCAGAATATTGAGCAAATGTAATTGTGTCTGATCTATTATAATTTTTTAACATTCATTCAGTATTTTAGTTATTGTTATTTTTGAGACAGGTTTTCTCTGTTTTGTACTGGTTGTTCTGGAACTCACTATGTAGATCAAACTGGCCTTGAACTCACAGAAATCTACCTGCTTCTTTCTACATAAGTGCTGAAATTAAAGGTGTGAATCATCATGTCTGGCAAAGTAAATATTATGTAAGTCCTGCTTTACAGGGCAAATAATTTGCTTTTACAGTTATTTCTCATATTCTTCCAAATCCATTCTTCCATTTAAAAGAATTTTTCTTTGTTCTCATTACTTTTTAGAATCTTATACCTGAGTACTGTATATGCCCCATTTTCACCTTATATTATCTACTTCCAAATCCCCTGTGCCACCCCTAAATTCATCACCTCTACCTATAGATGGAGTTTCTGTTCTGCCTGGACCCCACATCTGCTTAGTTTCAAATAAACACGCAGACACTTATATTAATCATAAACTATTTGGCCTTTGGCTCAGGCTTCTTATTGTATAGCTCTCTCTTAATTATTACCCCATTTCTATCAAACTATGTATTGTCTTGATGCTGTGGATTACCTGTAATTACCCAGCCTGTTACTCCTTTTGGTGTCTACATGCCATCTACATGCATTGCTCTTTCCAGCATTCCCCAAGTCTGTGAGCCCCACCTATGCTTCCTGCCTGGATACCTCCTGCCAGTCCATTGGCCAAAACAGCTTTATTAATCAAACAGTAAAAGAAAAGTATATTCACAGATACAGAAGGAAGACACACATCACCTCCTCTTTTCTGTCTAAATAAAAAGGAAGATTTTAACTTTAACATAGTAAAATTACATATAACAAAAGTTACCAAGCAAGAACTGTAGTTAACAATATTTAGTCCACTAACATTAGGCAAAATTTAAAGAAAATATTCTATCATCAATCCTGTCTTTGGGAGTCTAAAGTTTTATATGTAAGTTATCTTTTATCATAACTAAGGAAAACTATAACCATAATTTTTTGTTGTCAACTCCATAAAATATCTCAGAATGATAATATATAAACTCTAGAATTGACCGAGTCATCTCACTGCCTGGCAAGTTCCTTCAAAATGTTGGGGCATCCCTCTTAACCGATAGGCCCAGAATAACTCACAGCCATTTTGAAGGACCAACCTGTCCCTTGGCAAGTTCATCAGTCACTTTTCTTTGTAACCTTCTTGTCCAGTTTGGACAGCATGCAGGCTTTCAAGCAGTCCAGGCGGTTTCTTGTCCAAATGGCTCTTCCTGCCATGTTAAAGGCAAACTCCATAATGAGTTTCTTTGAAGTCCATCTTCTTCTCTGACATAATTGGTGTTGCCAGGAGCAGTTGTGTATCATTGTCATGAAATAACCCTAATAAACCATTTTATTTATTTGTATTATATTTAGTTTTTATTAATGCTTTTCATATAAACTAAAAAGAATCTTACTTTACATACCAATCCCAGTTCACACTCCCTCCTGTTCTCCCTTCCCCAGTCCATCTTCCCATCTCACCCCCATCCTCTCCTCAGGGAGGGTGAGGCCTCCCATGGGGGATCATCAAAGTCTATCACATCATTTGGGGCAGGACCAAGGCCCTCCCCTCTTTATCTAGGCTGAGAGAATATCCCTCCATCTCACCCCTCTCAGAAAGGCTAAAATACAAAACAAAAATGGCAGTTTATGCTGGAGGGAATATGGAGAAAGGGCAAAACTCCTCTATTGCTGGTGAGAGTGCAAACTTGTGCAGCCACTTTGGAAATCACTGTGGCTTGTGTTGTAGAAGATTTCCATTTACTGCAATCTGAAATTTCTTTGATTAAGGACAAGAGTGACAATTCTCTATAGTATAAGTATAAACATTTAGACTGCAGACAGGAATTATACTGGTTGAAGGAATGGGTGGTATTAAGTTCTCTTCTATGAAGATGTCTACTGCCATTACTCTTGAAATGATTCTCAAAAAGGAGATAATAGAAGTTGCATGTAACCAACACTGAATGTTCATGAAGGTAATCTGAGATGCAAGAAGTAAGGTTAAGAAAGAGAAGCATTAAAGAAACTAAGTACTTTATGGTATCTTCATGAGGTTGAAGCAAATAAATGCCAGGCTATAGATAGATATGGTATCAATAAACAAAATCACCACATGAATCTGGTCAAATACATAAAATTCTATTTTAGAGTTTTAAAAGAACAAAGAACTTTAAAATATAGGTGTTGGCAGCACAATATGGATAATAGACAGACCCTATCAGTGATGCTGTAAACAAAAAGAAAAGTCAAGTATCCGTGAGCTCTAGAAGTGCAGCCTAGGGCATTGCAAAGATACAATCTGAGACAGGATATCTGTGATCTTCACAGCAAGTTGTTTATAGAAAAATGGTCTCTTGCTAAATCCAGGTAATCAGTAGCCCCTACATTTCTTAAAGCCCCTTCTTAAAAACATTCAGTATGAAATCACTCAAAGAGTCAGCATAGGATACTATGGCTTTGTTTGAGGACACATGTCCTATGGGAAGTAAAATGTGTATGACAAAGGGGGAGCTTCTGGCTCTCACATTTGGAAGTAATGATACGATATCAAAGCATATGAGCTAGATCAAAATTGCGGTAGAGATTGTGATAGCATGGCCAAGGTAAGTGGATGACTCAGTATTTATCATGCTTCATTAAAAGCCACCTGAAGAGGTTTTGGTTTGGTTGCTGTGAGGGGCTGAATAGGAATGGACCCTTTAGACTCACGTGTTTGATTAAGGAATGGTACTATTAGGAGATGTGACCTTGTTGGAGTAGGTGTGGCATTTGTTGGAAGAAATGTGTCACTGTGCAGTCAGGCTTTGAAGTCTTACATGCCAAAACCACACCTAGTGTGGCACAGTCTTCTTCTGCTGCCTGTGTAGAGCTTTCAGCTCCCTCCGGCACCAGGTCTGCCTGCATGCTGCCATGCTTCTCACCATAATGATAATGGAATAAAGACAGCCCCAGTTAAACGTTTTTCTTTATCAGAAGTTGCAGTGGTCATAACGTGTCTCTTCACAGCATTAGAAAGCTTAAGTAAGACAGTTACTTTCTACATTCTTCTTGTCTGTGGTGATGCAGTATCATAAAAATATCTTGCATTAAAATGATTGGAACCCCACACATCCCGAGTTTATAACTCAGCTTTAGGTCACTTAAGAATCAAGTTTATAGCCTGCAGCATATTCTGCCTATATGTTTTACCTGCCTTTAAGAGAATATTATAAGAAGCCTTCACACTTGCCTTAGATTTCCCAAGCAATCAGCTTTAAAATCTAAACAGATGCATAACTTGATCTTAAGTTATGTACCCTTTCATTTCTCTGACCCAAGAACCAAAGCATGTGTGTGTTTGTATGCTATGATAATAAATGGTGAAAGCAGCAAATAATTTGAAAGTGCTCTTATAAAACAATTATCAATTATATATGTTAAATACAGGTTGATTTGCCACTTTGAAGTACTATTCCTTATTTCTGTCAGTTCAGTCAGTTGGAGTCAGTATACTTTCATTACTTTAAAAACCTTTTCAAAGATTTCTGTATCATATCACTCGTTCCTTCACAGTTCCATGCTTTTTGACCTGCTCAATATAAACAGAATACAGGCTGTTGTATTTTGAATGTAATTGGCTCCCATAAAGCTCACCACAGAGTGTGGCACTATTAGTAGATGAGGCTTTCTTGGAGTTGGTAAAGCCTTGTTGGAGGAAGCATGTCACTGTGGGAGTGGGCTTTGAGGTCTCATGTATGCTCAAGCCACACCCTGTCTCAGTTCACTTTCTGTTGCCTTTGGATCAATATGTAGCCAGAATCATATCTGCTTGCATGCCACCAAGTCACACCTTGGTGATAATTGACTAAACCTCTGAAACTGTAAGCCACATTTGAATATTTTCCTTTATAAGAGTTTCTGTGTGCCACCAGAACCTGGAAGCAACCTAAATGCCCCTCAATGGAAGAATAGATGGAAAAATGAGGTTCATTGAGTAATACTCAGTGGAAAAAAATGAAATCTTGAATTCACAGAAGTGGAGGAAATCATTCTGAGTTAGGTAACCCAATCACAGAAAGACAATGGTATGTACTCACTCATATCTGGATATTAGATATAGAGCAAATGACTACCATCCAACAATCCATACCAACAGAGAAACTAGGAAAGAAGGAGGACCCCAAGGAAAAACACATGGTCCCCCCAAGAAGGGGAAAGGTACAAGAACCCCTGAGCAAATAGGGAGCATGGTGGGAGACAGAAGGGGAGAAGAGGAGGGGGAGGAGAACAAGAGGGATCAGGAAGGCTGAGACAGAGGAGGAAAAGAGGAGAGTAAGAAAGGAGATACCTTGATAGAGCCAGTATATGTTTAGAGCGAGGGCTGACAATACGGAAATGTTCAGGGATCCATAGGGATGACCCCAACTACAAATCTAGGCAGTAGTGGAGAGGCTGCCTTTGATGCCCTTCCCCTATAATGAGATTGGCTGCCATTCT
This sequence comes from Cricetulus griseus, assembly GCF_003668045.3. NCBI lineage: Eukaryota > Metazoa > Chordata > Mammalia > Rodentia > Cricetidae > Cricetulus > Cricetulus griseus. The sequence goes on from NC_048604.1 coordinate 56,574,743, forward strand.
AGAGCCTTCATGTAGTAGCTGATCAAAGAAGAAGTAGGTACCCACAGCTAAACACTGGGCCATACTACTGGAATTCAGTTGTAGAGAGGGAGGAAGGATGTGCTAACTAGACAAGATCATGCTAGAGAAAACCACAGAAACAGTTGACCTGACCTAGTGAGGGCACAGAGACCCTAGCTGTAAAACTGGGTAACCAGCATTGGACCTAACTAAGCCCTCTGAATGCGGATGCCTGCTAGGAGACCTGATAAGTCTATGGCATCTCTAACAGTGGAGCCAGTGTTTATCCCTAGTGCACAAATAGACTTTGGGGCCCCATTCCCTATGGAGGGATAATATTGCAGCCCAGATACATGAAAAAGCCTACACATTCCACCAAACCACCTTGAAGGCCTCACTATATTAGGGTAGTGGGTGGAGGGTGGGTTGAGGGGATCGGTGAGGGGAATGGGGGAGGGAACTGGAATTGATATGAATAATAAGATTGTTCCTAAAATTTTAAAAAATGGAAAAAAATGAGTTGCTGTGGTCATGGCATTTATTTACAGCAAGTGAAACCCTAACTCCTAAGACACAGGCCTTTTGTTAGGGACACACACACACACACACACACACACACACACACACACACACACACACACACACACACAGCCAGGCATATGCACAAGGCAGTATTCATGTAGAGGACAGTTCAGACAATACAATGGATAGACAAATGATAGAATATACAAGAAGAAATTAGTAGAGTATAAATAAAAATCTGTTCTTGCCCTTGGTAAAATTATTCCAAGAGGAAGTATTTTAATTTCTTTAATGTGATACACCCATTTTTAGTACACTGAGGTTATTACTAATGGGTTCAAACAAATGTATTTGCTCACCATGTTGAAATAAACAATTAAAATGAAGGACTAATTTTTTGTGACTTCACAGGTGTCATCCCATAGTTTCTGGGCTCGATACTTTTGGTTAAGGCATAATGACAGTGAGTATGTTTAGTGTGGAGTTTCTTCACTTCAAGGCTAAAAACAGAGAGTGGGGGATAAACAAAAAGAGATGGGAGCAAGGGAAGAAAAGCAGATCAAAAGAAAATTGCCTGTCAAGGAACCACGTTCTGTGGCCTACTGTATGCAATTAGCTCCTACCTCCTAAAGTGTCCAGAATAGCTCAAATAAATACTATCACTTTAAGACCTGAATCATTAACACATGAACCTTGCTTTTGGGGAAATACTCCAAAAGCATCCCATAGGATTATGTTCCCAAACAATTGCTCAGTAGCAACTCACAATTAACATCTGTTTTGTCAGTATCCAAGAGTCTCCAATGCCTTTGCACTTCCATCAATGTAAATTAAGTACAAGTTTCAAGTATTCTTTGAAGTTCAAGGCAACCCAGAATGGATAAAATGGAAAGAAATTCCTTACAAAAATATGAGAAAAATGACGCCTAGTCCAATTCCCTGGTGGAATCCTTGTGGGAAGTGGTGCCACATGCCTTTAATCTCAGCACTCAGGAGGCAGAGGCAGGTATATCTATGTGAGTTCAAGGCCAGCCTTGTCTACAAAGTGAGTGCCAGTAGAGGCTGCAAAGCTACACAGAGAAACCCTGTCTTGAAACCCCCAAAAAAGGACCTCATGCTCAGGATTATTAACAGGTAATATCTCATTTGTCTGGTAGCAGATGTATTCATTAATTAGCTTTATTGTCACTGTGACTAAAATATATGACACAACTCTGGAAGAAATGGACTATATTCCGTCCACGGTTTTAGAAAATTGAAAACATATTCACTTGGCTTCATTTTCCTGAACCCCTAATGAGGCAAAACATCAATGAAGTAGGATGGGTGTAGAAAGCTGACTATGTCATGGTAGACAGAATACTGAGCAGAATTCTATTCTGGGAGAATTATGAGAGATGCCTCTGTATTTTAAATGTCTACCATTTAGTGATCTAAGATGATACTTGGTAAAATTTTTTCTGTTATAAATTTGACAATCAGAATGCATTGGGGAATAGTTACTTTGCTTTGTAGAATGCTGATTTTCAATTACTTTTCAGCATATCCCTTATTTCACTGCACCTAAAATAGGTAAAACAGAAATACATAAAACTACCTATTAGGACCAACATTTTAGGAGATCTAAGACTTTTCACTGCAAATATTGTTTTAAATAAATGAAAACTTAGTAAACTGAAAATATTTCAATTTTGCCAATTAACCTAACAGATATATTTAAAATATTTCAAGAAATCAGAACATATATACTAATTTAAGTATGTAATGTTTGTTTATGAAAACTAACCACAGACTGAAACATAAATTAACAATAAGTATCAAAATTTCACCATCATATATCCCTACATTCTCTTGGAACAATGCAATTAAGTGAGAAATAAAGAAAAGTGCATGCCAATAAGAAATACATTTCTCAGGAGTTTATTGAATAAGAATAACATACCATAAATGACAAAATATTTACAACTGAAAGAAAATAGAAATATGAACTAGAAATGGGCATGATACAATTTATATTGTACTTAATACTACTTTAACTTCAGTTTAACTTCAAATATAAATATTTACCCCAATATCAATGTGCTAAAAGGAGCATAATCAGAACTCTTTAGAAAGCAATAAGGAAATGAACCTAGAAACTGATGACATAGCTGAAAATTATTGAATAGAAATATATTCAAAATGCCGGAAATATCAAATATCAATTGAGAAACTTTCCCATTATGGATGCAGAATAGAAAAAAAGAGGTAAGACAAATTATTTGGAATGAGAATGAAGAAATAAAAGAGGTACTTCAGAAATTGAAAAGAATATATGAGGAATATATTGCTAGCACATCAAAATGTATTTGGAATGCACTCCAGAGGAAATCTCTTTTTTAAAAGGACAAAATGTGGGGCTGGAGAGATGGATTAATGGTGAGGTTCACTAGCTGAGAGGAATCCGCTTTAATTTCCAGAATCTACAGTGCTGCTCACAACCACCTGTAACTTCAATTTCAAAGTATCTGACACCCTCTTCTGGCCTTCGAAGATAATGGATGCATGTGGTGCACAGACATGTAAGCAGAACAGCCATACTCAATTTTTTTAAAATAAAAATGACATTAAAAATAGACACTAGGAGGTTAGGCTCCTGCCTCGTGGCAAGGAACCAATCAGAAGTTAGCTGGTGGTGCTATGCTTTACGGCTCTGGGTGTACTTTACAGACAAGTGCACAGCAATGACACGCAGATCATAGCAACCACCCTGGGAGGGTCTATGGGCCATAACAACCAGTTGACCAATCATAACAGGGCTAAACCTCCAAGGCTGGAGCCACACCAATCCTGAGCCTGTGCATTGCCCTAGACACTCCCCTTACACTGCCCTATAAGATCTCTATGCAGATGCTTCCTCCTGTCTTTCTATCCATGCATCATGGCAGGTGGATGAAAGGCCCGAGCTAACATGGGGTTATCTCATTAAACCACTATAATAAAGCCTTGTGCAGTTTGCATAAAAAAATAGACAAAGCCTCAGACATACATTATTTAACATTTCATATAATAAATTACTGGGCATAGAAGCTTCAAACAGCAATTTTAAATGTTAAAGAACAACACTCTTGAAAATTTAGGGTGATGTAAGAGGCTAGTGTATCTTTATTATGGGAATAAAATAAATGAAGTAGAAAGTGGGTTTAGTAAGACAAAAAATTAAATCATTGATAAGACTAAATTAGGTAACACTAAAGTATGGTGACATGTACTAAAACTTTCAAAAACCACAAAAGCTGACTATGTAAACAGTCATGATAATATAATTAATCAATTAATATAAAATAAATGTATCATATTATAAAGATGTTCAAAATAAATGCAAAAGTATTTAACTGTGAAAAATATAAAACAAACTGCAGCAAAGACACTATTTTGCTAACCGAATATCAGTAGGAATTAATAATATAACAACTAGTAATAATATTAATACCATTTCTCTTACACTAGTTGGTGTATCCCCCTTTCCTACATAATCTATGGTTAAGCCTTGAAATAACACATGAACATCTCCACCCTCCAAATTAAATTTCATACTTCTTTAATTCACTAAATGCAATTTACCCTCCACCCGAATAACCACATAGTTAATTATCAACGTCCCAAAATTAGCAGTGTTTCCTTTGTTACACAGTCTAACTGTATCTCAGTGTTGTCAGGATGCTTTCTCCTTTACATGACTAACATTTTGTGAAAAAAAGAATACCCTTAGATGAATAAAATTTCTAAGATTAAATGCCATATCCCCAAGGATTCATTCCATGTGCTTAAGGCAACAGCCTTCTGTGATAGATGACATTATATTAAAACCAAGTATTTCAGTTTCAGTAAGTGGTCCTTTCTTTTGAGCTATTATATCATTTGATTTAACAGGTTTTTATTGCTTGAGTGAGAATTAAATCAGTCATGCAAAACACATATTTTTACTCAGCATGCGTGACAAAGCCTATATCATGGTTTTTAAAAGCACATTTTTTTCTTTAGATAGGCTAAATTAGAGTTTCTTCTTGCATTGCTTAAAGGAATACATTATGATAATCGTACAAAATGTAACAAACCATTTAGGGAATTCAGGCTGCGCCAGGAAAGACATATATCATAATTGTGTAATGTTATGTTCTTATTTTTCAAAATTTTAGCATGTACCACGTTTACTTTCAGACTTTAACATTTATATAAAAAGAGATTTTAGTTTTAATTGTGTGTATTTGTGTGTCTGTTCTTTTTATGCACATAAGTGAAGATACTTGTGAAGGCCAGAAAAGATAATCAGTTCTCCTGGACATGGGGTTACAGGTAGTTTCAAGCCTCCCATGGTTCCAGGAATAGCAAATGGATCTTCTGGAAGTAAAGCACATGCTGAAACAGTTTTTTCTTGAACCTCAGACCTCAATTATTTGAACTTTAATTTTTATGTTTTTGAGAGCTTCATATATGCTGTGTTGACATCATTTGTCCTTCATGCCCTCCCTCCAACTCTTCCTATATTTCCTTGACTTCTCAGATTCATAACCTTTTACTCTTTACTTATTGTTATTACACATAAGTTCACATAAATTTATAAATATGACCTGCTAGATTGAGTTCATTTAGTGTTGCTCTTTTGTACGTATGTTTAGGGATGAATGCTTCAAATATGTATTATCAGGGAGAATGCGCCAGGAGAAGACTGTGTCTTCCTCTCTTGGCAAACATTAATTGTCACAAATCTCGATATGTTAAAAAATTTTGAAATACATCACAGAATTAGACCACTATAAAAAGAACATCACTATTAGATCATTTTCCCTCTTCCTGAAGGATTCAAGTCAATTAAAATTCTATTTATGTTCTCTCCATCATCAATAAATTAGCAAAAGCCAGATTATTAAACTTTAAGCCGGGTTCACTCATTACCCTGTATTGTACTACAAAATAATGTGGAATGAAATGTGGGTCTAAAAGTATCCTTTAAATTTTTGAACCTACTTTGAAACAACTGAATTTCCTTACTTACCAAGAGTGTATTTCATAGTAAGTAAAAACTCTAAATTACCATGATAGATCATGTTTAGATTTCCTTTCATTTAGATGCCTATGTTAATTGATTTCTCTTCCCTAATGTTTAAGCCTTAAGATTTACTAGATGAAGGAAAATTAGGAGAAACCTGTCTCCTCCCTTGTATTCCTTACTACTTTATAAACTTGAACTAATATTTTAATATACATACAATATTGACTTGTCTATCAGTACTACTCATGAAAATCACCGTTCAAATTGACAGACCTATCCTTATCATTCAAGGATTGTACACATTACACCAGGCTCTCTTCATAATTTCAAGAAATCAAAAAATATTAAGTGTAAAATTAATCTTTAACTGTGACACAATTACAATATTTCAAATATTAGTGACAAAATTTTTGTCTCCATCTCGACTTATTTGTATTTGAATCACACCTAATGAAGGATATGAATGCGTTTAATTATGTGCAACATAATAAATCTGTGCAGACTCATGTTGTTAGAAGGCTTTGTTTTTAATGCATGAAGAAAATCTCCCAGACACATAATATTTTCTTTGTAGTATTATTCTAGTGACAACCCCAACCCAAACTCCATTAAATATGTTAATCCAAACTCAGAAAAGGCAAAGGACTCTAGAAAATCCAATAATAAAAACTGTAGCTATTATAAGTGGGCTACAAGATGCCACAAGCATGAGTAGGCGCAGTCTGTCATAGCCTGATACCAATCAGCTATTGATAATCTACACAGAAGATCATAAATTGAACTTCCACAGATTTTCAGTCTTGCCAGGTAACTGTGGTCTAACACACAATCAGAACTTAAATCTCTTATTGTATGGTTGATAATGAACAGAATTGAAAATAGGGGCTGGAGAGATGGCTGAGTAGTTAATAGCATTTGTTGTTCTTCAAGAGCCCTGAATTTAGATTCTCAGCATCCATGTTAGGTGGCTCACAACTTCCTGCCATTCCAGCTACAGGATATCGAATACCTCTACCCTATGCAGGCACGTTCACTCACCAACATATACTCACATGCAGACAAATATCTAGACATAATTAAAATTAAGTAAATCTTTCAAAATGAATTGGAGAAAACCAATGTATAAATCAGTGAGTTGTACAGATATAAACTCAACTAAAGTCAAATACTTTTAGGTACTAGGGATGTAGCCCCTTAGTAGAGTATTTGCCTAACACTTGAAATGCTGTGGGTTCAAATCCCCAATACCACAATATAACAATTAGACAAGAAATAAAAATAATGAAGAAATGAAAAACAACAGATTAGTATTTCATTAAGAAGAATTATTTCCCAACTTTAACTACAAATTGCTCATTAGCCACATACAGTTTGAAGGACAGAAGTCCTTTTTTTATGCTTTTAAAGAGATACAGAAAACTGTAAAGACAAATGTAAATGGATTAATACTTTAATGTGGATGCTACCTTTGCAAGATGATAAAAGCATGTATATAATACAGCTTCGTTTACTATCTTATGATTTACCTTCTTTTTATATTGATTGTACTATTATGATTTTTATTAATCTCAATTGTTGTAAAATAAGAATTATATAAGGAAGTATCTTACTCTGGAATTACTTTTGTCTTACTAGATTATATATTTAGCTGGTTCAATTTTTCTTTGATTAGGAGTATTAAAATACAACATTTTGAGCACTACTTATTTGCAGCTTACTCTAGATTTATTCATAACTATGATGTAACTAGCCCGTGCAAAGGAAGCATTCATTGTGTTCCACTACAGCTGATGAGAGTTTGGAGCTCAACGCTGGTGGTCTTGGACAGTGTCTATAAATATGAGGATTTCCTTTGCTAGTTTTTGGTCTCCATTCACATGCACCCTTCACAGATGTTGTGGTAATAATAAATAAAAGTATTAATATAAAGGTCTTGCATATGCAACAACGCTTTTTAAAAACAGAGACCAGCAGTCATGAGTTTGAGAGAAAACAATGTGAGAAAGAACAGTGGATGTTTTGGGTGGCGGAAGGAGAGAGGGGGAAATGAGGTAGTTATATTAATTTTAAATTTTTAAAAATATACAGGTTTTGGACATTTCTCAGACCTTTAGACAAATACCATATTAACACATATATTAAAGGCAAACTAACAAATTACTACTCTAAAGTAAAAATTGGAGTATAATATAAAGAAAATAAAATGTCTGCATAACAAAGAGAAAAATCACCAAATACCCACATTGACTATTAAGTGTGAAAACATTGGTTGAAAGTATTTCTTAGAGAGCTCAATTCTCAAACTTGTATACAATTTCACATTAAAACCTGTCTCATTTTGTGAACTAGGCTAAAAGATATTACATTTTAGAATACTTTGTTTGCTCTGTAGTTCCCTGCTTATGGGATGTACTTGATACATCAACATTGACACAACTTTTATAGTCCCCAAGTGGGAATACTTTCTGAAACACAGTAGCCACCTCTGATTTCACTTTTAGCTCTGCTTCACAAGGTAGCAGATAAGCTGTAGCAGCTATTTTTGTAAATACACATATTTTTCCCTGTACCTTTTAGGATTAGCAAATAAAATCATATGTCTTTGATGTCTTGTGAGATACATGTTAATGAGTAATTTTACTAAGGGCACACTAACATTAGTTTCATGGGCTTTCATGGGGGTATCAATTTGTTGAAATAATCTTGAGTGGTATACGAGACTATATAAATTCCCAACAACCATGTCACCTACACAAAATACTGAGCCTACATTTTATTTGTGTATTACCTCTGCTAAATCAAACTGAACACTGATGCAAAGTATATCTGAGTAGAACTTACCTGTCCAATTATTGAAGTTCAGAATTTACAGCAGAAATTTATCTTAAACTATTGTCCTTGTGAGAGAAACTTTACCAAATATACTTTATTTAAAAAATGAAATGGCATTATATGGTATTAGCACCAAATTAATGGAAAATAAAAAATAACAATTGATCTTCTTCGTTCCCTTTAAGTCATTCTTCAACTTCCAGCTGGGCTTAAAGCACTCTGTGATGTAATTGATTTGAAAATTTTTAAGAGTGTTTGAGTATGAATAGCTGGAGGCTGTAGTGAGAACTCTTATTGTGTTCTGAGTCAATACCCGCATTGCATCAATAAACTCTGAACACACTAGAATTTTAAAATCCATATTCCAAGCAGAGTCTTTAATATATCTGTTCTTTAAATGATAAAAAATAAAGTAGCTCATAATCTTTTTAAGATTGGGAACTAGCTAAAATCATTCAATACTTTCAAAACAAACACTGATGTCATATTCCTATGAAACTTTGTGGTAGCTGACATTTAGTATTTCAAAAAAAAACATACACAAATATCCTAGTTGTGCCTTAAATGTGTTTAAATCAAAATTAGATTTTAGACTACACATTTGTTTTCAGTCAACTCAATGACCAGTATGTGTATTACCAGTTTGTGAGGTGGCTCAGTCTCTGGGAAACACATGGTAGAGGCAAGTACTTACTCCTTCAAATAGTTCTTTGTTCTTCACACACACAGACACACACAATGCTCTCTCTAAATAAATAAATATTAAAAAGTAAAAGATGGAGGATAGGGTGGCATATGCTTTTAGTCTTAGCACTCAAAAAAAAGGAGGCAGATTTCTGTGAGTAAAGAGAAAGCCTGTTCTATATGGTGAATTCAGGGTCAGTGAGAGCAACATAGTGAGACCATATATCAAAATTTAGAAAAAATCATATAATATACTAAATAAGTATACTAAATTTGAAAAGAAAGAAATAGTACACTCTGTCCAGTTAATTTAATAAATTATTATTAGTACTTCCATTTTCCTTATATTTTCTTTTAAAATAAGATATATGGTATAGAAAGTCACCTTATAATTTCAAAATGATAATAAATGGACAGGATATATAATATAAACATAATTAAAGCAATTAATTTAGCTTGTTTTATAAAGTGAACTTTGAGTATTAAAGCTGTATTAAATATTGCATAATTTACATATTTCTTTAAAAAAGATAATATTTAATTAATTTTATTCTTATGATAATTAATATATACAATAAGAATTAAATTCTGGTATTGTGTTCCACAGATTTTCTCTTCATCCTTACCTCATTTTATAACAAAACATGCCAAAACACTTTTTTAGGTAAAAACTAACCAAATGTATTAAAGGAACCAGAATAAAAAAGCTTTAATGTGTGATTTTATAAATGTAGACCCTTGTGGTAGTTTGAATGTAATTGGCCCCCATAATCTTATAGGGAATGGCACTATTAGGAGATATGCCTTTCTTAGAGGGGCTATTGCCTTTTTGGAGGAAGTGTGCCACTGTTAGTTGTAGTCCCCCAGTGAAGTCAAAAGGGACAAGAGTCCCTGAACAAATTGGGAGCATGGAGGGAGGGGGAGGGAAGCAGGATGAAGAGGAGGGGAGAAAAGGAGGGGGAGGAGAACATGAGAGATCAGAAACATTGAGTGGGGAGAGGAATACAGGAGAACAAGAAAGGAGACACATCAATAGAGGGAGGCACTATAGGTTTAAAGAGAAACCTTGCACTAGGGAATTACACGGATATCCAAAAGGACGATCCCAACTAGGAACCTAAGCAGTAGTGGAGAGGGTACGTTAAATGCCTTTCTCCTATAATGAGAATGATGACTACCTTAAATACCATCCTAGAGCCTTCATCCAGTAGCTGATGGAAGCAGAAACAGAGATCCACAGCTATGCACTGAGCCAAACTCCCTCCTGGAATCCAGTTTCAGAGTGGGGGGGTGACCAACAAAGGGGTCAAGACCACGGTAGGAAAACCCACAGAAACAGTTGAACTGAGAAAGTGGGAACTCATTGACCCCAGTCTGACAGCTGGGGAACCAACATCGGACAAAACCTGGCCCCCTGAATGTGGGTGTCAGCTAGGAGCACTGGGCAGTCTATTGGGCATCTGGCAGTGGAACCAGCATCTATCCCTAGTGCACAAATGGATTTCCCATGGTGGGATACTCTAATAGCTTAGATACACAGGTGAGGGCCTAGGTCCTGCCTCAAATGACATGGCATATTTTGATGATCTCTCATGGAAGGCCTCACCATCCCTGGGAGTGGGTGAGGGATGGGATAGGGGTTTGGTGAGGGGTATGGGTGGATGGGAGTGACAGGGAACTGTGATTGATAAGTAAAATAAGATTGTTTCTAAATTAAATAAAATTTATTAAAAATAATGTTGATGATTTGTTTGTGCTTCTCACTCATTTGATATCGCTCTGTTAAGAATTAAGTTTAACAACCTTGTACAATAAAGGAATGTACTGAGGCATCACCATCCCTGAGTTCAAACTTTATTATAGAGACATAGTCCTGAAAACAGCTTGGTATTTGTACAAAAACAGACAGGTAGAGAAATGGAATCAAATTGAAAACGCTGATGTGGACCCACACACATACGAACACCTGATTTTGACAAAGAAGCTAAAGTTATACAATGGAAAAAAGAAAGCATCTTCTACAAATGGTGCTGGCATACTGGATGCTGGTGTATAGAAAATTGCAGATAGATCCATATCTATCACCATCCACAAAACTTAAGTGAAAATGAATCAAAGACCTCAACATAAATCAAGCCACACTGAACCTTTTAGAAGAGAAAGTAGGTGGTACCATAGAATGAGGTGGTATAGGAGACTGCTACATGAACATAACAGCGGGAGCACAGATACTAAGTTCAACAATTAATAAATGAGACCTCCTAAAACTGAGAAGCTTCTGTAAAGCAAAGGACACAGTCAATAAGATGAAAAGGCAGCCTACAGAATGGGAAAACATCTTCGCCAACCCCACATCTGACAGAGAGCTGATTTTCCAAATACAAAAAGAACTCAAGAAGCTAGTCGCCAAAACACCAAATAATCCAATGAAACAGTGGGGTACAGAACTAAAAAGAGAATTCTCCATGGAGGAGTCAAAAATGGCTGAAAGACACATAATAAAGTACTCAACATCCTTAGCTATCAGGGAAATGCAAATCAAAACAACTCTAAGATACCATCTTACTCCTGTAAGAATGATTACAATAAAAAACACCAATGTTTTGATGTTTTATGTTGGTGAGGATGTGGAGAAAGGGGAACACCTGTCCAGTACTGGTGGGAGTGCAAACTTGTACAGCCACTTTGCAAATCAGTATGGTGTTTCCTCAGGAAAATGTGAATCAGTCTACCACAAGATCCAGAAATTCCAAGCTTAGGCATATACTCAAAAGATGCAGATTCATACAACAAGGACATCTGTTCAACCATGTTCATAGCAGCATGATTTGTAATAGCCAGAACCTGGAAGCAACCTAAATGACCCTCAACTGAAGAATGGATGAAGATAATGTGGTACATTTACACAATGGAGTACTACTCAGCAGAAAAATACAATGGAATCTTGAAATTCTCAGGAAAATGGATGGAACTAGAATAACCATCCTGAGTGAGGTAACCCAGTCACAAAAAGACAAACATGGTATGCACTCACTCATACATGGATTTTAGATATAAAGCAAAGGATTACCAGCCTACAATCCACACAACCAGAGAAGCTGGAAAACATGGAGGACTCTGAGAGACATACATAGTCCCCTGGAGAAGGGGAAAGGCACAAGATTTCCTGAGCTAATTGGGAGCATGGGGGAGAGGGAAGAGTGACTTAGGAGTAAAACAAGGTGAGAAGAGGAGGGGAGGGGATGACATTTGATTTCAGGAAGATTTAGAGAAGAATAGAGGAGAAGAATAAAAGAGATAACATAATAGAGGCAACCATTATAGGTTTAAAGAGAAATCTGGCACTAGGGAATTGTCCAGAGATCTACAAGCCTGACCTCACCTAACAGTCTAAGCAATAGTCAAGAGGCTACCTTAAATGCCCTTCTATGATAATGAAATTGATGACTCTCTTATATGCCATCCTAGAGCCTTCATCCAGTAGCTTATGGAAGCACAATCAGACACCCAGAGTTAAACACTGAGCTGAACTCTGGAATTCAGTTGCAGAGAGGGAGGAGTGATGAGCAAAGGTGTCAAGACCAGGCAGCAGAAATCCACTGAAACAGCTGATCTGAACAAGGGAAGCTTATGAATACCAGACAGATAACTGGGATACCAGCATAGGACTGATCCAGTCCCTCTGAACAAGGAAGTCAGTTTGGAGTTGTGGTTAATCTATGGGGCTCCTGGTAGTGGATCAGTATTTATCCCTAGTACAAGGGTGGTCTTTTGGAGCCTACTCCACATAGAGGGATACTCTCTCAGCCTAGACACACAGCTTAGGGTCTAGGCCCTGCTCCAAATGATATGACAGACTTTGAAGATTCCCCTATGGAAGGGCTGACCCTCTTTGGGGAGCAGAAAGGGGATGAGATAGAGGGTGCTGGGGTACAGGGGTAAAGGAGGGGAGTTTGAGGGAACCAGGATTGACAGATAAAACAAGCTTGTTTTTAATGCAAATTTAAAAAGGGGGAAAGAATTATGTTTAGACTTGTACCCCATTTTAAATTGGTTTATTTTGTTTGTTGATGTCTAGTTTCTTGAATTCTTTATCTATTTTTTATATTAGCCATCTGTCATATATAGAATTGGTGAAACTCTTTTCCTATGCTGTAGATTTCCATTTTGACCTATTGATGGTGTCCTTTGCCTTACAGAAGCTTTTAAGTTTCATGAGGTTCTATTCATTAATTGTTGATCTTAGAGCCTGCACAGCTAGTGTTCTATTCATGAAGTTGTCTTCTGCACATGCATTCAAGTTATTCCCCAATTTCTCCTCTATCAGGTTAAGTTTCTCTGGATATGTTTTGAGGTCTTTGAACCACTTTGACTTCACTTTTGTTCAGGGTAATGAACATGGATCTACTTGCATTCTTCTACATGCAGATATCCAATTAGAGAGGCACCATTTATTGAAGATGCTTAATTGTGTCCATTGGATATTGAAAAGCAGATGTGCATAGGTATATGGATTTATGAACTAACCCACTTCCCCGCAGCCAGCTTCAGAACTGCAGACCTGAATGGTACTGAAAGAGACCTCTTCTTCTGAGGAATATGCCTGCATGCAATGGGGTCAATATCCTAAAGCTTCCCCACCCCCACAAAAAGGCATCCAGACAGTCCTGCCTTTCAGATGTCTCCAAGAAGCTGTCCCCGAGGTCAGAGAAAAATATCCTTTATAAAATCACCATAGATTCTCCAATTGGGGGCCAGGTCACTTCTTTTTATACAAAGAAGTGGGAATATGTTGGGAGCCAAATCTCAGGGCTTGGCAGGAGATCCTAGGCCATGCTTGGCAGGCCACATAGTCAACCTTTACATAGCAGTTCCTTAGAACCTCAACTCAAGAAAAGAAACAACCTGACCCAGTCCTCCACCCACAGGCTCAGTCACCTAGGCAAACCTCCCTAGACCTCTTACTCATGAACTCTTTACCCTGCCAAACATCCTCTTTGTGGCTTCCTAATATCCTGCCTACACTAACACATGGCTCACAAACAACCCATTCTACCCCTCCCCATATCCTGCTCTGCCAATTTTAGAAGCTAGCCTGAGAAAAGTAAAGTTTGCCACTTGATCAGATTCCTGTCTTGTGGTCATTCTTTCTCTGTCTCTTGTCCCCATTCTGTATCCCTGACTCTCTTGCCCCAGATTGACATCCTGTAGGTCGCAACAATGTCTGGGTCTTAGATTTGAGTCAATTTGTGTACCTGTCTTCTTTTTTTTTTCTCAATTTTTTAAAAATTCTTTAATTTTTACAAATTATAATTTCACATGTCAATCCCTTCTCCCTTTCCCCCCTCCCCCCCAATCCCCCATCATCCCCTTCTCCCCTCCACTCCCCATAGAGGGTAGAGCCCTCCACGGGGGCTCCCCAAATTCCACAACATCATCCTGGGCCAGGCTTAGGCCCTCCCCCATGTGTCCTGGATATGAGCATCCCTTCATGTGGGATGGGCTGTACCTGTCTTCTTTTATGCCAGTGCCATGTGGTTTTTCTTACTATAGATCTGTAGTGCAGCTTGAACTCAGGGATGGTGATACCTTGCAAAGTTCTTTTATTACACAAGAATTTTTAGCTATCTCTTTTTTTTTGTTTTGTTTTGTTTTTCCATGTGATGTTGGGTGTCATTATTTCAAGGTATGCCAAGAATTATGTTGTAATTTTGATGGCAATTGTGCTGAATTTGTAGATTGTTTTTCATACGGTGGCATTTTACTATGCTAATCATACTGATACATGAGAGTTAGAGGTCTTTCCATTTTCTGAAATATTCTTCAATTTTCCTTTTCAAAGACTTGAAGTTATTGTCCTATAAGACTTTTATTGTTTGATTATAGTTGTCTCAAATTATTTTATACTATTTGTTATTATTTTGAAGTGTGTTATGTCCTTGATTTTTTTCTCAATCTATTTGTAATTTTTATATTTGAGTGCTACAATTTATTTTGAGTTAATCTTGCATTCAGCCACTTCAGTGAATGTGTTTATCAAGTGTAATATTTACCTGGTAGAACTTTTGGCATCATTTATGCATTCTATTATATCATCTGGCAATATGAATACTTTGACTTTTTTCCTTTCCGATTTGTATCCTCTTAATCTTCTTTCATTATCTTACAGATCTAGCTAGAACTTTGGGTACTATATTAAATAGATAGGGACAGTGAATAGCCTTGTGTTTTTCCTGATTTTAGTAGAATTGTTTTGAGTTTCTCACCTTTCAATTTATTTTTGGCTATATGCTTGCTGTTAATTGTCTTTATTATGTTTAGGTATTACTTACCTGTCTAAAAATTGTCATCATGAAATTTTTATGCAAATGGATGGAACTAGAAAAGATCATTCAAAATAAGGTAAGCATGACACAGGAAGACAAACTAGCTATGTACTTACTTACAAATGGATAGTAGTTGCAAAGTAAAGTGTAATCATGTTATAATTCACAGTCCCAGAGAGGATAAGTAACAAGGAGGGCTCAAGGGGGGATATATGGTTTTCCATGTATAGGAGAAATAGAAATTTGGCAGCATTTCAGGGGCAAGATAGAAACCTAGTGCAATGGAAACTCCATGGAATCTGTAAGGGTAATTCTATAGAAGACTTCTAATAACAGGGGAAAATGAGCCCAATTAGGCCATCTTTGTAACCAGGAAAGCCTTCCAATGGGGGGACTAGGACACCAACCTAGCCACAAAATATTTGAACTACAGTTCATTCTGCCTGCAAGATGTGCTGGATAAAGGTGGTACAGAACGTCTGGGAATGGACAACCAATGACTAGTTCAATTTGAGACCCATACTATGGAAGGGATTCCACACAAGACACCAGAGGGCCAGGAACTAGAATCTGTATAGTTCTGAGAACTAGGATAGAATCAAACACAAACAGAAAAAAAATGTGACATGATTCCTAATGATATTCTGCTATACTCTAGACTTGAACCTTCCACAATCTAGCAAGTGACATGAGCAGATTCAAAGACCCACAGACAAGATTGACTATCAGGGAAATTTTATAGGTCTGATCTGGGTCTCTACATATATGTTATGGCTGTGCATCTTTGTGTTCTTGTTGGAATAGTAACAGTGGGGACCAGGACTCTTTCTGACTAGTTTGTCTCTTTTCTTCTTACTAGGTTGCTTTATACAGCTTCAAAATGAGGGTATCTACCTACTCTTATTGTAACTTGATGTCATGGTTGGGTGATATACCTAGGAGACCTTCTGTTTTCTATAGGGAAGCAGAGGGGGAGTGGATCTGGAGTGTAGGGAAATTGGGGAGTGGGGATGATACAAAGGTGGGAGAGGAAAACTGTAGCCAGAATAATGTAGGAAAGAAAAAATATATAAATTAATTAGTAAAAAGGGAAACTGACTCTACTGTCCCTAACAGACAGAAACTGTAAATAGCTTCTCATTCTCAAATTATGGACTGTTGTATTCCACTACATTCATGGTAGAATGTCGACAGGTTTGGTCTTGTGCAAGTCTTCAGCAGGCAACCTAAGCTGTCATGAGTTCCTAAATATAATAGTCTTTTGACTTCTCAAAGACATCACTTTGCTCCAGTCCTCCAAAACATCTTGCTCTTGTAGTCTTTCCCTCTCCTCTCACACAAGTTACCTTGACCCTTCAGGAAGAAAGTATCATAGAGATGGTCTATTTATGGCTTAGAACTCCATAGATATTTTATCTCTCCACTTGGACCACTTATGATTCTCTGTGTTAACCATCTCCACTCAACAAAGGTGCTTCTCTCATAAGGACTGAGAGTTGCAGGAATCTATGGGTGTAGTGATATGTATTTACATTGCAAATTGCAACTATTTCATTATGCAAAATAATGTTAGGTTCACTTCTAGAACACATGACTTCATAGCCATGAGCTCTTGGCCATATTTACAGTGTACCAACCATGAGTTTTATTCAAAGTGCTCTTCAGATTTCCAATTCCTTTTTAGGTTTGCTGACCGAAACATGCCTCTTTATCTTGGGCTACTATTTCCACTCCCTGCTAACCTCTGTCCTCAGCAGGTGTCACACGACTCTGACATCTCCAACTTCTTGGGGTCTCCAAGGCAACCCAGGCTTTACCTTCACAGCTTTACACAATTGCCTCTCTGTGCCTCCATGCATAGACACCATTGACACATGCCTGGCTAGCCTAAATGGTTTTCTTTAGTCACAGAGGGAGATCCGATAACCCCTTTTTTTATCCTTGATTCTACAGCCAGAAGCATGTGGCCAAAGTTGACAAATGCTGCTGCTTGCTGCTGCTGGAACATTGCCCCCTCATTCAATTACATCTTCATCATTTTTTTTGTTTTCCTTGGTTTCCTTCAATGCCTAAGCTTGGCTATCTTGCTCTGTAGACCAGCCTTGATCTCAGAGATCCACTGCCAGTGCCTCTGGAGTGCTGGGGTTGAAAGCATCTACTACAATACATGGGTCAGAAAAATTTTCTTTAATTCCTTTGTACAAGTTGGAAGTTTATCTGGGTGGGATCTTGCACTGAGGTCACCACTCCATTTATTTAACTTCAGATCATGCATTTCTTTAATCTGTTTATTTCCTTGAACACAGGATCTACCTTCATTTCACTTCCTAGTACCTTCTTTCTCCTTGAAATGTTTATTTTGTGTTTTTCCTTGCTCATCTTGCTCCTTTCATTATAGATCTTCATGATAACACTAAAAACCACATGGCAGAATCAATACTAGTCTGTTTTGAAATTCCCTCTGCCAAGTTTCCTCAGCCAAAAAACAAATCTGGCAGAGTTTTTTGAGCAAGGATAAAAAGCAGCCACAAAATTCACTAAAATGTCACAAGAACAGACTATAAACCACATATTAACATTTTTCTTCTCTGAAACCTCTTGAGAAATAGTCTTGGTTTATAATTGATAGGAGAGGTATGAGGGGTTCTGGTGCACTTTGGAAATGCCCTGTATAGGTAGGTTGGCTTAGACTGCATACCAAAGCTGGCTGAGCATGAGCCAGAGAGTAAATCAGTAAGTATAAAGATTTCTTTCAAGATTTCTGCATAAGTTCCTGCCCAGATTTTTTCTCATTGATGGACTTTGAACCTAAAGTATACAGTGAAATAAACTCTGTTTTCCTGCCTCTAAATTGTTTCTGGACATGTGTTTTAACATAGCAAGTGAAAATCAAACAGAAACAGCTGGTAATGTAGCTCAGTGAGTAAAGTTAATTTCTCCTAAGCCAGATGACCTTGTTGAGTTGAATTCCAAGGATCCATGTGGAAGAAGAAAAAAAAAACATTTTCAAGACATACAGATGTGTGCTTACCTAGATATGTTTACTGTGGTATGTGTGGGCCTGACTATGTACATTCTCCTCCCCACCCCACAAAATATATTTTTGAAATAATTTTTCCAGATACAGGAAATTCTATGATCACTGGACAGATTTAATTCAACCAAGTCTATGCCAGTACGTCGTTTTTTGTGTCTTTATTGTCTTTTTGTAACTCTTGTGTATCTTCATGAGATTATATTAGTTCTCTCCTTCCACAATCATAATAGGCAACTGATGGGGAAGTACTTCTGTATATGTTTATCCTGTTGATTGTTTAATAAAG
Organism: Cricetulus griseus; assembly: GCF_003668045.3. Taxonomy (NCBI): domain Eukaryota; kingdom Metazoa; phylum Chordata; class Mammalia; order Rodentia; family Cricetidae; genus Cricetulus; species Cricetulus griseus. The sequence continues at coordinate 56,593,462 of NC_048604.1, forward strand.
TTCTGCTTGGCTGGCCAATGAAACGGCAAGTTAGGCAGGACTAGGAGTCAAAGAGGATTCTGAGAAATGTAGTAGAGAAGTGATGATCCAGACAGGAAGTGACATAGCAAGGAGACTCATATTTAAAGAAGGAGAAACAGGAAGCATCCCTTATTTTCCCCTCTGCTCTTGCTCCAGCAGCACAATGTGATCCACTGGCAAGGAGGGATGCCAATAAGGCATCTGATGAGATAAGTCTTATAAAATATATAGGTTTGTGATAGTTAAGACTGAGCTAACAGATGAAAATCCTAGTCATTGGCCAAGCAGCTTTGAACCTAATACAAGTTTCTGTGTATTCATTTGGGCCCTAACTCAGGTGGGTGGCTGGCATAAAGCTCACACATGGCCGTGGGGCTCAGGCAGCTTTTGGCGGAAAGATTTATCATAACAGGCAACTTTAGTTTCATTTTCTTCACATGAGAGAAAACATCTGATACATCTCTTTACAACACCGCCTTTTCTCTCTCAACATCAGAATCTTCTATTCCATCCATTTCTCTACAAAGTCTTAACTTGAGTCTCACTTATCCATTTATTACCTGATGGGTTGATTCTGTAGGTTGACTGTCATAAGTAGTATGAAAATATATACAAATGCAAGCTATCTCTAAGTACACTGACTAATCCTTTAGGAGTATACACCCAGAATTGGTATAACTTCTGTATAGATTTACTGGTATTTGTATCATACACAAATGTAATTAAAATATGCAACACATTTAATTTCAATTATAAAACTACATAATGCTCTTTATTTATTTTTTATTTTTATTTTTAATTTAATTTTTACAACATTATAATTTCACATGTCAATCCCTTCTCCCTCTCCTTTCCCTCCCCCGAAAACCCGGCCAGCCCCCACTCCCTCCACCTTCATGGGGGGCTCCCCAAATTACACAACATCATCCTGGCCAGGACCTAGGCCCTCCCACATGTGTCCAGGCTGAGAGAACATCCCTTCTCATGCGATGGGCTCTCAAAGTCCCTTCTTACCCCAGGAAAAAATACTGATCCACTACCAGAGGCATATAAGACTTGATAAATGACATTTGTCTGGACAAAAATGTAGTTTAAAATTCTTACTATTATATTGTAAAATTTCTCTTAGTATTGAACCAAAAACAAAGAGTCATGCTAGAATAAATAGAAACTGACTCCCACAAAAACTGGAATTATCTGATTCTTTCTGATCCCATTATGACATTCAATAAGGTATCCTGGGGTAAATGCCCTGATTTAGTTTCATTTTTTTATTGATGCCACCTCCTAAAAACTCAGTAAAAATATATTTACTTTTGAAGATCACTTTTGGCACTTAAACTTTTTTTGAGGCAAGGTCCATCTGGCCTGGTACTTACTATGTAGTCCAAGCTGACCTCAAACTCATGACAACCCTCACGCTTCAGCCTCTGAAGTAGTTTAATTACTGATAGGAAAACTGATTCCTGACTGAAACTTAATTTCTGGTTAAAAAATATTTTTGTGCTAAATTTTTCGGCTTAATTTTATGAAAATCTCTGGAACTTAATACATACCTTTATCTCACCAATTTCATTTTCCTAACACCAGGCTATTTTTCTATATTTCTTCAAATATGTAGTTACTGAGATGCTAATATAAATCAAAGAATGAGTACTTCAAACACAGCATCAAACAAAAGAGAACAAGGTTGTACACACAAAAATCTTACATTCTAGTTGTGATAGATGTTAGACAAATATTAAACATCACATGACTTCACAGCATATCAAGATAAAAAGTAATAAATGGCATAATTAGATGGTCCTTGGTTAAGTTAAAGAACATATTTCAATTTTGAATTAATCAGAATAATGGTCCCCATTGCACAGGCCAGTTGCAGAGACCAAAACTCCATGAGCAAAAATTAATGACAGCACAAATGTCTTATGCTTAAGTTTACAAGGGGCATGTATTTCTGAATTGGGCGTGAGAGGGTGCAGGATGAGAAAAGACTTAGGGTTGCTATTGTTGTAATAAACCACCACAATCCAAAGAAACTTGTGAGGAAGAGGGTTTATTTGCTTTACACATCCATGGCACTGTTCATTGCTGAAGAAAGCGAGGAGAGGAACTCAAACCTGGAAGCAGGAGCTGATACAGAGTTCATGGAGGGGTGCTGCTTACTTGGTTTGCTTTCCTGAATTGCTCAATCTGTATTCTGACAGAACTGAATACCACCCCTGATGGGTGGCTCCACATACATAATGGACTGGGAAATCCCCAGTCAATCACTAATTAAGAAAATGCCCTACAGGCTTGCCTCCAGCCCAGTTTTATAGAAGAATTTTGTCAACTGGTGTTTCTTCCTCTCTGATGACCCTAGCCTACATAAAACTAGCCAGCACAGGAAATGATGTTCTATACTAGGGATGTATTCTATTACTACACTCCATCACTAGTCCATATACAGTCTCCTTTAAAGCTGTCACATTTTAATCTGAGTAGAATGAAATGAGGTTTGCAGTTTTCTGAATAGGAGCAACATGATCTTTTGCATTAGTAAGGCAGCTCGGCTCTATTAAGTCAGAATAAAATGATTCTAGAAATAGTATTTAAACACATACAAATCCAACCTTGAGTAGAACAAGAGTATTAAGGACTCTAATTTTTATCTGTCTTTGTTTAACTCTGAATTTAAGCAATATCTTTCATCTTTTTCTGAGTATTAATATCTTCGTTTGAAATAATAGATCATTTAAAACAAATAATAAGCCTTTGCCCCAGTTGATATCTGGAATATTTAAGTCAAACAAGTGAGAACTTTGGGAAAAACACTCAATCATATTTAATAACATGAACTTGAGTTTTTATGAGTGAAAAGTACTGAATTACATTAATTTAAATAATTGAGAAACAAATTGATAGTAGAATTAAGTTCTATTTCTGACTTTTCATTTTGACTTACTATCTCATCTTTGTTAAATAAATTTATCTGTCTGAGCTGAGCCTCAATATTAACATTTGTTAAAGTAAATGATTAGATAAATTAAATTATGAATTAAATTTTCAACATTTCTTATAAGTCTAAGTTTGTTCTTCTGTGCCATAAATTAAAGATACTGAAAATCTCTTCATGCTTTAAGAATTCCATTTGATATTTCTTGTTTTCTATTAGGAACCTTTTAAACATTGCTCTTAACCTTTTTACACTACCTAATGCATTTAATGATCTGAATATATTCTTCAGAGTATAATAATTCTCATGTAACTTTGGGAAAGACTACTTCCCAACAGTGAAGGACCAAGAGCTAAAATAAAATTGTTGTTCACCACTTAGAACTCTAAATTATCATTCTGCCTTATCTCATTACTTTTGTGTTCTGAACTTTAAGATTTTGCCTTCTAGTACTTTTCCCTACTCATTCTTTCTATTACCTGCCAAACATTATGAGTGTCCCACCTACATGAAACATGTTATCTATAGATCATTAACTAACTGGATACTTCTATTATTATTTCTCAAGAATGTGAGAAGCATATGTCTCTCTTAGGGTTCTTGTTTCCTAATTTCTCTGGGGTAGTGGATTGTAGGCTGGTTATCATTTGCTGTATGTTTAATATCCACTTATGAGTGAATAAAGACCAAGTTTGTCTTTCTGTGTCTGGTTTACTTCATTCAGGATGGTTTCTTCTAGTTCTAACCATTTGCCTGTGAATTTCAAGATGTCACTGTTTTGTACTGCTGAGTAGTACTCCACTGTGTAAATGTACCATATTTTCTTTATCCATTCTGCAGTTGAGGGGCATCTAGGCTGCCTCCAGGTTCTGGCTATTACAAATAATGCTGATATGAACATAGTTGAAGTGATGGCCTTGTTGTATGAATGTGCATCCTTTGGTTATATGCCCAAGAGTGGAATTGTTGGATCTTGAGGTAGATTCATTCCCATTTTCCTGAAAAATCACCATACTGATTTTCAAAGTGGCTGTACAAGTTTGAATTCCCACTAGCAATGGGGGAGTGTTCCCCTTTCTACACATCCTCTCCAGCAAACTCCTGAGTAAATTGAGGGTATGTGGGGCAGAGGTGGGATGTAGGAGAGAGAGAAAAGGAGAAGGATGTGGGGAGGAGAATATGAGGGATTAGGAAGGTCCAGTTGGAGGAAAGACAGAAGAAGAGCAAGGTTTTTTGTCTTTGTTTTTTAAATGGAGTGTGCTGGATGTCTCTACAATTTTGTTCAAATGACTGCAGAACCTGGAAAAGCTGTTGCTGCTATTGATGCATAACATATTGCCATTATTGCTCTCTCTCCATACATACATATATATATATATATATATATATATATATATATATGCTAATGCAAACTCAAATATATGATGAATCCAAGGTGTTTCAGTGAGTGCTCACTTGTGCATGCAAATTTGATTTCATCTTTAGTAAGTAGTAGAGTTATATGCTTGCCAAAAAAAATAAGTGACACACTGAAAGACAAATGTCACACAATTTCAATTTTATGTGTAACCTAGAAATGATGAACTTATGGGAACAGAGAGCAGAATTGTGGCTATTAGGCTTCAATGTGGGTCTTTTATCAATGGGGAAAAGGTTGGTTTAAAGATATAAAACTGCAGTTGGACAAGAGGCATGGACTCTGTGAAGTCTTGAGGCCTATGGAGAGCATGATAACAATATGCTACATTTTAAAAGTTGTGAGATAGTATACTTTAAGTGTTCTCAAAACAAAAATGATGAATATATGTGATATAACATGTTAACTGGTTTAATTTAACCATGCCATTGTGAACATACTGTATTGTGTATCATAATTGTGCATGACTTTATTTATGAGCTAAATAAATGAATGGAAATAAAAGAAGAGCAAGGAAAGAGATACCTAGATAGAGGGAGCCATTATGGGCTTAATGAAAAACTTGGCACCAGGAAAATCTCCAGGAATCCACAAGGAGGCACTAATGAAGAATCTAAGCAATCCTGGAGAGGCTACCTTAAATTCCATTCCCCTATAATGCAAATGATGACTACCTTAAATGCCATCAGATGGCCTTCATCCAGTAGCGATGATTCATGCAAAAGCAGAGATTCATAGCTAAACACTGAGCCAAACTCCTGAAATCCAGTTGTAGAGAGGGAGGAGTGATGAGCATAAAGGTCAAGACCATGCTGGGGAAACCCAGAGAAACAGCTGACGTGAGCAAGTGGGAGCTCATGGACTCTGGACTAATAGCTAGGGAACCTGCATAAGACTGAACTAGGCCCCTGAATGTGGCAGTCAGTTGTGGGGCTTAGACAGTTGATGGGGCCACTGACAGTGGAACCTGTATTTATCCCTAGTACATGAGCTGGCTTTTGGATCCCATTTCCTGGGGGGATGTAGTCTCTCAGCCTAGATACAGGGAGCAGGGCCTAGGTCCTGTGCCAAATAATGTACAGACTTTGGTGATCCCCCATGGGAGGCCTCACACTCTCTGAGGAGTGGAAGGGGGTGGGATGGGGAGATGTTGGGGGAAGTGGGAGGATGGTAGGAAAAGGGAATGGGGATTGGTATGTAAAATAAGATTGGTTTTAATTTAAATAAGAATGTAAGTCACCAAAAAAGTCAGATAGAATAAAATAACTGATTGACTTTTCCTCTGAAACTCAGTTGAATGTTCCTATTTTTAATAAAATTAATGATAACTTGATCATTTTTAGGCATAAGCTCTTATTTTTCTTCTAAATTTGTACATGAACATTACATTTTTTGCACAAGATTCCTTAAATCTCAGAGTTCTTTACTGACACTAAATATGCATTTTGCCCTCTATCTATTCTTAGCAATCTCAAACTCCGTACACACTATTTTAATTTTTCCAATTTTGTTACACAGTACATAAAAGAAAACAAGAGCAAGGAAGCAATAATAACCTTAACATCATGGATAAAAGTGGACTGTTTAAGACAAAAAAATACTCATGATTCTGTGTCCTCGGTATTTTCATTAGGTTTTGGTAGTGAAAAGTGAGAATCATGAAGAGAGTGGGGTAAAGTATATGAGAGCTTTACTTGAAAGAGCTTGAGTGTTGTAGGTTATCTGTATTTGGTGAAGAATAATCATTCTCAGATTCTTTAGCAGCCAATTCTCAGTTTGTCTCAGCCATCCCATGTGAGACAATTTTGTAGCCTATTACTCTGTGTTTTTGTTTTGTTTCACTGATACAATTAATGTATTTCTATTGTTATTTTTGTAAGTGTTCACTATTTGCACTCATCATTTTAGACCTAGGGTGAAGTCAATGTTTAAAAAAGTAAATTTCCTCCAAGTGAATAAGTTGACAGACAAGGATAATATTAAATGTAATGTCTAGAAAAACAGCAATGGATTCAAACAGATATTTATTTGGGACTAGGCAGCTATAGCAACAAAGAACAAGGTAACTGAAGAGTGAATAATGTCATACAATACCTTTACAATGGTGCCAAAGGAAAGAGCTACATTCATACACATAGCTATAACAACAAAAGCATTGAATCCCAAATGTATTGAGATTTTTCAGAACATGGACAATTTGCAGCAAAATAAACTCATAGAAAAAATGGAAATCATTTCATGCCAGAAGATATAGTCAATGAATTCAAGTGTCTCACAATTATCTTACAATGATACGTATGCTTTGAATAGTCTTAATTCCTGTAGTATCTCTACCAATTCACCTTATATCCTGATAAAAAAATTAGTATTCTTAGAGCAAATGGATTACCTGGTTGGATGTCAATTATCAATGAACTATTGTTATCTTTTCTATCCTATAATTCATAGCCTTCATAACAATATTATGTTTTGAATAAACTTATAGTTATTGTATGCATACATACACATATATATTTCTAAATATAAGCTGTTCATCTTGTATAGTATTAATTGTGTGTATGGATTTTGGACTGACTTTTTGACATGACACAACCAACTGATATTCATAGATAGTCTTCCTCATCTTAATTATGTAGGAACGCTCATAACTATGGGTATTCCTGTTTCCTGATCAAGTCATCATGGGTTATTTGAGAATGTTTGTTAAATATGAGTCTGTGGTCATACCAGGGGTATTTAAAATCAAGTTTCCTTTATGACTTTAAGTTCTTGCCTTGCATTCCTACCCTGGTTTCCTCAACTGTGAACTGTGATCTGAAAGCATAAGATGAAATAAGCAATTTTCCCTGCCATAAGTTGCTTATGGTGAAAATGTTTTAACAGAGTAACAGAATTGAATTAGAACAATAATATAAGCTATTTGCCTATATGCATGTTTACACACACACACACACACACACACACACACACACACGTGCATTCAAACAAATCAAAATATAGTATTTCCTCACATGAAGATAAAACATTTCCCAGAATATACATTATTTTTTTCTTTTTTCCAGATTTTTAAATTTGAATTAGAAACAAGATTGTTTAACATGACAACCCCAGTTAACTTCTCCCTCCTGTCTTCCCCTACCACCCCACCCAACAAAAACCCTACCTATCACATATCCTTTCTGTTCAACCTGTATAGTGAGGCCTTCCATAGGGTGTCAGCAGAGTCTATTGTATCCTTTTGGATAGGGCCTGGGCCCACCCCCATGTGTCTTGGCTCAGGGAGTATTCCTCTACGTGGAATGGGCTCCCAAAGTCCATACCTATGCTAGACTAAGTACTGAACTACTACAGGAAGTCCCGAAGATTTTGGAGGTTTCCTCACTGAAACCCATGTTCCTGGGGTCTGGATCAGTCCCATGCTGGTATTCCAGCTATCAGTCTGGGAAAATAAAGTTCCCTGATGTTCAAGTCAGCTGTTTATGTAGGTTTCACCAGCCTGGTCTGGACCCTTTTGCTCTTCACTCGTCTGTATCTGGATTCCAGTTCAGTTCGTTGAATAGTTGTGGGTGTCTGCTTCTACTTCCACCAGCTGCTGGATGAGGGCTATGGAGTGGTATATAATCAGTCATCAATCTCATTATGTGGGGAGGGCATTTAAGGTAGCCTCTCCTCTGTTGCTTAGCTTGTTAGCTGGTGTCATCTTTGTAGATCTCCAGAAATTTCCCTACTGCCTAATTTCTCTGTAAACCTAAAATGTCTCCCTCTATTATGGTATCTCCATTCTTGTTATCATCTATTCTTCTCCTGACTCAACCTTTCTGCTCCCTCATGTCCTCTGCATCTCTCCTCTTCTCCCCTTCTCATTCTCCTAGCTCCCTTCCCCCTCTTCCCATGCTCACAATTTGTTCAGGGGATCTTGACCCTTTCATCTTCTCCAGGGGACCATGTATGTCTTTCTTAGGGTTCAACTTGATTACTAGCTTCTCTGGCAGTGTGGATTGTAGGCTATCCTTTACTCTATATCATTATTATATACAGTAGGCTCCCAAAAAAGCGGGAAAGAAAAACTTTTCCATGTAAGATTAGAAAGTACTTGAAGATAAAACAAACTGAATATGAATAACAACTAAAAACAATAGAAGGAGAAATTTATGATGTTTACCTTTTAGAAAAGAATGTAGATATGTTTGCATAAATCTATTATTTTGAGGCTATGACAAGAATGTGGTAGCTCAAGGCCAACATAATCTACACTGTAAGACTTTATCTCAAAACCTCTATTCCCACTCACATGGTGCCTAGAAATGAATTTACTATTCATCATTTAAGCAAAAATTTCAGGTTGTGACATCATTAACAAAAGCAGATATTATAGTCAGTGAATTCAACTAGGCACACAAAAAAACAAATATTATAAAATCTCAATCAGTTGTGCAAGCTACAAAAAACAAATTTATTGAAGTAGTTCACAGAATGATGGGTTACTAAAGGCTAAATATCCGAAGAAAGAGATACATTTGTTAAAGAATACAAATTTTCAGTCAGCAGGATAAGTAATTCTTGGAGGTTTTTGCTCAGCAAGGGACTATTTCACAATGTAGTAATATATGCTTCAATTGCTCTTCAAAATTAGATTATAAATATTTTCATCATGAAGAAATGATAAGTGGCTCTTGAAGAGATCGGAGCAAGATGATGAAATAAGACTCTCCAGTGAAAATTTCCCTGCAGAAACATTAATTTGAAAAAGTGTTCGTTTAATAAAATTTGCTCACCATCTACAGAATGTGAGACAATCTAGACCAGCAATTTATATGCAGTATATATAGTACAGAATTATCTCAAAGTAGCACAAATGTTCAATAAACAAATAAAAATATTCAGTGTATTAATCCATGAAAAATGTGTAAATCAAATTTATCCTCATTTTACCCCAGATACCACCAGGACAATGAACACAAGCCAGGCATGGTTGCAAGTACATTTAATCCCAGGATTTAAGAAGCAGTGGTAGGAAGATCTCTTGAGTAGGCCAGACTGATCTGCAGAGTGAGTTCAAAGAACAGCCCAAGATACACCATGTCTTAATAAACCCAAAACCAAATAATCAATCAAACAAACAAACAGGAGACAAATGTTGAGGATTCGGTAAAAGAGGAAATCAACACTCTTGGAGACACTGTAGATTAGTACAGCCACTGTGAATTTTAGTTTCCGGATATTGCATTTGTAAATTTTTAGTTTAATTTACTGAGCAATTAGTGTCCAATTTATACAATCCCGAGTTGTGCCTATATAATGTAGTGTACTCCCTATCATGTCTGCTAGCAGTTTCAGTTCCGTATTTTATACTGATTTCTTATTTCCATTTGGCACTGTTTTTTTTTTTTTTTTGTACTAGATCTGAGATTCTTTAAATGTCATTCTTCTACAGTGCAGATATTCTTTAATGCATCTGTTGAGATTATTATGTGATATTTGTTATTTAGTCCATTTCATGAGTTATTTTATTTACCATTTTTCATGTATTAGAGCATCCCTGTATTGCCAATGCCAAATTGAACATGGTAAATTATTTTTGAGGTGTGTCAGACATGTTTGCAAGAAAGTATTTTTTTCTATATTAATAATGAATATCGGTCTATAGTTCTCTTTCATACACTTTCTCCCCCACCACTGCTATTTCACTATGCTTTCATCTGATAATGATAAACCTTGGTGTCACTCAACATACATCAAAGAAGTCTGTTCTTTCAGTAAACACTTTTTAAACTGGATAGCATCTTGTAAACTTAAACTTGGACCCTGTGCTTACATCCTTTCATTTGATGAGGGAAATAATTGTGTCTGTGCTCTTGCCCTCCCTGTTTGTTTGTTTTGCATTGTAGGTTTTCTCACGTTCCCCCATGCATCAGTCCAGTTTCCCATTCAGCTAAAGTATAGGTGGATGTACATCTTATTCTTGTTTCCAGTTAAATTTCATTTCACTGTGACACTTTCCTGAACTGGATCAACAACTTAAAACCAGTGGTCATCAAATTTCTCCATGATTGTTTCCCATTGAATTTGCAGTTTTACAGACAATAACAATTGTAGGGGTTTTTATGTCATATCCAAAATCAGGTTTGTACTTATTGTCAGGATACTTACATCTTTCCCAGCTATCACTGTCTTAGTAAACTTTGATCCCTGCAGCTTAGTCTTATAAAGCCTCTTGTTTTAGTATTTGTCTTTAATATGGGCATTTAATTTTTAACTATATTTTAGACTTGTTTTACAATTACAGATTAACAAATCTTTCAATTTGCTTCATTCCCAATTTCTACTTACTGTGTATGAGGTCATACAATTTTACTTTCAATTCTTAAATTTGTTATATTTAGTTATTTAGTACATATGTGTATTCATTGAGCCATCTTGCTGACCTTGATTTTCAAATTCTTTAAGTGTTTCAGTTATCTACAATTTTAATCAAAGTTTAAATATTAGTAATTTTTCAAATCAATCTAATAGCCTGAAAATTTACATATAAACTGACTACACATTAAACTCTAGCAATAAAGTGAAACTCATTCCTTTTATAAGTTTCTGTAATATAATGTTTTACTTCTGTAATGTTTACCTACTCAGCATACTAATTTGTATTTGAAGATAAATCTCCAAGTTTTTCATTCTTAACATGTTATTAGGTGCTTTCTGGAAAAACAGAATAAGGCTAAATTTTCTTAAGCTAAATTTCTGGCTATAAATTATAGTCCTAGTTTGGTTTCCTACTGGCAGTGATAAATACTATGACCAAAAGCAAGTTGGAGAGCAAAGGGCTTATTTGGCTTACACATCATGAGTTAAGGTGATCTTTGATGTAAGTCAGGGCAGCAACTCAGACAAGAACAGAGTTAGAAACCATGGGGGTAAGGAACTCACTGCTTGCCCTCCATGGCATCTTCAGCTTGCTTTCTTATACAGCCCAGAACCACCAGGTTCACAGGTGCCACCACCCACTTTGGGATGGGCCCTCCCATATAAGCCATCAATTCATAAAATGTTCCAAAGATGTGGCATTATCCAAACTGATGGAGGCAGTTCCTCAACTGAGGTTCTCTTTTCCCCAACTGACTTTAGCCTCTGTTCCATTGAGCAAAACTAACCAGTACAATGAGTGTCAGTGATAACTGACAGAAACATGCTTATTAGTTTAAGCTAAAGTGACTTTCAAAAGTTAAACAATTGTAAGCAAAGTCTTCCAGTTGTACAGATAGCAACACTACACTTGGGTTGTTTGCTATGTTCTTTTTTTCGCTGTTTTTCTTTTACTGGAAGTAGTTATTTTCATACAAAATATTCTGTTTACAGTTTCCCTCCCTCAAATCCTCTGAGATCTTCCTCACCTCCCAAGCCACCTGAATCCACATGATATCTCTCTATTTTTAGAATACAAATAGTCATCTGAAAAATGGTAACATAATAAAATAAATAATAAAAAAAAACAGACGAGCCAAAACTCAGTTTTTGTCTGTAGGTTGATAGGTGAGTACATCTTTAATTGCAAAAACTTTTTAATGACATTGCAATGAAAGTAGACTTACAATTCCACTTAATTTCAATTCAAGAATGTTGGACCTCAGAGGATTTGTGTACCATGATGATGGGTGAGGTCCTTCTGTGTATATGATTGTCATATTGTTTGATAAATAAAGTACTGTTGGGTAATAGGAAAACAAGATAGGTGGGACTAGGAGTGAAGGAGGATTCTGGGAAAGGTAGGAGAAAGTGCAGAGTCACCATGTGAGCCCAGGAAGACAGGACACTTCTGCTGGTTAATGATAAGTCTTATAAAATATATAGATTTATAATAATTATAATAATGAGAAATCCTAGTCATTGGACAAGTAGAATTTGTAGCTAATATAGGTCTCTGTGATACTTGGGACCATAACGTGGTGGAGGGCAGAATTTGGGTAGCCTGGCAGAAAGTGCCCCTGTGGCAGCAGGGCTCAGGCAGTTGGAATAAAGTCTTATTGTTACAGAATGGTGTCAGGAGTACACCATTAGTTAGTACAGTGTAAACAACTTATGATATTCTAATTGTATTGAATTTTTTAATTATTAGATTTGCATTGTGGCATAATATATTAAGTGCATATCAATTTTCATGCCTCCTTTACCAGCAGATAATATTCAGTATTACTGTATGTGATTGTTAGTATTATTTTAAAAATTTGTAAGGGAGTCATATAAGTATGGTAAATCACTTTCTTACTAAAATGATGTAGTTTATTTTTATTTTTTAAATATCATTTTTATGTTTAAACCATGACATCTTGCTATTGTGCTTTTCTATTATATGGTCCTTCTCTAGAGGCTTCAGAAATAGTGATAGAAGACCATTTATAAATTATCACTTAGATATTGACTAACTCAAAGGAAAGATTTACCCCCTGTAATCCATGTACACATTTAAGGAAAAAGTACCAGTGTCAAAGATTGATGTAGCATTGTAGCATGACACATTTCACTTAGATCAATAATGTTACTTGCTGCAAGAGATTTCTTACTGAATTGAGTGCTAAATATATTACTATATCATAGAGCTCACTGACAATTTGGGGGTGGATTCTTGTTGAATTGTGGTAAAAAAAAAAAAAAAAAAAAACTCAAGTTCCTAAGGATTCCGAGTATACAAAACTAGAAATATACATATCATTGGTATAATCAGATTTCTCTTTCCTGCCCTGTCCTATAGCCACTTCCAACTGATCACTCAGAGGCTTCTATTAGTTGGTAATGTTCAATTAATAGCTCAAGCTTATTACTAGCTAACTCTTTTATTCAAAATCAACCCATATTTCTATTTATGTTTTGCCATGTTGTTCATGGCTTGTTACCTCATTTTCTACACATCTTGTTTGCTTGGCGGTTGGCTGACATCTCTGGAGACTTCACTTCTCCTCATCGGAGTTTTCAGTTTTATTGTTCCTCCTAATTTTGTCCTTCCTGGCTATTGGTCAAACAACTTTTAATATTAACCAATGAAAGGAATACATATTCACAACGTAAACAAAGATCATCCCACAGCAAATAGTTACTTATCAGAAAAATAGCAAGCAACTCAGCCTTCAAAGATAGACATTGTTCAAGAAAATTAAGCAAAAAACATTGTTAGTGAAATTATGCTTTTTAACCCCAACCATTAAAAATGAATATTAATAACTCAAATACTTATTATAACATGAATGTATAACTGTCTTATTAGAAAATTTTAATAGAATGGCATTGAATTTTTACTACATGATGAATGTTTATGCATATTCAGGATTTTAGTTATTTAATATCTTGATTGCTGTTTATATAATTCTTTATAAAATTTGTTCAATAGAAAACAACTATTTTGCTAAGCTTATCTAAGCATAGCTTAAGTAAAATCTGGAACACAAAGATGCTAAATAATGAATTGGAGTAATCAGATTGGCCCTCTTATTATGACATATATGAATTTCTTTAAATTTCTTTTCTTTACTAAAAGAATAAGTCTGGCGTAACTCTAAAAAGTAAGACTGATTTAGGCCTAAGACAGATGCATTGTTAAAAATGGCCAAGTGATAAGGCTGATAAGAAGATACATCCCTGGCTCTGATTCCATAACTACATGAAGATTTGCTATAAATATGAAATGGCAATGGCACAGACATAACATAGCAAACAAGAAAACAAAGCCTTGAAGAAAATGCTGCATTATGGTAAGTGAAGTATGTAATGATAACTCTTTCCAGCTAGCCTGGCCCCACAACCTCATCATCCCCAAATGAACACTCAGTGACTTATATTACTTATGAAACTGATGGCCAATGAATGACTAAAGCTTCTTATTGGCTAGCTCTGTCTTAATTACTAACCCATTTCTATTAATCTGATTATTTCCACATGGCCTATCTTACCGAAGAAAGGTCCGTGGAACTGTTACTCCTCTGGCATTCTACATGGCGACTGCCCTCTGCATATACCTCCCAGAATCCAGCTCATCTCCTTGACATGCCTATCTTGCCACCCTATTGGCCACAGTGTTTTATTCATCAACCAATATGATAAACATATTTACAGAATAACATCTCCCATCAGAAGTGGATATAAACACACACACACACACACACACACACACACACACACACATCCACACACACATCCGAATTTAATGTAAAACTCAATAACCAACAGTGAAATTCCTCAGCTGTTAGCCCATTCATGTTCTTCCATAGCAGTAACAATAAAACCGTCCCACTAAGGCATGGCCATTATTTACCAACCAGCTATAACTCTGATACATACCTTTGCAGAGGAGCTCATTGTTGTATTAGTAGATATCATTAGGATTGCATTGCCATCTCATGACCCTACCATTCTGATTTTGCTTGCTCAATTTTCTTCCAGAACTTTCCCCCTCAAATGTTTTGCACTTTAAATCATCTCTATAACCCTAGAAAGCCCATATTATACTTTTGTCTTATGACAAGATGACAGTGTCAGTGCAAGAGGTAGTATATTACTGCAGATGCAGTATTATACCTAAGAAGTGATGTTGCCAGCTAACTCCATGGTCCCAGTAAATGTTGTGTTTGCTCCTGATCTCACTTGGCAATGTCAAACAGTGAATAACACAAGGGTAAGTATTGACTTCTAAATTTATGAGACCATGAGAAGGAGCCCATTGGAAATCATAGCAATTAATGTGCTTTACATTGCACACTTTTGCAGATATCCTTGATTTTGACGTATTTTCTTTTTTAAATAAAAGAATCTAATCAAAATATTTTTGATTTGGAAATTTGTAGTTGCACAAATGATGGAATATATTAATATGATCCAGTTCATCAATAAAATATCAAACTGAGTAACACTGGCTTTACTTACACTCATTTAAGTATATATACACATATACTTACTTTTTGATGGGAACATTTGAAATTTAATCACTAGGAAACGTTGAAATGAGATATAATATTGCAAAATATAATATTACAAAATATACTTACCATGGTATATAAAAGATTTCATATAAAACTTTATTCAATGTCCTAACTACCATCATTTCTCCACTAGCACCTGTAAGTACCATTTATTCTAACTTTCTATGTGAATCATTACATAGTGTATAAAAACTGAAATGTCATTTGTCTTTCTTTGCCTAATATGCCTTTAGCATAATGCTCTTGATTGCATGTATATTATCATAAGATAAATGTTTTCCTTCTTTGAAGGTGCAGAAATTTTACAGTATGTACATAATATGGGGCATTTCCTCCATTTTTGGTAAACCTTTAGGTATACTGAATATGCGGACTACTTTGAATATGTGTACACTCTACATAGAAATGTGGTTACACCTTTGACATGCTGACTTTAAATTTTTTAGAAAAAGACTTATGGTTATATGGTCATTGTGAAAGATCCCTGCCCCTTAGCTCTTAAGTTTGCCTCCTCCTCCGGTCGGCAGCTGATGGGGTGCTCGGCGGATGCCTCCCTCCTGCGCCTCCCCGATCTCCACCCCCGCCGGCCTCCACCCTCCACTTCCCCCACCGCCGCACGTCCGGCTGCTGGTTCCCTCCAAAGCTGGTCCACCCCGGCGGGGCCCCCGCGCCCCCTGCCCGCCCGCCTGGCACCCGCCCTGGGGCTGGGGCCAGGCAAGGAGCCCTCGAGGAGGCCTGAGAGCGAGCACCAGGTGGGCCGGCCCGGGGCCCCGCCCCCGCGCCCCCGCCCGATGGGGAACACTCCATCCCAAGGTCTCCGCCCCTAAGGTCAGCCATCTGGACGCGGAGGGGGCAATTGAGTCTGTTGTACCAGACACCAGACCTTGAGAATATGCTGGTCTGGAATGGCTCCGTGCCTCATTTGAACCATCCAATAGAAATGACTCTGTATTTCACCTCATTTGAATGACTCTGTATTTCACCTCATTTGAATGACTCTATACTTCGCCTCATTTGAATAACCCTGAGTAGCGCCTCATTTACATTGACCAATGGGAATAGCTCTGTACTGCGCCTCATTTGAATTATCCAATAGAATCCCTGCTTCTCGCTTGTGCTTTTTGCTATATAAGGACCCCTCTCCCTTGGCTCGGCGCACTTGGCCTCACAGAAGCTAAGTCTCCCTGGGTACCCGTGTCTCCAATAAAGCCTCTTGCAGTTTGCATCCAAGTTCGTGGTCTCGCTGATTCCTGGGTATGGGTCTCCTTCTATGAAAGTACCTCTTTGGGGGTCTTTCAATTGCATTTTCAGTTTGTGGGAAATCTTCTTAATATTTTTACTTACAACCTTACAAATTTACATTCTTCCTAAAATTTTATGAGCTTCTTCCATTTTTTGCTTTCTTTTTTCTTTAATTTAGTACATTTTTAATTTAATGTATTTTGATCATATTCTTTCCCATCCCCAAAGTTTCCTAGGTCTTCTCTAGCTCCCTACCCATGCAATTTCATGTTCTTTTTTCTCTCAAAATTAATTAATTAATAAAACACAAGAGAAAAAAATCACCAAACCACCACAAACATAAAAGTCATGAAAATAACATGGAGTACAGTTTGTGTTCATCAACTGCTCTTTAGAATGAAGCCTGCTGCAGAGTGAGTTTGATAAACATAATGCCACTCCACAGGAGAAAACTGATTTTCCCTCTCAGTTGAAAATAAACTTCTTGATTAGGGGTGGAATTTTGTGTCCACTTTTCTTTCTCTCTGCTTGGATTTGGTCTGGCTAGAACTTGTGCAGGTCGTGGGCATCCTGTCACAGTCCTTCTGAGTTCATATGTGCAGCAGCCATGTGGTGCCTTGAAAACATTTTTCTTGAGTTGTCTACCACCTCTGATTGCAATAATCTTTCTACTTCCTTAGCTTTGAGGTGAAGTATTTGATTAAGACTCCCCATTTTCCTAAGGAACCTCAAAACTGGTTTCCAAAGTGCATGTGCAAGTTTGCACTCCCACTAGGAGTGGAGGAGTGCTCCCCATTCTCCAAATATTTTCCAACATAATTTGTCATTGGTGTTTTTGATTTTAGCCATTCTGACAGGGGCAAGATAATATCTCAGAGTTGTTTTGGTTTGTATTTTCCCTGATGGCTAAGGATGTTGAGCCCTTTCTTGAGAGTCTCTCAACCAGTTTAGATTCTTCTATTGAGAATTTAGCTATTTAGCTCTGTTTTTAATTGGATTATTTGGTGTTTTGGTGACTAGCTTCTTCTGCTCTTTGTATATTTGGAAAATCAGCCCTCTGTCAAATGTGGGGTTAGTGAATAACTTTTTCCATTCTGTTTGGTCTTGTTGACTGTGTGCTTTGCCTTACAGAAGCTTCTCAGTTTCAGGAGGTCCCATTCATCAATTGTTGAGTTCATCTCTTTTGATTTTAAAGATTAAACTCACATTACCACCCACTTCAAAAAACATCTCTAGGTTCTGTAGATGCCATCACTTGCCTGGTATAAGTATAGAGTCTGTCTTTATGCTGCCTTGATTTTCTTTCTATGATTATTTGGCTTAGTGGCTTCCAGCAACAAATGTTCCTTTGAAATGTTTCACTTTCTATACTCATCTTTGTTTGGTCAATCAACAACCAGGAATATATGATTTATGGATCACATTGTAACTGATATAGGCAAGTTTTGATACAATGACATACTGAACTCTTGTTGTTTTCTTCCCTTTAATTTATTACTGTTATGTCTCTTAGCATCTAATTTTGTGCACCAGGTTTGTCCTGCACCGTCTTCCCTCTGCAGTCTCCCACATTTTTGAGACATGTTTTCCCATATGGTACAAGTTAGACAGGGGCAGAAGAGACAATGTGCTTTGGCTCTCTGAGTGCTAGGATTGATTTAGGTTTTGTGATTGTTTTTACTTCTTTCTCTTTTCATTTTACCCTTAGCTTGTGCTGTCTTCTATTTTTACATTGTCTTTGTTGTTCTCCTTCTAGGTAAAAACTCCTCTTCTATTTTTGCTCTGTCTTTCTGACAAAAACCTATAGTCTTAGTCTGCTTATTTTCTTTCACAACCATTAAAGTTCAGGTGATAATAAAAGACCACTCACCCAACTGGAAGACGGAGAGTGAATTTTTATTTTGGTCAATCTCAAGATTTTGTAGAAATTTCCTTTACTGATAATAAGTTCAGTTGATCCATAAAAAGTACCCCAATTCCTGCTAGTAATGGTGTCTTAAATTACCCAAGAACCTAACAATAGTGCCTATATCTAAAAGTGCTGCCATATCTCACATCTCCAATACTTATAATCAAATCTTGATGGTATGATAATTTTAATAACAAGCCATTTCCAATCCATTTTGCTTCATTCCTGAACTCAAAATTTATAATTATCTCATATTTAAGGGATATAATTCTCCAATAGTACAATAAAGTGTTAATGGGCTTTATTCACTTAAAAGCCCAAGTCCAAAGAATTCATATGAGATTCAAACAATGAGTTTTCAGATTTGAGACAAATAATGTACTTCCAATATTTATTACTACTCCAAAAGGAAGGAAAATTGTGTTATTATAACAAAGACAGATCTGAAGCCACCAAGGTAGATATTAGGTACTGTATCCCCTGTCTGGCAATGTTTTCTTGTTTTTATTAAAAAATTAAAACAATATTATTTTACGTACCAATCCCAGTTCCCTCTACCTCCTATCTTCCCTCTCCCCCCACTATTTCTCACCCACCCCCATCCACTCCTCAGAGTGAATGTAAGTCTATTACATCATTTAAGGCAAGACCAAGGCCCACCTCCCTGTATCTAGGCTGAGTAAGCTATCCCTCCATAGGAAAAAGGCTCCAAAATACCAGTTCTTGCACTGGGGATAAATACTGGTTCTATTGCCAAAGGCCCCATAGACTGCCCCAGTCCCCAACTGACACCTACATTCATAGGGGCATGGTTGGGTCTTATGTAGGTTCTTCAGTTGTCAGTTAAGATAGAGTTGTGAGCTCCCACTTGCTTGGGTCAGCTTTTTCTGCAGATTTACCTAACATGGTCTTGAAACATTTGTTCATATTCCTCCTTCTACAAATGGACTCCAGGTGTTTGGCCTAGTGCTTAGCTCTAAATCTCTGCATCTACTTCCATCAGTTACTGGATGAAGGCTCTATGTTTGCAATTAATGTATTCATCAATATTATTATAGGGGAAGGGAAGTTAAGGTATCCTCTCTACTATTGCTTACATTCTTCATTGCGTTATTCTTTGTGGATTCCTTAGAATTTCCCTAGTGCTATGCTTCTTGTTAACCCCACAATGGCTCCCTCTGTCAAGGTATCTCTTTCTTTGCTCTCCCTTTATGTCCTTCCCCAACTCAATCTGATCCCATACCTCATGTTTTTCCCACTCCCCTTCTGCCCTCCCCATTCTCATATTACCCTCCACTTCCCTCCAAGGTCTTGGTTCTTAAAGCCAATGGGTTGTGACTTTGTTGGCTGTTGGACAAAGATGCAAGTGCCCAAACTTATGGTAGATTAAAAAAGCAGGGGTCTTCAGATAAACAAAATTAAGGATAGATATAGTATTGCAATTGATAGCAGAGAAAAACCAATGGTCTCTGATGAATATAGATTAATAAGTTTAAAAAGTAACACGAAACTGAATAGAATAGCCTATGAAAAACATTTCTACAAAATGCTTAGGTTCTGATGGAATTCTTCCAGAGTTATAAGCATGAGTTAATGTGGGACAACTAAGCCCTAATGACCAGCCTACATAGATGGACCCTAAGACCATGCATAGTAAATACTTTATATAAGTCAACCCAGGTCTGTCTGAGGGACTTGAACAACAGCAGCCAATCCATGGTGAGAGATGACATGGACAAAGGAGAAGCAGCTATGTCACATGAGCAGATGCCAGCACAATAAATCCTCTTTGCAGGAAGGGTAGTGGTATGTAAAGAATTGCCCCTTTCTTAGTAAACCGTGCTTCTGCTTTGACCTGCTTCTGGCCCCTCTGAGTCATTGGTGCTGCATCTACTTGGCCCCTTGCCCAAGGGAGACACAATGGACCCTGTAGCATCTCAACATGTAAAAGTCACTAAAAAAAATAGCAAGAGTATTAAAAAACAAAATATATGATCATTTCATGATCATTTCAATGTACATAGGAAAAACTTTTTTTTTTTTTTTTTTTTTTTTTTTTTTTTTTTTTTTTTTTTTTTTTTGACAGGGTTTCTCTGTGGCTTTTGAGGCTGTCCTGGAACTAGCTCTTGTAGACCAGTCTGATCTCGAACTCACAGAGTTCCACCTGCCTCTGCCTTCCAAGTGCTGGGATTAAAGGCGTGTGCCACCAATGCCTGGCAGGAAAAAAAAATTTTTAAAGCCATTCTTAACAACAAATCACACTGTCAACTGACAAGCTATAGAAAAAATATACTTAAACACATGAAAGCAATATATGGTTGTATCAACAAATCTAATATAATACTGAGTGGAGTAAAATTGAAGTTACTTCTCACAAACTCTCCAAGCCAGATATCTACTCTCATCTGTCTGTCTCTCAGGCAGGACTATGACACTAGGCTTAGATTGAGCATAAGACCTCAAAGCCCACCTCAAAAGTGACAATCTTCTACACCATATTCTGTGGACTGGACTCACCCACATCAACCATTAATTAAGAAAATGATTCACAGGCTTGCCTACAGCCTGATTTTTATGAAGGGATTTTCTCAGTGGAGCTTTCCTTCTCTCAGAAGGCTATAGTTTGTGTCAAGTAGACATAAAACTAGCCAGGACATGGACACAATGCAAATTCCAATCCTTGATACTCATGCTCTTACCATCCTTATGTCCCATCTTACCTAATGATTCCTGAGGCTTAGGTCCCAGTCTTGTTCAGTACATGTATTTTATATATTCATATTCTCTTTTGCTATTGAAAAGTAAGTAGATCTACTACAAACACAGAGAATGTAGTGGTCATTAAATCTGCAAAGTACAGATAGTAGAGTACAAAGAAAGGTTAGATAGCAGGTACCAAGTACAGTTGGAGACAAAGAATTGGTTCCAGTGTTGTATAGCAATAAAAAAACTGCGCCTTTTACAAAAATTGTAAGGAATATATATATATATATATATATATATATATATTATATATATATATAATTGTGTGTGTGTGTGTGTGTGTGTGTGTGTGTGTGTTTGTGTGTGTATACATATATATGAAAACAAATAAATATGAAAATGAATTAAACCAGTGCAGAGAAATATTAAATATTTGAAGAGATGTAAAAATGGCTAACACGTTTAGACTATGAAGCCTTTCTTTCATAGATTTACCTAATTATGATATTGTACCTAAAATATGTACAAACACTGCATATCTGTTTTAAAATAGTGTTAATGGAAATTAGTATAGAGATATTTCTTCTTAGATATTTTTAAAAATGACAAATATTAGCATAGATTATTCATTAAATATTTATTAGAATTCAGCAGGGGAGCCAGCAATCTTTTTTGATTTGATATTCTAAAATACTGCTTCACTCTCCTTCTTGTTTTACTTGAGTTTCTTAATCTTTCCTGAGTTGGTATGTTACACTGTGTGTTTCTTAAAACATTTCCATTTTTCTAAGTTATCAGTTTTGGAGAATATAATTGCTCATACTTGTCTTGTGTGATTCCATTTCTTTCTATAAAATCTGCTGTCATGTCTGGCTTTCATTTTTCTCTTGAGTTGTACTTTTCTTAGAACAATACTTTCAGTTTGTACACCTAGCAAAATTCCTCTGTAAATATACTTTATTAATAATTCAATATGAAGCATCTGTCTTTCACTTATTTCAAAAGACTAATCATTTCATTTCTTCTGCATTGAAATAGCTAGTTACTTCACCTGTCTTCAGAGCATGAGCCATGATTCATTTTTGACTTGTCACAATAAAAACCAAGTAGGAAGAAATGTTCCTGCACTGAGCCACTGCATACATTTAATGTAAGAAAGGTTGTGAGTCTTCAATATGCAAGGTTTTCCACTGAATGCTAACAAGTAGTAATAGAGGGCACCCATGACCATCATGTAATTTTTCTCTAAGGAAGACACTGTGCATTTCTTGAGAGATCATGAGACTTATTTTCTCTTTGCTTTTATCATCTATGAAAGCAACTGTTATACTGTTCTTCAGTCAAGGTAATTAAAGCTAAAGTACCTTGTGCTTTCTTCTAGTAACTACCAAGTAGCTAAAGGTTGTAGACTGTTCAAGAATTTATTTCAAGTTATAGTTCACATTTTGTGCAACTTTTATATAATACTTATAAAAGAAGATATTCCACGTAAAACTACCTTTTGAGTTGCTATGATAGGACATGTGATTTCTAAAGTCTGGATTTCAAGTAGAACAACCTATGATTGTTGATAGTCACTGAGTTTCTAACACTGACATATTTCCTAAATGAAGTAGACTTTTTTGAAATGGACTTTAAATAAAATTTCCATATGTTAGCATCACAAAAGCACACATAGGATGGGCAAAGAGTTGTATGTAATTCTAAAGTCTTATTGTCTACAATTGCACTGAAAGAAAATAAAAAGTTTGAAATCCACTTTGAAGTTGAGACTGTCAAGCTGTTCTAAGACCCCATAATGCAAAAACATAATACTGAACTTGGGTGTTTTCTACTCTTGACATAGTTTCCCTTAATCTCGCATCATATAGTATAATAATATCCATAATATTTAGTCCCATATGGAATAATATATAAGGTCAAACTAAGTCCAATTCTACCAACTCAGTATTAGTCATTCTCTGTGGTTCCCTTTAAGAAAAGTTCCAAGGATGTAAATTCTTTGAAGATACTATATCATACATTAAAATGTAGTGTCATTAACTATAATGTAAAACATTTCTGGCTAGTCTGATAACCGACAACCAACATTTTATCACTGACTGGAGAAATAACAAAATATGAATAGCCAGTAATATTTCATCAACCCATTGGTTCTTATGGGCAGTAATGTCTGAATAAAATTCCATCTTCATGAAACACTGGTGGTGCCCCAAATTGGCAAGCTCCGTGGAGAAAAATTCTTACTTTCCTAATAAGTACTATAATTATTACTAAAGGTCATTTAGAAAAAAAGAACTTCAGCTTTGTTTTCATGATTTCTTTTATACATGACATTCACAGAGCAGCATGACTAAATAACTGACCTTTTAACTTTAGAATCACAAATTTTTATTATGATTTAAATATCCTTAAGTTTAGGCATATTCTTGTGTTCTTTTTCTGTAGAAAAATCTATTTCTTTAGAAATTAGCTTCAATTTCTGCTACTTAGAGAACTTTAAAGAGTTTTTGAATGTTCCTAATTTACCAGGAAAATATTTTGTTGATTAATTTTATTATTTGACAATTTAATACACATGTATAATATATTCTGATATCTTTAACTCTTCTCTGGCCCTTACCACACTCCCCTTTATCTATAGTTCGGAACACACTTCGAAGGTTCTTGATTTTCTGTTTTGTTTTGTGAGCCATTTATTTTAACAAGAATCATCAGGGTTGCCAGTGAATAAGAGTCAGGTGGGGTTATCAGTAGGTAAGAACCTGAAGGCAATGATTTACCTATTCCCGGAATCTTTAAGTAGTTCAGCAGTGAGAGGAAGGGGATTCTTCCTTCCTTCCATTTCAGAGCCATGGTATGCCTATCCTTAAAAATACCCAACCTTTTTAATGGCACCTTTGTGGAAAGTATTCAGTTTAAAACATGTGATTCCTGAGATATACAACTTAATACAGATCTCATTCCAGAGCCCCTCTTTTGTTCCTACAGAATAAAATATGTGGGATTCTATATTTTCTCTAAGATCATTATCAGAATATATGTATGGTTATTTATTTGAGATAAACAGGACTATATAGTTCCAAATCATATGCAAAAAAAATGTTGTTTACACTGAGTCTAATTATCACCAGATTTTCCTATTCTTCAATGACTTGCCTTTGGTTGAATCCCCATGTTTCCATCTGCTTCGTTTATAACATTCTGTCTTTTATATACATTCTTAGTTAAAACAAAGTATCAAATAATGGCTGAAACTCATCAGCCTGAAACCTTCAGGGTCCACAGATTATTTTAAGGTCTGAGACCTTATTACTAACTCTTCAGGCTTTGGCCCATCAGCTTGTTTCTGAAACAAAGAACTGTGGACACTATTAGATCAGGGATGGATTGAGACAATGTGGGAAAGAAACTAGAACACAACTCAGAATTCAAGAGAAGCAGATTGCCCTTAGAATAATTACAGGCAACAACATATTTACAGGAATGGAGGTTGTGCATCATGACACATGGGGGCTGGAAGCTTTATAAGATTTGAAGGGGGAAGTGCCTTTCATGATGAGGGTCCAATGGAAATTTTATTGGCCTTAGTGTACCCTCTACAGTTCCAGTTAGAGACCATTTCTAATTGTAGATATCCATGAGCAGGCAGGCTTCCTTTCAGATAGCATCCATCTGTTCTAGAAAATATCCTTGAGCATTATAAACTTTGGATAGTGATATCTTACTAGCATTATGTTTCATAGTGTTATGTTATCACACATTTTATTTCTGTAAATTCAGGTTCTGATGCTATAATGCCTGGGCACTCCCAGTAGTTTTGTAATATGTTGCTAGGGAAATCAGGGTCTCATCTTGGGATATTAGTCTCATTATTAAAAGAATTAGAGAGCATTCTTAAAAGGAAGCTCAAGGAGAATTTTAATCAAAGTTTAAAAGGAAAACCCCAAGGTAGCAAAAATGAATCCCATTAGCTGCCTGAAGAAGAGGAAGAAAAAAAAAAGGCTATATGAATTAAACCAGGACAGAAGTTAGTCACATGGCCAAGAAGCAGCCACACCATGGGGGATAGGGAGGAGAGTTTTAGAGAGAGTCAAGTCTGAAGTGTGAGGAAGAAAATACAATATAACCCTTTTCTGAGTAATTCAGAAAAACAGGCAGACTCAATGAAGCATCATGGCAGCTGTCCAGTAAGAGACTGCACAGAAGGCAGGAATTCAGTGAATCCACTTTCCTGATGGTTCTCCTTAGCCAGTTGATTGACTGGCTTAACTGGGTTAACCACGAAAAGATAAGCTAAAAAACAAGGAGGATCCTAAGAGAGACATACATGGACCCTGGAGAAGGGGAAAGGGTCAAGACCCGCTGAGCAAATTGGGAGCACCGGGGAGTGAGAAGGAGGTAGGAAACAGAAATCTGGAGAAAAGGAGGGGGAGGAGAACATGAGGGATCAGGAAGACTGAGTTGGGGTAAGAATAGAGGCGAGCACGAATAGAGATACTTTAATAGAGGGAACCATTATATGTTTAAAGAGAAATCTGGCACTAGGGAAATGTCCAGAAATCCATAAGGATGACCCCAACTAGAGAATATAAGCAATAGTGGAGAGGCTACCTTAAATGCCCTTCCCCTATAATGATTGATGGCTATTTTATATGCCATCCTAGAGCCTTGATCCAGCAGCTGATGGAAGTACAAGCAGACACACAGCTAACCAGTGAGCCAATCTCCTGAAATCCAGTTGTAGAGAGGCAGGAGAGATGAGCAAAGGGGTCAAGACCATGTTAGAGAAATCCAAAGTGTTATGATAAATCTTTCTGACATAAGCTGCCTGAGCCCCACTGCCACGTGTGAGCTTTATGCCAGCCACCCACCCGAGTTAGGCCCAAATGAATACACAGAAACTTGTATTAGGTTCAAAGCTGAAGCTTGGCCAATGACTAGGATTCTCATCTGTTAGCTCAGTCTTAATTATCATAAATCTATACATTTTATAAGACTTATCAGATGCCTTGTTGGCATCCTTCCTGGCCGGTGGATCACATCGTGCTGCTGGAGCAGGAGCAGAGGGGAAAAGAGGGCCCTTCTTGTTTCTCCTTCGCTTAAATATGAGTCTTCTTGCTATGTCACTTCCTGCCTGGATCAGCACTTCTCTACTACATTTCCCAGAATCCTCTTTGACTCCTAGTCCTGCCTAACTTGCTGTGTCATTGGTCAAACAGTATTTTATTTAACAATCAATAAGATAAACATACACAGAAGTACTTCCTCCATCACCCCAGAAACAGCTGACCTGACCAAGTGAGAGTACAGGGACCCCAGTTGTAAAGCTGGGGAACCAGCTTTGGACCAAAACAGGACCCCTGAATATGGCTGCCAGATAGAAGGCCTGGGAAATCTATGGGACCTCTGGCAGTGGAACCAGTATTTATCCCTAGTGCACAAATGGACTTTGGGAGTCCATTATCCATGGAAGGATACTCTCTCAGTCCAGATACATGGAGGAGGGCTTAGGCTCTCCCCCAAATGATGTGTCAGGCATTGATGAACCCCCATGGAAGGCCTCAACATCCCCTGGAGAGTGGATGGTGCATGGGATGGGGGGTTGTTGGTGGGCATGGGAGGAAGAGAGGGAGAGGGTACTGGGATTGATATGTAAAATAAGATTGTTTCTAAATTAAATAAAAAATCAAATTAAATTTAAAAAGGAGAAAATTTCATGTCTCCACCCAGAGGTGGATTATCTTCTGTTGGCTAGGAAGCCTCTATTAATGGGCCTTCAATGTCTCTGTAACATTTATTCTTCTGATGTGGCTATGCCAAAATTGTTTAGAAAATGAAATTGGATAATAGATGTAACCCATTTCTGCCATGAAAATCTAGAGCTCTAGTTCCAAATATATTCATAAGAAGAGATTAATGTAATTGGAAACTCAGTACAGCCTTGAGGCACAATGGCTCATTCAATAGGGAATAAGAAATCAGAACTCTACCCTGCCATTCTTAGCCAGAGAACCAAGGAATTTTATGGAACTGTCACTTTCAAGGGTCCTGTTTTGAGATGCCTGTGCTATTTCTATTTTCTGTTTTCATCAATCCCACTTAATTTGTTCAGTTCTACAGATAAAATTCATTATAGCTGAAAACTAGGTAGCAGCAATGATCTAAAAGGTTGACAATATATATTTTTACTGAGTATTAAGCTATTCACATATAACTTTGTATTTTTGTTTTGAAGTTTTTGATACATTTCTTCCTGATTTACTGAGAAACTCTGCTTAAAAGAAATCGACATATTTCTACAAGAGAGTTAGCAACACGCACCAGGCATCACAAAGAAATCTTCCATGACTTTATATACTGTGTAAAATCATCATTAATATTAACATGCAAAGAAAATTTATTGTATAAAACCTGGTTTTCAACATTAGCATTCAACATTAAAGAAATTGTTTTTTGTGATATTACAGTTTGCTTTGAGCCAACAGGAGCATTAAAATATTGTGAACTCTCATTCCCATTCATGAGTTTTTAAAGTTTCTTTTGTTTTCCCAGGGATTATCTTACTACATTTCTATCTGCCTTTCTATCCACAAGAACTAAGCCAAAAGTGAAAGCTTAAATAAAAGGGCAGGGAAAATAAAAGTTTGTTCACAGTGCATGAGTAACTGGATTATCTGTCTTTAATGTGATCTATTAGCTTGATATATAGTTGTTTATACATTTTAAGCATCTCAAAAATCCAAAAAAGTATGAGGGCCCTCTTAATCCCTCAGACCGTCTTTTAGGTAAGAATGAATCATGAATAATGTCTTGGTTGAAAGACTTGTACTGAGTGAGGGTTAACCCATTTTCACATATTGTTTTCCTTTGAAAGTGAAAGTATCCAAAAAGTAGTGTATAAAAAATTAGAAGTTGCTAATTAAACATACCAATGCAAAAGAGATTGAATGTATATCTTTCAGATAAATAATAAATCAGTGCAAAATTCAAATTATTTATTAGTGCAGCATGAAAGGCACAGTGGCAGATATATATATATATATATATATATATATATATATATAGAGAGAGAGAGAGAGAGAGAGAAGGCCTATACACATATAAAGAGAATTTATTAGAATGACTTACAGGTTGCTCGCTGAGTAGGCAAGGAATGACTCTCACACTGGAAAAGCTAAGAATTTGACAGTGCTTCAGTCCATGAGATTGTGGGTCTCAGCAGTCCCAGTTTAGTGTTGAAGGCCTGATGGATTCCTGGAGAATGGTTTGTCTTTAGTCTATGTTGGAATTATGAAGAAGTTGCTCCTAATAATATTGGAGAGGGAATTCCACATGAACAGGGTAGATGAACTTGCCAGGGAGAGTAAGGGGAACAAGAAAAAGGAGAAGTTTTCCTTTTCTATGTTCTCTTATCTGAGCAGCCACCAAATGTCCTATTTTAGGGTGGGTATTTTGTTTCAAATAAATTTGATAAAGACAATTCATCACAGGAGTGCCTAGCAGCTTAGGTTATAGCTGATTCCAGATGCAGCCAATTTTAAATATAAATTTTGCCATCATACTAGGTGTTTTCACAGCACTTTTTCTAAAGGTGGTAAACTTCATGGCTATTCAGACTTCTAGCAATCTATGGATAAGATAAAAACTTTGATTACTTTTTGTAATTTAGCTGCAGAATTCAGCAACATCATTTCTGCCTGTTTCTATTACTAATTCTCAATATATATATATATATATATATATATATATATATATATATATATATATTCAGCAAAAGGGAATGAGATAAGCTATCCATCATTGAAATCAGTGGGCATGTCAAAAACACAGTTGAAGCTCATGGAAAATGGGGGATAGTGTATTTATATTTAGAAAATATAACCTGCTAAGTCTAACATTCCCATCTTTAGTATTAATAGTCATGACCATGCAGTTCTTCTCTGAATAATATCTGTACATGTGTCAAGTGGTATGTGTCATTGTATATGTAGGATTTCCTCTGCTTGGTCTTAACTCCTTTTCTCACTGAATACCTAATCTGAAGTATAATGTCTTGAATGAGACTGGCCCTCATAGGCCCAGATATTTGAAACATTTGGTCCTTAGAGTCACTACTAGAAGAGGTTGAAGTGGGATGGTCTTGCTGGGAGGACTATGAAATTGGAGGTGGGTCTGAGAATTTAAAATACTCCTGCCTCTTCCAGTTTCACCATTTCTATTTTGTGCTTGCAGTTCAAGATATGAGCTGTCTGCCACCTGTTCCTGCTTCCCTGCCTGCTGCTTGCTGCTAAGTTGTCCTACAATTATGGACTTTTGTCCCTCTGGAATCATAAGTCAAAATAAATTTCTTTCATGAATAACTTTGTTCAAGGGAAATTGATGTGCAGTTAGTAATGCCATCCTAGCCTGCAAGGAGGAATGAAAGAGGAATAGAAATATGGTCAAATGACATCATGGATAATGGGTCATTAATACATACATATTTAGAGGCTCCACAAGATTACTGATGAAGGCTTTCACATGTGCTTCATAGTGAAACCATAGTGAAAAAATGAGAGATTAGCAAAAATCTTCATATGAAGTGGCAGTTAGATGGTACACATTTGAAGCTATTTCAATTCTCAATAGAAACAATCATCCAGTAGTGGCTTAAAAGGATTTTAGGTCCAGAGATTTTTTGTATTTGTTTTTTATTTACTTTTTATAAAATTATAATTTCACATGCCAACCCCTTCTCCCTCTCCCCACAAACCCCCAACCACCCCCTACCTCCTCCCCCTCTGCTCCCCATGGAGGGTAGGGCTTAACACGGGGGTTCCCCAAATTCCACAAAATCATTCTGGCCTTGGCCTAGGCCCTCCCCCATGAGTCCAGGCCTAGAGTGCATCCCTTCACGTGGGATGGGCCCCCAAAGTCCCTTCTTACACCAGGGAAAATCACTGATCCACTACCAGAGGCCCCATAGGGTGCCGAGGCCTCCTCGTTGACATCCACTTTCAGGGGTCTGGATCAGTCCCATTATGGTCTCCCAGACAGCCATCTGATGTCCATGTGCTCCCCATTGTTCAGGTCAGCTGTTTCTGTGGGATTCACCAGCCTGGTCCTGACCCCCTTGATCTTCATTTCTCCCTCTCTGCAACTGGGTTCCAGAGTTCATTTCAGTGTATAGCTGTGGGTATTTGCCTCTGCTTCCATCAACCACTGGATGAGGGCTCTAGGATGGCATATAAAGTAGTCATCAGTCTCATTATAGAGGAAGGGCATTTAGGGCATCCTCTCCACCATTGCCTAGATTGTCAGTTGGTGTCATCCTTGTAGATCTCTGCAAATCTCCCTAGTGCCATATCTCTCTTGGGACCTATAATGGCTCCCTCTGTTATGATAACTCTCATCCTTCTCTCCCCTATTTTTTCCCCAACTCAACCTTTCTGTTCCTCCTTTTCCTCCTCTCCCCTCCTCTTCTCCTCCTCACATTCTGCCAGCTCCCTCTCCCCTACCTTCATGGTCCCAATTAGCTTAGGAGATCCTGGCCCTTCCCATTTTCCAGGGACCATGCATTTTTTCTCTTAGAATCCTTCTTGTTTCCTAGTTCCTTTGGTGAAGAGGATTGTAGGCTAGCAATCCTTTGTTCTATATTTTAAGTGGTATGAAAAATGTTGTAAAATAAATTTTCTTTCCTGTTCTCTGACTCTAGCCATTCTGACAGGTGTAAGATGGTATCTTAGAGTTGTTTTGATTTGCACTTCCCTGATGGCTAAGGATGTTAAACAATTTAAATGCCTTTCGGCCATTTGAGATTCCTCTGTTGAGAAGAGATACCTTAATAAAGGGAGCCATTATGGGGTTAACCCTAAACCTGGCAGTAGGGAAATGTTCAGAGTTCCACAAAGATGACTCCAACTAAGAATCTAAGGAATAGTGGGGAGGATACCCTAAATGCTCTTCCCCTATAATGAGATTGAAGACTACGTTAAATGCCATCATAGAGCCTTCACCCAGCAGCTGATGGAAGCAGAAGCAGAGATTCACAGATAAAGCACTGTGCCAAACTCCTGGAATCCAGTTGTAGAGAGGAAAAAGTGATGAACAAAGGGGTCAAGAAAATGCTGGGGAACCCAGAGAAACAGCTGACTTGAGTAAGTGAGAGCTTTTGGACCCCAGACTGACAGCTGAGGAACCAGCATAAGACCAAACCAGGACCCATGAACCTGGGTGTCAGTTGGGGGTCTTGGGCAGTTAATGGGGCCTCTGGCAGTGGAACCAGTGTTTATCCCTAGTGCAGGAATGGACTTTGGGAGCCAAACTCTGTCAGACGAGGTATAGGGGGGAGGGCCTAGATACTGTCCAAATTGATGTGACAGATTTGATGATGGCTCCCAGAGTGGTGGATGGGAGGTGGGATTGGGGGATAGTGGTGAGGAGGGGGGCGGGGAAGGAGAGGAAACTGGGATTGGTATGTAAAATAATATTGTTTTTCATTTAAATACAAATTAACTAAAAACAATTTGATAGCAATACTTTCATTATCTTCAAATAAAAATCACGCCAAACACACTATTGATTTCTTAATAGTCTCCCCATACTCCTTAGAACACACTCATCTAGTCTAATTTTTCTTTTTGTAGTTGCTATTTGATTTTTTTGTTGTTGTTGTTCTCCATGTATTTTTTGTATACTATACAGTTTATATAAATGAAATCATATGGCGTCTGGTCTTTAGTGTATAGTTATTTTGTTTTCAATCAATATGTGATATTTAAATGTTTATACTATAGTTAATAAAAGTTTTCATTGCTTTTTAGTGTTATGCTCTTTATTGTATAATGTGAATATTATCACATAGTACTTGGTCATCCATGAATACATATACATTTATTTTTTTTACGAATTTTATTCCCATTCTGTAAAATGTTTCTATGATCCTTCATCTGTGTTTATTTTCTTACATATGTTCTTATTTATATTGAGAGTGTGTATCTGTGTATGTATGGCATGTTTCTTCTAACAACGTTTTTAGGTGTTTCTTTTGACATAGTTTAAATTGGTTTTTCATAATGGATGTACCATTTTATAATGCTGCAAGTAATGTACAAGGATTCCAGCCTCCCTGTATGCTCACCAGCAAATTTTATTTGTTATACATATGTACACAAAATTAGCATTTGGACATATGTCTATATGCATATGTGTATCTATAGATTTATTAAGTAGAGAAATATGTATTAAATTATTTTCCTTATTTGTGTAGGTTTTTCTTCATTGTAATTCAAAGTGTTAGTTCACTTAAGACTTATACTGGCTTATAAATATATATGAAGCAATTAGGCCACTTTATTTTTGTGATGTATTTATAAACATTCAGTACTTGGAAATACATATAAATATATATATATATATATATAGCATAATTTCAAAAATAGTGTCCTTTATGTCTTTATGTATGTAAAATTAGCTAATTCAAATTCCAAAATGAAAAATTTGATTACTGTTTTCTATTTTAATGAATCCTATTATAACAAAGGATATAGATATAACAATGAAAAGTATTTATGAAAGGCAAATCACTGTTAATTTACATTTTTTAGCTATGATAGATATTCATTTATAGCATAATATATGGAAATGGAAATATAAATGATAAGGTATTTCCTCTTTTTAATGTGACTTATGTTGGTTAAATAAAACAATAGAAGGGATATGGAAATTCTAATAGGGATGCGCATAGAAGGATAATAACAAAAAATGAGGAAAATTTCAATGAGATTGTCTATTCCACTAACTAAATAATGGCTGCATGATGGGGAACTAAGCAAATTCGATTGCTTTGAGTCAAGCCAGGAAGCTCAAACACTGTTTTATCATCCAAGCCTTTGGTCAATTGTCACTTTGATTTGTCAAAGATTTAAATCTCTTCATATTGACTTAACATTTCCCTGCAATTTCAGCTATAAATATGACTCTGTGGGAAGTGTCTTGAAGTGTTTGTGTCATCAGGCATTGCTTTTGTGTGTGTGAGAATG
Organism: Cricetulus griseus; assembly: GCF_003668045.3. Classification (NCBI taxonomy): domain Eukaryota; kingdom Metazoa; phylum Chordata; class Mammalia; order Rodentia; family Cricetidae; genus Cricetulus; species Cricetulus griseus. Next base: position 56,626,676 of record NC_048604.1, read on the forward strand.
TACATGCAGCCTGGCCAATGGATTTCTATAAATCAATGAGGATTAACTTTCATAGGATAGCTGCAAACTTTTTTCTTTAAAGCCGTGTTTAATTGTATGTTTTCTCTAAACAAAATATAAACTGCTAATATGACTGAATAATTGAATATGTTGAGTGCATATGAAGTTATATTTTTAATAATTTTTAAATTTCTTACTAGAATTTTTGGAAAATTACCACAGTGTGATGATGAGAAAATTCTCAAACTGATTTAGCATATAATTTGTATAGAATCACTGAGCTTATGTACCGCTTTAATACAGTTGTTCTATTAACGTTGTATTTTCTATATTTCATATCCACCTACAAGACTATTTATACTTAACTAACCGTAGAGCAAAGTACAGTTTTGCAATGGTGGCATGATGCTCTTCTAAACTCATAAATATACATAATTGTTGGGAAATGCAAAATTATCTTTTAGTATATTTTGGAATTTTCCAAATGACACAAAAATACTTAGTCAATAAAGTCTATTAAGTTTTAGTAAAAAGGGCAAGATTTTGGCATTTAATCCGTGATACATGCTCTAACATCCTTTTCCAAAATACAACACCATGGAAGCTCCACTCTAAATAAATGTATTCAAAAATTAGATGACACTATTACCTAATAGTATTAGTGTATTATGGTCTGATGCTGTTCAGGAGGCTAACCTACCATGCTTTGTGATCCTTATAAACTACATCTCGCAGAAGCTAAATTTTCAGAAAATTAAGGACGCCTTCTCCTTTTAAAATCCCACTGTGGGGCCACAGGATGGAGTACTTATTCCAGAAAAAAACAGGTCAAGAATTTCAGTGTTCTGACTATTTTGGAGCAGCTAGCTCACTTGCGAGGTGGATGCTCTTTCGATACCTGAAGAAACTGAGAAGCAAGTCTTCTTACTACTGCAGAGTAAGTGCACTCTCCATAAAACAAAATCTAATTATGAGAAAAGAGGACCATCAGTGAATCTCACAGAAGTTCTACAACAGTAGTTGAGGAACTGTGCCCAGAGAGAAACATACAAGTAAAAATCATACCAAAATTTTATTTGAAAAAGAGAGGGATATCAATTTAACTGAACCTAAATCTGAACAGACATTGCCAATTTTACATGCCACTTTTTTGGAGGTCATGCAGCTGAGCTGTGTATTATTAATGTCCCAATAGCTTTTCTATAGCAGGGATATCTGACAGACCCTGCTTAAGAAATTAAGAAGCTGTTCTACAGGAAAATTGATGCTTTCACTTTCTTTAATGTTGTAGCATAATCTGTAAGTCTACCTATTCTTAGAAAGAGAAGCTTTAATCTTATATTGTATTTATGTGTATAAGTATTTTGTCTGTCTGTCTGTATGTATGTATGTATGTATGTGTTCCATGTGCATATCTACTTTTTGTATAGGACAAAGAGGGCAGCAGTTGCCCTGGAAGTGGAGTTACAGACTGTTTAGAATCGCTATATTTGTGCTGGGAATCTGAACCTCTATCCTCTACAAGGGCAACAAGTACTCTTAACCTCTGAAACATCTTACCAGCCCAGGAGTTTTCTAGTAGTAGTGTGTCCTTAAATGTAAAGAACTTGTGATACCTGGTTAACTCAAGATAACAGCAACACATGCATCAGCGAAACAGTTTACCATGCAATTATTAACTACCCAGATGCCTGCTCATCTGAAATGTCTCTTCTAAGATCCCTGTATAAACTCTGTGCCTGTGACATCTACTTTTTGGAGAAAGATATTAGGATTTAATATAGCCCAGACTGGTTTAAGTTTTAATATGTAACCATGGATGACCTTGAATTCCTAATATTCCTGGTACCACTTTCAAAATGGTGGTATTGCAGTTATGTGACAAAGGATTTGTGATGGTGATTGAATCATACAGAAACAAGGAAACAATTCCATCCAAATATGAACCAGTAAGGTTAATTCGAGAGCTAAACATGGAAGAAGAAAACTCTCAACAATATTTAAGTGTCTATATGTTATCCTTCAAGATGGATAGAACCTTGTGAGTTCTTCCCCCTATACCATTAATGTTAACAAACATTAACTATAAATACTTGGGGGATAGTGTAGGCTTCTTGGGGGCTTTATCTCACCTACTGACACTAAGTTATTAGGCCTAATCTTGTGTAGGTCTCTTGCAGATAATCAGTATTACTGATAGTTCAAGGCAAGTAGCTATAACATGTTCTAACGACAGTGATTCACAATAATAATTACTTCTAAACCTATTGTATTCCCTGGATGAATGCACATGCTTATTAGTGTAGCGCCTTCTGAGGCGAATCATCAAAACCATCACACTTAATTGGGAAAGGTTGACATCAGTAACATAACCCAGGCAATCCAAAACACAAAAAAAAAACATGCAAAAAGTCCTAAATATGGAATAATGTACATTTTATTGGTAAGTTATCATGTTGCCTGTGCTCATTGAAAAGCCCCTTGTTAGATAGCATTACCTTTCTGTTAGAGTTGGTTAATATTTGGAAACCTCATCAGCCTAGAGCACTCTACTTTGTCCAGGGACTTTCTCTGTTTGCATCTACAGCTTACTGCCTTCTCCTGTCATTGTAATGGGATGTTTTGTGGACCTGATTTGATGACGTTTTGCTAGCCATATTTTTACTTTACCAGTTATACTTTTAACTTTGGTTTGTTGTATACTTCAAAGTAGCTTCCATAAATTAGTTAAAAGACAGGAAAATTAAATAAATGAAGAAAATTGAAAGTATGAAGTTCTTGTATTGTCAAGTACAAAGTATCTACAAAGCAATAGAAATAAAAGAGAATTGACTGTAATGAAATAATGGAAGGAAACTGCAAATTTCATGAAAAGCACTCTAGAGATCTTAGATGGCAAATGAGTTCAATGTAGTCCAAACACAAAGAGAAATGTGTCAATACCTATAACAATAAAATAATTTAAGCTCAAGAAAAAAATCAAATAATGACACCAATTTTGCGGACTGGAGAAATGGCTCAAGAGTTAATTGGTTAGTCCCTAGCACCCATGTGAGAGAGCCTAACAACTGCATGTCACAATGGAATGAGCTCTTTTGACCTCCATGGTTCACATGCACTAACATGCACATATCCACACACACACACATAAATAAAAATAAATCTTAAAATAGCATACTGAATACTCATGTAAAGTTCTTTGATTTTTATTTACTCACCTCTTTTAGAAAGGATTAAATTATAGGTGATGATGAAAATAACACTTTATGTTTATGAAGTATATAAGTAAAATATATAAAGAGAATAGCAAATGCAACATTATAAATTATAGAGCAAGGAATAGTATTTGCATATATGTCTGAAATTAGAAACTTACTGCAAATTATAAGTATATGCTGATAAAGAGACTTAAATTTTAGAGTGATAATCAAGGAAATAATTGAGAGTCTAGCAAAATCATTTAAAATAGATCAATTTAATTTAAATTTTAAAAATTAGTGCCTCAAAACACACTACTAAGAATAAAGAAATACAAATAGAAAATATAAACTATTCACATCTTGATAATGATATATAAGAAACTTAAATATCAACAATAAAATAATTAAATAGCCCCAGTAAAAATAGATGAATGAATTTATGTGCTTTTCTGCAAAATATATTCATTTAACACTACATTTATCTTTTCTACCATTTGGTATTGTGAGAAAAAGAAATTATCTTCACAATGACATTTCACATTTGTGATCATAAAAATAATAGAAAATAATACAGTCAGGCAGTGGTGGTGCAAGCCTTTAATCCCACCACTAGGGAGGCAGAGACAGGTGGATCTCTGTGAGCTGGAGACCAGCCTGGTCTACATAGTGAGTTTTAGGATAACGAGAGCTGTATCACAGAGAAACCCATCTTAAAAATAAACATAGTAAAGAAAAAAATAATGTTGGCTGTGATTGTTAATCTCAATTGCACCTTCGTGAGATCCAGATAATTTGGAAAACGATGCTCTAGGCCCGTTATTTTGATTAGGTTAATTGAGGTGGGATGATCCAACCATAGTTGGTTACATCATTCCCAGTGCTGAGATTCTGGACTCTTTTAAAAGGATTGAAAATAATCTGAGTACAGGCATTTATTCCACACTCTTGAATATTATTCAACTGGGTAAAGGATGGAACAAATGAATCATATATGAAAGCGGATAAACTCTTTTCCTGACTGAATGAAATCTGTTGAATAAAGACCACGTATTTTATTGTTCTACTTATATAAAATTTGTAGAAGTCCACAGACACTGAAAATAGATCTGTACTTTCCTTGTTCTGGATGATAATAGGTTTGGAGTCAAGTGGAAGGCTTACTAACTATTATTGTACTGTGTTTCTTTTGGAGTAAATAGTTATGTTCTAACATTAGTTATAGTGAATTGTACACAACTGTGAACATACTAAAATATTCTAATTGTAGAACTAAATGTTTATTTGTTTACATGATAGTTCCAAAAGAAGCAGGTAAATTACCATGAACTTTCCTGAAGCTGCAGAGACAGTTTAGCAGTTAAGGTTACCTACTTCTTTTGTGGAGGAGCTGAATTCTGTTCCCATCTCCCTATAGTGGGAAATTACCAATATGGAGTCAGGTAAAAATATAAGGGTATTTAATAGGGAAAAGCCTTACTTACAGAGCGACCTAGCCAGCCGGCATGGCAGCAGTCTGTACAGCAAGTACCAAAGTGAAACCGAAAGAGCAAACGCCCTCACAAGCGTGGTCAGGCACACCTGTAGCCAGCCCCTAAGTAGGCGTGGCTACAGCTTCCCCTACAATTTCCCTTTTACTCTAAAAGAGGATTAAAACTTAACAGTTTAAAGTATCCAAAAGTAACAATCATAAAGGTAAAATATAAGAAGATACAACAATCTGCTTATGTCACATGATAACTATCTATTTTAACTAAACCCTAAAGTCATCTGAAAGAGGTGTCCAAGCCTGAACACCTCCTTCCAATCCAAACCATAAACAATAGGAAACTATCCCTACCTAGGCACCTCCCATGTGGTATCTGAGAACTATTTGTAAATAAAGTTTCAAAGGGATCTGACACCCTCTTCTGGCATCTGCAGACACTACCCATCCATGTGGCACACAGGGATACATAGAGGCAAAACACACATACATAAACTTAGAAATAATAATTAAAAGAATGAACTTTCCTACCCGTAGGTTTTAGAGATAACATGGCTTATGGATACTTAGATTTCAAGATAAAATTGTGGAATCTTTTCCTCCTCTTTGGAATACACTGTTGTAGCAATGGTAGGAAATAAACATACTTGCAAATTTGAAGAGGTTCAGGCATAGATTGGTGAATTACCTAATATTTAGGCCATATGACAATAATAATTTTTTTATGTTGGGCAGTGCTTCTTCATTACTAATTGAAACTTTTCAGAACTTAATTTTGTCACAATATAAAAATTATTTCCAAGTGTTTATAGTAATTGTCCACCATGTGAATTATATCCTTTAAAGATCTGAAGATGTAAAGAAGACACTCTAGTTCCAAAACAATAAAGCTATAACATATATTTATGTTAAATGACTAATAGAATAGACATGCTCATAATACATGTGAATGATAAAGGATTATTCATTTAAGGACCTATATTTAAGAACCAGAAAGAACCACAATACTATCAAGATTGGGGAAAGTATCTGACATAATAAAATAGACTTAAAAATACAATTGCTATTGTTTAAACAATACAAATTGTGAAGCCAATTTATCTTGACAATGAAAATAAATCAGTATGGATTCGTGTTTAAGTAGGAGAGTTATAGCTCTTCTAATGTTGGAACAAAATTGTTTATCAAAAGATATTCCTGCAAAATTAACTACCACCTGCTTCAGGGTGGGATGATTAGGAAATTATAGAATCATTGACCGTTTTAACCACTACTTGTAAGAAAACCTTGTATTGATTTTTGTTTCAGTAGAATCTTTCTCTTGTTTTAAAAAAGCAAATGTGGTCATAAAGAGGATGGTTTGGTGAAAAACATATTGAGTTAGTAAGAATTTATCTTATAGTCTACACAAGAAGCCACATATTTCAAATAGTTAGAAAGCAGTGCCACATTATAATAAAACTATGTTGAAGTTATTTAATTTGGGATCATTTCAAAGTCAAATGAAAAACATTGAAAGTCTTACCACAGATGTGAGGATTCTGTTTCTGTGTAAAAAGGTACAGAAAACTTGACAAGACTTCTATTAGTAGATGCTTTCTTTATATAAATCCATTGCTTAATTTGAGAGATTATATACATCAAGTGGTTTGAACCAAGAGAAAACATTTGGATGGGTTTTCATTTCTTTAAAACTGCAGTTTGAGACCTGTTGTGCCAGAACAAAGTGTACTTTTATCTGTTTCTGGAGCATGAAACTGTTTGCAGCAATCTCTAAAAGCCAAAGAAGCATTCATGAAAAGTGGCTGACAAATGAGAAGCTCAAGTTGTTTACTACATGAATATAATGGTTAGAAAATGTTGTTTTTCAGATTTCTCTGTGACATCTTGTTCCTAACCCATTATTTTCCAGATAATCATAGTATTGTCTGAATCAGAAGACAAATCTTGAAAAAAATTGTGTACATTTGTATTTTGGGTTGTGCTAGACAACAGTCCTACTGTTTAAAATTACTATATATATAAAATAGTAAGTTTTAATATGTGTACATTTACATACATATGTGTATATAGGATATATTTGATATATATCTATTCAAATTTCTATATTTGTATGGCCAAAATTAACACTTTCTTATAACAGGTGAGAGATTTTATCTGACTTTGGGGTTTTATAATTAATTGGACTTAAAGTTTTCTTTCATTACCTATATAGGTTAAACATTGAAACTCTCTTAAATATGTAGTTACAACACAATATGATAGTAGTTGATTTTCAATACATCACAAATTCACCTAAACATGTATGTAGCTAACAAAGCATTTATATGTGGAATTCTTGTTCATTAAATATATTTAATATTCTTTCCATTTAATTTTATTTTCAGACTGCAAATATTTCTTATGTTTAAAGCTGTATGTTTAATATTAACTATAAACAGAAACTACTTTGTGCAATATTTGCAATTTTCATTAGTCAGAAAAAGATATTTGGGGTTGTGTATGCAATTCAGTTGAAAGAAAGCTTGTTTAGCTAGTGTAACACTTGGATTACAATTCTTGCACCACACAAAACATGAGCAGTGACACATGCCTTCAATCCCATCATTCTAACGACAAACAGGAATTTCAGAAGTTCAAACAAATTTTAAGCTACATAGTGAGTTCCAGGCCAGTCTTGCATATGGAAGAACATGTATCAAAGCAATCAATCCAGCAAACAAACAGACAAACAAAAACTAAGTAAATGTACTAAAATTTATTTTCAGTTGTGGATAATTGTATCAGAGTAATAATTTGGTGATGATTTCTATACTGTTAAAATTACTTGTCAAAACTTGGTCATTCTTAAAACATAAATGTTGTTCATATATTGTACAAATTATTGTGACCTTTAAATGATATGTCTATCATCAAATAAACATTCATAATAATGAAAGGAATCCACATAAATATCCTTTTGATTATATTCTTGTCATACTTTTATTATAGTTTAAAATAAATAATTCTAAATATTCAGTGTTGATTTGTTATTTTCAATATTACTTAGAAAGAAAACCTCCACCTTAAATGAATTTATGAAAAGGAAATTTTAAATATATAGCACTGTAACTTTGTAAATCATCTTTAAGGATTTATATAGGAAAAAAACATGTTCAAAGATGCTAATAAATGGCAAGAAAATAGTATCTTGTTCAACAAAGGGAACATTTTCACTTTTTATTTAATAACTTCATTAACAAAGACCTGGGTTACAATATATCAACTTAAAAAGAAGAAAGACATATTCATTTATATGAGGATTCAGTACATGGCTACCTGGCCTTACTGCTTTGTTCATTTGTTATTTCAGTATATCTTAGTATAAATATAAGGAAAAGGAGGCATTTGAACTGAATGAATTCAAGAAATAGTAAGGGGGAAGGAATCCATCTGCCCTCTACGGGCATGATCCTCAAGACCTGAATTCTTTCAAGTCATTCTGTGTTCTAAAGCTTTTCCAGTCTCCCCAAAGTGTCACAGAGTGAGAACCAAAACATTATAATATGGACTACCATGTGACACCTAAAATTCTGAATAGCCACAATGTTATATTTTCTTCATTACAGTTGGAGGGAAACACAGCTAAGCTAATATTTCTATCATTATACTGATAATATTAAATGCAAATGTATATTAAAGATTAAATAGCAATATACTTGGATAATGCCTACTATTACTTATTAGTCATTATTTCATATCAATAAAGTTTTTTTTGAAAAAAAAAGCCTTTGCAAATTTTATAGCCACATCATAATTTGGGTGTTTTGAACTTCTAGATTAAATCATCATGTCCTTAAAACAAGAGAGATATCATATCTCAAGTTTATAAATTATTATAGCTTGTATCAGTAGTCAAATATTTTCCCTTGGCCCATTGTTCTGATTTGTGATATTAAGACTGAATTCCATAAGCAAACGAAATATTAGAAATGAATGTCTTTTAGTTTCTGGATATTTCTAGCACTCTGGAGTATTTGCTACTGGAGAGATTGTTCTGATCTCTATTTCTGACAGCAAATGGAGTTTGCATATCTCTGTGCCCAAATTCTTCTTTTAAAACCAAGCAGCCAGCAAGAGTGTTGGTGCATGACTGTAATCTGAGCACTGACAGAGGAAGGCAGAGCCAGGCAGATCTCTGAGTTCAATGCCAGCCTAGCCTACACAGTGAGTTCCAGGACAGCCAGGGCTACACAGAGAAATTTTGTGTTGAAAAAACAAAAAAAAATTAAACAAAATTAGCACCTTCTGAGTTTGAGACCTTCCCCAGTCTCTTTTTGGTGAATATAATTCAGCTTGCAATATTATTTCTGCTCATTATCATGAAATATGACATGTTATATACAAAATGCACTTGCTCATTGTGAATCTCCCAAATGCTAAAAACAAACTAAAATGTCTAGACAAGGAGGCAAGAGGACCCTGAATGAGAGGATCCCCTTCCCTCAAATGCCTGAGTATTAGGGTTAGAGACATGCAAGATCAAGTACAGAACATATCTCCCAAATCTTTAACCTATTTCAGGCTTAAGTCTAGTGTGATATAAATAAAGCAGCCCAACTAGCCTCACAGCTCAGTTCCCAAATTATATTAGCTAAGTAAGATGTTTAGAATGGTATATTCAGGAACAAAATGTATTGGTTTATAGAAAGACTTGTCAAACTCAGAAATAAATCATTTGCCTCTAAAATGCAATGGCGGAATATACATAAAGCAGACATTCCAATTCCAAAATGAAGATAGAAAGGAAACAGGAGGAAATGGAAGGGAGAGGGGGATGGGAGGATAGGGGAGGGATTGGAGAAGAAGGGAGGGAGGGAAGGGGTGGGGAAAGGAGTGTTCCTGTATTTTCTTTAGTCCATTTTGGTGGTATTTCTTCTTAACTAGTAGAGTGAATTCATGCTTCATCTTTAGAATAAGTTTGTCCAGCCACTCCCTTGGTCCTCTGCCCTTTGTATACTTTGTAATACAAAGGCAATGACAATTTTCCAAATGGTGGTTTTCATTTACATTTATTTCCTTTCATAGTTTACTATAAGTGGTAAGGATAATTAGGCTGTTTTTTCAACTATTCTGTTACCAAATATTTGGTTAAATACCCACAGTCACCACCTAATGTTAGGACAGGATTCCTTTGATTTTTCTGCAACTTTATAACAAGGATCACCTTTGCACCAATGCTCTGCAGCCTGTTTCTCATTTCTTTCTGAGACTTGACCAAAAGCCCGACAGGTTAACAACTACTTGTTCTCCATACTATGTGAATTATACAAGGCAGTATAAGGTTTTTCCCCACTCCAATCTTCTCATGTTCTTTATGGACCTTCTACAGAACAGCTTTTATCAAACATTTACAGAAGACATGAAGAAAATCTAGGGGTTCCAGTAATGTACTTTAAAAGGCACCTCTGCTTATTACCCAATTCAAGAACTACTTCTGCATTTCTGGTTATTTGTTAATGCAGTAATCCATTTCCATCATCAAATACTTTTATTTTTTAATATTTACATAAAAATTACTAAAAACAATGCAGATCAGATAACAAAAGTCATTCTAGCTATCACTAGATGAAATCAAGTTACATGGTTTCTTCTGAGCATTCTGAAAGATACCCTTATTTTTGCTTTTATTTTTGTTCTTATATTCTAGTAGATCCTTTGTGTTTTGGTCCTGATGCTGTATAACTTCAGGTCTGCCTCCATCATCACTTAGGTTTCTTCCTTATTCTTCTGTTGATTCCCTTATCTCCTAATAATGTTTTTAGAGTCCTCTATTAATGAAAGACAACTTCATATTCAATATCCAGATATGATGAAATTCAATGTCAAATCCTCATGGCAAATTTGCCTGTGTTGAGGGCTGATACAGGCAAAACTCAAAAATTGACTGGATTGGGAAATTCCATTATGAAAAATGTACATGAGCTGATAACATTAATGGAACAAACTGGGGGAAAATATAGAGTGGAAAGGAGTGTTATATTCCTCTGTAATTTGTTGTTTCTTATTCTTTACTCTTTGGAGAGCTCTCCCCCAGCTCCCAAATTCACACATGGTGACTAATTCTTTCTTATGCATGCCAGGCCTTAATTTGGATGGTTTCTATCCAGTTTTTCCTAACTTAAATTATCCTGTCTACCTGTTGCCTCTGAGCTTTTAACTTGCTCACTTCTATCTACTTTCTTTACTTCTTACTCCATGGCTTGCTGTGTAGGTGGATGACGAGCCCTTTGAATCCTCCTCTTTTCCTTTTTCATTCATGCATCCCTTCCCAGATTTCTCCTTTTATTTACTCTCTGCCTTCCAGCCCTGCCTATCCTTTCTCCTGCCTAACTAATGGCCATCCAGCTCTTTATTAGACAAGTCATATGTTTTACACAGTTAATATAACACAGCTTCACAGAGTGAAACAAATGCAAAAAAAAGAGTGTAATGCATCTGTGCAACTTTAAACAAATATGCCATAGCATAGACAAATGTAACACACCTTAAAATAATATTCCCCAACATTCTCCTTTTATGTTTTCTGCCCAATGTGAACTGAAACGTCATGGTATACTTGTTCTACCATAATTCATTAGTTCTTTTCAATCCATGAGCCAAAATAAATCCTTACTCCTCTAGATTATTTCTTTCAGAAATTTTTACACAGTAAGAAAAATATTACAGATCCACCTAACGTTAGGATTTACATGTATTTTTTGAGGGGACAGTATTCTCAAAAAACTGTCTATGTTACTTTTCTGTTGCTACAATAAAACACTGAGGCCTAGACAATTCAAACAAAGCATTTAATTGGGGGCTTGCTTACAGTTTCAGGGGATGAGTGTATGGTCATGACCTGAAGCAGAGCAGCAGATCAGATGGCTTGGTTCTGGATTAGTTGCAATCAATTCACTAGCATGAGGCAGAGGGGAATGGAGAGGGAGACAGACAGCATAGATTACTAGGAATGGAATGAGATTTTAAAATCTCAATGCCCACCTCCAGCAACATAGTTCTCCCCTAAAGCTACAATACCTAATCCTTTTCACAACAGTTCCATCAGCTAAGAAAACAGCATTAAAATATCTGAGCCTATGACAGATATTCTCATTCAAAAGACCACAAAGGTTTAATTAGAATAGTTGCTACTGAGTAAAAATATTTTTTGTCTAATTCTTGAAGTAGGTCTGTTGATCTACACCATTTTGAAACTTTAGTATTCAATTGTTATCTTAACCAGGGTACTATATTTATTTGTTTCCATCTCATATTTTATAGGTAATGTAGGTTGTGGGACCTAGATTTTAGAAGCTGAATATAAGGGAAAAGAAGATGAGTGACTACAGTAGTTTGAGTGAGTCTGTTCCCCATAGGCTGAGATATTTGAATACTTGGTTCCAAGTTATTAGTGCCATTTAAATAGGTTTAGTTGGTGAGGTAATGCTTGCACAAGTATGCCACTGGGGGAAGACCTTGAGAGTTAAAAAGCCATACTTCCTTTCAACTGAGCAAGCTTTGTGCTTGTGGCTGAGAAATCAAGCTCTCAGGATCCTGCCTCAGCTGCAGACAAGCTTTTCTGATGCCATGCTCCTCTTATGATTGGCTGTTATTCCTCTGAAACTGTAAGCGCCCAAAGTGCAATTTTATAAGTTGCTTTGGTCATGGTATTTTTTTTATAGCAACAGAGAGGACAATTTTAACACCTAGAACACTTTAAAGTTCTAATAATTGAATATGTACATTAATAAATATATGTTATAATTAGCTAATTTTAGGTATTAAGTGAGTTTATACCTACAAAGAGAAATTTCTTGCTTTTGCTACAAACAGCAAGAATTATTTTACAATTTTATTATTGAGCTTATAATGCAATTACAGATTTTCTCCCTTCCATTTCCTCCCTCAAAATCCTCCCATATATCCCTCCCAATCTCTTACAAATCCATGGCCTCTTCTTTCCCTAATTGTTATTGCATGTATGTGTATGTGTGTGTGTATAAACTTTAAATTCCTAAATATAACCTGCTTAACCCATATAAGTTTTCAGGACTGACAATTTAAATAAGCTTTCTATTCAATCTTATCAAAATTCTCCACATAATATGTAGTCTGGAAGAAGAATTTTTGAATCATTAAATGCTGAATTCCATTTACAAAGTGTTTCACCTAAAATACCTGTGTTTGTCTTTACAAAACGGAGTGACATAAAGATAATCAGTTTCCTACTCTCATGTGCTCTGTGTGCTCCTCAGATCAAGGAAATCCTTCAGCTTCTTTGTTAGTGAGATCAATTATTTATAGCAGAAAACCCACTTATCTTCTTGCTTTTAGTGCAGATATGACATTTAGAGATATAAACACATCAGTTCAAAAGAAAGGTGATAAGAACATCCTGTTGCTTTCAAATTATTTTATGATTAAAAAAATAATAGAATGACCCTATTGCTAGGAAAATAAAGAGGATTTAATGCAAAGATAATGAGAAATCAGAAGATATTTTTAAAGAGCTCTCTATAAACAGACTTCAAAGAAAATTTCCGATAAAAAAATATGGTTACCCTCAATGTGTTGTAGTAATCAGTGGTTCCTTCCAGAAGGGTTAGTAACAGAGTTTGCGGTAAACAATTTCGAATCATTGGTATATTAATTTTAACTGAACGGTCTGAGGATTTCTGAAAATCTGTTTGTCCTACTCTATTACCTCAATTCAGTTTACACAATTCTTTTCTAAAAGCAACAGTTGGATTTTCTGATTGGACAACATTGTCTTATCTGAAAAGCATGAGACTACACAAAATTAAAGGATATGATTTATCTACTTCCATATGTACATGAATGAATGGATAAACAACAAACTTATTCATTTCTTCTGTGTCTCTGTCAGTACTCCACTCATTTATGTCAAATTTTATATTTTGAAAGCCCTAGCAAATTATTATATAATTCATGGTGAAATTAAAAGTGACACAAATATTATTATAAACATCCTACAATGTAAATCATGCTATGCTATTAATGGTCCCCTTGTTGCTTCTTTGTGAATGTTTGTTGTACATTGTACTCCTGCCTGGTTCCACTCAGCTACTATGTAATAGTAAATCATTGTCAGTGGCCGGAATCCCACAGAACAGTTCCTTCCTTTCTTAGCTCTTCACATTCAAGACTGAATTTATATGAGGAGAATCTTGCATGAAAAAATACACAATGAGTGGCTATAACCATTATCATCCTGTATTTTTATTTCTTTTCTTTTTTATTTGAGTTTTATTGCTTTAGGCCATTAACTAGACACAATTTAGAACTGTGGTTTTCATAATGGAAGGTGTGTACACAAAATTAATAAAGTCAGTAGACAGTCTTTGTATTCAGGGGAGGCTAGAATAGCTCTGCTTACAAAAACGCATTATTATGTGTCTAACTTAAAAATAATAGTATGGTAATGGATTTTGACTCAGAACTTCAGCAGAATCCTCACTGAAAACTCATATGTTATAAAAATATATAAACCTGCCACATATATTATTGTTCACTATCCTAGTATAACCTGGAGACATGAGCTTTGTATTAATAACTATTGGAAAGCAATTTAGCACTGGAGAATTGACTGAATTGACTGCAATTTCCTTTGATCACTAAAACCTTCCCTAAGTTAGTGCTGTTATTTGTCTCCTCAGAGTCCAGCCACTGGAGTTTCCATATATGCTCCCTCTACCTATTGAAGTGAATCGTTTGAAGTAGAGAGAATAAGGCGATTGAATTCATGGCAGTAAAAAGAGTGACAATCCAATTCAATAGCTCAAAGGAGGCTCACATTTTATATGTGCTAAATATGCCTCGCCACTCTTATCATGCCACTTCACAGCTCATGCCACTTCACAGTTCCTTTAAAGCTCGCCATGGTTATTTTCAGAGTGAAAACATTCTCTACAAACATTTCTCAAACTGTATTGGCGCATTTATGAGGATACGGAAACTTTCATTACTACTTTCTTTAAAGCTTTGAAATACTCAGAGGAAGCAAACACTTTGAGGAAAGTTTGCCAGCCTGCTTCTCACTTTTCTTTGGATGAAGAGAACATATTGTCATTAGGATTTTGTTTATCTTTTCCGTTAAATCAAACTTGTGCCACAATGTTATCAAAATAGCAAAGTAGAAACTTGAGGAGATTTAGGTTTGATAATTGGCTTCTGATTGACCTGATACACCTTTCTGTCTAATTGGACAGGACATGAAGCAAACTGTTTACAACATTTTATTAAGCAATGTGACCTAAAGGTTCCATTGTGAAGACATGGTTTTTTGTTCGTAATGAGGATCTTTATCCATAGCAAAGAATGCAGATGCTAGTTATGAAAGAAACTGTTCAGGAATAAATCATTAAAGGGTGAGTGAGGGTCAGGATGGATACTAATCTTGGGAAGCCAGATATTCATATCTGAACCGCTTGAAGCATAAGCTGTACTTGAAGGCAGGCTAGCTTTGTGAATGTGAACCTATTCACAAGATTGGTACTCCAATTTCAAAGGGTTTTGCCTCATTTTTATTTTGCTGCGGGCTTGCAAATCATATAGCCATACTAGGCTCAAAACATTTTCATTCGTATCGCTGTTTTCAGTATTGGTTTGGATTTTCTAGTTACAGGAAAATTTAACGAAGATTTTTTTTTCTCCTACTATCATCAGACTTTAGTTGGAAATGGTTATATATTAGAGCAAGGAAACCTACCTGTACTTGCATAGGGGGCAGTAGGCTGTGCAACTAAAGGCAAGCCTTAGTGTTTCCTTGAGCAGAAAACCTGGCAGAAGCCGAAGAGATAGCCTGTGGATCTAGATAGAGGATAAATAATATTAGCTACATACTGTTATCACTTTCGGTTATATCCTTAAGTATTTTATTTGCTCTCAGAAGTATGTGGGGGGATGGGTGTGTTTGATAACAGTGGCTGCTAAACCAACAGATAAGTGAATACTAGATCTAACTGCATATTTATAAATATTCATTTATTCATTAAAATTCATCTTCTATCTCACTATATTTATTCCATTGATTCTACAATAAATGGCTTATTTATACCATATTTTCTCCAATTCACTTGTTCAGCAGATATTATTAAACTTGCTCAGGTACTATTCAAGTCAAATCTTGTGACACTTACATCATATGTTGCAATAGTAGGGTATAGACACCAATAATAAAATTATATCTAAAATTATATATATTGTACATTTTGCATGTAAAATCTTCACTTTGAATATATGATTTCATTTTTTTTGCTTTCGGGTTTTCTTATAGGACTCTTGTTGTATGTAGCAGGCTTTCTTTTGGGGCACCAACCAGATCCAAAATCATAACATAAAGACTTATTATTAGTTATGAACGCTCAGCCTTATCTTATGCTTGTCCTGCTAGCTCTTAAAGTTTAATTTAACCTGATTCTCTTCATCTATGATTTACCTCTGGGATTTTTACTTTCTTTCATTCTGTATGTCCTACTCTGTATCTGTCCCTCTGGCAGCTGCCTGGCTGGCTACAGGCATCTTCCCCCTTTTCTACCTCGTTCTCTTCTCTCTCTCTCTCTCTCTCTCTTTCTTCCTCTCCCTCTCACTGTCTATATCTCTACTCTCTGTCTGTCTCTCGCCTAGATTTCTCCTACTTATTTTCTCTGTCTGTGAGCCTTACCTATCCCTCTACTTCCTGGTTATGACAATTTGACATTTTATTAGACCAATCAGGTGCCTTAGGCAGGAAAGTGAAACAAATATAACAAATCTTTACATAGTTAGAAAAATGCAACATAAACAAATATAACACATTTTTAAATTGTTAAAAAAATGCAACATAAAAATATAACTCATCTTTACATAGCTAAACCACAACAATTATACATAGCATATTTATCTAGAAATTATTAGATTATTTCTTTTACTGGAATATACTTTTAATCAGTTACAACTTACTAAATTATTTCTACAATATGATAAGTAAGAATATGATCTTTACCTGCAAAGGTGTTCATGCTATTAATTTTTCTCCAATCCCTGAAGTATTTTGTACTATTACCTATGTTCAAAGTCATAGCTCAAGATTACAATATGCCTCCATAGACCCAGGCTGCCCTTTCTCTCATTCCCTACCTCCACTTTACCTGATATTCTCTAAGAAGAATTCAAGATGCCTTAAATATTCCAAGTCCTAATCTCTGTTTCCTTGTTTCTGAAGGACTCCTAGTATGTAGTATAATTCCTCTTTTTTGTGAGTGCCATGCAGACTGTTTCTTAGCAAAAGCTAGGTCACATGTAGGGCTAGGATCATTTGTAATTTCCTACTTTTCATGATTGCAACCATTGTTACCCGATAGTTGAATAGCACAGGTTGTTTTTATTATATTTGGCTTTTCATTTGATTCTTGTATGATAGTGACTCCCATAACAGTCAAGTCTTATGAGTTGAAGAAGAATTAATGAAGGTAAGGCATAAAAAATTATGTGGTTTATTCAAAGAGCAAGGTGAAGAAAAAACTAAATAGCAAGATTTTGTTTTAGCAATAATGTAAATCTACATTTTTAGCATTCAAGAAAGTATGGAAAATTCAGATCAACTTTCAAATCTTAGCTACTTTAAATTATGGATTCTTATTAACTCTAAAATACTATCTTTTTCACTAAAAAATCTAACTCATGCAAATGTATTATCATTTAAGACATTACTTAAGTTTGCTGAATTATTATTACAATTTTAATTGAACAAAGTATTGTCTGTAGTGCTAATTGATATTTTTCTCAATGGAGCAAAAAGAGAAATTTACCTAAAATGGGTATTTTATGTATATTGCATCTTGTCATCTTTTAAAATTGGATCATGTTAGGCCTCCTTACAAACAAGTATTTTATGGATGGAACAAGCACATTTACCATCAATATATTATCTTTTTATTTGCTGATTCTTTAAATAAATTGCAATGCAACTGTATTGGGTGTCTAAAATAGCATGACAGAACAGTAAAGGAAAAATTATAGACATATTTTTCTTGATAAATGTATGCTAAACTTTATGTAAGTCAATTAAGTAGTATCCCAACATAGAAATTTAATTTTTAAGAAAAGTAATTTGTTTTTTCTAGAAAACTCTTATGTGACTGAAAACTATGATAAACCAGAAGTTTAACTCATACCTCTTTCAGGACTGATAAAAAAGTATGCTTCTTTGTATTGTCTGCCATTTTTAATAGTTTTACGTTTCCCGATATGAAACATATTAATAAAAATTTCTTTTGGTATATTTTTACCTTCTCTTTTTCAAAGGTTCTGATAGCTGGTATAGGAATTAGTTTAATTCAGGATAATATCTGTAGCCATGTCTTTGGTGCACAGGCCTTTAATTCCAGCACTCAGGAGGCAGATGCAGGTATTCTATGAGTTCCAAGCCTGTCTTATGTACAGGCTAAGTTTCAAGATGGTCAGGATTTCACAGACAAACTCTGTCTTAAAACACAAAAAGGGCAAAAAAGAAAGAGGGAGAGAATAAGGAGAAAAAGGAAAACAAAGTAATTATTTTTCATAAGATAATGTTAATTTGCATGTGATGATAATTTAAAGAATTAAGTAAAATATGTTATATAATTATAGAAAATTATATGGCATGCTGGGAGAAGAAATCTGTAGATTCAGTTTAAGGTGATATTCAGCATAAAGCTAATATTCTTATGGACTTCCTTTTGGTTTTGTTTCTTACACACATGTGATAAATTAACAAACCAACCTCATTAACCCATTGGCCAAAACATTCAGCAATCCAAAAAATAAAAATCGTGTACCATGTACTGTTGCTACAGCTAAAAAAGATGCTGAATCCCACATTCAGATTTAATTAGGAACTGGTTTGATCAAATCTACAAATAACAGGATATGCATTTACTTAAATAAATAGCATATTTCAAAAATATTTTCTTAACTTTCTGACAGTAACATTTTAGTACTAAATCCTACTGTTTCTGGAACATTATGGATAGCTTTGTTGTTTTCATTACATAAATTTCAATGAAAATCATGTTGCCTACTTTATATTTACCTATTCCCCTTTGTGAAGGTTTGTGTTTTCTGTCAAATGACAAAAGTATGACTTTTAATATACAAGAAAAATACCTGCAGATACCTTCTGTTCTGCATGTAACACTTTATAAATCTGTAATAACTTAGAACTGTGGCTAGTTCAAATACATGCTATTTGTTATTGTGAGTGTGCAGATAAAACATTTGTTAACTGCACACATGTGCTAAGGGTTCAATATGTAAATTCTAGGAAGGTAAGATGTGAAGAGACAGATAACACAGACTCCCAGAAGTTTATTTTTAAAGTATGCCTTTTTTATTTGTATATTTGAATTAATATTTAGTGGCACATTTTATTTCATGGTTTATATGGTCATTGTTTTAAAGCTTTAAGTACAATTTAGTTCCCAATTGTTGTGCAGATTCTGTGCCCTCATTAATCAGTACAATTTCAGGTTTTCCTTTTTTCATATTTTTGGTGCTTTCTGTATATGTTCATTCTTGCTTTAGCTTTTGATATAATTAACCATCTTCTGGCTCAAATTATATTAATTGTAGTGAAAGGCACTAATATACTCAATTTCTATGCAGATTTAATTTTCCTTTCAGCAACTTATTGTTATTTTAATCATTTTCTTTCTTACTACAGTTGTTTAAATTATAGGTGACTTGCTAGTCCATGCATTTTTCTTAACAGGAAGGTTTTTCCTAGCTATGCTCGATTAAGCTTTATACAAATAGCCTCAATTTCCAAGGTGCTATCATTTGAGAATATATAAAATGCTCTAATGATTGATATTTTGTTCCTATCAATTTATTCTCATAATTGACTTGCTGTCATATGTTTGGCTATAGTGATTTCATTGTAAAATGATGGCAGTTTGGTTTCACAGGAATCTCTAATTGTCAAATAAGGTCTGGGTCCCAGAAAGATGATAAATGCTGGGATACAGAACAAATGGCCTTGTAAGCATTTATCTTTGATTGAACTATAGTGACAATATTGTCATGAACGTAATGCTTTCATTGTGGATTAAGACAAATGGCTTCTTAAAAGATTT
Source organism: Cricetulus griseus (assembly GCF_003668045.3). Classification (NCBI taxonomy): domain Eukaryota; kingdom Metazoa; phylum Chordata; class Mammalia; order Rodentia; family Cricetidae; genus Cricetulus; species Cricetulus griseus. Next base: position 56,646,493 of record NC_048604.1, read on the forward strand.
TACTGATTCCTTCAAATGTCCAAATGGTAACAAAATATATGAAAAGGTCCAAAAAGTATTCAAAATATTCAACAAAAAGAATTGGCCATCAATATTATGTCACACATTTAAAAACATGAGAAGTCAGAATAACTATGAATTCCGTCAGCTTAAAAAAATCAAGCTAAACACATTTACAAATAATACACAAGCACATATATCGAAATCAACACTTCAGAAAACAAATTTCACTTTATCAGAAAAATGTCTTTCTTCTTTTGACCACTTCTGTATTCATGAATTATTAATTTTTCATTTTACCAACTGTATTACACTTAGAATTTTTTGTTCAACATTTTTAATACTAAAGTGTATATTTATTAAACCTCAAAAACATTTCATTTTAGTTGAGAATTATTTTACATCCTTTATAATACTTTCAGATTTATTTAAGTTGCATATAGTACACACAAAATAAATTGTTTCAAACTTTTATTAATTAACCTTGTTCTTTAACAACTTCATTCACATATATAGTACATTGTGTTTTTCTCATACTCCCCTCTATCTCTTATCTCCCTTGCACCTCTGTCATCATTCTTCCTCACTCCCAACAGCACATATCCCTTTCCTACATTCATGCCTTTTTGTTCTGTTTTCTTATTATACATTGATTTTGACTAAGACCTTCTGTGTGACCACAGGTTTGGAGCTTTCCACTGAAACCTGGTGGTAGAGTTTGTCCCTCCTCCAGAAGTTTCCAAGAGATTTTCTGAGTGGGGCAAAGCCCTAGGAACCCCTTCCTGGGGGTTCAGGTATGGCTCTTGACAAGCTCAGGCATATGTTTTTCCAGTGCAGGCAATTGCAGCTGCTATAAGATCATGTTTGCAGTGGCCAGGTCACATCACAAATGCAATATTTCATATAGCTTCTGTCTTCCTTCCAGCTCCTACACTTTTTCCACTCCATTTTTGCAATGTTCCCAAGCCTTGGAGGAGATGATAAAAATGGTCAGTTTAGGGCTGACCACTCAGTTGTATTCTAAGAATCTTGAGCAGTCATGAGTCTCTGCAAGCATTGCCATTTGCTGCAAAAGAGAAACTTAACTAAGGCTGAAAGTAGCATTTGTCTATGGGAACAAACACAAATATTTAGACTTCTGTGTAGTGGCATGTCAATGTAACTAAACAATAGTACTGAGGTAGAAGCCCTATATGTATATGACCTCCCTACCCATAGAGCTTTGACTGGGTTTGCAGTATTAGATATTTATCACTTCCTGCAGACTGGGTCTCAAATGAAAGCTAACATTAGTTTAATAGCCGCATATAAATCTTGCAACTATTGCATCAGTGGCCATGTTTCTCTTAGTATACTTGTATTATATTTCATAAAGTTCACAGATGGATAAGATCATTGGTGACTTTGTTCTCTCAGCAACCTGCATAGCAGTTTCCTGAACTATAAAATCAAGTGAGCATGCAGGAAATTTTTAGATCAATTCCAGTTTTAATTCTCTTTATCTTATAACCAAAGTATCTGGTGTTTTCAGAAAGCAAAATTTATCATCTGGTTCTGGAAAGGCTATCAAAAGCAATGACAAGACCTTGTAATATTTTGGGGGGAGGGGCAATCCTACACCAACAACTCAAAAGGAAGTATCCCACATGTGGCACTAGGTTTTTTTAAGAATTAACCATGGCTCTTAGAAGCAATCTGATCCAGACATATATATATATATATATATATATATATATATATTATATATATATGTGTGTGTGTGTGTGTGTGTGTGTGTGTGTGTGTGTGTGTGTGTGTCTGTGTGCCTGTGTGTCTGTGTGTGTGTGTGCACACCCAAATGCGTCCTCGAGTGCTCTTGTGCATGCATGTGTATGTATGTATATAGGTATGTATATGTACTGTATACATATATATGCATATGACATATAAGTATATGTGTGTGTGTTTGTGTGTGTGTGTGCATGCTCTCATGCACTCCTGTGTGTATTTATATATGTATATAGATGTAATGCATACATATATATGCACATGACATATAAGTATATGTGTGTGTATGTGTATTTTGCCTATGAGCAGAAGTCAGAGGGCAACCTGTGAAAGTCAATTTTTTTCATTTTGGTCGTGGGATCAAACTCCATCCTCATACTTAGCAAATGCATTTACCCATTAAGTCACTTTATTATATAATATAGCCAGTCCTATTATTATATTATATATTATAATATTATTACATTTCTTAATTAGATTATACAATAGTGTTTTTCATATGACTTTTCATACATACTTAATTTTTATTTAACAATTCCCCCACAAATGGTCATTTGTATTTCTTCTTTTGGGAAATGTCTGGTTAGAAGTATAGCCCATTTTAAAAGTTGTCTTAGTTATTTTGATGTTTATTTCTTTCTTTTTCTTTAGATTTTTTCTAAAGCACCCATTTTTTAAACAAATCTGTTTTCAAGTAGAATTAATGTGCTGAACTATGTGGCTTCTTGATGGCATAATCTGTTTTAACCATATTGCTTAATGGAATGATCCTAGTGAATCTACCTCTTCTAGGCTGGTTTGGTACTGGATTAGGGGAGAGAATGCTGATGGGCTTTCAAATATTTGTTGATGTCATAGGCTAATTAAATGGAAATATTATGTTCATCTTTTGGTGGATTGTTGTCACTTTACCTTCATCTACCAAGGATATTTCTGATAAAGGACAGAATCCAGATGCCAACGTTCAGCACAAAAATTCAAGCTGAAAACAGAATTTTGTTTTTTTAAATAGGTTGATATTCACTGCAAAGAAATAACATTTCAAAGTTTAGTAATATGTAAAGTGTGCTCACACAAAACAGTACTTTTTTATTATTCAGACATAAATTACATCCAAATAAATATTTTTCATTAGCTACATAAAAAAACTGGATGTCTTAGATAACAAATGGCACCAACAGAACATTTCTAAATAAATTGTGGCTATTTTAACAGATTTTCTACCTTTAAGTTAAATAAAGATGAGAATCTCTTGCTTCATCGATTCCCACAGTATCTACCAGGATAATATATGTGTCCATATATTTTAATGCCCTGTAATGAAAGGTCTGAGATGTTTCCTTCTTAATTCTTTTGAGTTTCCAAGATTACTAACAGTACTCAACAAACATATTTCATTTCTGAGAAGACCCAATGGAACTTTTATTTCTTTGATAGGTCTCAGGTATTCCATTTATTTAGTAAGAATATCATGGGACTAGAGAGATGGTTAGGGGATTAAGAGATCACTACTCTTGCACAGGACCCAGGTAGCACCGACACAGTTACTTATATCCATTCACAATTCCAGTTACAGATGCCTCAGTTCCCACTTCTGGTCTCATTAAGGAAATGGAATGCATGCAGTACACATACACACATGTAGACAAAACACAGACTAAAAATATAAATAACATTTAAGGAATATAATGGCTCTATCAAATGATTGTGATTATTATTTAACAAAAAAAAGGTGATAATCGGCCAATTGTTTGGTTCATCACAAGTATAATGATGGATCAATTTGAATTCAAAGCCCATTAGGAAATACATTCCCTATATCAATTCTAAACAGACCTCTAAACTGCCTTTAAAGATCTTTCTTGCTGTTGGTTATTACCCCTCCACACGTTTCTCCCCATCATGGACAAATTTTATTGGACTTCCTAGTAAAATAGTCACTATCCTTAAAAGCCTTACCAATTATGAGGCCTAAGTCAATGTTAAGTAATCCAGGGTCAATTGTTTTGTCTGATAAAACTTTCAAGAGATCCCTTGATATTTTTGAAATTTACAAGGCTCCATGTGTGTCTAACTATGGGTTTCTTTTATCTTGCCAGATGTATTTTAAAGTGTAGGGAGGAAAGCTCCCTTTCCTGGAGGCTCCTTCATCAATGAGAATACTTGTACTCCACCTGGTTTAGACCTAAGTGATATTATTTACTTAATGAACTTTTAGAATCATTTAGGTACAGCAAATCCAGTTACATGAGTATGTTCACTTTTAACTAACTTAGGATTTGGGGTTGGGGATTTAGATCAGTGGTAGAGCACTTGTCTAGGAAGCACAAGGAGCTGGGTTCAGTCCTTAGCTCCAAAGGATGAAAAAAAAAGAAAGAAGAAATGAAAGACAAAACAAAAATTTGTGATTTCCTTTGGATATTCTAGCACCATAGCCAACTTTGCAAAATAAATATTTTAAAAGTTTGTGTGTGTGTGTGTGTGTGTCTGTGTGTGTGTGTGTGTATGTGTGCATGTTCTCCTGCATGTATGATTGCTCACAAATATGAGTGTTCCCATGTATGTGGGTACTTACTAGCCTGCTCTCATGGCTTGCACAGCTTTCTTTCTTATACAACCCAGACCACTTGACAATATACACTATTATTATAGTCATGAGACATTATGTTTTATTTATGCTTCTCAGAGATTATTTCCTCCATTTGTGATTATAACTATAAATGTGCTGTTATCATCCTTGACATTTTAGGGGGCTTCTATTGATTATGATTAATTAAATACTAAATATTTTAATAAACTATTTTATTTTACATTTTAAAATATTTATTTTTATTTTTGTGCCTTTGTATGTGTATCAGTGTACATGTGTACAGGATCATGTGAAGGCCATAAAAGGGCATTGAATTCTCTGGAACTGAAGTTTTAGGCAGTTGTCAGCCCCACAGTGCAGGTGGTAGGAACTGAAGTCTATTTCTCTACAGAAATAGTGATGTTTAGGAGCAATCTCTCCTGAGCACCTATACATACTATATTTTGTTGTTGTTCAATAGCCTTCTGAGGCAAGTACTAGGGTTTTCATAAATTTGCATACTATAAAACTGAAGCCCATAAAAATGACATAATGTGCTGCAATGACAAGACTTTGATGGATGATGGTGATAGCATTGTAATTTCCAAAATTCATTTAGCACTTTTCTAAAATTATACTTAGTTTTATATATGTTCTCAGTCAATACATCCATTATCCTTTGGAAGTAGAAACTATTTCCTCTGTTTTCTTCATGATTTGGTTACATTTGCTTATTTTTTAGTAGTTAAGGCTATGTGGGTTTGAATAATTAATCCAAAGTGAGAGAGAATGAATACCAACTTAGGTTCTCTAGTGCTAAATTATTGAATTTCCACTACTCCAACCATCCTCTCTAAGAAGCTGCAATTAAGTGTAGACATGTGAATTACAGCAAAATGCTAAGAAGTTCAGGTGATAGAGGAAGAGCAGACATTATTTACTGATGCTTACCTGTTTGCCACATTTTAATGATTTTAAAGTAAATAAGACATAAAACAAGGAACCTTGAAATATGTCACTTTTCCCATCTTGCACTGTAACCCGCACTGATGAGAAATACCAAAATTATCATAAGAAATACTTTTTTGCACATTTTTTTATTTGAATTAGAAACAAGATTGTTTTACATGATAATGACAGTTCCTGGCTGATTTCCAAAATATACAAAGAACTCAAGAAGCTAGGTCCCAAAGCACCAAACAATCCAATTAAAAAGTAGGGTACAGAACTAAATAGACAATTCTCAGTAGAGGAATCTAAAATGGCTGAAAGACACATAAGAAAGTGTTCAACATCCTTAGCCATCAGGGATATGCAAATCAAAACAATCTGAGATACCATCTTACTCCTGTCAGAATGGCCAAAATCAAAAACAGCAATGACAGTTCATGCTGGAGAGGATGTGGAGAAAGAGGAACACTCCTCCACTACTGGTGGGAGTGCCAACTTGTATAGCATCTTTGGAAATCAGTATGGTGACTCCTCAAGAAAATGGGAATCAGTCTACCACAAGATCCATCAATTCCACTCTTAGGCATATACCCAAAAGAAGCACATTCATACAACAATGACATCTGTTCAATGATGTTCATAGCAGTACTACTTTTAATAGCCAGAAACTAGGAGCAGCCTAGATGGCCCACACCTGAAGAATGGATAGAGACAAGTGATACATTTACACAATGGAGTACTACACTGCAGAAAAAAAATGGAATCGTGCAATTTGCAGGAAAATGGCTGGAACTAAAAGAAACCATTATGAGTGAGATAACCGAATCACAAAAAAAACAAACATCGTATGTCCTCACTCATATGTGGATTTTAGACATAGATTAAAGGATTATCAGCCTACAATCTACACTGCCAGAAAAGCTAGTAAACAAAGAGCACTCTAATAGACACATACATGGTCTCCCAGAGAAGAGGAAAGGTACAGATCTCCTGAGCAAATTGGGAGCACGGGAAGAGGGTGAGGGAGCTAGGAGAATGAGAAGGGATGAAGAGGAGGGAAGCACAGGAAATGAGAAAGCCAAATGGTTGAGTCAGGGGAAGAATAGAAATTAACAAGAATGGAGGGAAATTAACATAATAGAGGGAGACATTTTAGGTTTAAAGAGAAATCAGGCACTAGGGAAATGTATGGAGATCTACAAAGATGACACCAGCTAACAATCTAAACCACAGAGGAAAAGCTAACTTAAATGCCCTCCCCTGATAATGAGATTGATGACTGACTTATATGCCACCTGATAGCCCTCATCCAGCAGCTGGTGGAAGTAGAAGCAGACACCCACACCTAATCACTGAACTGAACTGGAACCCATATGCAGAGAAGGACAAGTGAAGAGCAAAGGGGTCCAGACCAGGCTGGTGAAACCTACATAAACAGCTGACTTGAACATCTGGGAACTCTTGCTCCCCAGACTGATAGATGGAATACCAGCGTGGGACTGATCCAGACCCCAGGAACATGGGTTTCAGTGAGGAAACCTCAGAAATCTATGGGACCTCCTGTTGTAGTTCAGTACTTATCCCTAGCATAGGTGTGGAATTTGGGAGCTCATTCCATACAGAGGAATACTCCTTGAGCCAAGACACATGGGGGTGGGCCTAGGTCATATCCCAAAGAATATGATGACACTCCATGGAAGGTCTCATCATCCAGGGGGAGCAGAAAGATATGTGATATGTAGGGTTTTATTGGGGGGGGTGGTAGGGGAGGATGAGAGGGATAAGGGTACTGGGATTGTCATGTAAAACAATCCTGTTTCTAATTCAAATGAAAAAATCTGAAAAAAAAAAAGATCCAGCAATTCCACTCTTAGGCATACACCCAAAAGAAGCACATTCATACAATAAGGACATCTGTTCAATGATGTTCATGGCAGCACTATTTATAATAGCCACAAACTGGAAGCAGCCTAGATGCCCCTCAGCTGAAGATTGGATTGAGAAAATGTGGTACATTTACACAATGGAGTACTACTCAGCAGAAAAAAAAACAATAGAATTGTGAAAATTGCAGGAAAATGGATGGATTTAGACATATAGTAAAGAACTACTTTTAAAACAGAGCTATAAACAAAGAAAACTGTCTCTGTGTGTAGATAGTTTCTGTAATTATTTGACAACTTTTCTATAAATCCAGTATTAGTATACAATGTACACAAAGATTAAAAATATCATGGATTGAGTCACTGATAATCAATTTTCTCAACAAAAGACATGAAATCATGATATAATAGCACTTGAACATTAAAGCAACATTCATTACCATTCCTTTATGAAAAGACATATTAAATTAACAAAAGGAAGCCAAATATAAAATAATAAATGCTGTAATAAGAAATTACACAATAATGTTTAAGTAAGATTCAAACCATTTTCTATCTGGCATGGAGAAATGGCTTAGTGGTTTAGATGACTGGCTACTTTTACTAGAGGGCCTGGGTTTGATCTTCACCACCCAAGTGAGGTTGCAAAATGCTCATATCTTGAGCCCTGAGGTATCTGACATCCATTTCTATTCTTCAAATGCATTACCCGCACATGTTGCATATATATGCATGCAGACCAAAACCCATACACATATTTTTTTTTTATAAAAAGCTCTTTTCTATCTAATCCTCAGTGTCAGTAATTAGGAAAATAATTCTGTCTTGGATGGGGGTTAGTTTCTTGATCAATGTTAGATTTTTATTTATCAACACAGGCAAGATATATTATTTTGTGACATTTGTCTTGATATTGTGCTTCAGAGACTTATCCATGACTTTGCCTATAGATATATTTCATTTCTGTGCAATGTTGTGGATTCAGCTTTTTGATTTTGTTTTTTTAGTTCAGGTTAACTTTTGTGGCGTATCCCTACACTTCAACATAGTCCTAAATTTTATCATCACTATTATTTTTACACATTAACAAATGGTTAACAAGTCATTTTCAAAATCAAGTGGGTACATTTACACAGAGAAACTTAAAAACAGTATAAAATATGTAATGATATTATTAAGTTGAGAAATCATTAACACATACACATTTTGTTTTTCTAAACCCCAGTATCAATACAAGAAACAAGTATAAGAAGAAAAAAAGCAAGCTGTATTGTATCTCAACTCATTAGCAGTTAATGAAGCACAGAATAACAGGAGTCCAGAGGAAATATTGAGTAATATCAGTATAAAGGGCCAGGAAATGAAGACAGATGATCAGAATAATGAACCAGTGTAAGTTTTCAACTTTGGATTAATCAATAATACCAAATGCCTTCTTCCAATTCTTCTTAGAATAAAGTTTGTGGATAACATAATCTTTAGTGGTTAATTATATTGATTTTTTAATGCCACAAAAGGGCATGAACCTTGGCAGTGTTTGGATTGTGATAGTGATTAGTTAATATTGATTTAAATATAGACTTGTCTTGATTTAAAGAAAAATTTTGAACATCACCTCTTTGTGTCCTTGCTGGTTCTTAAGCTACTTGCTGTGTAAACTTCCTAAGGACCAAAACTAAAGAATGTGCAGAATGTATTGAAGTCCATGAGAAATCAGTACTACTTTGCATGTACTTTCTTTTCCCTGTAACAATTTTTATAAGGTATTCTGACAGAAGAGATTTTGTACCATTTTCATAATGTTTTAAAAATGATTAAGGAAGACATTTAATTGAGGTAGCTCGCTTATAATTTCAGAGGTTCAGTTAGTTATCATCATGCCACAAAGCATGGCAGCATGTAGGCTGATATAGTGCTTAAGAAGTAGCTAAGAGTACTATACTTTGTAGGTAACAGGAAGTCAACTGAGACAATGGGCAATATCCTCAGCATAGGAAACATCAAAGCCTACCCCCCCAGTGACACATTTCCTCCAACAAGAACATACCCATTCCAACAAAGCCACACCTCCTGATATTCCACTCCCTATGAGAGTATTCGGGCCAATTACATCCAAGTTACCACAGTGCCTAAATAGAATCTTGGTCTCTCCTGATTAATGTTCATAGTACTGTAAGGCACTCTGTACACTACCAGAAGAGAAATATAAATACAAACCCTGCAATCAACAGTAGTGCAGATTTCCTGCAAGATCCATTAGTACAATAGTGACATAAAAATGGTGGGTATAACCAACCACTATCTGGTTAGATTTATTTGTTTGTGATACATAATTTTGTATTGAAAATCAAATTTAGGAATTGGCCTTAACAGGAATAAAAACAAGTAAATATTTATTTTAATATTGGAAATATTTTATTGTGGATGTGTGAAATACTAATGCAAATATAAGTTTCTATTTAGATTAGGACAATGTGAAGAGTCATCAGAAAACCTCACTGATTATTTTGTCATTTATTTGTTCATTTATAATATTTTTACTTAATATAAATTAAATAAAGTACAAATAGAAATGACAAAAATATTTTCTTACATTTAAATGTTAGACAAATAGAATAGGCGTTACCTCGTTCTGGCTTCACTTTCCTGCTATGGTAATAAGAATAATGACAACTCACTGATATACTCAGCAAAGTCCAGAGCACTTCTGAATGTAGTGCCCTTTATTGCAAAATGATCAGTGGATACTGAGAAAAGGAAATGTGCCTTGCCTATCTAAATGGAGTTAATGTAATTACAGGAATCTTTATAAGAAAAAGGATAGAGTAACAGACAGGTATTTAAACATTTTCTCATTTGAAAGATCTATTCATAATCTATGGCATCTTCTGCATAGTGTGGAGTTATGTGAAGTCCTATGGAAATAGTAAAACAATTTTATGTCCACTCCATAGGATGGAAACCATGATAGACACTGCTTGGATGACCAAAAAAACTGAGACTAGGTAGACCATAGATCTAAGAGGAAACCTAATACTGCTCTTCAAAATGAAGAGCAATAAATGAGCAATAAAATGGCTCCTAATGACATTCTACTACACTCATAGGTTACTGTATTGCTCATCCATCCTCAGAGAATCTTCCTCCTGAAGAAGATGGGAAAAAATAGAGACGCACAGACAGATGATGTGTAGAGAGTAAGAGACTCTGGAATGCACAACCCTAAATGGGAAGTCTCCATCAAATCCCTGCACACATGGTTCAGGGAACTCTGTGGATGAGGATCCAGTAAGGCTTAGAGCCAGTGGTAATAGAAGAAACCAATGAAATCAGGACTTTAAAGTACAACATGGCTAATGCATACATGAATTTATAGAGACTGTGACGTCAAGTACAGGGAATACACAGGTATAAACCAGATGACGTCCCAGTACTGAGAGTATAAGTGAATATAAGTTATCTTCCAAAGATAACTGTTCACAAAAAGTGGGATTTTTATATTGACATTGCTGTTTGTTTTTTTTTAATAGAGTCTCAGTAGCTATACAAACTGTACTTAAGGTAAATTCCATCCTCAGCAGGAGATGGCTACCACAAAATGAACTTAATGGCCATTTTGGATGTTCTGTGCTTTAATAATGTTTAGTCCAGGCATTTTTGACCTTACAGATCTTTTGATTATATATTATATTTTCCAATTTTGTTTCTGTGGGTTTTACCTCTTTGAATGTGTGTTGTGTCTCAATATATATATATATATATTATATATAATATATATATATATATATATATTCCTTCTGCTTTTTCTTTAGCACTCATTTTTACCTGTTTGTTTTTCTCTACTCTGCTCCATTTGTTTTAATTTTGCATTATTATTGTTCCTTTTGTTTTTTAATTTGCTGTATTCTCATGAGTGAGAGAAAGAAGGGTGTTGATTGGGTGGCTTCGAGTAGTTGGGGGAGAAGAAACCATGATCAGAGTATATTATATGCAAGAAAATGTATTTTCAATTAAAAGTGTATCACATGCAATGATAAATCATGGATTTACAAAAGTACTGTACATCCTCTTCTTAGCAAAACAAATATTAAGTGTTTGAGGTGGCTTACATAAGAATAGCCCCCACAGGCTCATAGAGTTGAACAGTTACTTGGTCACCAGGGAGTAGCACTATTTGAAAGGATTCAGAGGTGTGGCCTTATAAGAGGATGTCTGTCACTGGAAGTGGGCTTTGAGGTTTGAAAAATCCCATTCCAAGTCCAGACTCTCTCCCTTCCTGATGCCTGTGAATTCTGAACTCAGCTACTCTTCCAGGACAATATCTACCTGTGTGTTGACAGACTCCCTGACATGATGAGACTAGAATAAACCTTTGTAACTGTAAACAAGCCCAAATTAAGTGTTTGCTTTTTAATAAAAGTTGCCATGGTCATTGTGTGTCTTCACAGCAATAGAACAGTGATTAAAACACTGTTGGAAATTATTGTTTTAATTGACAGTGAAGGCAACAAAATACTTAGATATGATAGAAATTGATCAAAAGCAATTAAGCATTTATCAAATTATTTATTTTGGTAAATGTGGTAAATATCATTATAAATAGCTATCACTTATTGGATTTTAGCTTTCTTCCCATTACTTGCCTAATAAATATTTTGCAGAACACCCACTACAGTAACTGTATTCCCCCAAAACAAGTTCTTTGTATCTCAATTCTTAGTTAAGTGTTGTATTATTTCTCCAAGAGGGACTACTTAGACTTGTCATCATTCTCCAGACCTACATTTCTGGAGACTATGAGCAGGAAGTCATTAAGTATGAAGGTGAGTCCTAGATGCAATATTGCCTTCATCTGAATTTACTTGCTTGCAATTTAAAGTTTTGACAATCCTGAAATGCCAATGAGATCCAGAAGAATCGGCACAAGCTGAGTAACCGGCTTGCAAACCTGAGATAAGGAGAAAAAATGAACAGTGTTATGTGTAGCACAATAGCAGTGTTTAAGAAGTTTTGCCCAGAAGCAAAGGCATACCTTAGGAGAAGAGAATTCAGTAGCTCTCTACAAAGATATTGAATTGTTTTGGAAGTGGAATATAGGGATGTTTAAGTAATAATGTCCTCAAACATAACAGTGATTTGTGGGGTTATCAAGAAACTAATATCCCCATGAGAAAAATCAAACTAAACCACAAGCCAGAAAAATCATAATTCTAAACATTTATGCACTGAATACCAGTGTTTACATTTTCATAAAACACATATTACCAGTTGTAATGACAATGCATATACCCAACAATAGTAATGGATGATTTCAATGCCGCATTTTTACCAGGGCTGGCCATCACAACAAAACTAAACAGAGAAACATATTTAAATGATATTAGTTCAAATTGGCCTAGTAGATATCTATAGAACATTCCATACAAACATGGAAGATTATTATAGGCAGCCCAAAGAATATTTTTAAAATAGAGCACCTAATAAGACACAAAGCAAATATTAACAAATATAAGAAGGTTGAAATAATGTTACATTTATTTATTTATTTGTGGTGATATTTTTCTATGATCTAACAAATAAAGCTTTCCTAAACAGCAGAGTGCAAAGCCAGCCACACTAGTCAGCAACAAAGGACAGGCTGTGGTGGGACACACCTTTAATCTCAGCACCAAAGAGGAATCTAAGGCAGGAGAATTCAGGAGCTGAGTGAGTCTGAGATTTGGTGGAGAAAGACATAGTCAGAATCAGTCTGAGGATTTGTGGACATAGGATCACCTATTTCAGTCTGAGGTGGTAGTAAGAGCTAGTGGCTGGCCTCTTTGCTTTTCTGATCTTCAGTTTTAACCCCAATATCTGTGTCTGGGTTTTTATGATTAAGATCAACTAGAATTTGTGCTACATTGATGTAAAAATTATACTCAGGACATCCTTCACCAGAGTCTAGTTGGGTGAGTCCACCTGATCCTCCCCTTCATACTCTTCCATAAACTCCATATCTTACTAGTTCCAAAGGAATTGGCCTAATATGGTCAATCCTGTCCACATCCTATTGGCTTCTTGATGATCTTCCCTGTTTGTGCATAATCTACAGTCCCATCCCCCACCACCTCCAATCCCTCTGCCAAGTCAGATCTTGATTACCATTTGCTAGGGTCTAACAAGTTGAATTCACTTGGTCTTCCCCTCCAAAAACCTCCGTGATCCTCAGATATACCCCCAAGCACTAGATTTGGACCATGAAGCACAGCCTGCACACCATCACCCTACTGTGTCCATGTGACTTCATTCTACCCAAGCCACATTTAACCTTTCGTCCCAACACAGCCTGTACATCCTGTGTTCTGACTCCACCTTCTGTTTCTGTACCAAGCATGAACCTAATACATTACGTCCACATTCCTAAATCTCATACCAAAATATAACTAATATGAAAAATCAAGGCAGTACCCCATACAAACCCAATTGTTCTATAGAAATGTTCATTAATGAGAATTACCTAGATGAGCCCCCAGACACAGAATTTTTTTTAAAAAGTCATAAACTTCATCAAAGAACTCAAGAACATTAAAGAAGACACAAAGAAACAGCCCAATGAACTTCAAGAGAATGAGCTATGAAAGAATGAATGCCTGGGTGATGCTCAGAAAATGGGTAGATGATGGAAATGGCAAAGATAATCCATAATTTGAAAATACAATTTAATAAACACAGACATCTAAGAGGACTCAAGTTAAAATGAAGTTGGAATTGAAAAACCCTGTAACTCAAATAGAAAACTCAATATATAGACTTAGGAGTAAAAAGAACCAAGCAGAAAATAGAATACCAGAAATCAAAGCTGAAGTAGATATTCTAAAACAAATAATCAAGGAGCATACAGGAAACATGGAACAACAAAAAATGATCAAACTTATGAAATATAGGCATAGATAAGGGGTTAGAATACAAAGTTTATTTATAGATGAGATCATCAACACATACAAAGAAGTATCTTCAAACTAAGACATACATATGTAGACACAAAAATCACATAGAACACAAAAGATACAGACCAGAAAGGAAAATCCCCATATCACATCATTGTTAAAACGTTACATATACAGAATAAAGAGAATGTATTGAAAGCTATAAGAGACAAAACACAAGTCACTTGAGGAAAATCTATCAGAATAACAATTGAATTCTCCATGGAAAGTTTGACAGCTAGAGCAGCCTGGAACAATAGAACACAATAGCCAAACTACATTTCAGTATCCAGAAAAACTGTCTGCTTAAGTGGATGTGAAAAAAAAATTCTGTGATATAAACAGCCTAAAAAGGTATCTGCAGATCAATCCTAGAGATAACGCATGAAGCAATATTTCAAATTTAAGAAAAGTTGTAATTACTGGAATAAAAATAACACTGGGTTCATGAACAACAACACCCAAAAGTAACAATACAATGACTGCCATCAACACACACCTTTTATTAATAACGATTAATTTTAACAGACTAAATTCTCCCATCAAAAGACATAGGCTGGGCTGGGTTGTGATGGTGCATGCCTTTAATCCCAGCATTCTGGATGTGGAGGCATATCTCTGTGAGTTCAAGGTCAGTCTGTTCTACAGATAGAGTTCCAGTACAGGCTCCAAAACTAAAGGGAAATTCTGTTTCAAATAACAAACATAGGTCAGATGAATTGAACAGGAGTAAATCTGTTGTCTACAAGAAAAACATCATAGATTTAAAAATAGTCACTGTCTTAGAGTAAAAGGATGGACAAAACTACTCCAATCAAATGGGACAAGGAAGCAAGTAAAGGTTGATACCTTAATATCTGACAAAGTATGCTTCAAAGTAGAACTAATCAAAAGAAATAAAGAAGGATACTATGCTTCAATCAAAGGAAAATTGACCAAAAATCATTACTATCCTAAATTTATACAAAACAAACTTTGGTGCACCACATTTCATAATAAATATATTATTGAAATTAAAGACACAGTTTAACATCAACCCATTTATAGTAGGTGATTTCAAAATCCTATGTTCTGTAATCAATAGTTAATCTGTATGAAAAAATAGAGAGACATCAGTATAAAATAACATCATGGATCAACTATGCCTAATGGATAGCTACAGAATATCTCACTCAAACACTAAAGAAAATATATGATACTTGGCAATATATGATTCTCTAAAATAGACCACTTCGTGGAATACAAAGCAAATCTTAACAAATTCAGAACGATTACAGTAACCCCATGCTCTATTCTATCTGATAATAGAATACTAAAACCTAAAATGAATAGCAAACAGATCTTTAGTACCCACACAAACTCATGGAAATTAGGCAACTCATTAGTGCATGATTAATGGGTCAAAGAAGAAATCAATATGTATACTAAAGAACTTCTGGGACTAAATGAAAACACAACTATGGAATATATTGATCATTGTCCTAAGATGGAAATTTATAGCTCTGAGTGGCTACACTAAAAAAAATCAGAAAGAACACAAATAAAAGTATTAATGATACAATTCAAAATTTTAGACAAACAAGAACAAGTCAAACCCGTTTTCCCATCTTGGCTGATAATGATCCTCACAAGATCCATAGATTAAGACATCTTCCAACACCACACATGAGAAGCTTCATTTGAGATTTTATGTATTTAATTGTGTGTGTGTATATTTTGCTGTGTATGTTTGTGTACTCTGTGAGAACTAAGAATGGAGGCCATAAGAAGTCATTGGATTCCTCTGGTTCTGTAGTTACATATAGTTGTGAGCCATAGTGAGGGTGCTGATAATTTAATCCAGGTATTCTGAAAGTTGTGCCAGTGCTCTTAAAGAGTAAAACATCTTGCCAGCCCCTTGATTAACTATTTTGTAGAAATGAAATATGTCCTTGAGAGGAAACAAAATCTGACTGGTTTTAATTATAACAAAAATAGGACAGGCTACATGTAATTTCATAATTTTCATTTTGATTAATAATAATCACTTCATTAAATCTATACTAATACATACAGCTGCATACAGAAAGTGACTTGTTATGTAGAGATAGCCAATTAACGATATTCATGTTTCATTATTTACTCATTATGCTTTATATTAACCAATTGCACATGATCCACAGTGGACTTTTATCAATATTAAAATGCATTAAAATAAATAATAAGCTTTAATAGCTGGATAATAAAGTCCCTAATAACAACCTGAACCCTAGAACAAGACATTTTAAATATTTCATAATCATGCATGTATGTATTCATTAGAAATCAGTTCCTTGGAGAAATATTAAATGAAAATAAGAATAAGCATAGTAATAAGTGTTTCATAGTACTGACCAACATTCACATATTTTTACTTACCTTAGACGTATTTAAATTAATTCTGTCATAAACTCTTTGAGGTAGGCACTGCTATTGCTGTGTGAATGAAAATTCTTTAAAAGGAGCTGTGTCTGGCTGTGAACCAAAAACTCATGGAAGCAGTCTGTCTGTAGAGACTGATGGACTGATTAGAATTGCAGTACTGTGGAAAGATTGGAATTTTACAGGTTCAGAGGCTAATTACTTTATCTCAGACTAGTTTTAGCACTCCAGAACAGCCATTCCTTGCCTGACTCTGTATCTGAACTAACATCTCCTGAAAATAAATAAAAACCTTTTGGAAGCTATTAACTTAGAACTAACACCTTGAGGTAATAAATAGAAGCCTAAGAAGCTATTAACTTATCAGAGCACTCGCTTCTGCCAATCCAAGAGCTCAGAATGTCATCAGGTAGTGCCTTGTGACTATAGAATAGAATGCCCACATCTCATTTTACCCACCTCTCGGTGTGCTCACCAATGTACTGTAAACTTGCCTTGATTGATGACTTTGTTTTGTAAAACTATAAAACTTTATGAAACTGTTTCCATATTGTAACCTTTAATTTTGGGTTACCTAAATTTTTGTTCCTAGGCCATGGACACTCATAATGGCTCCCAAATAAACTATCTTTTATTCCCTTTATGATGAAATCTGTGGCTTTTGTGTTCACAGCTGTATATTCTTATGGTAAGTGATGAATAAAAATGTTCAGAATTGGCAATGATATACATGAAGTTAAAGGAACAAGTCAGTATTTTTATTAAATCATCCTGACTCCCAAATATAGAACTCTACTTTTTAACATATTTTTACATTTTATTTATTTTTGTTTATGTGTTTATGTGTTTATGACATCACAGGACAACTTCCAAAGTCAAGTCTCTCCTTCTACTTTATTAGTGGTGAAGGGACCAGATCCCCATTTTGGCAGCCATAACATCCTAACACATGCTTGCCTGACCTTGCCTTGGTCACTAGGAGGTCAAATGCCTGCCCCTCCTAGCAAGGAACCAATCAAAAGTTAGCTGGTAGTGCTATGCTTTATGGCTCTGGGTATGCTTTGTGGACAAGTGCACAGCAATGATGTGCAGATCATAGCAAGCTCCCTGGGAGGGCCTATGGGACACAACAACCAGTTGTCCAATCAACACAGGGCAAGTCCTCCAAGCCTGGAGGCATACCAATCCTGATCCTGTGCATACCCCTAGACACTACCCTTATGCTACCCTATAAGATCTCAGTCTAGTTGCTTCTCAAAGCCTTTTTCCAGCCATCCATTATGGCGTATGGATGAAAGGTCCAAGCTAACATGAGGTTAGCTCATTAAACAACTGCAGTAAAACCTCTTGCTGTTTGCATCAAGGTTTTGCCACTGCCTGGGCCGAGATCCTGGAGGCCTGAGCCACCGGGGGTCTTTCAGTGGCAAGTACACTTAGCTTCTGCTCCATCTTGCCCCCAAACCCATATAAAATACTATTATTATAATGTAAAGATGAGAATAACAGCTATGTGACACTGGGTATTTACCATGTGCCAGATACCATTTTACTATCACTCTGGAAGTCCAAAATTGTTAGTTTTGTTATGGGTGAGGAATGTGAACCCTTCAGAATGATTCATTTGCAGAAGTCATGAAGTAAATCAAGTGAATCAGACACTAATATTGCTTATGTATTTACAAAAGAAAGCATGACCTTAAAAGAAGAATTGGTGTTAACAGTAATTATGTTTTAAAGAAAGGGTAGTATTTCACATTGGGAATGAATTAAATGTCTATAATTCTTTATTTCCTTGGTTGATGGCTAAGAAGTGAAGGACCCCAAGCTAAAATGTGTTCCAATGTGTCCTTATCCTGGCCTACATCTTCTTTACAGATGTATGGGAACCAGAACTTGTGACATTAACAGGAATGAACCATTGAGTCATTACTGTTCTGCCTGCAAACAGGGAAGTCACCACCCTGAACATTCCATGACCCATGGGATGGGAGATTATTGTTGGCCACCTGGAACAAGCTAATCAGAACTGTTTACCCTTGCATTCCCCACATTTCCCCGACACCACCTGGTTGTGGTTTTTGCCTTTAAGAAGCCCTTAGACCTTTGTTCAGGGGTCCGACTCTTTGACTCCTGCATGAGCATGAGTTCAGACCCCAGTGCACTGGTTTAATAAAGCCTCTTACTGTTTGCATCAAGTCTTTGCCTCCACCTGGTGATTGGGGTCTTTGCAGTCAAAGATCCTGGGGGTCTGAGCCTCCAGGGGTCTTTCAGAAGCAGATTTTATAGCTTTCTATCACTGCTTAGCTGAGTACCTTAATGGCTATTTGCATAAGTAAAAGATGATCCCAGAGCCAAATAGGAGGTGAAGAGTTGAATTACTCTGGTTAATAACAATGAGGAGAATTGAATTTCTCAAGGGCACAAAAAAAGTAGAATAGCTGGTAAGGGGATAATTTAATGATGGAGAAAACTGAGCACCCTTTAGATAATTCACATATTCTCTCAGGCATCCTTCAACTGGACTCTTGGGAGGCAGAAGCTCACAGGTGCTATATTTAAAACCAGAATGATTCTGAGAATAAATTCAATAGATAAGTTGGTGAATGGAAAACATTTTAGACCTCTTTGTTCTAAATGCATTTAGGGCTCCAAGTTCAGGTGAACCAGAGTTTTAGCCAGTTGAACATTATTTCACAGGAAGTATAATCACAATTTCAAAATTGATCTGAAGGTACACATCTCATTTAACTATACACAAACATCTATATGTCATATGCATGAAGATATTGGCTCAAAAAGTAGCTGCATTTAACACAGATAGCCAGAATTAAGAGGGGGACACTTTTGAAAAGAAGCTCTGAATATAAATTTGGTGAGTTAGACATTGTCATGAGAATACTGTCATAAGCAAGATTTGTTTCTTTCCACAAAGTTAAAATTTATTAGGTAATAATTCTATAAACAATTCAAAGATTTATTGGCAGCAATTTTTACTAAGTAGTTCTGCTGTCCTTGATAGGATGATGAGGGAAATAAAGGTTGTTATATTCTAATCCTATTTATAAATATTAACTCTCAGTATATCAGTATAGATAAATAGATAGATAGCAGATAGATAGATAGATAGATAGATAGATAGATAGATAGATAGATAAAGGTAGATAGATAGGTTTCAAAGTGGCTGCAAATGTTGTGGCTACCCTTGGCCACCACTAAGTCCGAGTATCAGGCCAAAGCCTGGAGATTTGGATGAACAACAAGACACCTGGTCTACTTTCTGAGAGAATGCCTCTCATCTTTATTGTGGAGCAACCTTATACAAAAGAAAAAAAACAGGCCAAAGGGTTAACAACAGGCTATTGATGTTAGTGGGGTGGGTCAGGAAAATAGGAAATACCTGTGGTTATGCTGGAAAACAACTCTTAGAGATCCCATGAGGGCTGGATCCCAACAAAAGGTTAAAGAGACTGCAGAAGAATTCAAGAAATATCAAAGAAATCTAAAAGAAACTGAGGAGACAATTGATATGCAAAGAAAGCCTATGGAGGAATAAGGTAAAGAATGTGGATGGAGAGTCAGGCCACTTTCAGGGTTACAGGCATGAGTAGAGCTGCAGAAAAATGTACAGGACCATGGAGGATATATATATAGGGAGCAAGGATGTGTCCAAATGGACAAATAGGCAGATGCATGGATGGCAGGTGCAGATGGATTGCTACCCAAGTAAGTCATGTCATCAGTGGGGACTTAGGAGAGCTAAAAAGCCCATGAAACATTGGGGCAGTTACCTATAGGTCTCTTTCAACACAATATCAAGTAATTTAGAGAAAGATACAAACTGATCTCATTAGTTGGGGCTTAATTTGTTATAAATGATCTATTATTATAGGGTATATATTCTTCTTGTTATTAGAGTGCGTTTTTAAATTTTAGACTTAAACATCTGTTGTTACAGAATTGAGTGCATGACAAAGACAAAGAGTAATATCAGCAAGTTTCTTTTTTCCCTCTCTTTAATTTGCAAAAAAAAAATAGGATTCATTTTGTTCTTTGTGTCTGTTTGGAATGTGCTACTGTGACTAGATCTGGATACAGAGAATGGGAGTGACTAATGCCACTGGTCCTCATATGTTTGCTTTTGTTTTCAAGCATGCTTTGATGATTTCTGACTATTATCCTGCTCCCCTCTTTCCTACATCCTACAAGCAGATCGTGCATCTGGCCTCCTAAGAAAAAGTTGCCATAATCAAGTTTCTCTTTATGATTGGCTATATCATCTAAACAAACTAAAATAGGTAGAGGGTGAACAAATAGCCCTCACCAGAGCATTGCATGTGTCTTTGGCTTTGGTAAACAAGTTGTCTATCATGTTAGCAGTATCTTCTAGGTCTGGCTGTTCTCACATGATTTCCAAATCCAGCTTAGTCTCCAACTAACCTTTTCAAGTCTATTTGCTAACTTACAAATTAATTACAGACTCAACAAATAAAAATTCCTGGAGGTGATTACCTAGCTTTTTTTTAAAAAATGCGTTCCCATTTTGAACAATGATATAATTATTTTACATTAAATTTTAACAAGGGTATTTTCTGCACATACTGATTGTTTGTGGATTGTGAAATAATGAATCCTTTGCTCTGAGCTGTGCTTCAGAGGGCAATGTATAGTTTTTTTCATTTGTCTTTTTTATTTGAATTAGAAACAAGCTTCTTTTACATGTCAGTCTCAGTTCTCTCTCTTTCTTCCCTCCTCTCCTGGCCCTGACTGACCCCCTATCCCAACCACTTTCTGTTCCCCCGGGGAGATGAGGCCTTCCAAGGGGGATCCTCAAAGTCTCTCATCATTTGGAGCAGGACCTAGACCATCTCCAGCTTGTCTAGGCTGAGAGAGTATCCATCTATGTGGAGAGGGCTCCCAAAGTTAATTTGTGTACTAGGGGTGAATACTGATCCACTAACAGTGCCCCCATAGATTGTCCAGACCTCCAAACTGACTTCCTCTTTCAGAGGTTCTGGAACAATCCTATGCTGGTTTCCCAGCTATCAGTCTGGAGTCCATGAGCAACCCCTTGTTCAGGTCAGCTGTTTCTGTGGGTTTCTCCAGCCTGGTCTTGACCCCTTTGCTCATCACTCTTCCCTCTCTGCAACTGGATTCCAGAGTTCAGCTCAGTGTTTAGCTGTGGGTGTCTGCTTCTGCTTCCATCAGCTACTGGATGAAGGCACTATGATGGCATATACAGTAGTCATCAATCTCATTGTCAGAGAAAGGCAATTAAGGTAGCCTCTTGTCTATTGCTTAGATTGTTAGTTGGGGTCAACCTTGTATATCTCTTGATGTTTCCCTAGTGCCAGAATTCTCTTTAAACCTAAAATGACTCCCTCTATGATAGTATCTCTTTTCTTGTTCTGCTCTATTCTTCCCCTGACTAGATCTTCCTGTTCTTGCATGTCCTCCTCACCTCTCCTAATCTCCCCTTCTCTTTCTTCTAACTTACTCTCACCTCCCCTTATGATCCCCTTTAGCTTAGGAGAGCTTGTCCCTTTCCCCTTCTCTGAGGGACCATGTGTGTGTGTCTTAGGGTCTCCTTGTTTCCTAGCTACTCTGGTGGTGTGGATTGTAGGCTCCTACTTGTTTGCTCTAGATCTAAAATTCATATATCAGTGAGTACATACTATTTTTCTCTTTTTGCAACAGGGTTACCTCACTCAGGTTGGTTTATTCTAGTTCTATCCATTTGCATGAGGGCAATGTTTTGATGTAAAAAATAATTAACCTTACAATTTATAAACTCATAGCTTAGTTAAAAAAACTTTCATGCATACCTCTTGATTGTATAAGACTCTTACATAAACATAATGGTAGCATAGTTCTTTTATATAGAGAGCCATATTGCTTGAAAATGAATACATGCTCCTTACTGATATTTGTGATGAACAAATGGAGTCCTGAGTGAAGTCCTGCTGTTGGCATAGGAACTGTCATGTCAAAGACCATAGCCTCAGACCCAGAGGGAAGTAGACATGTGTTTTTTTCAGGGATCTGGATGTGGGTGTTGATAGTTTTGTCCAGAAAATGTCCACCTTAGCTTTCTTTCCTCCTGGATGTCTATGGTCTGTAGTGTGCACTCCTACGGAGACTGTTTCTACTGAGATAAATTAAACCTAACTCCTGATCAAGCTGTGTGCCATTTGCCTTCTTTTTGTTCTGAATGTAGTAAACTTGCATCATTGTTAAGCTGTATGAAGTAATACTGCCTCCGTGTTCAACTCTATATAACAAACTTGCTGAGCATCCAGGTTGTTGGGGTTTCTCTATCAGAGAGACCAGTCTACATGAACCCAGTATTTCTGTCTTTTCTTTGTCTGCTTGTCATCCCAAGTAAGGTCCATGTCCCTTGGGCCATGCAAGGACTCTGCCAATATTAATCTCTTATTTCTTAAGTAGAACCATTGTAATTGCAAATTCATATATACTAATACTTTGCTTTTAATGGTTTAACATACAAGTAGTCAACAGAATTTAATAAAGTAAATGCTGAGCTTTAGTAACTTACTATCTCTTCTTTTCCTTGTTATACATAGATACACAGAACTTAAAAAAGGAAATAGATGAAATATATGAATTTAATGAATTTTCATACCTAACCTTAAAAGTGTTTTTTTTTTTCTTAATTGTCTCCCTTTCTCTTTACGTTACTTCTCTTTAAATCTTTTAGTGTTCTACATCTTCCCTGCTTTCTGGAAACTCATGCAGTCTCACTTACTAATTAACACAGAAAGGAAAATGAGCTAGAAATGTACTCAATTTTAGTTAAATAATTTTCCTGAGTAAATTATTAAAGTAAACATAGAAAGTTCATACAAAACTGTCTGTCAACATTCAACAATTTGATGATGCTGACCAATAATTTTATTTGTAGGTTGGGGTCAAAGGTAGTAGAATATACATAAATAAGTTCTTTAAATATTTAAAAGTTGTAATTAAAGTTAAGTGGTTAGTAAAATATGTATGATTTCCTTAAGCTTCATATTAAATTTGATGCCCAGGATAATTGTATTATGGTTGTGTGCTCAATAAATTTTATGTCACCTTGACACAAGCTAAAGTCATCTGAGAGGAGGGCACATCAACAAAGAAAATATCTCCATAAGATCAGTCTATAGGTATTCTTATAGGACATATTTTTAATTAGAAGTTGAAGAGGGATGACTCAGTCCTTTGTGAGTGGTGCTATCACTGGGCAAGTAGTCCTGGTTTACAAAAGAAAGCAAGCTCAGCAAAAAGATGGAGCAAGCCAGTAAGCAGCAGCCCACCATGGCCCCTCCATCAGCTCTTACCTCCAAGGTCCTGTCCTGTTTGAGTTCCTGTCCTCACTACTTTTGATGATGAACTGTTACAGGGAACTGTGAATGAATAAACCCTTTCATCCCCATGTTGGGTTTTTTTTTTGCCATGGGGTTTCATCAGAGAAATGGTAACCTAAAACTAAAAACACTGGGATATTAAAGTTTTCCAGTCCAAAATGTATGCAAATGCACTGTCAAACATAGGAAAGTAAGGTACTGAAACCTAATTTATGTGCCACATTTCCTCCCCTTCTCATCTGGATTGTTACACCAGACAGCACTACTGTAAGACATATCCTATCAGGAGTATAGGCATGGTTGGGACTCATGTACATATTTAAGGTATATTTTTTACATCTTTATAGTAGACAGAGATGCAACACCTGCTTTTCTGTGCATATGGAGAAAAATATATCTTACAAGGATTTTACTCATATAGTTATGGATAGTAACTCATTACAGGCTATATGGAGGATTGGAAGAGCTGACAATATAGTCTCTAGTTCAATAGACTCAAGAAGCCAGAAGTATTCATGGATCCATTTGAATCTGAAGGAAAGGAAAAGGTTTATTTATCATCTCAAACACTGAGAAAATTTTATTTTGTGGAAAAGACATTTTTTAGGCCTACAACTGAAATGGCTACAACCTGCAATAGAAAGGAAATCTATCAATTCACATGCTAATCTCACCCAAAATCAGCCACATAGATACTCAAATGAAGTTTTGATTAAACACCTGAGCCCTCTAAATCCAGTCAATTTGATACATGAAACTAAGCAGTACAATGAACTTAATAACATTTTCCTACTTTGTTTTGCAAAGTAGATTAACTAAGTAGAAAACACTTAAAATTGACCCTAAGGTTTTTGTTTTAATTGAAGTCATAGTCCTTAAAATGTTTAAGCAACTAATTGAAAATGCATACAAAATATTTATGGTGTAGTCTATTTTTGGCTTAGCATGATAATAAACCTAGTAATTCAAATAAGGACAAAAATATACTGGCTAACACAACTTCTTAAATACTGTTGAATTAATGAAACCTGAAATACAAAGCAGAATATAACTGAGTTATGAATGTCCTTTACAAAGACCACATACTGGTTATGCAAACTTTATTTCTGCATTTTTGTTTTATTTCTTAATTAGGTGTGGTAACATTTTATTTATGATTTATTAAAGCTTGCCTGGGGGCACAGAAATCAAAGCTAGCCACAAGCCATAGAGATCAGTCATGATGACACACATTTTTAATCCAGTAGTCATATTAGATAGCCATAGAGGTCTGGTTGTGGTGGTACACTTCTTTAATATCAGGACTCATGTTACAGGCAGATGGATCTCTGTGTGTCCAAGGCCACCTTGTCCTAAACAAGAGTGAAGAATAACAGAGTTCACACTTTTTATGCTAGCACTTGGAATCACATGGGTTAAATCCCAGAACTAGGGAGGTAGAGACAGGAGGGCTGAGGGTAAAAGGAATATAGTCAGGAGACAAGAACAGAGATCCCTTGCTTCTAAGGATTCCTGAAGACAACATTGCCATTTCATAATAGGTAGAGGTAAGAACTAGTAGCTGGCTACTTTGCTTATCTGACCATCAACTTGAACCTCAATCAATCTCTGGGTTTTCATTATTCATATTAGAATTGTGTGTGTGTGTGTGTGTGTGTGTGTGTGTGTGTGTGTGTGTGTGTGTAGGTGAACATAAGTTAAGGTGTCTTGTAAGGTCAGAAGAAAGTGTCAGACACTCTTACGTTGGCATTATAGGAAGCTGTGAGATGCTCCTCTACATGGGTTTTGTGAAACTGAATTTGGATCATCAAAAGCAGTATGCTCTCCTAACCACTCAGACATTTGTCTGAACCCATGAAAATGTAAATTTGTGAACATCAACCAAAGAGCTTTACATTTTGGTTAACATACCCTTGGGTCATCATTTCCCAGATCATTTGCTAAATAAAAGATTAGAAGCAAAAAGATAAAATGAATAAATAACAGAGCAAATAATTATTTAGCTGAATATTTCCTCATTGAGAATGAGTTAACAGGAAATAGTTGTTATGTAAATAAATGTTATATATGTTTGTGTGTGTGTGATATATACCTTAATATTAGAAGGTTAAGAAGATCTTAGTTCTGACCCTTCCCTGCACAGTCAATAGCATGTGAACCAAGGTCTATAACTATAGGCTTCTCATAATTAATCAGAGGAATGCTATCTGATATGTGTCTATAGTCCTGAGGAAAGATGGAACATCATGAATTTCCAGGAAAATCATTAACTGATTACTATCTCAATTTGATCTCAAGGGTCCTGAAGTTTATAACATTCCTATATGAAAGGAAGTTTGTGACAAAGAAAAAAGATATACTATGTGATCCCTCCTGTGAGACTCAATAGAAATGGCCCTGTCATTCAAGTAAACAAGCAAAAATACCCTCAGCAAAGCTGTCTATCCCAGAAATTTAGAAATATCATTAAACCCACCAAAATTAACCAGAACAATGGTGTATCTGACCATTGTCCATGCTCACCCAGTTTGAAAGTGTTCTTCTTAATGAGCCCTTAGGACATTTCCCACTCTTATCCCTTGAGTTTGTGCTTTTCTATACCCTGAAATAAACTCTCCCCACTTGCTACACTACACTCTGAATATTGTCTGAATTCCTACAGTGCCATATGTAATTAACAGGGAGTCAAAGAGAGGCCTAAAAAAGATCCTCAGATACACCCTTGCTACCACCTCAAACATAAACACACAGTACATATGTTCTAGCACAGTCAAAAAATATTAAGAAAAAGTAATCTGCTGTATGAAATCTAGTTCAGTGAAAAATATGTTGTTTGTGAAGCTAATAATGATGAGAATATTTTTACTATTAACAGAATCTTGTTTAAGTGTGTTACACTTGCTTCCACAAACATTTTGTCTATATATGCTTAAAACTTTGAAAATCTAGATACTCACACATGTATATATACCATAATGTGCATTATAATTCATTATCAAAATATGCTAGCAAATGCTATATTGTGTGTGTGTGGGGGGGTGTGTACTAAACAAAGTGAAATGATGGGCCAAAAATGCAAAGTTCATTCAGACTGTTTAGGTAAATGATGCTGAAAGTTGGGAACTCAAACACCAATTTCTTCCATAGGGTTTTTTGTTGTTGTTGTTGTTGTTTTCTCAGTACATATCTGTATTATCATTTCACCTTTCTACTCTGTTGTTGTCATTGCATAAGAAGAAATATCCTAAGTATTTGATACCAAATCACAGCTATGATTTTTAAAGACTCACTGTCAGGTTTAATATGCTTAGTTTACTATGCCTGGATTTTGCAAATTTTATTTGCTTTAAATAGCAGCTTTTACATCCTTTACATCTCTACTATATCAGCCATGCATCAGGATAAACAACATGGCATAAAAGAGCAGAAGGCACAGTTAAGATAGGATCATTATGCAAATAGGTTATGGCATGCTTTATATGAAAACAGCTTCCCTAAAGAGACCTAATGGGATGACTGACCTATAAAGCATTTAATTTGTTGTTAGCATTTCATTTAATTGTCTTGTAGCTCCTCTAGGAATAAAACTTTTAATTGTAAAAACTTCTAAATGACACAATGCTTAATTCCTTTTCCTGTAACTAACAGGTTCTCTCACTGTAGAATGCAAAATTTTATACTATCATTTCTTACATGATTCTGTGTATGGCTTTTAAATTCTTAGGTAATGAAAAGATCTAGAGTACTTATGTAGATCACTTCTTAACTTCTAAGAGTTTGCTTTAGGAAATGATTGCCTTATTGATATGCACACGATCCTCCTTTTCTAGGACTGCAAAAGAAATAAAAAACTGTCAAGAGTATATTGTTCTTCATTTTAAATCATTGTGAATTTTTCATTTTGTAATAGAATTTATTTTGTTGTTATACATAACTTCTATTATAACATGTGTTGGTGAACAAGATGGTAAGTATTTCAGGGCTAGTAATGATAATACTTATTCTGAATGTTAATGAAAGTTGCTTTAGGATTGTGTTATATATTTATACAAATATTTCGTCTATACATTCCTAAAACTATTTAAATTGCTCTGAAACTATTTTCACCAATAATACAGAACCTCAAAATTATTTTCACCTGGAGTTATATGGATATCTGTTAAAAGTGTTAATGATTAAGTCACAAAATGAAAGAGTAGTATCTAAAATATGGTGTCGGTAGAAGTAGAGATAGATGTCCTATCTATAGCTAAGCATTCTAGTCAATTATTTTCATCATTTTGAGCTGGTATGAGTCTGCATTAGCCACTACCCACTGCAAATGAAGCTACAGTGATCATTGTTGGGAGCAACAAAAATCTATGAGTATAAACATCAATAATTGCAGGGCACGTTCAGGGCAAAGGAAACATAACAGAGCTTATTTAAATTAAAAAACAAGTTTGTTTACATGTTAATCCCAGTTTCCTCTCCCTCCCCTCCTCCTCTGCCCTCTACTGACACCTTATCCCATCCCTTTTCTGCTCCCCGAGAGGATGATGCCTTCCATAGGGGAATCTTCAAAGTCTGTCATATCATTTGGAACAGGGTCTAGACCCTCCCCAGTGTGTCTAGGCTGAGGGAGCATCCCTGTATGTGGAGTGGGATCCCAAAGTACATTCGTGAATTAGGGATATATATTGATTTACTACCAGAGGCCCCATAGCTTAGCCAGACCTCCAAAATGACATCCTCGTTCAGGGGTTCTAGAACAGTCCTATGCTGGTTTCCCAGCTATCAGTTTGGGGTTCTTGAGCAACCCCTTGTTCAGGTCAGCTGTTTCTGTGGGTTTCTCTAGCCTGGTTTTGATCCCTTTGTTCATCACTTTTTCCTCTCTGTAACTGGATTCCAGAGTTCAACTCAGTGTTTAGCTGTGGGTGTCTGCTTCTGCTTCCATCAGCCACTGGATGAAGGCTCTAGGATGGCATAAATGTAGTCATCAATCTCATTGTCTGAGAAAGGCATTTAAGCTAGTGTCTCTACTATTGCTTAGATTGTTAGTTGGGGTCAACCTTGTAGATCTCTGGACATTTCCTTAGTGCCAGAATTCTCTTTAAACCTATAATTGCTACCTCTATTATGGTATTTCTTATTTCTTTCTGTGGTCATTTTGATAGGAATTCTTCCCATAAGATCATACATTTTAATGCTAGGTCACCAGAGAATAGTACCACTAAGATGTGTGGCCTTGCTATAGTATATGGGGCCCTGTTGATGGATGTGCATCACTGTGGAGGGGCTTTGAAGTTTCTAAGGCTCAAGCCAGGCCCATTGTTTCTCACTTCTTGCTGTCTGCTGATCTATATGTAGAACTCTCAGTTACTTTTCCAGCATCACATTTGTCTGTATGCTTCCATCTTCCCACCATGATGATGATGGGCTAAACTTCAGAAACCCTGATTTGGCCAATCCAATTAAATGGTTTCCTTTATAAGAGTTTCTGTGGTCACAGTATCTCCTCGCAGCAACAGTCATTGACAGAACATTATCTTTCATGTTGATTTTTTTCATATATTTGTCACAGATGCAAAAGGTTAGCCACTATGCCACACAAAACTTGGTTTAGAGCCAATGAACTATACAGTAGAGCATTAGTTAAGACTCAGAAAGTAAGCATCTCTGTTCTGAAATAGCTTTGCTTTACCCTGGCTCTACTATTACTGACTCCTTTTTCAATACCATCAGCTATAATCTTCACATATGTTAGTCAATGCCTCTTTGTTGAAGGAAGTAGGTAAAAAGCTTGAAACTGTTACTTTTCTACTTCAACTATTTCCTTTAGGTCTCATAAAACCGAAACCAATATTTTATTCAGGGCCCTTCAATAATAAGTGAGGTGCTTGCTTAATGAGTTGGGTCCACCATGTAAGTATGGAAACACTTTGAAAACAGGTTGGGATTAGAGAATGCATCAAAGTCTCTGAAACTAACTCAAATGGCAATGGGTTGTCAGCAAGTCACCACAGCAGTTGTATGGCTGCTATTAAGCATAATAAAATTTGCAACTGAGACATGGATGCCTGACTAACAAGACTTTTTGTGTATCAGAGAAACTGCAAATGGAAAGGAAATGCAACTACTACCTTCCACTTTATCATCATATTTGGTAGTAACTAAAATAAAAATAAAAAAACAAATGTAAGATGGAGGTATTCATATGTTACTTCTTAAGGGAAATATAATACAAATTATATCTGTGCTAATGAGCCTGTGTGGAGATCTCCGAACTCTGAATCTATTTGAGGAGTAAGAGAATTAAGAAAGAAAAGAAAATAGAATTGGTAGAAGATACGCCTCAAATGTGACCTTTAGCACAGATGAAGGAAAAAATGTTTTTAAATTATGGTGATATATTGCTTGTACAAATAAAGTATATCTGAATATCAGAGACTGGAGCTTGCCACCAGCTAACTATAGTGGTGTGGAGGTCTGTACAGACAGACAGGAAGTAAGATGGCTGAACAGAGAATGAAATATAGGTAGGAGGAAACAGGAGCTCCGTGTCCTTTCTGCTGGGAAGTGAGTGAGGTAAAAGTAGCTTTGGTTTCCTTCTTATTCTCTCTGAGCTCTCAGAATTTTCCCCAGTATCTGACTCTGGGCTTACATTATTTTTTTTATCGCTGCACACCCCACCAAGGCCTGTACTTTTTGTTGTTTGGGCTTATATTATTAAGACCTATTAGAACTCATGTTACATATTTTCCTTCTCTCTTGCCTAAAGGATGGCCTCTCATGATTATTGATTTAAAAGGTTGTTTCTTTAGTATACCGTTACAAAAAAAAGACGGAGAAAAATCTGCCTTCACAGTACCTATACATAATTATTCCCAGCATATTAATAGATATCAACAGAAGGATCTCCCACAAGAATTATTAAATAGACTCACCCTGTGCCAATATTGTATACAACAGCCATTGGAAATAATATTTTAACAATGTCCTCAATATATAGTACACTATTACATAGATGACATTTTTTAATCTGAATCAAATGTAGATAATTTAAAAAGAATGTTTCAAGAAGTAAAGAAAATTTTGCCTTGTTGGGGATTATGAATTGCTCCTGAAAAATTACAAAGAGAAGATTCTATTAATTATTTAGGCTATGAAGTAGGTTTACAAAAAACAGTCCTCAAAATGTGCAAATTAGGAAAGACACACTTTATTTGTACAAACAGGATATCACCACATTAATTCATTTTTATCTTATTTTATTTGTGTTAAGAATATGCATTATCAAAACAAAATATTCTTACACATGAGACAATAATATCCTTGCCTGCTGATAGTTGCAAATATCTATTAGCACTTAGGAATAAATACTATGACATTTCCCCATTTCTCTTTGCTGTGTTTATCAAGAGGAGATGTATACAAAAATAATTTCTAGGAGTGCCTTTTACTCCACAGGATACATTTTTAAAACTCTGTTTCTTTTACATTTTAGGTGATTTTCTAAATTTATAAGCTATTCAGAGATTACTGGGACATTTCCCAAGTAATGGAAATACTTTTTATGGATGATGGGCAGAATCTCTGTTGGTATAACATTATGCATTCCAAGTAGCATCAGTTGATCACAGGTGTCACCAGCTAAGGGGATGCTTAAGTAATACACTAGCAAGAAAAAAAACAAATCAAAACTATTCTATCCATCACTTGTAACAATTGTTTCCTGTATCAAGATCCTGAATCAAATAGGGTTTTCCTGTAGCTGGAGATATGTATTAGTAGTAAATTGTAATTGGTGCTCTTCTGGAAGGCCAGAGTTCTACTAATATCACCCACATGGAAGTTCACAACCATTTCTAACTCCAATTTTAGGGAATTCAATGTTTTGATATGCATATTCTTAACAGAAATACTATAAATGTCACTATAATTAATTAAAACTGCATACAATCAAAATGGCAGACCTGTCACAATGCTATTCTTTCTAAAGTGATTGAATTTCACAATTGCAATGTTTTCTGTTATATCTCAGAATTGTAAATAATAATAGCAATACTGAAGTCTAGTTGGTAGGAACTCATTAAGCTTTCTTCATGATGTTTATGTATTGAATTTGTTTTCTGAGACATTAAAATATATAAAATGCATTATAATTACTCACAATCACGGTCAATCCCGCTAAAAATTCCTTTACCAAATCCACATCTTAATTCTCTCTCTCTCTCTCTCTCTCTCTCTCTCTCTCTCTCTCTCTCTCTCTCTGTGTGTGTGTGTGTGTGTGTGTGTGTGTGTGTGTGTGTGTGTCCCACTGAGTTTAACCACAGCCTTTTCATGAACATGTGTTTGAAACCTGTCATTAGAGCTTAATGGACTCCACAATATGAAAACACAACTGGAGACAGTAAAACTCCCTCTTTTAAGTATTTCAGTAGGCAATAGTTCACTAGAGTGGAATATGGTAACATTTAGGCCCTCTCCATGCATAAAATGACTATTGACCAGGCCATCCTTGTACAGATAAACTTACCTGTTATGAGCGCATTATTGCTATGACTGTGCCATGTGCAGATGATTTTGAAGACTTTCTTCCTAATTTCTGTATCTTACATTCTTTTTGCCTCCTCTTCCACATTGTCCTCATGAACTTGGACTAGGTAGTTTTCACAAAGAAGAATAAAATTGGAACCTTATCTCTCACACTGTACAAAACATAACTCAAAATGGATTAAATATCTTAACCTAACTGGTGCTCTGGAGCTAGAGGAAAAATTAGAGCAAATTTCTCAACATATAGACATTGTAAGACTTTTTGAATGGGTTTCTGAATGTGAAGAAGACAAGATCAACAACTGATAAATGGGATCTCATGATACTAAAATGCTTCTGTACAGAAATTGTCAATCAGTCTAAGAGGCAACCCTCATAGTGGGAAAACATCTGTCTCATCAAAAACTTAAATATCCAACATGCCTTACAGTGCCCTGCTCGGCGTCTCCTGAGGCCTGGGGACAGGCGAACCAGTCCCAGTGTACCAGCCCATCCAGAGTTGGCCAGCATGGTGGTGCTAGTCCTTTCTCCACCCACGGGAGGAAATGAGCATGGCCCTCCTTCTGGTGCCCTAATAAGAACCTCCTGAGGCTTGGAGCTTGCCATGGGGGAACCCATCCCAGTGGAACATCCCACCCAGAGTCTGCCAACATCACAGTACTAATCCCACCCTACCCATGGGAAGGGGTTAGCAATCAGAATATTGTACCTGCTTGTACCCAGCAGAAGAGAACTTTGGTCCCATACCCACCAAGAGAGGGAGCAACCCCAACAGAACCCACTGGAAAAGGGAATGGGAATATACCAGTATAAGAATGTAGTCAACAACAGAAAGATCAATATGATGACACCAGAGTGTAGGGACTCCACACCAGCAACACTTGAACATACCAACACAGATGAAGCAGAATAGAATGACACTATAAAAAACTTTAGGAAGATGATAGATACACTCAAAGAGTAATGAGAAAATCCCTTAAAAAATGGAAGAAAAAATTCATGAAATGGAGGAAAATGAACACAAAAATTTGCAAGAAACAAGTCAAACAATGCAAGGTTTGAAATCTGAAATAGAGGAAATAGAAAAAAAAACATAGTCTGAAGGAATACTGGAAATCAAAAAGTTGGGTAAACAATCAGGGCCTACAGATGCAAGCATAACCAATAGAATACAAGAGATGGAAGAGAGACTCTCAGTTGTAGAAGATACACTAGGAAAAATAGACTCATCAATCAAAGAAAATCTTAAGTCCAACAAATCCCTAACAAAACATATCCAGAAATTATGGAACATCATGAAAAGGCAAAACCTAAGAATAATAGGTATAGAAGAAGGTGAAGAAAACCACCTCAGATGTTAAAAAAAAACATATTCAACAAGATCATAGAAGAAAATTTCCCAACCTAAAGTAAGGCATGACAATGTAAGTACAAGAAGCTTATAGAACTCCAAATAGAGTTGACCAAAAACAAAAGTCCCCATGCCACATAATAATCAAAAAACCATACATACAAAATGAAGAAAGAATATTAAGAGCAGCAAAGGAAAAAGGCCAAGTAACATATAAAGGCAAACCTATCAGAATTACACCTGAATTCTCCATGGAAACTTTGAAAGCCAGAAGGTTCTGGATACATAATCTACCAACACTAAAAGATCACTGATGCCAACACAGACTACTATACCCAAGAAAGCTTTCAATCAATATAGATGGATAAAACCAGATTGTAAACAATACATATATACAAATCCAGCCTTACAGAAAGTCCTGGAAGGAAAATTCCTACCCAAGGAATTTAACTACACACACAAAAACATAGTAATCCCACATTAGCAACAGCCAAAAGAAAATAAGTGGGTCAGGGAATCCACACACAATACTACCACCACCACCAAATCCTAAACAAGCAAGAATTAGCAATCAATGGTCATTAATATTCCTCAATATTAATGGTCTTAATTCACCTATAAAAAAGCCACAGGCTAAGAGAATTGATACGAAGACAGTATCCATCCTTCTACAGCATATAAGAAACACATCTCAATTTCAAAGACACATGGTACCTCAGAGTTAAGGGTTTGTAAAAGTTTTTCAAATCAAATAGATGCATGAAATAAATGGGTGTAAAAATTCTAATATCTAAAAAATTACACTTCAAGCTAAAATCAATCAAGAGAGATGAAGAAGTTCATTTCATACACATAAGAGGAAAAATCCAACAAGATTAAGTTTCAATTCTGAAGATCTATGCAACAAATACAAATGCATCCTCATTCACAAAAGAAAAAGTACTAAAACTCAAATCCCACATAAAACCTCACACACTTAAAATAGGAGACTTCAACACCTCAATCTCACCACTAGAGAGGACCACCAGACAGACACTTTACAAAGAACAAAAGAAATAATAGAAGTTATGACCCAATTGGGTTTAACAAACATGTATAGAACATTCCACCAAATCACAAAGATTATGCTTTCTTCTCAGCAACACATGGAACCTTCTCTAAAATTGACCACATATTTAGCAATATAGCAAAACTCAATAGGTACAGAATAATTAGAATAACCCCCTGAATCATATCAGACTACCATACTTTAAATTTAGAATTCAACAACAACACAAATTGCAGAAACCTCACAAACTCATAAAAATTGACAATGCACAATTGCACCATTTCTGGGTCATAGAAGAAACAAAAAGAAATTAAAGATTTCCTAGAATTCAATTAAAATGAAAACACTCAAACTTATAGGATACTTTGAAATCAGTGCTAAGAAGAAAGTTCATTGCACTAAGTGCCCACATGAAGAAACTGAAGAATTGTCACACTAGAGAATTAACAGCACAAATGAAAACTCTAGCACAAAAAGAAGCAAACACACCAGTGGAGTAGATGCCAGGAAATAATCAAATTGAGGGCTGAAATGAATTAAGTAGAAACAAAGAACACAATACAAATAATCAATGTAACAAAGAGTTGGTTCTTTGAGAAGATCAACAAGATAGATAAACATTTATAAAAATTAAACTAAAGGCAGAGAGAGAACATTCAAATTAACAAAATCAGAAATGAAAAGGGGGGATAATAGCAGACGTTGAGAAAATCCAGAGAATCATCAGGTCATACTTTTAAAAACTGTATTCCACAAAATTCAAAAAATTTATAGGAAATGGACAATTTTCTGGATAGATATCAGCTACCAAAATTAAATGAAGAACAGACAAGCAATTTAAATAGAAATATAACCCCTAATGAGATAGAAGCAATCATCAAAAGTCTCCAAACAACAAAAAAAAAAGCCCAGGGCCAGATGGTTTCAGTGCAGAATACTACCAGAAATTAAAAGAAGAACGAATACTAAAACTCCTGAAATTGTTTCAAACAATAGAAGCAGAAGGGACACTGACAAATTCTTTTTATGAGGCTACAATTACCTTGGTACCCAAGCCACACAAAGACACAACTAAGAAAGAAATGAATATCCCTCATGAATATTGATGCAAAAATACTCAATAAAATACTGGCAAATAAGCTGGGTGTTGGTGGCACATGGCTTTAATCCCAGCACACGGGAGGCAGAGGCTGGTGGATCTCTGTGAGTTCGAGACCAGCCTGGTCTATAAGAGCTAGTTTCAGGAGAGCCTCCAAAGCCACAGAGAAACCCTGTCTTGAAAGTCAAAAAAAAAATACTGGCAAATAGAATCCAAGAAACCAACAGAAAAATCATCCACCATGATCAAATAGACTTCATCCCAGGGGTGCAGGGATGGTTCAACATATGAAAATTCATTAATGTAATCCACCATATAAACAAACTGAAAGAAATGATCCTCTCAATAGATGCTGAAATAGATTTGACAAAATCTAACACCTCTTCATGATAAAGGTCTTGGAGATAGCAGGGATAACAGGAACCTAAACATTATAAAAGCAATATACAGCAAACCAACAGCCAACAACAAACTAAATGGAGAGAAACTCAATCTGATTCCTCTAAAGTCAGGAACAAGACAAGGTCCCCCACTATCTCCATATCTATTCAATATTGTACTTGAAGTTCTAGCTAGAGCAATAAGACAACAGAAGGAGAAAAGGGGGATACAAATTGGAAAAGAAGAAGTGAAACTTTCACTATTTGAAGATGATATGATAATTAACATAAGTGACCCAAAAATTTCCACGAGGAAACTCCTACAGCTGATAAACACCTTCCTGAAAGTGGCTGGATACAAGAGAAACTAGAAAAAATTAGTAGCCCTACTATACACAGATTATAAATGGGATGAGAAAGAAATCAGAGAAACATCACCTTTTATAATAGCCACAAAAAACAACAACAACAAAAATTCTTGGGGAATGCTAACCAAAGAAGTGAAACACCTTATAACAAGAACTTTGAGTCTTTAAAGAAAGAAATTAAAGAAGATACCAGAAAATTTAAATATCTCCCATGCTCTTGGATAGGTAGGATCACCATAGTAAAAATGATCATCTTGCCTAAAGCAATCTACAGATTCATTGCAATCCCCATCAAAATCCCTGCACAATTCTTTGCATAATTCGAAAGAATAATACTCAACTTTATATGGAAAAACAAAATACCCAGGATAGCCAAAACAACCCTGTATACTCGATTATAGAGCTATAGTCCTCAAAACAGATTGGTATTGGTACAAAAATAGACAGGTAGACAAATGGAATCAAACCGAAACCCTGACATTAATCCTCATACCTAAAAACACCTGATTTTTGAAAAGAAGCTAAAATTATACCATGGAAATATCAAAGCATCTCCAGCAAATGGTGCTGGCATAACTGGATGCTGGCATGTAGAAGACTGCAGATAGATCCATGCCTGTCACCACACACAAAACTTGAGTCCAAATAGATCAAAGATCTCAACATATATCCAGCCACACTGAACCTCTTAGAAGAGAAAATAGGTTGTATTCTCAAATGAATACATACAGGGGAATGCTTCCTGATCATAACACCAGTAGCACAGATACTGTGATCAACAATTAATAAATGGGACCTCCTGAAATGGAGAAGCTTCTGTAAGGCAAAAGATACAGTCAGTGAATTAAAATGGAGTCCCACAGTTGGGAAAAGATATTCATTATCCTCATATCTGACAGAGTGCTGATTTCCAAAATATACAAAGAAGACAAGAAGCTAGTAACCAAAACACCAAATAATCCAAGAAAAAAAGTGGTTTACAGAACTAAGTAGTGAATTCTCAATAGAGGAATCTAAAATGCCTAAAAGATACTTAAGAAAGTGGTCAACCTCCTTAGCTATCAAGGAAATACAAATCAAAACATCTGTGAAATACCATCTTGCTCCTGTCAGAATGGCTCAAATCAAAGACAACAATGACTGCTTATCCTGGAGAGGATTAGAGAAAGGGGAATACTCCTCCACTGCTGATGGGCACTTTGTAAATCACTATGGTGGTTCCTCAGGAAAATGGGAATCAGTCTACCACAAGATACAGCAATACCATTTAGGCATATACCCAAAAGAGGCACTCTTATGCAACAAGACATCTGTTCAACTATGTTCATAGCAGCATTGTTTGTAATAGCCAGAACCTGTAAGCAACCTCAACTGAAGAATGCATCCAGAAAATGTGGCACATTTATACAACGGAGTACTACTCATAGGGAGGAAAAAATCTCTGGAGTCTTGAAATTCATAGGCAAATGGATGGAACTAGAGGAAACCATCCTGAGTGAGGTAACCCAGGCAGAAAAGGACAAACATGGTATATACTCACTCATGCATGGAATTTAGACATAGAGCAAAGGATTATCAGGCTACAATCTATACCGACAGAGAAGTTAGGAAACAAGGAAAATCCTAAGAGAGACATACACAGCACTCAGGAAGCAGAGATAGGCAGATCTCTGTGACTTCAAGGCTAGCATATTCTACAGAGTGAGTTCCAGGGCAGGGTCCATATCTAAATAGAAATCCTATCTCAAAAAAGTTTCAATCTTGTTTGTAATTCAAATAAAAAAGTATTATTTCTGAAAGTGCTACATCTCAGTGAGATATTTTAAGATATTTGAGTTCCTATGTATCATCTTAATTTTATTTGAATACTACTGCCCCAAATGATTATTATGTACATGGGCAGATTTCTTGAGAAGGAAAGAAAAACTATTCATAAAAATTCTAGGGCTGGAGCAATGATTCTGTTGAGAAAATTCTTGCCATACAAACATTAAGACTGAGTTCAATCTATAGCACCCATGCAAAAGCCAAGTATGGTGGCATATATTAGCAACTGTAGTGCTAGAGACACAAGAGACAGAAGGATCATGGAACTGTTGTGCATTCAATATAGCCAGATCAGTGTGCCCCAGATTCAGTTAGAGATCCTGTCTAAAAATAAAATAACCTAAGGGCCTGGGGCTGACAAGTTTGTTTAGCAAGTAATCCAATTGCCACCAAACCTAAAGATTCAAGTTTTATCTCTGGAATTCACATCAGAGAAGTAAAGAACTGACTATTGAAAATTTTGCCATGGCAAGTATTCACACATATTCTCTCTCTTTAAATAAATGAACAAATAATTGCAAAAGTGAAATAAGAACTTGAAGATTGAGGAAGACAACCAGTGTTGAACTCTAACATCCAAAAATCACACATCACACTCACAAACATGTGTCCATAATTATCCTCACATATAGACACACATATGAACATGAGCACATACATACTTACATACATACATGAAATCATTGACAAAAATTTCTGTCTGAATTACCATCTAATCTAACTCCTTTACTTATGGTTAAGTTTAGTTACTCTGAGTGACTTTATACTTTGAAGATATTCACTAATTTTTAGTATCAAATGTCTAAGCTGTCCATATCCATAATATTATAAAATATAAAAATCTATGTTCATTTTAACATATGAAAATATAAACATGTTTCCTAAAGTAAAATACTTTCTACATCTCTTCCCCTTCTAGTTGATTTCATATGAAAATGACCTGTAGGGAGAGATTGAAATGTCACTGGCAATAAAATATTATTATACATTTACTATATGTATCTTAGAAATTTCCATCTTCTTTCTGTACATATATATGTGTGTTTCTATGATTTTATATATGATATAAATACATATGTATATATTTGATTGCACAAACTGATATTACTTTTATTTTAAAAACAATAACTTTCTTTTATATCATACATATGCATACATGTGTATATATGAATACATTTTCATCAAAATATGAGAATGACATAGACAGTGAAATTTAGCTTAATAAATAATGGTATTTCTCAAAGTGCTCATTGTATAAAAACATCTATTACCAGAGGTAAAATTAATCAGTAATGTGGGTAGTCAAAAACATGTTACAAAATTTTATTTGACTGAGATTTAAAACTAATAAAGGAAAAAACCACACTAAGAAATGTAAGAAATATAAAAGGTAAGAAATAACCAGTATGCAAACATCAAATATTAACATTAACATTTATATAAAGTAGAAGCAAGTATGAAATTTACAGTTGGAATTTACAAGCATAACATTATTTTAATTTTGTTGGTATTCACATATAAAGAAAGGTGAGGTGTCTCTATGATTAAGAAGATATGCTAGTCTTACAGAGGAAGTAAGTTTACTTCCACACATCCAAAGTAGGTAGCTCAAAACTGCCAATAACTCCTATTACAGGAAGATCCAGTGCTTTTGACTTATATAGGCACTGTACTCTCATGCTCATACCCACACACACACACACACACACAGAGAGAGAGAGAGAGAGAGAGAGAGAGAGAGAGAGACAGAGAGACAGAGAGACAGAGAGACAGAGAGACAGAGAGACAGAGAGACAGAGAGACAGAGAGACACAGAGAGAGAGAAACCACTAAAATTAGCAAAGAAAACCTTTCTAAAAAGCATATATTTAACATAAATTTATCATTTCACTTTTGTATTAGTAGAGTTCTCTGGTATTAACCCATGCATAGTCAAGGAAAAACATCAATAACATTCATCTTCATGTTAGGATTAATAGCTAAAAATTGTTACCCATTAAACAACAGTTTCTTACTTCTCATCTTGAGTTGATCTTCCAACTTCTGTTTTATTATGTCTCTTTGAGTTTGACTCTTCTGTGTACCACATGTAGAAATAATGCAATATTTGATCTTTTTGTGTCTGCTTATTTCACTTAACACAATATAACAGTTTTGCATTGCTATGAATATATTTAGAAACAACTTAATGGAAGAAAGATTTCTCTTGGATTACCATTTCAGTTATTTCATTTAACTGTGGCAGAATAGATGTGGTGGAGATCATGGCTGTGGGGACATCTGTCAGATATGGCTCATTACATTTGACCAAGAAACAGAGTAATGTCAGAATCAGGGCTAAGATCTGACCCCCAAAGGCCCTGGCCTCAGGTCCTAAAGACTCCATTGCTTCCTAAGATAACATCAACAGCTAGAGGGGGAAGCACTCAAAACATGAACCAGCAGGTGACATTTCAGATACACATAATATCTAATAATTGATTCATAATTTAGCATGCATCAAAGTGTCAATATGTTTTAA